>NC_132927.1:73074738-73674738 GCF_047675955.1 Chlorocebus sabaeus | reverse complement strand
CTGTGCCTGGTCCACAGTAAGCATTTTATATCAGCTGTTGCACAGAGGATTTAAGTGAATGTGTTGATCGTGCTTAGCGTGGTGTGTCTCTCAAGCAGGCGCTGAGCAAATGAGGCCCCACACCAAGGTTCTCACCTGCCAGCTTGTGTGAGCATGACCTAGTGACTTTCTTGCATAAAAAACATGATCAACTTGGGGTTCTGAGTAGAAGAATATCACCTTCTATGCAACCTTCCTTTTGCAAAGCCACGTAGCTCCTGCTGCCTAGATTCCCAGCATCCCCAGTGTCCTGCCTAGGACCTCCCACCTAGATACCTAGATCTGCAGCATCTTTCCAGAAAAGTGGTTATTCAGCCTTTGCATCATTCCTGTGACCTCTCCCACAGGCTTCCAGCACATGGCTCTTTTGCTGCATTCACCAGGGTCAAATTCTGCAGCTGCTGACAGGTTGTCTGACCAGAAAGTGTCTGAAGGGCTAGTGCTCATGCCAGACAGGAAGCAAGTGGCTTTCTGTGGCTCTATTGTACATGAGACTTTCCAGGATTGCTAGTGAATTACTGAGCCTCTCTATAGGGGATGCCAGGTAGGGTGTGTTGGACTCAGCTCATACGGTCCTCCAGAGCAGGCTGTGCACATCTCTTTTACCGACTCTGCCTTCAGTGACTTCACCTGGTAGTTTGAGATCAGCCATAGTGAAAGTATTTACACCACGGAAATTGGCAAACTCTGTACTTCAGGTTTGGTGGGTTTTTCTTCCTCCACAAAGAGCCAATTGTTAAACATTTACCAGCACACCACTGATAGGCAAAGAAGCAGAGAAGAAAGAGTAATGGGGAAATGGTCTCTGAGCCTTCCCCATCCAGTTCACCTTAGATAAGCCCAGATTATTCTTTTCACTCAAAATTTTCCCCTGCCCTCCCAGTGACTAACAAAGGGGCCAGCAAACATTTTCTTAAAGGGCAGGGTGGCAAATATTTTAGGCTTTGCTGGGCACAGTCTGTGTTACAACTGCTCAGTGCTGCTGTTGTATTGTGACAACAGCCATAGACAATATGTAAATTAATGGGCATGTCTGTGTTCCAATAAAACTTTATTTATAAAACCAGGTGGCAGGCCAGATTTGTGCCCCAAGCTATAGTCTGCAGACACCTGATCAAATGCATGAATCCAAACACCAGCATTGCAATCCAGGACCACTGGTATTAATTCCTACGCTTGCCAGTGTCTTTTTTTTTACATCTCCTCTGCTTTCCCTAGGAGCAGAGTGGGTTCTTCCTAAACTCACCTCTTTAATTTGATAACTGTGTGCTTTTCACCTCTCAGGTCTTTCCACAGGAATATCTGCTCCTGAGACCGCTTTCAAACCCCCACCCTGTTCTTAGGTTCATCTTAAAACCTGCTGACCTGCATTGCCCTTGCATTTACCATACTTCATTATCTCCAAATATACAGACTCTCCCTCATTTCATTGAACTCTGCCCCCCAACCAGACACACAATAGATGTATTTTTTTTTCTGTTTTGTGGTTATATAAAGGGCCTCCTTGACCTCAGGGCTGCTGTTGCGCTGTTAACATCATCTCCACATCCTCTGGGCTCAGCCCAACACAGTCCGGCACACTGGTAGGTGCTTAGGAGTAACTAGAAACACAAATTAAGATTATTTTATTATTATTTTATTATTTATTATTTTATTATTATCCATAAGTTTTCCTAAATGTGATATCACAGTGAGCTGTGCCACAAACTATCCTTGACATCATTTCCCTGAACTGTCGGTGCAGCCCCTAGACGTGACATCTGCCTGCTTTGAGCTTCATTTATTTTTATCCACTAAAAAGAAGAATTATGATCCTTGATCTTTCTGGTCTCTACAATCTAGAAAATATTTTTCTGGATCAATTCATGACATTACCTCTAAACCTTGACTTCTTCATTAGTGCAAGCCCAGGGACAATAAATAGGAAGCTGCCTCTCTCATGCTGGCCCCTCACGTTATGCTCCATAGATATTCTTAAGGGGCCAATATGTGTTCTTAAAATGCACTTTATTACTGATAAATACTTGCACTATTGTCATGTCTCTGTAATATATGAATCCGAGCAATCTCTTAAATTGAAGATCAAACTGAGTTGGACCGATAATTGTATAAATGTCACTAACGTTTTTATTTTCTTTGAGGTTTTAGTTGATTGTTCTTTCAAGAAGCTGAAATGATTTAATGTCAAGTCCACATGGCTTTTCAAAAGGAAGATAGAAGATTATATTCTTCCACTCACAACCCCAAGCTGATTCACATGTTAAATTTCCAGTCTGATATCAACTGTAAACTATATAGGTTCTGCTGGCTGTGGTATTTTTCTTAATGCTCATAAATCCAGAGGTTATAAATCCCTCAAATTCCCATTTCTAAATGAAATGTCCATGTTATGGTCATTTTTCAGATAGTGTTTTAACCTCCATAGAACAGCAATGCCTAGAATTGAAGTCATAACAATTTTTTAAGTCAAAGATTCTTTAGAAACTCAAACAAAATCGTAACGTGTAGTTAATTTCTGTAGTTACATAAATATATGTAATAAACAAAGTAAAAGTGGTATTTGTTGAAATAGATTGGGTGTTGGGCTTATTTTGATATACTCCCTTTAGTAAATCCAGGCAGTATAAGAGATGATAGGATCCTCCTAATAATATCAGATTGGGTCAAGAAATGCCCAATTCCATTTGAAATCTGAATTCCATCAGCAGAGCCCTGGGCTCATCCTCAAAGAAGGGGAAGTTGGTTTGAAGAGTAAATCAGCTCCCATTCAAAGGCTATCTGCTTGATCCTCAAGGAATCAAAGATGCCGCCATCTTTCTTTTTTGCCCATCTTATGCCCTCGGGAAAAGGCAGTGCCAAGCCCTACCTCTCCCAAAGTGGAAAGAGCATTGGATTTGGAAGTAATAAGTCCATGTTCTGATCAGAGTCCACAACCACCAAATTCAGAGACTTGAAGCAAATTCTCTGGGCCCCAGTTTGCTTGTCTATTAAAAGAAAATTTCTTTTATTTTCTCTTATTGAAGAGCCTTTCCCTCCCAGGTCAGTTGTGGGAATCAAAGTGGATGATGATCTTTCTTGCCTGGTTTACCTTTTCTAAGTCTTTAGTCGGAGCTTCCTCTGAGAAATCTTCCATGACCTCCCCGCCAGCCCTAGTACCAGGTTGGATCCCTTCCCTTCCTCTGGACTCCAAAGCCACCTTTGAGTTCTGCTGCCCAGAATGTGGCTATCCTGTTGTCATTGCTTGTTTTTTGGCATGAATATTCCTTTAGATTACAATCCCCTTAAGGGCAGGGATGTATCTCTATGCATTATACCTTCAGTGGATAGCAGACTGTGCTTTTGAAAAATATTTTCCAAGGACACTTTCTCTCTTTTCTGCCAGACCCAGCTCCATGATCTTAAGTGGTGGCAAAAGTGTGAATGAAATAGGTTTAATACTCCCAGAAACACAATTTATTTTGCAATTGAGTTTCTAAGAGGTAACCATTCTGCTTCCTGCAGGCTCCAAGGAGCCAAGGTCCTTGTTTCTTGTGTATTCATGGATCATTGCCTAAGAGCAGAATTTACTGGCTAAAGCACCATCAGGGATGCAGAGCTGGAGCAGAGGTATAGGAACATGGCGTATAAGGCAAGGACGCGAGCTGCGAGAGGAGCATGAATGTGAAGTGCGAACACCTGAGCTCTAGCCCTGGTGTTTCCAGAATCACTGCCCCTCTCCAGGTCTCACATTTTTCCTCTCTATAATGGTCACATGCTACATCAGTTTTCTTCAAGTCTAATTTTGCCTTGTTTTGCGTTGCTATTGGCCAAAAGTCATTGTTCAAAATGTAGCCTAGTACAGCAGAGTCACTGCTTAAAGCAGGAATATGGAGCCCAAAGCGATGTCCTTGCCAAACACTCACACCTCCCCTGTGGTCCCTGAGAAAGGTGAGTAGACTTTCTAAGGTTCTTTGGGACACAGCTTGAAGACAGCAATGCCAGGTGATTGGTGGCTCTGGTGGCCCTGACAGCCTCCCAGCTGTGGTTTTATGACCTGTGGCTCAGGTGAGTAACTCCTCCCTTGCCCTGGATGAAGAAAGCTATGGGACACAAGACTTGCAGCACTGAAATGGGAAAGTTCCAGGAAAGCTGAGCTGAATTGGTTACCCTGCCTGTGTCCTACCCAAACCATTTCTCCACACTTTGGAGAAGGGCAAGGCCCTGCATTATGCACAGCCAGGAGGGTAGGCTGGGACATAGTGCCGTCAGGACCCATCACGTGTGGGTCCTGCCAGAACTGCCAGAACAACAATTTGAGAGGTTGATTGAATGTTCTTTTTCTTGTTCTCTTTGTTCTTTTGTCTTTTCTCTCCTTGTTCTCTTTGTCCTTTCTACCATCCTTCATTGACTTCCATTGCCTCGGAAGAAGGATCACATGGCAGAAAAGCAGACAGAACACTAGCATGTTTCAAAAGCCAACACTGTGGACTCGCAAACATCTGAGTTTTGGGATTTAAAAAATCTAGCATACAAAGAACTCAGTCTACATAATATATCTTACAAGCAACAGGTTTTTTTAAAAGATAAAGAGCTGTGTTCATTTCCTACTTTGCCTGCAATAAATTACCGCAAACTTAGTGGCTTTAAACAGTGCAAATGTAGTATCTTCCAATTTGGGAGGTCAGAAGTCTCATGTGGATTGCACTGCGCTGCAATCAAGATATCAGGAGGGCTGTGCTCCCTCTGGAGGCCAAATGGGAATCCCCACTTCCTGGTCTTTTTCAGCTTCTAGAGACCACTTTCATTCCTTGGCTCATGGTCCCTCCCTTCGGTCCATGAATAATTTGGTCCCTCCAAAGTTAGCAGTGTAGCATCTTCAAATCTCTCTCTGACTCTGACCATCGCCCTATCTCCTTTGCACCCTCTGCTTCCATTGCGATGTCACTTTCTTCTCTCTGAACCTCCTCCCTCTCTTTTCTAAAGGCCATTGTGATTACATTGGGCTTACCTAGGTAATCCAGGATATTTCCCCTCATCTCAAGATCTTTAATCACGTCTGTAAAGTGTCATTGCCATGTAAGATAACATATTCATAGGTTCTGAGTATTAGGGTGTGGACCTCTTTTTGTGGGAAGAGGAGGTCGATATTTTGTCTACCGTGAAAGTCAAGCATCTTAGCCAACCTCAAATATTCTCCAAACTGGAGAGGGGGGAGAGACAGCAGGTGACAGGGAAGGAGAGGTCCAAGGGGACCTAGAATAATAGGACTCAGGGAGGCGATGTAGACAGAGTTGGCATTTAGACCCTACCCAGCCCCAACTCGAAATGCCATCTGTTCCTATACTAGAGTTTCATGGGAGTCATGACCAGGTCCACAGATGGTCCAGTCTTTAAGAGTACTATGCCTGATGCCAGTGTCCAGAAGACTTATTGATCACCCTTGCTACCAATGTCCAGCAAGAGCCTCCTCCCATCAACTACAGTCAATATGGTGCCCACCAACCATTCAGTATGGGTAAGCCCATCTGGGCTCCATGGCTCAATCAGGACCCCTATATAACTAACCCTATATGGAAAACTTCCAGACTAAAAGACTGAGGTTGATTAAAAGCTCCCCCAAGAAAGTTGGTGGCATACTAGACACAAAAGGAAGAAGAAAGAAGTTAAAAAGGAGAGAACAATATAAGAAAGAAGGAAAGAAGTCCTACTACCTCATGCCTCTATTTTGTCTTGGACTGAATTAAACCAGCTCAGAATCTCCCCCAGATAATGATGAAATGCTCTTTTATCACAGCATCATTGGGTTTGTTAAATCTGAGTCTTTATAACCTCAAAATTATTAGGTTTCGTCTTCTTTTCTTATTCCCCTGCTCACCCTACCCCTTAAAACTCAGTCCTCATAATGTGCTTATGTCAGATGCCACAGTGCTAGGATGAAAAAGTAGGGAACTGTGTGTGTTAGGGGCACTGAAAGGCAAAGTAGATCAGAGAAATGTCTTAAAATTTTATAAACTATGACTCCCGGCCACTGAATTTTATTTTATCTTTTAACAAATAGATGACAATCAGTAGAGAACACCAATGGGAATGCATCTCATGCTCAACACACCTTGGAGAAGAAGCTCTTGGTAAGTTCAAGGTGCTATTCTCCTGTCTTATTTTCACTGAAATAAAAATCTCAAATGAAAAGCATCTGTCCTTTTCCTTGTATATGTCAAAATGTAATTGGCAATGGTTGGGGTTTGTTGCCTTTATTGCTTTTAATAGCTGTATAGCCACTGATTGCCCAAGCTGATGGTTAATTTAATTTCTGTCAATACAATATTGGGGCTGTCTGCATATTCAGACCATGATTAACTGCTGCAGAGTCCATAACACTGGTGTTATTATTACTGCATTTAACTACCTCTCGGGAGAAGACAAATTAAATTATGTTGAAAATGCTGTTGATTATCATTACGAACTTATTTGTAGAGCACAATTACTGATCTGTTGTAAAATAAATCAAATTTTTTATCATCTTGGTATAAATTAACTTTACTGTAGGAGAATGGAGAGTAGAGGCTAAAAGAATGTGGGCCACCTTGTATAAGTCAACAGAGCACTGAATTAAAATAATAATCACACGTGAACATAATATTATATTTTAATAACGAGCTACTTCATGACCATGAGTGCCTCATAGATTATGGGATTTCAACAATAAAGCAGCAAGCACCATGTGTGTCGTGTGCTGTTGACTGAAATGCAGGGTGAGGCCTGGGGATGAATTATTCCTGGGCTGTGACTCCAATTCAATCTGAAATCACCACTCGAGTAAATTAAGGAAGGCGACTTTAAGAACACAATTACATTAATAGCTTACATGTGATCATCATTTAGCTTTTGCCATTCCTTTACAATTTACTGGGCACTATTATACCATAATGCAAGTTAGGCCAAATCTATGGCCTAGGATCAATAAGCCATAGCCTGTCACCTTTGCATCTGCCAGGAGAGCCAAAGACACCAGGCCTGTGGGCTGAGGCCTCCTAGACTCACCGTCACATAATTAACTAACGAGAAAGCTTAGTCTCAAGTTACCCGTTAAGTGCCAACAAAGGTAATAATATTGCATGCTCCTTTCTCTATTGTTCTGAGCAATTTCCGCACCTTTAAATAACTAACTGGATCAAATGGTTGAATAATTTGAATAAGAAATATATACCACAGAGCTCTTCTATTTAAATACACATGGGTGTGTGGCACAGCAGAGTGATAGACTGGGAGTTTAGCAGAATACAGTTCAAGTCCACACCCTGCCATAGACAGCATGATGCTGGGCAAGATGACCAAGCCTGCTGGGCCTCAGTTTCCTCATTTGTAAAATGGGAATGTTTTGGCTTGTGGTTTATCTGAGTGTGTTAATTTTCTGTGCTGTGTAACAAATTAGCACAGACGAAATAGCTTAAAACAATAACAATTTATTAGCTCGCAGTTCTGCAGGTCAGGAGCCTAGGTGGGCTCCACTGGGTTCTCCTCTTAGAGATTCAAAAGACTGACACCAAGGTGTCAGCCTTGGCCAGGCTCTTATCGAAGGTTCTAGGGAAAAATATGCTTTCAAGTTCTGTCAGAATTTAGTTCCTTGCAGTTGCAGAATTGAAGTCCCCGCGCCCTTACTGACTGTCAGACTGGAACAGCTCTCAGCAACTAGAGGTTGGTTTCAGTGGCTCACCTGTGGATTTCTGCCACATCTCAGAGCCAGCAACCAAGGGTGGGATCCTTCTTGCTTGGAATCACTCTGACTTCCCCTTCTACCACCAGCTGGAGAAAACTCAGAGCTTTAATGAACACTTATGAAAACAAAATCAATGTACAAAGATCAACAGCATTTCTATACACCAATAACATTCCAACTGACAGCCAAATCAAGAACACCATCCCATTTACAGTGGCCACACAAAAATTAAATACCTAGTAATACGTCTAATCAAGGAGGTGAAAGATCTCTACAAGGAGCAGCTACTATTTGCAGAACAGTGATTATTCCAGACAGTTCAGTGGACAATGTGATAAAGTAAGTTTTACACAAACAATAATCTATGACACAGATTCTAAGTATTCCCATTGTTCACAGGTAAACACTGAGCCCCACGGTAGACAGGTCACCTATCCTAGGGGTTGCACTGCCTGTGTCAAGGCTGACGTTCAAATTTCAATTTCTTGAACCACTAGCTGAGTCACTGCTCGTTCCCCCATGACACATTTAAATCAAAATCCTTCATGAGGTCATCCACCTGAGGCACAGAGTCTAATTCCCTCCAACTATGTCTTGGGAATCCTGTTCGGATTTCTGTTCTTTCCTTAGGTAGATGTGCTCACCGCTTATTTTTCTCTTACATCAAGTTGTACATGAATCCTTTCATTAATTATCAAGCACTCCATGAATATTCAGCCACTTTTTGCAAAGTCTTTTATCCTCACAAGATTGGGCCAACAGCCCAGATGCTGCCCACATGATGGTGGAGAACCAGGGCCATTGAAAACCCTCCTCACCAGGATGAGGTCTTGCCTTCAGGTGACGGTCCACCATGTAACTCAAGGAGTCATCTGGATCTCTGCACTCCCATTCCCGGTCTTGAGGTGGAAAGTACTATAACACCTTTCAGTGCCAATTCCAGCAATATCAAAACTAACCAAAGTTCACAAAAAGCAAATGTTAAATAAACCACACACTGAATAGTAATGTCAAGTAGAGAAGACTGGAGTATCTTTTAATGGAGTTCTATCAAGATTTTCCAAGCACCTCTTCTGTATATTACACTCTTATTATCTTGTCCTTAACCCAAGCTGAGAATAGCCAAACCGTTTGCTGGAGCTGAAACTCGGCATGCATTTCCACCCTCCCTGCATTTGCCCATGGTGTTCCCGCCACCTACAGCACCACTTCCAGTATTCTTATCAGGTGAATTCCTGCTCATTCTTAGAGCTCATCTCCTGGCCCTCCCCACAGAGTGAGGGTTTCCTCCTCTGTGCTTCTGTGGTGGGCTCTCAGACCTGTATGATAACTCCTGCCATATAGTGTTGTCATTGCTGGCTTTCTCATGCTGAGTTTCCTAAAGGCAGGCACCGTATCTCCTTGTCTTAATAGAGAACCTGACTCAGAGAAGCATTCAGTAAGTGTGTGCAGAAGGAAAGAATGGAAGGAGATTGGGTACCTGAGAAGTGGTCCATGCACCATAGGTTGACAATTGGCAGTATTGCTATGCCGCTGATAAAGGCCAGAACCTAACCGTGTTCAGTCATTCATTCCTCCCTCCCTTCATTCATTCATCTGTGTTTACTGAGCATACTCTTTGAACCAAATATGGTAGAGTGCATGGAGAACTGATACAGTGAGGAGTGGAACTGGACCCAGGCCCTCACTTCACAGTCCAGTGGGGAAGATGGACATGAAATCATCACACAAATGATTATAAAATCACCACTGGAACAAGGGCTACAAAGGAAGGGAGCAGAAGTTATGCAATGGTGATGTGGAAATTTGACACATTAAGGAGGTATAGGTCACTTTTCCTGAGGAAATGGCAGTGGAGCTCAGAGTTTAGGCAGGTGTGAGTGTAAATTCGTGTGGGTGCTCTGGAGGAAGAGTTCAAGGTTAACATAGATGGGTAAGATTCAGGAAGCAAAATGAGAAAGGCTCAAGAGGAGGTTGGTCAGTGTGGGTGGATGGGCAACTTGTAGGATATGGAAGGCTTTTCTGGAGAGCTGATGAAGAGTTTTTAGCAGATAAAGTGACTCCTGCTGCAACACAGCAATTGAAATGAGTAGTAGAGGAGGCAAGGGAGCAGCTGGGAGGCAATGCAATGGCCCAGGGTGAGAAATAGTTGCTTGGACTAGGGAGTGGGAGATACAAATGAAGAGATACAATATTTTGAGAAAACATTAAGAGGTGATGGTGCAAAACTAATCAATGGTGAGAAAAATTAGAATCAGTAAACTGAGGGCTGAGGTAATCAAGAAGGGGAGCAGGGAACTTTCTAGAGACATAGAAACATTTGATATTTTGATCTGGGTGGTGTTTACGCAGTGGGTACAAGAGCAGAAATTCTTCATCCTTTACACTTATAATTTCTGCGTGTTATTGCATTTGTTAAACTGAATTGAAAACCCAAGAAAGGATATGGTAGTCCAACTTTGAGGTGCAGGAGAGACAGGGTCATTTGGAGATTCTGGTTTACATAACTTACCTGGCAGGAAAGGAGCAAGTTTGGAGCAAAATACTTCTCCCAGATCCTCCACACAGGTGTCCAACAGCCCTGGTGACCAACAACCCAGCAGCTGCATCACCTCCCTGGACTGCTTCTGAGGGGAGAGATGGACATCAAATTATACAGTTCTTTCATTCTTGACCCTTCTCTTTCCACATTCTGCTCCCTCATCTTTCCTCCACTGACTCATTTCACCAAAACAACTGTTTTCAATGAGGTTTGATTAGTTGCTGGCTCTAGTTTCACCGTCTGTTTTCTATACTCTCATCTTCATTTAAATATCACCTCCTTGGAGAGGTCCCCTGACCCCTAGCTAATATAGTTCCTCCCTTTTCATCTCAGCCCATTTGTTTTCTTTGTGATTTGAAATTAATCTCTGTCACTGACTGTCAAGATTGTGTGGGCTGTATAATTCATAGGCTCATTCATTCATTCCTCCATTAATTTATTCCTCCACTCTTAAATATTTATTTGGAATCCAGATGTCATCTAGGATAGACCAACTTTCTTGCAATCTAGGCAATATCTATGCACCCTGCTCTGAGTCCTTGATGTCTTCCTTCTCAAGAATTTCTGCAAATTCCTAGAGGGATTACATTTTAAAGCTCTGACTTTCTGCCACTTCTATATTCCTGTTCCTTTCCCTGACACACTGCAGATACCCTTCCGGATCTGAATGCATAGCCCCTTAATTCCCCATCCCCAAGACACTCAACTGGTCAGAGTTTATAGTTGTTAATTATCATTCACATCACCTCTTAATGTTTTCTCAGACTTGCTCAAACTTGAGCAAGTTAAGAACTTATTAGAAGAGGAGAGAGAGGCTCATGGAATTTACAAGAAACCAGAAGAACCAGGCTCAGGCAAGAGCTTTAGAAGGAGGACATAGCCAATGACCTTTCACCATAATTGTCTTCTTGGAATACCTGAGCCACTGCACCCTCACTTCTATGCCACTGGGCTCACAGTTGCTATATTAGCCCATTTTCACACAGCTGATAAAGACTTACTTGAGACTGGGAAGAAAAATAGCTTTAACTAGACTTACACTTCCACATGGCTGGGAAGACCTCACAATCATGGTGGAAGGCAAGGAGGAGCAAGTCACGTCTTACATGGATGGCAGCAGGCAAAGAGAGAGCTTGTGCAGGGAATCTCTGACTTAAAAAGCCATCGAATCTTATGTGACTTATTCACTGTCATGCGAACAGCATGGGAAAGACCTGCCCCCATGATTCAACTACCTCCTACCAGGTCCTTCTCACAACTTGTGGGAATTCAAGATGAGATTTGGGTGGGAACAAAGCTAAATCACATCAATTGCTAAGGATAAATGAGCTCACCTTACCTTTGAGCATGAATTTCTGCTTAGCTCCCATGAGCCAAGCAAAAGAAGGGATATATTTTCCACTCTAGCTGTAAAAAGGGAGACACGGCTCTGACTCCGCTCTTCCTTCCTTGTGATTCCCCTAAACCAAAACAATGTTTCTACCCTGAGCACCCAAAATGACAAATGTTCTCAACAATGACCCAAAATACATCAAAACTTCTCTGGGAGAGGGATCATGGGGAAAGGAGCTATCGCATGTGCAGTACTAATGTTCCTTGGTGATTTGTCATTCAGGTCACCGAAAGGAGTCTTTTCAATAGCCAATCCGCCTCCTGAAACCCCTAGTCTCTATGTTGCTGGCTCAAGTTGCACCCTCCCTTCTCTACATTCTCATCTCCATTTAAACATCACCTACTTGGAGAGGTCCCCTGACCCCTAGCTACTATAGTTGCTCCCTTTCCATCTCAGCCCAACATTTGTTTACTTTGTAATTTGAAATTAATTTATTTGTGCATTTATATCTTGCAGGTCTGTATCTTCCACAAGAACATAGAGCTATAGGTCCTAGCCTGAAGGCTGACCCACGCATGCATTCAAAAAATGTTTTGGGCATGCCTAGCAGGTGCCTGGGAGTGAGAGTCAAGGCAGGAAGACTTGTCAGAAGGCTCTGAAAATAGGTCAGGTAAGAGATGAGGACTTAAATCAAGGCAGTAGGGATGCAGGAGAATGAGAAGGGTCAATGTGAGTCAGTGTGGGTTGATGTGGAGTCTAAAATAAATGTAGGGTATGCACAGAGGAGTCGAGAACAGTCCAACTCCCATAGTAGGAGCAGGTAAATACTCCTTAACTAAATGAATGGGTGAACAGTGGCAGGGTCATCTTAGGGCAGTGATGGGTCACAGTGACCATCTCAGAAGGAGTGGGAAGCCCTGGAGAAGAGTCCATGACTGTCTCTGACTTTTTCACATTCCAGGATTTTAATTTCTCCCTTACTTTGGTTTTGTGATCTTGGCTTGACCACTGTGGAACACCCTGAGACTATGAGGAGGAACCTGAGACCATGACCTTGGCTTGACCACTGAGGAACACCCTGAGGCCACAAAGAATGGTCTGAGACCATAACCTTGGCTGGACTACTAGGAAACATCCTGAGACCATGAAGAACCATCTGAGGCCATGACCTTGGGTTGACCACTGAGGAACATCTTGAGACCATGGAGCTGAAGGGCCCCAACCTGAATGGTTCTTGAAGGACACATCTACCTCCAAGAAAAAATTATAACTACCACACAAAGCTGTCCCACTGCCCAGCACATTTTGCGTAACACAGACCTTGGACAGTTTTGCCACATGGGGGCACAAGTCACAGACAGCCTACCTCCCAGCCCTGCTGCAGTGACACCTGAACAATTGCATTATTATTTTCCGGGATGTGTTCTCAGTGGCCTTGCAAGGGCTGGAGCCAGATTAACGTAGCTCTCTGTCACAATTTGGAACTGACGTGTCATTCATGTGAGAGCTGTACGTGATGAAGAAATATTTCATTTGGATAAAACAAGTGCAATCTGCAATATTATTTTTTTGTCAAAGGAGACTCCTCAGTCTTCACTTGAGCTGTAAAGGGTGCTGGTGGGTTCTGGGGGTTGGGAGGGAGAAGTGCTGTATTACATAAGCTACTGGCTGTTTTGAAAACACATAGTGCTTTATTCATAGAACTCAGGTACAGAAAGGAACAAAAAGAATCAACTTACTCTTGCTTTTTCTTGGAAGTCTGGGATTGTCACACAGCTCCTCATGTCACTGTAGGAGCTGATACAAGAGTGTTGGCATCTGCAGTCTGGCCTATTAGTGTACCCATATCCCAGCCTTTCTTCTTGGTTCCAGGAAAATCTCTCACTCAGAGAGAATGGAAGATGCTCCCTTCTATACTTGGTTCTACATGCCCTGTTCACCTGCTTACTCCAGTGCACCTTGGGATCCCAGGAGAGAACTTTCTTCTCCTGCAACATCTCCCCAGTGCACAAAGACAGGGCTAGATGCATCCTCCGGCCCACTTCCACCCTACACACATGCCCTGCATGCCTGGCCTCCTTTCTCACAGCATTTCTGACACCACAGCAATGACCAGCTCACCCACCTGTCTGGATGGCAACACTGGGAACTGTGCCACTTCCTTAGCTGATGGATACACCTTTCCACTGAGACACTGATTGAATCCATACGTGGAGAGCCTACTCCTTGGAATTGAAGAATTAACTCCCAGATACCTCTATCCCTCAGCAAACTGTGCTCTGTGAGAATAACTCTTAGAGGAAGAATTATTTTTATCTACCATGCAGAGACCTCACAATTCATTCACAAGATCTCTAGCCCTAACTGTAAAACCATGAGGTGTCAACCCTGGACCCCCTCCCACCTCTTCCAGGGTCTCCTCTGAACCTCCGGGAGATTATCCTTCTCTCCTGGTCCCGGGTCCAAGTCAGCCCCTAAGAAGGCAGGAGAGCAAAAGGCCATTGCTCCCCAGGAGCAGTTGCAGAAACAGAGGTGACCTGGAGGTCAAGGTAAGTCCAGGTTGATTTCTTGAGAAGTCACTTACTTCAGTGCAGCCAACTGAGGACATTAGTAGGAGCTTTGCTGAGACTCTTGAGGTTTTTAACAGTCTCTGGGCAAGTCCTACATAAGCCTCATCTTCAGCAGTTCTGTGAGACGTCCAAGATGGCACTGCTGCCCTCACACCCCCAATCCTCCTCATGGTTTTGTGACCTTCTCATTTATCACATAAAAACACCTCATATAGATTTTTTTAGACATAGACAAGCTAATTCCCAATTTATGTAGAAAGGCACAGGCCCAAGAACACCTAAAACAACCTTGAAAAAGAAGAACAAAGAGGGAGGAATCACTCCACTCCATATTAAACCTAACCATGTAGCTGGAGTGATCCAGACAGTGTGATATAGTCTGAGGAACGGCTACATTGACCAATGGAACAGACTAGAGACCCAGAAATCAGTCCATACAAATATGCCCAGTGGTTTTTGTCAAAGATGCAAACGCAATTCAGTGGAGGGCGGATTGCCTTCTTGACACACGGTGCTGCAGCAATTGGATGGCCAGAGGCAGAAGAAAACTTCACAGCTTATACAAAGATCAACTCAAAATGTGTTATGGACATAAATGTAAACATGAGAAACTGTAAAGCTTTTAGGGAAAAAAAAGAAAAAGAATATCTTCAGGACCCAGGACTAGGCAAAGAGTTCTTAGATTTAATGCAAAAGTGTAATATATAAAAGGAAAAATTGATAAATGATACCTCATCAAAATTATAAACTTTTGCTTCACGAAAGACCCCATTAAGAGGATGAAAAGAAAAGCTATAGACTGGGAGAAAATAATTGCAAACCACCTATCCAATAAAAAACTAGACATATCAAGAAATTTTTAATTTTTAATTTCCAAAATTCAACAGTAAAAAAGAAAAAAAATCCAGCTAGAAAACAGATAAAAGACATGAACAGACATATCACCCAAGAGCATGTTTTATATTGAACATCAAAAGATGTCCAACATCATTAGTCATTAGGGAAATGCAAATCAAAGCCACAGTGAGCTATCACTACACACCTACAAGAATGACTAAAATAAAAAATAGTGACAACATCAAATGCTGGCAAGGATGTGGAGAAACAGAATCATTCATGTATTGCTGATGAGAATATAAAATGGAACAAACATTCTGGGCAATTGTTTGACAGATTCTTATAAAACCAAATATGCAATTACTGTACAATTATACGCTTGGGCATTTATCCCACAAAAGTAAAAACTTTTTTCTTTTTTTTTTTTTTTTTTTTTGAGACAGAGTCTCACTCTGTTGCCCAGGCTGGAGTGTAGTGGTGTGATTTTGGCTCACTGCGAGCTCAGCCTCCCAGGTTCACACCATTCTCCTGCCTCAGCCTCCCAAGTAGCTGGGACTACAGGCGCCCACCACCATGCCCGGGTAATTTTATTTTTTGTATTTTTAGTAGAGACGGGGTGTCACTGTGTTAGCCAGGATGGTCTTGATCTCCTGACCTCGTGATCTACCCCCCTTAGCCTCCCAAAGTGCTGGGATTACAGGCGTGAGCCACCGCACCCAGTCGAAAACATATGTTGACACAAAAATGGACACAAACATTTACAGCAATTTTATTCTTAATAGCCAAAAAAGTACCCCATTGCCCTTCAATAAGTGAATGTTTAAATAAACTGTGATACATCAATATCATCATGGAATACTATTAAACAATAAAATGGAACAAACTATTGATACATGCAACAGCTTGGATGACTCTCCAAGGAATTACGCTAAGTGAAAAAGCCCATTTTCAAAGGTTACATACAGTAGAAATTCATTTACACAATGTTCTTGAAATAAACAAATTATAGAAATGGGGAAGAGATTAGTAGTTATCAAGTGTTAGAGACAGCAGAAATAGCAGAGGGTCGTGGGAATGGATGTGGCTACGAAATGGCAATACAGAATTTTTGTGATGATGGATTGTTCTAGGTCTTGACTGTAGTGGTAGTCACACCCACACGTGTTGCCAAAATAGAACAAAGCATACACATATGTACACAAAAATGAGTACAAATGAAATGGGAACTCTGAATACGATCTGTAGGTCACTTGAAAGCCAAAAACCCAGTTGGTAATATTGTACCGTAGTTTGCAAGATGTTACCGTGTCAGGAAACTGGCTAAAGTGTACATGAAGTTTCTCTATGTAATTAGATATGTGGTTTGCAAACATTTTTTCCCAGTCTATAGCTCTTCTTTTCATCCTCTTAATGGAGTCTTTCATGAAACAAAATTTTATAATTTTGAAGAGTAATAATTTATCAATTTTTCCTTTTACATATTACATTTTTTAATTAAATCCAAGAACTCTTTGCCTAGCCATGTCAGGAAACTGGCTAAAGGATACATTGAGTTTCTGTATATAATATATACATAATATATGTTATATATAATGTATAGTTTATATTACATAATTATATACTACATAAATATATATAACATACATAATATATATTTATTTTATTTATTTATTTATTTTTGAGACAGAGTTTCACTCTTGTTGCCCAGTCTGGAGTGCAATGGCATGATCTCAGATCATTGCAACCTCCACCTCCCGGGTTCAAGCAATTCTCCTGCCTCAGTCTCCCGAGTAGCTGAGATTACAGGTGCCCGCCACTATGCCCGGCTAATTTTTGTATTTTCAGTAGAAATGGAGTTTCATCATGTTGATCAGGCTGGTCTTGAGCTCCTGACCTCAGGTGATCCACCCGCCCTGGCCTCCCAAAGTGCTGGGATTATAGGCATAAGCCACCATGCCTGGCCATGAGATATATATTTATATATGATATATAATTGTATATAATGTGCTATATATGTGACATATAATTATATATAATATGCTATGTGTGTAATATATATTACATATAATAATATATGTATATGTTATATATTGTATTTATATATTGTATCGTATATAATACAGAGAGACTCTGTGTGTGTGTATGTGTATTCGCATCTATATTTGTGAATCTGCAATTATCTCAACATAAGAATTTAACTGCTAACAAAGCCAAACACTTCATACATGGAATTTATGAATGACTGCTCTTTTCTTTACTAAATTCTAAGTGCTGGAAACTGTTCCCCACTCCAATCCTTCACAAAAAAAGAAACTTTAATAGACACGGTTAAAACAGAAGGGTTTCTGTTGAAATGAACATATGCCAATAGAAAGGCACTGAATTCTTTGTTCCCTCCTAAGAGTCTTCGAGATCCATACCATCAGTGGAAATGAATGAAAGATAGCAGTTGGTTTCTTCTCTTGGGCTGGTGTGCTATTTATTGCTGCTGGATATTAAACATACACACACACAGAGAAAGAGGAAAATGAAAAAGAGGTCTTTCTCTATGAAAAGCAACAAAAAGTATTAGTCAATATCTGCTTGATGCAAAACCCCAACATTTTGCTTCTCATTTCTCTGTGCAAAACCTACTGAGATGCACAATAGATTTGAGCAAAGTATAGATTAAATGCAGACTTTGAACTGTGTGTAGAAACTTAAATTGGATTTCTTTATGATTTAAGACATGTTAGGTCATTCATAATTCATCACAAGCACATCTTCAGTTAATGTAGTAAAACCAGCCCCTCCCAGCCTTTTCTATAATGTGCCAGAAAGATGTGTTTCATGTTTGCTAAGTGGAGGAGGAGCAGCAGTAAAGAGGAACTGTGTACGGGTTTGTGTATGTGCATTTACACACACATGCCTATGTGGATAGATAAGCAAATAAGCACAGGGCCATGACCTCCAAACCCTCTCCAAATCAGGATGAGCTGAAATGAATCAGGATCAAGGGAATGCACAATCTCAGATTAATCTCAGTAAATATTCAAATCTAGAGATGCATGCAATACTTTGCCTTCTTAGGACAAGGAATGGGGTGTTTTGGGGTGGGTCATGGCTCTGAGCCTGGAAGTAACGAGGCTTTTTCTGCAGACAGGAAATCCGAATGTCAGAAAGGGAAGTGGGTTTACCCTGATACACCTTGACATGAACAGACATATCACCACAAAAGACTCTCAAAGGACCCAGTCCACATTTCCTAACATTTTTTAATTTTTAATTTTCTAATTAAAAATTAGAGACAGAGTCTTTTTTTGAGACAGAGTCTCGCTCTGTTGCCCAGGCTGGAGTACAATGGTACAATCTCGGCTGAGACCTCCACCTCCCAGGTTCAAGTGATTCTCTTGCCTCAGCCTCCTGAGAAGCTGCTATTACAGGCACACGCCACCACACTTGGCTCATTTTTGTATTGTTAGTAGGGACAGGGTTTCACCATGTTGGCCAGGCTGATCTTGAACTCCTGACCTCAAGTGATCTGCCTGCCTTAGCCTCCCAGAATGTTGGGATTACAAATGTGAGCCACCGTGGCTGGCGCCTGTCCACATTTCTAAGATAGCACCCACTACCTGTGTTTTAGTTGTTGGTTACATGTCTCTCTTCTTCAGGGAGCCTGTGACTCCTCAAAAGCCCAGGCCATGTCTGATAACATCTCCGCATTCCTGAAGCTGAGCATAGGGTTAGCTCAGAATTGTGGCTGTATAAATGAGTTCACTGATGCTGCTTGGTTTCTAATCTGCTGAGTTTTATTTTTATATAAATAACACCTCATTTTCTGATTACAACTAATAACAGCTTGTACTGTTTATCTTTTGTCCCTCCAGATCCACTCTACTTTTTCTGCCCTGTCAGGTGTCCAAGAAGGCTGATCATATTGATTATGTTACCTAGGTTTCCATGTCCCCTGGATTCCGATCGGGTTCTCTTAAAGGGACGCATCATCGGAAGATCAGATTGCAGAAGGAAAGAGAAGTAGGTGACTCCCCTCTTCCCTGACAGCCTTGGCTTGGCAGTCACTGTGCTTCACTACCACATGCTATGGAGATCACTCCCCTGCTAGGCTCCAGGAACGTGTTCAGACTCAAAGGTACCAACAGCTTCCCACTATTGCTAGTCACAAAATGTGTCATTGTCTCTTGCTATTTTCTTGCTGGTTATTTGGGCTGTTTTGCCCAACATTTGGGCTCTTTCTGCTTGATACTAGGAAGGAGTGTGCTTCCTGATTTCTTCATCATCCAGCAGGACCATATGAATATGCTTGGAGCATCTTTGCCAATGCAGGAATATATATATATTGTGCTCCTACCAGAGCTCTCTTTCTCTTTTTTTCAACGACCAGCAACATTCCAGAGAGAGGGTGTTCCATTAGTCAATACCACAGAGAGAAGGAAAAAAATAAAAATTAAAAAAAAAAAAAAGAATGTGAAGAAGAACATAGACTATTTACTAAACATGTACAATGAGCAAGAACTCAACTGAGATTTGGGTGTTTTTTGTTTTGTTTTGTTTTGTTTTTGTCTTTTTGAGAGGGAGTCTCACTCTGTCGCCCAGGCTGGAGTGCAGTGGCACCATCTTGGCTCACTGCAACCTCCACCTCCAGGGTTCAAGCATTTCTTCTGCCTCAGCCTCCCGTGTAGCTGGGATTACAGGCGTGTGCCACCATGCCCTGCTAATTTTTGTATTTTTAGTGGAGACGGGGGTCTTACCATGTTGGCCAGGCTGGTTTCAAACTCCTAACCTCAGGTGATCTGCCCTCCTCGGGCTCCCAAAGTGCTGGGATTACAAGCATAAGCCACCACACCCGGCCCGAGATTTGCGTGTTTTGTTGTTGTTGTTTCTGTCATATTATTTCACCTCTCAGGACGAATACAGCAGCCTTAACCCTGAGCCCTATCAACAGCCGCCTCACTAAACGCTCTTCAGTTAATCTTTGAGAATGACATGTATTTTCTGCTGAGACTTTAAATAATAATAGCCCACTTTGGAAAATGTGCAAAGTATAGAAAAATATAGATAAGCAAATAAAATAATCAAAACCCACACTACTAACAGATAACAGCTATAAATTTTTTGGCATGTTTTCTTCCAGTTTATTTTCTTTGTGTGTGTATGTATGGGTGGAAGGGCAACGTGTTTATATTTTTATGTATTTGTATGTTATTGAGATTTGAAATCAAATTATAATTCATGCCCTTACCACTTCTTACAATAAGGTGAAAAATTTTTTAAGTGGTGATAATACATTTAGCCAACACAGCTTTGACCTTGTTTAATTGAATTGACAGGTGCCCCAGAGACAAATAGCCAAGCAGGGCCAAGGCACACAGTGATCTGATGGCCATTTTACTGAAGCCTGTTTTTTGCCAGGCTCTTACAGTGGGGAAAAGAATGGAGGAAGCTTTGCCAAAGGAAAATAAAATGTCCGACCCCGGGGGAGCCAGCCACAATGGCTGCACTGGTAGAAAACAAGCCATACAATGTCAACAAACAGAAAAAGAATGGGGCCTGTCATCAAGCTGGAATTTGGGGAAGGTCTGGTTTCCAGGCATTTTATGGTAGCAGCAAAGAAGGAAAGATAATTCATGTGCATTGTCGGATGAGCTCCTCTCAACACAGCCGGTTTAAAATGGCACAATGGGAGCATGTTGTGTAGGCCAGCGTTCCCATTAAGCCCTGCACAGCTGGCCTAGCTGAGACCAGGAAAAGGCACTTGCACCCATGCGAATGTTTGTGTCCCTCCAGAACTCATATGTTGAAATGGCCGCCAAGTTGATGATATTGGGAGGTGGCATTGTTGGGAGGTGAATAGGTCATCAGGGCTCTGCCCCTATGGATGGTATTAGTGCCCTTCTAAAAGGGGACCCAGAGAGACCCTTGATCCCTCCACCCTGTAAGAACACAGCAAGAAGTCACCTCCTAAGAACCAGGGAAGCAGCCCAGACACCAAATCTGCCAATGCCTGAATCTTGGATTTTCCTGCCTCCAGAACTGTGAGAAATAAATTATTCAATTACCTCCCACTGCTTATTTTATAAGCCACCTAGCCCAAACTAAGATCCCTGTGGATGGGTATAAACAAGACCCAAACTGAGTCCTATTTAGCCTGACTTGGGTAGTGCTTGTAAGGGTCAAAAGACTTACCAAGTTCACAAAATCATCTGTAGTAGGGAATGGGGAAGTAAAATTCAAACTCCTTTCTCTCTGATCCCAAAGCCCTCAATTTCTTCACGGGGTCATGCTACTCAGGGGGAAAGGGAGTTGCAGAGGAAAAGGTTCTGCTTTTTCTAAACAGATTTTAGTTTGTTGGCACAGTCTGGCTGGACACTCCCTGATCCTTTCTCTGTTTTCTGGTACAAGAAGACTACAACTCCCAGCTTCCCTTGAACTTATGTTGTGGCCATGTGACTAGTTCCAGTTAATAGACAGTTGCCCCAGGAGACGTATGCAAGGCTATGTCTGGGTTTTAGAATCTTGCACTGGAGCTTTAGCTTACCTTCTCTCTTCCTTCTATACAACAGGGCCGTGCATTGGAGAAGATCCAGATCCCTAAGTCACCAGTTAGGAAGACAACCAAGAAAGCCACCTGGCCTACACAGAACTGTGAAATGAATGGGAAATTGTATGTGTATGCACATACTAAACCATTTATATTGAATTAAGCCACAATTTGGGCTTGTCTGTTACAGCATCTATCACACATTACCCTGATTAACACGGCCTGGTACCTAAGACATACACACACTGAAAAAGTGTTATTTGCTGTTATAATATGTTCTAATATAACTGTGAGTCAGGAGAGGCCATATTCACTTAAGAAAGACTGGGGGGACACATATATATATTGTGCTCCTACTACAATCTGAGCTTTGTAGGCTATTATATAGTCATACATTCATTCACTTAAAAACTATTCTGGAGTGCCCTAGTATATTAGATATACTAAAAATAAGATTTGCTTATTCATTAGATACTCATTGAGTCTCTATGAGGACAAGGCACCAGCACCGTGTTGTGTGATGGTGATAAAGATTACTAAACATACGCTATGTGTGTGTGGTCTTCAGGTGCTAAGAGACATATGTAGGTTGAGCATTCCAAATCTAAAAATCCAGAATCCAAAATACTCCAAAATCAAGCTTTTTGAGCACTGACATAATGTTCAACAGAAATGCTCACTGGAACATTCCGGATTTCAGATTTTGGGATTTGGGATGCTCCACTAGTAAATATAATGCATCTAAAATCTGAAAAAATCTGGAATTTGAAAAACTTCTGATTCCAAGCATTTTGGATAAGCGATACTCAATCTGTATTTGTTCACCTAAGAAATATTTATGCTTACCAGGTGCAGACACCATTCTAAACAACAGACACCCAGTCAAATCTACAATTATTAACTGAGACAGGGCTCTGAAACCATGGTTCCAAGAGAGCAGGTAACTAAGGAACCTGACCTAGACTTGGGTGGGGAATGGGGATGCATGGAGGGCTTCCCTCTGGAAACGACATTTAAGCTGAGATCTGGCAAATAGGTAAGGTTCAACCGGGCCAAGCGAGGAAGAAGGAAGGCATTCTGGGCAGAAGGAGCCATATGTGTGAAAGCTGGTGGCAGAAAGGAGCACACCAGGCTGCAAAGGCCAAGGATGCCCTGCAGGGCCGGAGTGCACGCATGGATTGAGGTGGTGGAGGGGCTCTCTATTGAAGAGAAAGGCATCCTGGGCAAAGCACAAAAGATAAAGCAAAATTCAGAAGATCCTTGAAAACACATAACCAAACAAGTATCAATAACTGTAATGCCAAAACAAAAGAAAACAAATCTTCAAATTAACATGGAAAAGCAATTAAGCTAACTTTCTTTAAAAGGACAGCTGTCATGAACAGGCAAATCCCACGAGAAGACACATGAATGGTAAATAATGTCCAAATTACCAATCTCTGTGTAATAATGGAACTATAAGTTGACATTTCAATAAAAGATAAAAAATGACATCTACCAGAGAGAAAACTTTTTAAAGATGATGGTGCCAATCTGTGGTGAGAGTGGGATATGGTTTGGCTGTGTCCCCACCCAAATCTCATCTTGAATTCCCATGTGTTGTGGGAGGGACGCAGTGGGAGGTAATTGAATCATGGGATCAGGTCTTTCCTATATTGTTCTTGTGACAGAGAATAAGTCTATGGCCAGGTGCGGTGGCTCATGCCAACTGGGTAATCCCAGCATTATGGGAGGCTGAGGTGGGCGGATCACAAAGTCAAGAGATGAAGACCACCCTGGCTAACATGGTGAAACCCTGTCTCTACTAAAAATACAAAAATTAGCTGGGAGTGGTGGTGCACACCTGTAGTCCCAGCTACTCGGGAGGCTGAGGCAGGAGAGTTGCTTGAACCCGGGAGGTGGAGGTTGCAGGGGGCTGCCGAGATTGTGTCATAGCACTCCAGCCTGGAGACAGAGTAAGACACCATCTCAAAGAAAAAAAAAAAAAAAGAAAAGAAAAGAAAAAGAGAATAAGTCTCACAAGATCAGATTATTATATATAAGGGGGAATTTCCCTGCACAAGCACTCTTATCTGCTGAGATGTGAGACGTGCCTTTCACCTTCCACCATGATTGTGAGGCACCCCCAGTCAGGTGGGTCTGTAAGTTCATTAAGCCTTTGTTTCTTCCCAGTCTGGTATGTCTTTATCGGCCGCATGAAAACACAGTGCTAACTGTTTGCCAAAACCCATCTCCTCTTCTTCCTAGCCATAGAGTGAAATGACATTTGTCAACTACTGTTGTAGGTAGTGATGTCCACCTGCATAAGTTCCAACCAGCATGCAAGTGAAGCAATGGGTACGACTTTCAGGCTTGGTGGGTGAAGACTTCCTTGTCTTCTACATGCACATAGGGATGGTGGCTCCCGGGGTGGCACAGGAGTCCAGGGAGGGCTGCTGGGAGCAAGATGAAGACAGCAGGGCTAACAGGCAGAGAGCTAGGTCCATGTGTGTTGGGGAGACATAATAGTGGTCATGATTTTGAGTCTTTACCTGGATCAAGTGGAGCCAGCCAAGAAGCTTCCGTGTCAGTATCCCATGTCAGTATCCCATGGGCTGGGAAGTTTTCCCTGGAAACCAGCATCAATGTGACGTGCAGGTGATCCCCAGGACTGTGAACTCTTCACAGAATGGGCATAGGGATGAAAAGAGAACAAAAATAAGGCAGTCCCTGCCCTCGTGGAGTTTGTCTTTTATTTTTGTTTTTTGAAACTATTAAGGAATTTAACTTATTCCCATCTTTCAATTTTAGAGCTGGGGAAACTGAGACTCAGGGAAGTCAGGAGGCTTGTCCAGGGCCATTCAATTAGAAGGCAGCAAAGATAATTACCAGTCTGCTTGACCCTACACCACACCATCCAGCCTCACAGGAAGTTTCTAAATAACAGAATACTTTGGCTGAGCAAATGAGGCCAGCATGACTGCCTGTACTCTGGGAACATTCAGGAGGCATCTGGAATTCTATTTCGGAGCACCATCCTAGAATGCCCTTCTGTCATCCATTGCCACCTTCACTACGCCGGAGACGCTGACATTTATATTTTTAAACCCTTTTTGTCAAAATTAATGCTATCGTTCTCAGGTGCAGGATCCTACCCCATGGAGCACCTGCAGAAACAGGAATAAATTGTAAACAAAAAAATCCTGGTATTACATAAGACTTTAAAATGGGAACAAGAGCTTAAATTTAAACCAGTTTAATTTCTTCCCTAATAGCAAATGCTAAACAATGAAGAAACCCTTTCTCTATTCAAAGTCTTCCAAGAACAAGGAAATTGTCCCCAAATAAAACAATAACCTAATGCCATATTAATAATAATCTTGCATCCGTATAACCTTCTTCACTTTTACGAAGCTCTTTTACATTTGCTGTTTCATAGGGAGGTGACTTCAGGCACAATTGTAGTTATTAAACAAAACCAAGAATTTATTATTATTATTATAAGCTTATATTTGAGCAGCCACCAATCTACCTTCCTCATTGCAGTCAGTTAAACTTTTTCAAAAACAGTTCTATTAAGATCACTTCCGGGTCACAAGAAATGTTGGGATCTTTCTCATTGCCACCAGAAGGAAGATCCTAATATGGTCTAGACGACTTTGCAGTCTGCCTCTAATCTTTTCTCAGCCTCCTTTGTCTTCACTTTCAGAGAGGCCGTGTAACCAAGAGATTAGGAACCCTGATATGGCTCGAGAACACAGCTAGGTTCCCTTTCTGTCCAGGGCCCTTTGCAGCCCATCCAGTGGAGACTGGACCTTCCCTTGGCACCACTTTTACCCAGACATTCACCCCAGCAGCCTTTTCAGGAGAGGGTCAAATGAAACGCAACACTTTAGGAAACAGCATTGTCTTTCCTTGGCCTGCCGTGGGTGGACCTGGCCGAGAGTAAAATCAGAGGGTGGAGATCACTTCTTATTAATCTCCCCCGCAGTGCTGTGCCAGAAGCCCCACTGCAGACAGAATCTATCAAGAGATCAGCCTAACGGCCCAGCAGTCTTAGAACATAGCAGTCACCATTGTATACAAGAGGAAATGGGAGTTGAGGAAGGGCAAGGACCTGCTCAAGGTCTCATGACCAATGCACATGGGCAGTAAGGCCTGAGCCCACATTCTCTCCAGCGTTCAATGCTACTGCTCCACAGATGTCTGCTTTCGGGCACACTTTTTTAAGATAGCATGTATGTGTATACACACACACATACACTCACACACGTAGGCCACTGCTACATGTAACATACATGCACACATTCTCTGGGGTGAAATTTGATCCAGGGATGCTGTTGAAGAGTTTTGAAATTCCTTAGGTATCAATCACAGGATAAAGTTTGGAGAAATTCCTTTTGGAGGACAGGGCATGTCTGAATCAACAGAAGTAGGAAGGCAATGGGATTTGAAGGTGAGCAAGAATGATCCTCCTGACCTCAAGAGCTCCCACCGGGAGGGCTGTCTGTGCCTGAGGGCATTTCTTGTGGAAAGTAACACTCTTTCCAGGAGTAATCTGAGAAGAGGGACACTGATGACAGCCTCATCGACAGAATAGGAGATGGGAAGGTCAGTGAAATTGGGCCCAAGGGCACATGACACAACTCACAGATGGAGGACACTGGACACAAACACTGGCTCCAACCTCCATGCTCCTCCCTCAAGAGAACGTGTCCCCTCCCACTCTCCAGGAACAGAATTGGACAAAGGTGTCACGAGAAGCTGGTCATAAGGGTGGCCATGAAGGGAGTGGGGTGAGGTGTCAAGGGGCAAACTAGGAAAGAGGGTGGAGCCACTTCTCTTTTGGAGCTGCAGAGCCTCCTCGGCCAACAGGAACAGCACCTACCACATGGAGTCTGGAGGGTTCTTATGAGATCACACAGGAAAGAGGATCTGGCCCAGTGTGTGGCACAAGGGAGGTGCTCAGTGAGCTCAACTGCTTTCCTCCTGTACCTCCTGTAGCTTCCAAGTCCCTACTAAATGCGTGGGAAGCTCCCCAAGGGCAAGAATCAAGCCATATAACCTCACAGAGCTCAACACACTCTTAGCATCAGAGTAAAACCATGGCATCACCTATCATGTTAACAATACTCATACCCTTTGCCCACTTTTTGATGGGGTTGTTTGACTTTTTTCTTGTAAATTTGTTTAAGTTCTTTGTAGATTCTGGATATTAGCCCTTTGTCAGATGGGTAGGTTGTAAAAATTTTCTCCCATTCTGTAGGTTGCCTGTTCACTCTGATGGTAGTTTATTTCGCTGTGCAGAAGCTCTTTAGTTTAATTAGATTCCATTTGTCAATTTTGGCTTTTGTTGCCATTGCTTTTTGCAAATCAAAACCACCATGAGATATCATCTCACACCAATTAGAATGGCGATCATTAAAAAGTCAGGAAACAACAGGTGCTGGAGAGGATGTGGAGAAATAGGAACACTTTTACACTGTTGGTGGGACTGTAAACTAGTTCAACCATTGTGGAAGACAGTGTGGCAATTCCTCAAGGATCTAGAACTAGAAATACCATTTGACCCAGCCATCCCATTACTGGGTATATACCCAAAGGATTATAAATCATGCTGCTATAAAGACACATGCACATGTATGTTTATTGTGTCACTATTTACAATAGCAAAGACTTGGAACCAACCCAAATGTCCATCAATGATAGACTGGATTAAGAAAATGTGGCACATATATACCTTGGAATACTATGCAGCCATAAAAAAGGATGAGTTCATGTCCTTTGTTGGGACATGGATGAAGCTGGAAACCATCCTTCTGAGCAAACTATTGCAAAGACAGAAAACCAAACACCGCATGTTCTCACTCATAGGTGGGAATTGAACAATGAGAACACTTGGACACAGGATGGGGAACATCACACACCAGGGCCTGTCGTGGGGTGGGGGAATGGGGGAGGGATAGCATTAGGAGATATACCTAATGTAAATGACGAGTTAATGGGTGCAGCACACCAACATGGCACATGTATACATATGTAACAAACCTGCACGTTGTGCACATGTACCCTAGAACTTAAAGTATAATAATAATAAAAAAATCAATACTCAAACGTCTATATCGCCTCCAAGTTTTCAAAGTGCTTTTATCAGTTCATGCGGTGTTATGAAGCAGATGCTATTCTTCATATTTTACTGATGAAAAGAAGAGAAGCAGAAGGGTGAAAAGAGACTTGCTTAGGGCACCACCATTGGCAAATGACAGAGTCAGAGATTAAAATCCACTATGTAAAAAAAAAACTTGATTTATTTTGGAATAATTTTAGATATATTGGAAAGTTGCAAAAATAGTACAGAGCGTTTCTTCACCCAGTTTCCCCTACTGTTAACATCTTGTATTACAATGGTACATTTGTCAAAACGTAGAAACCACTATTGCTGCACTGCTGTTAACTAAATCTCACATTTTACTTGGACTTGGCCCATTTTTCCCCAAATGTCCTTTTTCTGTTCCAGGATCCATGCAGGGTACCACATTACACTTATTCGTCACGTCTTCTTCCTCTCCTCTGGTCTGTGATAGTTTCCAGTCTTCCCTTGTTTTCTCATGACTTTGACGATTTTGAGAAGTACTGGTCGAGTGCTTTGTAGAATGCTCCTCAATTTTGAACAGGCAAGACTTTAGAATAACTAGGCAGGTTCTCATTTTACTAACCCACAATTGCCCCTACTTAATGGAAAATTCCATGAAACCAAAACTCCATGCACAATAATTCTGGAATCACTCATCAACTCTTAGCCATCAAGGAAACACAAGAGCATCCTGTGATCACCACATCTGTCCTCTAACACCAGCAGGACCATTTCAGTGGACTGGCCAGCTCTGCCCAGTGGCACTTTCTTCAGTGATGGTCTATGTCTGCACTGCTGATATGGAGCCACTAGCCATATCCATCTAGGAGCACTTGCAGTGTGGCTAGCGGGGTTGAGAAAAAGAATTTCTAGTTATGTTTAATGTTAGTTAATTTTTATTTAAATAGTGACCTGCGGCTAATGGCCACTCCAGGCTTAAGTGTAGGGCTGGACAAACCCAAAGTTAAGTTAGTCCTTGAGGATAAAGATTGAGAAGTGTGCATTACCTTATTCAGACTGCTCGGCAAAGAAGAATTCATGGTTACAAACATAAACCACAGAGATGGGTGGGGATGGGACTTTAGAGGCCAGTGTTTCCCATACTGGGCTCTTTGAGGACCTAGGAGTTCCCCAGGGATTTATAATGGGACGAATGGAGGAAGGCATCTCAGATAAGAAAGAAATCTGCTTGTGGGGTTATACATGTGCTTCCCACCCTCTTCGCAGTCCGTTCCTCTCAGCCCCTTCATCCATAACAGCTCTGCTTATTCCTATGAAACAGGGCAAGCTACTAGGAAAATAAACAAACAAAAAACACTACCTGGCATGTTCATTTTATTTACGTATGTATTTAGCTGATTGTAGACTTGACAACAAAGACTAAAGCACATCCCCCTGCCCCTCCCCTGCCCACGTTCACCCCAGGAACAAAAAGCCAGAAGTGGTTGTGTTTTTCTCTCATCTGCATCTCAGAGGGGTGGAAGTGGCCTTTGTGTTTCAGGTCACTGAGGGCAGCTAAGTGTTTGAGATTACGTGGATTTGTGTCCCCACCCAAATCTCATGCTGAATTGTAATCCCCAGTGTTGGAGCTAGGGCCTGTCTAGTCTTGTCATGTTCCTCTGCCGGCTTTTATTCTGGCTGTGCTGGCAGCTGATTAGATTGTGCCCACCCCGATTGAAGGTGGGTCTGCCTTTCCCAGTCCACTGACTCAAATGTTAATCTCCTTTGGCAACATCCTTACAGACACACCCAGGATCAATACATTGGATCCTTCAACCCAATCAAGTTGACACTCAATATTAACCATCACAGCTACCTTGGAAGCCGTTTGTGGGAAATGTAAAGCCACGCACTTCTTGGACATTCACATTGGACTGTTGTGTGAACAAGAAATAAACTCTTTCTGTGTTAAACCACTCATATTCTGAGGTTCATTTGTTACAGCAGCAAGCATTACTTGACTAATCGTCCTGCCCTAATTCCAGTTACTGAACTTCTAAGTGATATTTTATTTCTCTATGAAACAGAGTTAAGGATGTGTATACCATAGGGCCACAGTCAGATTAGAATATATATACAATAGAACCATGATCAGATTAGATTATGCATTCCTTAGGATCATGATTGGATTAGAGTATGTGTCTCATAGGGTCATGGCCACATTAGAAGACATTACACATGCAGTGCTCCTGCATATATTATTATAGGAGACACTCAAAATTGACAGTCACTATTGCATTTACTTTTTTGTGACAAGTACAGTCAACTTGGTTTCAGTTCACTTTTGGTTTGAAGCAACCTCAAAGTCAGCTTTATTTATCTAATGAAACATATAAACACAATTTTATTACATTCAGGGTCTGTTACATCCAAAGCAATGACTGGGTTGGTTTTCTGTTCCCATTCTGCACTGAGATCCAACGTGCTAGCAGATGGCAATCCACTCCCTTTTGGCTCTACACTTAGAATCAGAGAACGACTTTTTTTTTTTTGGCAAGGTCTCACTGTATTGCCCAGGCTGGAGTGGAGTGGCATGATCATGACTCGCTGCAGCCTTGCCATTCCAGGCTCAAGCAATCCTCCAACCTCAGTCTCCCAAGTATCTGAGAATACAGGTGTGAGCCATCACTCTCTCCCTGAGGGAATGATTTTTTAAGCCTATAAGAATGCTTCTGTGACACTCATTGTAACCATAGTCTGGACAAAATGTCTGTTCTCAAAGGTGATATAGTTGGCACCTACAAAATTGTGTCCATGATTCTTCCAGAGAGAGTCTTGTTCCCAAGCCAAAAGCTCATGATTAGACAAGAGTAGTGTCAACCATGTCTATAGCATGATGGAATTCATTTATGAATAAAGAAGTAGGAATGTCAAGAATGCATCCCTCCATCCATTCATGTATTGAATTAACATTTGAGCAGCTGCTGTTTGATCCCTCTCAGATTAGTTCGATAAATAAAAAGTATTTTTTAACTTTTATTTATAAGTATACACTTACAGGAAGTTGCAAAAACAATACAGAGAAGCCCTGTGTACCCATCTCCTGCTTCCCCCAGTGGTAACATCCCACATAATTGTCATATATATCAAACAAGGAAATCGATATTGGTACAATCTGCAAGTCTTACTGGGATTTCACCAGTGTGTGTATGTGTGTGTGCACGCGTGCACACGTGTGTGTTTCTATGCAATTTTATTACATCTATAGATTTGTGCAGCAATCAACACAGTGCTTTTGATTTCTATTTCTTTCTAAAATGTATACATATTCATTAGAGAAAATGTTGGAAAGTCGAAGTAAAATAGCAATAATAACTATAGTGTTACCCCTGAATAAAAAGTTAGTTTATCATCTGCGTGCATTTCTGTTCACAGTTCTTTGTTTGCATATTTTTGTGCTTTCTTAAGTTTGTAATTTTTAGCTAATTCTTCAGCACCTACTATGTGACAGTGATCACAATTGTTCACATTACTGTCTTTTTGCTTCACTTAAATCTCTGAACAGATTTGCAAGTCAGATGCTTTGACTGTAATACAAGTATGTCATTATCCCTATTTTGTACAAGAAAAGATTGAGGCTTCAGGAGAATGAATGACTTGCCCAAAGCCACAATGTAAATGAGTGAAACACTTGGTCTGACTTTGTAACTCATGCATCTCCACTCTATTGCCTGTATGTTTTCTGCTATTTAACTGGCTTCTTCAAATACTCTGCAGTTGAGGAAATACTCTGCACAGGCATGATTTTATCAGCACATCACCTCAAAGCCTTATAGGTACAGCAAGACCAGCATTCATACACCCATTTTAGAGAAAGAGAAACAGAGGTCCTGTAAGGTTATTGAGTGACGTCACATACCTTGTAAGAAGAAAAATGAAACTGAACCCAGATCTTCTGCATCTTAGCTCAGTGTTTACTGCTATACTAAGGACAGCAACAAGGAAACCTTCAGAGTTCACACCCCCCAGTTCCCACACCCATGTCCATGGCTACATGGCCAGGGCTCTTGCTCTTGCCAGTCCTGGATGTGGCTCAGAACCCTTCTTAGCCCAGAGTACCAGACAGCACTCTGAATCCTTCACTTTGGTATTCCAGCTGCAATCCACCCCTGCGCAGCACCAGCCTTGATCCTGCACCTACTGTGCAGTCCTAGGTATGGTCAGGGTGTTTGGTCTGGGCTCCACTTAAACGTGCCTTTGTGCATTCCCACATGGAAGGGAAAGAGCCTTTATTCTAATTGTTATTTGTATGATTAAAAAAACCTATAAAGGCACCTATAATATCTGAGTGGATCCTTAGCAATATCGAAGAGCAGAATTTCAATAAGGGCATTGCATTAAATCTGAGCTGGCAAGAGCTTATAATAAAAGTACAGTAATGAGCAAGCTTTATGATAAAATTAATGTAATTAATTAGTGTTTGTAAAGGGCTTCAAGATCACAGGGTGAAAGGTGCCAGCCAGAGGAAAAGTCATCTTAGAAATTACCACTATTATCATCTTAAGACACGGCATATATTATACACTATGTGAGCATTTCCAAGCATATATTCACGTCCCAGCTATAACTACATTAATTTATAGTAATTTGCAAATCAGGTCTCTGATCAGCTGTGGGAACCCTTTTCTGGAGCTCTAAGTGGATGAGGTTATGACTCAAGTGGTATTTTTAAACTCTGTCCTGTGATAACCTGTTAGAGAGAGCAGCCCCATACCCCCAAGTTTTGAGATTCAAATTGCAGCTGACACGCATGAGCCATAAGGTGTAGTTTTGCACTCCGTGGCAAGTCTTTTGGGGTTTGGTTGGGTTTTATGAAAAAGCAGGTCTGTGAACATTTCTTTCGTTTCTTACTTTTCCAACTTTCCAGGATTCATGCATTACTATTTCTCTCTGATCCAATAATATTCCCTGAGGTTGGGACCACCTCTTTTGCTGTCACTCTGTTCCCCAGAGTGCATGGAACTGAGTCTGGCATGCTTTAAATCTCCGGGGATTTTGGCTGATGGGGAATGCTCAGCTCAAAAGTTTCCGTGTCCAACATAAGCCTTTCATTTCTAATCATCCCAAATCTGGATTATCCTATTTGAAACCAGAATACTATATTTCTTAACTGGACCACACAATTTCTGTTGAGCTTTAGAGCTATGTTATAAACAATTAAAGCTAATTTTTTAATAGTAAAATGTCATACCAATGGGGAATTTGGAAAATAAAGAGAAAATAGGATATTTTTAGTTATTGCTTCCCCTAAGCATTTTTGCCTTCTAGACCACCAGAGATGTCACCTTGTCAATTACCAACGTTCTTGTTCAAAGCTCCTGACAAGTTGTGTTTTTTGCCCAGTTCATCATCAGAAAGTGAGAAGGTAATGAACTAAATCAGTTTCTGATCCACAAACATGCACAGGAGACCATACAAAAGGGGTATCGTGGAACGAGACCCTCCTTCAGCCATACAAAAGATATGGAAGGGAGTTTCACAAGCACTCAACCTAGTGACAGATCTCCTGGCTTTAAGTTCTGACACCGTCTCGTTTCACCAGTGTGATCCTGAGCAAGTCACTTTCTCTTTTCATCGATGTGCTTCTCCATATGTCAAAAGGAGGATGGGAGAAGGAAGTGAGTAGATATTGTATCAGATCAGGTATGGCCAATATTGGCTGACATGATGGTAACCCTCCCCTCAACACACACACACACACACACACACACACCACACACACACCACACACACACACACCTCTCCAGGGTGTACGGTGACAGACATTCCCAATCCATCACTGAGCCCTTTCCCACTGAGCCCAAACATAGCCTCAGAATCCTCAAGACAGCCCCCAGGTTGCTTCTACTTCCTAACCTGATTTGCCAATTGAGAAAGAACCATGGTTCCCTTCGGCTTCAAAGATGCAAATTTGGCTGCAGTTTTGCAAAATGCTGTTTCCAATAGCATTGCAAGAAAACATCAATGTCTAAGTAAATACATTTATTTTTTCCCATGAAAGCTTTTCTGGCTGCTACATTGTATGAAACTTTATAGAAATTATAATAACCTTTAAAAACCAACTAAAATACAAACATCATTATTAGAATGTTCAATTAGAAATGCAAACACACTCTGCTAAACAATCTCCAAATGTAATTGTTTAATAACAAACCATAAATTAAAAAGAAAAGTACAAAACAAAATGCCCAGGGAACAAACCGTGCTCTTGAGTTGTCGGTAAAAGCCAAGAGCTTGTTTGGGTGCCATGAACATGCTCTCAAATGGTTTGCTCACTGCAATTAAGTCTTGTATTACACGTGGACTGTTTCTGCACTGAGCAAAACTCTGAATATTTTCTCAGCTGTTGACATTCACATATTGGTATGGTTTGGCTCTGCATCCCCACCCAAATCTCATGTCAAATTGTAATCTCCACGTGTCAGAGGAGGGGCCTGGTGGGAGGTGATTGGGTCACGGGGGCAGAATTCCCCCTTGCTGTTCTTGTGAGTAAGTTCTCACGAGGTCTGATGGTTTAAAGGTGTGTGGCACTCCACCCTTCACCTTCTCTCTCATGCTCCAACATGTGAAGACATGCTTGCTTCCCCTTCATCTTATGGCATGATTGTAAGTTTCCTAAGGCTTCCCAATCATGCTTCCTGTCAAGCCTGTGGAACTGTGAGTCAATTAAACCTCTTTTCTTCATAAATTGCCCAGTCTCAGGTAGTTCTTTATGGCAGTGTGAGAATGGACTAATACACATATCATTTGGGAAAACTCCAAGAAACCTTAAAAGAGTAGCTCTAGTAAATATATTAATATGCTTTTAAAATCTCACTTTTCCATAGTGTTTGCTCTATAAAGAGTTTTTGCATACACACACCAACCCTACATCTTTACAACAATCTCATGAGGTCTGTGTTATTATTCTCCCCATGTACAGATGGGGAGATTGGGTCTGAGTGAAAGTAAGTCTCAAGCCCAAGGTGGGCCATTATCGATCATTTCTCTCTGTAACCCTCAGCATAAAATGCCAGATTTGTTCTCCATGAAAGTGATCAATGAGAGATTTGTAAAAATAACTTTTTTAAATTGTGCTATTCTGCTTTTCTGTGCCATTGAAATTGGAGGCAGACCCAAAATGCAGAGAAATAGAGAAGTCCCTCCAAACGCCCCATAGTTTCATGCATGCATTTTGCCAACATCCAAGTTGCACCCTGCTCAGGGTTAGCATTGGGCAAAGTGGGGAGGCCTGAGGCAGAAACACAGCTGCCCTCAAGGAGTTCACTGTCTAACAGAAGAGATAGAGAAGACAAACTAAGTGGCCTGCACCCCACTACAGGGCAAAAGTTGGTCAATAAGATGGGTCTTATCCTAGCTTGGAAGCAAGACCTGGGTTTTGGACCATGGAGTTCTGGCAGGTAAAAGTAATATTCCCCCTCAATGGCAATATTAGACCATAATCAATACTGTTTACTGTCACCATCTCCAACTGCAGTGGCTATAAAGTAAATTATAGCTGCACTTGGCAATAAAACACTATATCCATAGCCATATCTATATCTATCTATTCAATGAGGATTAACTTAGAAGTATAAGATACTTTTAGTAGTATTAGTATCATCATCATCATGATCATAATCATTTTAAAATTTATATAAGGGAAGCAGTGATTATTCTCATTCTCTATTGTTCCACCACAAAACTTAATGACTGAAATCAATAACCATTTTCATTTACCTCACTATTTTTGTGGGTCAGGAATTCATACAGAGCTTGGCTGATGATTTTTTTTTGCTCTATGGGCCATTAACTGGGTCACTTGATGATATTTTACTGGGAGGCTGCTCTGGTCTGGGGGTTCATTATAGCTATACTCACATGCTTGGCACTTTGATAGGGGACAGCTGGAAGACTGAGTTTGACTGGACCTTCTCCACGCAGTCTTAGAGCCTCTCTGTGTGTCTTTCCAGCAGAATAATCAGGACTTCCTACATGGAAGTTCAGGGCTCCAAGAATCCCAGACGGATGCTTTCAGTCTCATAAAGGGTAGGTCCTGAAAACTGGCATAGCATCATGTCTGCCATATTGTAATGGTCCAAAGCATTCACAGTCCATCCCAGATCTAAGGCAAGGGGAAAAAAAGAATCCCTCCTCAGGATGGAAGAATTGTCAAATAATTTACACCCATCTTCAGTCCATCTCAGTTTACCATCTGGTCACAGATTGTTTTACATACCTCACACACACAAAAATACATTCTCCCCTTCCCAAGATCCCTGAAGTCTCATCACAATTTTGCAATGCCTTAGAGCCTAACATTTTATTGTCTGTATTTAAGTACAGGTGTGCATGATGCTGCTTGGGTGCATTTCCCCAAACATAGTTCTTTTCAGTCTGATGATCTGTGGACTAAAGGGAAAAGCTATCTGCCCTCCACACATCCAATCTATTGTGTTGAGACAAAAATAGAATAATTGCAAATGGTATGCCTTGCTCTAACAGGGGAAAGCAGGAGTGCCTTGAAATTCCTGGTCTACAGTAATTCCAAAACCCATCCTGGCACATGTTGCCAGTTCCTTGAGTAGGGGGCCAGTAAATGCTCCTTGTAAATAATTCTTCATGGCTTTTGGGCTCTCCCTTCTGGGTCCATTCTTTATTTTCCATAGGAAATGGTTTCCCATTTGCAATCAAGTAGCCTTATTAGCCTGCTTCTGCCCTGTGTGAGTAGAAGATGAGGTATCCTAAGACTGCTTTTCATTTTATGGTGTCTCTGTTGCTGTTTGCCCACACTGGCAGTGCTTCCACCAATACAATTATCGTAAAACTTGGTGGGTTTCCTATGGATCCCATTGGGGTTTTTCTGTTAGTCTGTTTTGCCTTTTGCTATAAAGGAATTCTCAAGGCTGTGTAATTTATAAGGAAAAGAGATTTATCTGACTCACAGTTTCTGCAGACTGTACAAGCATGGCACCAGCATCAGCTTGGCTTCAGGTGAGGCCTCAGGAAGCTTTTAGGCATAGTAGAAGGGAAGGGGAGCAGCTGTGGCAAGGGAGGAAGAAAGAGAAAAGAAGTCCCAGACTTCTTTTAACAACCAGATCTCATGTGAATTCATTACTGTGGGGAGGGCGCCAAGCCATTTATGAAGGATCTGCTCCCATGACCCAAACACCTCTTCCTAGATTCCACCTCCAAGACTAGGGATCATATTTCACCATGAGATTTGGAGGGGGAAAAACATCCAAAGCATATCAGGTTTGCACCATTAGATTAAAATCATACTCACCTTTCTTTCCCAGAGAGACACTAAGAGGGGGACTCTTACCTCCATAGATGGCTTTTTTGTCCAGCTGAAAGAGTCTACTGGGATATACTTTTAGAAATCTTACCAGGTACATTCTTAAATTGTACTGACTTTCCAAAAAATAAAAATGAAAAAAGGCTGGGAAGGATTGGTATATCTTAGAGCCACATCTTTAATATCTTTACCCTGAAGCCATATGTTTACAGAAAGGCCCCTGGATTTGGTCTTTGCCCTGAACCCACCTCTTACATTGAGGACTTTTTGCTGACTAGAAAGATTGTCCTAGCTGTAGATATTTCCTCTAATTCTGCTCAAAAATGGAACAATTTTTCTTTAGTTCATCCCTCTCTTCTTGTGCCTTATCCTAGGCCATTAGAAGAAGCCAGTTGTTGGTTTTAGCTTTCTGCCTGGAGATGCCTTTACGCAGATGCACAGCATCCTTCAGTGTCTTTCCCATGATCCACATTCCACCAATAATAGTTTTGCTCATCTGTCTGCCAATACTTAACTTGGGGGCTCTTTCCTCCAGCCTCCAGTAATGCTTTCCTCATCACCCAGGAAGCTCTCACCATTTCCTCAAGGCACTTCCAGTCCAGGCTGAAAGAGCAGAATTAGAGTCTACCTCTTGAAAGAAGAACTAACAAAGAATTTATGTCCATCTTGTTAAAGTGGACTAAATATGGCCTGAGAAGGACTCCATACTTCTACAATTGAGTCCTTGTGGACGAACTGCAACCTAGCTTAATAGGTAGACAAGATTGAAAACCTAACTTTGGAGTATGCACCTGTAACAATAGCTAAGTCTTGGTCATTCCCAGTGGTCATACTTCAACCATTCAGACACTGCTGAGTGTTCAGACTGTGTTCCAATAAGGCAAACACTGAGTTGTAACCAATCTAGCCATTGCATACCTCACTTCGGATTTCTACACTTCATTTCCCTTTTTATTTTTTTATTTTTTATTTTTTGCCTATAAATCTTCTTCCACCACGTGGCTGCACTGGAATCTCTGAATCTGCTAAGATTCTGGGGGCTGCCCGAATTGCGAATCATTCATTGCCCAACTAAACTCAAATTTAATTCGGTTGAAGATTTTCTTTTACCAACCTTTCACACATCACAAGGGTTAGATCCTGATGTGAGGCTGCCTGAGTTCAAATCCTGTTTCTTCGACTTACTAGTTGGTGTAATCTTTGCCAACTTATTTGTTCTTCTATTTCACCTTCTGTAAAGGGAGTATAATCATAGTTCTTATTTTACAAGTTGCTGTGAAAACTGAATAAGTGGCATTTCTACCTTTGAACCTTCAATTTAGTTAAACAAATACTCTTTGAGTGTGGATACCTGCCGGGCACTATGTGGGGTGGTAAGACAATGGAATGCCGAAGAAATGGCTCATTCTTCAAGACAGCCTTGGTCTAATGGAGAGATCTTTGATTAGGAAATAAACATTTGTTTGATTTTACAGCAGGTAAAGCTGAGTCTCAGAATGTCAGTGAATTTCTCAAAAACAGGAAGTTGATTCGCAGGTAGGGACAATGGTGGTGCCAAGGCTTATAGCCCACACCACCTCCACAGCCCCACACTACCTCTCAGGCTAGGAGGGCCTCAGTCTCACTTCCACTTCCTCCACTGAGTCACTGGCAACTATTTCAGGAAGTATTGCAAGGTTAAATAAAGACATATATTTAAAGAGTTTTTGTATATTTTATTCATAAAATGTATGAATAATATACATATGTTTAATTCAACGCATATTATAATTGATCCACACGTATACATTTAGGATTCGTAATTATTTAAATCACATCTTGAGATGACCATTTACTGCATTTAAAAATTTTGCAGGTTACCCAAAATAGATGTCATTTTGACATAAACTTCCCGATTTCTAAATCTTGCTTCCATAATGCTCAAGGCGAAAAATTTCATCTAAATATTATTGAATTCCAGCACGACATTAGCATGCAGAGATATTTACAATAACAGAGCCATTACAACTCAATCAAAAGCTGATTTCAGCCAGAATTATGCAGAATTAAATCTTGCAGGATTCAAATTATTAAAAATCAGAGACTCAATAAAGTGTGGTCTGGAAGTCCCATTTATCAAGGGAGTCGAAGTGCCTCTACAGTTATAGTGACTTTTTCATATATATTCTGCAAGAATTTGCATGCATTTTAAAAGATCAGAGTTTAATTCTTATGGAATTCAAGTAACTATGCTATATTTATAAGGCAATGGAAGCCAGCTCGGAAACTGTTCTCTGTTTCCTTTCTATATCTCACATTTTAAATGCATTGGTTTTTATATCTGGTTCCCACTGAGTAGAAAGATCTGCAATGAGGCCACAAGAATAGAGAGAATACCTTACTCCAATAAAGGCCAAATCAGGGTGCCATAGAGGTAGTTACAGGAAATCCAAAACCATTTATAAAGCTTGTCATGCAACCAACACATCAGAAAACTCCCTTTTCCTGTGTTTCATCAAACCAAGACAATTTATTTACTTACTTGTTATATTCCCTCTTTCAGAACATTTCATCAAAATAGACAAAGAGTAAATTTCTAAGAAAATAGGAAGAGAGACAGAAAGATACAGGAGAGGGGAGGAGAAGGGAGCGGAGGGGAGGGGAGGGGAGGGGAGGGGAGGGGAGGGGAGGGGAGGGGAGGGGTACATTACCATGAACCTTGATGTCCAGGAATCCAGTTCTCTTGACAAACAGCATTTATTTAACATCGTTCTGTGCCAAAGACAGAGATGAATAAGGCAAGTTTTGTGCCTGCCAGCCCCTCACAACCTAGTTGGGGTGACTGAAACATGAATACATATTGGCAGTCTGAAATCAACGGTGACTAGACGGATACAAATGAACATTCGTATCAGTCAAGAATACAATCAACTGAAAATTATTAAAAATGAAGTCTGCCAACAGGCCACCCAGGCATAGGACAGTGACTTGGTACTGCCCTAAAGAATCCAGCTGTCTTTCTACCCTCTACTAAGTCATTCTTCGTGTGTGAGTTTCCATTCTCATGCATTTTGCCTCTTGGTTGCAAGAAGGCTGTCTCACCTACAGATATTCCACCTGCATTCTAGGCAGAAAGAAAGGGGAATGAAAAAGGTGAAAGGAGGGACACCTTGCCAGAAACTCCGTCTGCACTGACAAGAACTCTTGTCACATGATCACCCTTAACTGCAAGAGGATATGAAGAACTAAGTTTTCAATAAAGATGAACAAAAAATGGATACTAGATAGACAACCATCAATGTCTTCCACTGGTCTGTAGAAGCAAGAGAGAAAGGGTCTATTAAGCTGAAATGTAAAGAAGATAATATCAAGGAAGGTTTCTGAGAATAGATATTATTGGAGAAGAAGCCATTTCCAGCAGATAAAGAGAAAGGGTTTCAAGAGAGCAGTGGCCGACTAGCATGTTACTTTAAAGGCATGCGGAGCGCTGGTGTGTTGAGTTCTTGTCATGCGCCAGGCACTGTGCATGCCTCACTACGTTTACTGACTACAGCAGTCCCACGGCCTCTATATTTTACTGATGAAGAAACTAAGGTCTAAAACAGTTATGTGATTTGTCCAAGGTCTCATGACTAATACACAAGCTCTTTAAAGGTGGCCTTACTTCCTAGTCATCCTGGCTAGAATGTGGGAGATAAATTAAAGGGAGATAAACCTGTGCAGGGAGGCAAGATGTGGCTCTTCCCCTGCTGGGTGTTTCATTCCATACTTAAGAAAAAGTCATGAATGCATGGGCAGCACCAGGGACCATGCTGGGTGTGGTGGTACAAAAACAAATGAAACGCAATCCTGGCCTTAGTGTGGAGACAAACACATTGAAACGTAATTCACAAATAAGGTAATGGGTGATGAAGGGCCTGGGGAGTTCCCCAGAGCAGCCCTTGCCCAAGGACAGTCATTCGGCTAGGGCTTGCTGCCACGCCCATTCCAGGCACCCACATCCTGACCCTATGTGACAGTGGATCCACTGAGTCTTGCTCTTCTTCTCATCTTTAAAGGATGATCTCAGCCAAGCTTTCATGAAAGTGGCAGAGGGAATCAGTGAAACATCCTCAGAAAAATGACTGCAAAGCCTTCAGCGGAACTCCCTATTCAACAATTACAATCCCTTGCCCTCTAGGTTCTAGTCTTTGCTACCACTCTTCCCAAATGATGTTAATGAAACCCTTTCTCTGCTGGGCCTGGGAGCGCCTTCCTCTCGGCAATTTTGGTTTTCTAAAGAAACCTTTGATTAAGGCTTTACCCCTGTTCCAGGTAACGCGCCCAACCCTTTATGCCCGCAACCTCACTCAAGCGCACCCTGTGTGTATTATTTTGCACAGGGGTGTAGAGCCATACTTTTAGGTAATTCTCAGTCATTTTGACCACAGTTCCTTTAAGTTCAGATTTCTGCTGCTGAGGGTGTACATGGTATTTATCTAACCCTGAATCTCTTGGTCCCCCTTTCCACTTTTCTAGTAATCCTGAAGTTGCTGCCATCAGGGAAACAGGACTCTTTGCTCCTGGTGTCTAGAAAGCCCCAGAGCCTCTGCCGCTCTGCAGAGGCTGCTGATGTGTCTGACTTGGCAGATTCTTGGAAGAGAAGCTGATGCCACTTGCAAACCCACTAGAGAGAACGCACTGGAAGAACAGGCCCTGCCTACCTTCTCCATGCTTCTTCCTCGGCACCTGGGACAGTGCCAGGTGCTGTTCTACCTTGGACCTGAATAAAAGAGCTTTCCAGTGGGGCAGAAGCTATGGACTCTATGATGCTCCTTATGGATCTGTCAGACAGCTTTCCTGGACAGTGTCACAGCTTCACTGCTTAAGGCAACTGCAGGCGGGGCTGTGAGGGGTCAGGGGAATGGAGGGGTCGACATGCCACCAGCACCCAGCCTAAAGGTGTGCACACTGGGACCTCAGAAAATGCTGCCAATGATGAGACAAAACTATGGCTGATTGCTTATTTCTCTAGAACCTTCAGAATACATGGCAGTTCCAGCTTATATGTGTGAGGTCACTGGGAATACAATACCTAACATGTTTCCTCCTTCCCTTTGACCAACCAGAAAGCTTGAAACCTGTTTTGAGATCGTTTTCTACCAACTTTAGATAAATATATGTTGAAAAACATGCATTTGTGGTAGCATTATTGCTCTGCCGATATCCTCTCTTCTTCCCCCAGCCCCCACTGTGATGCTTCTCCAACCCATTGATTCGGGCCTTGGCCATATGATTTGCTTTGGCTAATGGAATGTTAGAAGACATGCCTCAAATAGAGGCCTCTAGGATGTGGGTTAGTTTGGCATTTGAACTCATGCCAAGTGCCAGGAGAACATGTCCTCCACCATTGGTCCAAGGAGAATGACAGACATGTGACACAGTTTTGGACAGACCTGAAGCTCAAAGCCAGGCCCAGTCAACCCAAAGCCTGATAACAAGGTAATAAGATCCCTCTTCCCATGCCAGCTGATCTACAAACCAAGGAACAAAATAAATAAATGTTCGATGAGTGTCACCCACTGAGTTATGAGGTGACTTGCTATGCAGCTTTATTGTGGCAACACCTAATCCAGAAACTGTTATCTCTACCTTTCTTACTGCACACTCCCATAGTTAGAGCTTTTTGAAGAATCACTGTTTCATTGTTTGTTTGTTCATTTATTCACTCACTAATTTAATAAATGATCATTGAATGTTTATGGCAGCCGGCACTGTCCCAGGTGCTGAGAATGAAGCATGAAGAAGGCAGGCAGGGCCTGTTCTTCCAGAGCTTTCTCTCTAGTGAGTTTGCAAGTGGCATCAGCTTCTCTTCCAAGTGCTGCTGACACCTGTCCTCATGAATGTCTTCACTTTCTCATCTCAAATGATTCATCAGAGGAGAAAAACAAGCTTTTATCTCACGTGGGTATGAGGAAGGGAGCAGTTCCTCCAGAAAGTCGTGAGAGACTCAGCAAGTCACAATTAAGAAGCGTTGGAAGCTCATTCATTTTGCAAAATAAAAAATCAGTACTGAACTCTGTTGACTTCTCTAAACCTCAGAGAATGAGCCATGGTTACATTCTAGATTCAAAACAATTTCAAGCTCTTTTGTATGAACAGATGACTCATCTAACACCAGAAAGGAAAGGCTAGGTTTACTTCACAGAATAAAGCATGCAATCTACATTAAGGGCCAGGATTTCGTTTGCTGTTGTTTCAAATTTAGTGATTAAACATTACTTATAACTTATTCAAGTAGTTCTGTCTACTGCATCAGAACCCACACTATAGCTGTTCCAGGCCTTGGGCTTCAGGGCTGCCCACGTTACCCACGTAATGAATGATCTGAACTCTCCAAGATGCAGACCAGGTGCTCAGAGCATGCATGTTGAATAATGAAAGAAAGAACGGTTGACAGTTTCTGAACCCCCTCAGCTGGAAGACAGCAAGCCAGATATCCTCACAACAGATGGGCTTGGGCCAGCAACTCAAAACATATTTGTCAGAATACTTACTCTGCAAGGTGATAAAACAGAATTCTTGGGAAACTCTGAGCTAAGGGAAGTAAAATGGGATTCTCTGCTACAGGACTTATCAGAGGCTTTACGAGACTAACATGCACTGGAGTCTCCCAAAGGGGAACTCTGCGATGTGGTGTCCTAATTCACCTGGCCTGGGAAGCTTATTGCTCATGAAACCTGAACTGGGCACTGCTGGCTCAGAGCATTCATCCACACCAGCCTGTGTACTTCTCAGACATCCCAGCATCCCCAGGTCTTCAAGAGTTTAGGCAACACCAGAACCCCCTAACCAGCACGTCTATTAAGTCCAACTACAATTAAAGGCAATTTGCAATAAAACCTAAAAAACAAAGACTTTCTCTAAAAACAAAACAAAACCAAAAAAACCTTCTGGATTGCCAAATGCCCTTCAATCACCTCCCCCATGGAACATACATTCTCTAAGCATGCCCCTAAATACACATATAAGGACTCTGGTTATTTGAAAATAATGTTAAGATATATTTGTGCTTGCAATTCTGAGGTATATTTTTCCCTCCCTTTTTATATGGCAGATTTGGTTAAGCTATATCTATTTTTGTTTTTTAGTGGTTTTGAGCTTTCTATTTTCAAAAACAGCTGCTTAGTAAGAGCCAAGAACTGTGAATTTTGCACTGGCTTGCCTTATGCAGGTGTGACATTCCAAAGTTGATGGCTCTTAAACACAGCCCTTCAGGTGACTTCTGTCACATCGAAAGCAGATTAAATTATGAGCTGTATGGTTCCAGTATATTTTGTTGTATTATAATTCTTTGAAAACTGGTAATTCATGCATGGCATATATGAGAACTCTCTATTAACCAGAGTATTTGATTAATGAGCCTGGTGTGTGCTTTCATCATGCTGAGTTACTGACTTTACTCCACCTGGGTGAATGCAATACCAAAACCCATTCAGATTCCTTGTTGTGTTTTAAAGGATTGTAACAGCACTGTACAACAGCAAGAACAAATGCCATGGGATCTGGTGACAGAAAACGTGGGCTTCAGCCCAAGTTCTGCGACTCTATTTCCAGGATAATACCTAGTACCTAATAAATGTTCAATCAACTATTATTGGATGGAAGAGTAGATATATTGATAAATTTTTAAATAAAAAAAAATTAGAAATGGAAGAAAGAAGACTTTCTGAGTCCCCCTGCTTGTCTTCAATGCCCCTGTTCTCTATTTTCTTAGGATCCTGTGCAGACCTTTAATAGCATTTGTGATATTATACTGTAAATGTCTTTATTTTTGGCTTCCTCATTGATTGGAGCTCCTTGAGGGAAGGGGCTTTGTCTTAGTCCTCTTTCTTTTTCTACGATTTAGTGGCTTCCAGCCCTTCAGTTAGCATCCAGTAAGTGGTAAGTATTTCTGTTTTCACAATGAACATGCATTGTTTTAATACAACAAAAAAGAAGTAAAGTTTACATTAACAGTGATAAGAGAGAGTCCTGATGTTGGGATCTGGGGTGAGACGATTGGGCAGAGGAGAGTATCAGAACAAGAGGTCACGGAGATGGCAATCAAGACCATGTGGTAGAAAGAATGGTGTTTCAGTGGTCACAACCAGGGCCAAGGCAAGGGGGAAAGGCCTCAATGCCTACTCTTGACATTTTGATGTCTTAGCTCTCCTGACTGCCCTGAGGAAGTAGGAGAAGAACAGAATTCACATGTGAATTTGTGCCTAGCACAGTGACAGGAATGTGATCGACACTATCAATATTTGTTTTATGAAAGAAGGTCTTGGTCCTTTTATAGAAAGAGACATAGGATTGACAGCAAAGTGAGCTATTATAGGAACAAAAGGTATGGTCTTGGAAAGAACCTCAAATAGGAAGCAAAGCACTTCAGTGTCAGAATTCATGTGTGACTTTGGGCAAGTCCCTTGCTCACCCTGCACCTTAGCTTCCACATCTGTAATGAGCGGGTGAAACTAGATGACCTGGAAGATTTCTTTCAAATTATGTTTTGTGATTCTATGCTTCCAGCTATTTCAACGTTGGGATCATGATAAACAATATACAGACTGTTTACTTCATAATTTTATTCCTCAAGATCTTTCCCAAGGAAATAATTTGACATTCAGACAATGACACCTATGTACAAAGGTGATCATTGTTGATAATAGTGATGCAATGGAAATACCCTGTATGTCCAACCACAAGGAATGGCCAGGAGAAGTATGGCACATATTTGTGGTAGACTATGAAGATGATCTTAAGATTTAGGTTAAAAAAAAAGAGAGATGCAACATGTAGTATTGAAGAATTCATATAGCTTAGTCCTCAGAAGTGTGGATTCCAGAGACCAGTCCCTGCATGTGGCATGTGATTCTCGACTCTGTTGTTTATTTGCTATTGTGAACTCGAGCAAATTACTCTCCCTCTCTTCCCTAAGTTTTCTCATCTGAAAGTAGAGGAGATAGTAAAATCTATGTCCTAGAGTTATTGTGAGAACTGTGTGAAGTAATTTTCATAAAGCATATAGAATAGTATCTGACACATAGTAATTTATAACTGCTAGCTATTATTATATAAAATATGATTGCAATAGTAACTACTTGGGAAGGAATATTTACTATCTGATTCACAGGTTATGTATACTGGAAGAAAAAAGTAATATGTTAACAGTGATATATAGATGGTGGGATATCATAAGATGATTTTAATTTGTTTTCTTTATATTATTAAATATTTTTCTAAAATTTCTGCAATAAACATGTAAAAATCATAACCAGGAACAAAATAGAAACCAGTGTGATTTTCTTTTAAGTCACTCCACGTGTATGTAGGCAATGGTGTGGTGCTTGGACTTCAATAAGCCTGGAATAGGATCCCACTTTGCCACTTAGAAGCTATGTGGCTTTGGCCATATCATAAGTCTCTCTAAGTCTCAGTTTTCTCAATTAGATACTGGGGACAGTGGGATAGTATGAGGTAACATATAAGCATATTCCAAGTGCTTATTACGTTTTCTTTCATCATAGAGAAATTATTTGGTTCTCACATTCTTAAATACTATGGGTGATAAAATGAGTTTTAAGACAGGGCTTCTGTCCCTGAAGATCTCGATATTTCAGTGAGGTCCCAAGAATAAGAAACCTAGGCAATGAGAGAAGAGTAAAGTCATAGACCATATTCCAGTATTGTAAGAATTCAGAGATGTAGATCACAGCAATTCTAGAGTCGCCTGGGAGGACTTCATGAAAAAGAAAGGACTTGAAATAGGCTTTAAAGAATTTGGATATGTAAGAAATACTAATTAAGATTGTGTTCAGTGGCCAGGCCCAGTGGCTCATGCCTGTAATCCCAGCACTTTGGGAGACTGAGGCGGGCAGATCATGAGGTCAAAATATAGAGACCATCCTGGCCAACATGGTGAAAACCCATCTCTACTAAAAATACAAAAATCAGCTGGGCATGGTGGTGTGCACCTGTAGTCCCAGCTACTCAGGAGGCTGAGGCAGGAGGATCACTTGAACCTGGGAGATGGAGGTTGCAGTGAGCTGAGATCGCACCACTGCACTCCAGCCTGGTGACAGAGTGAGACTCCTCCATCTCAAAAACAAAACAAAACAAACAAAACAAAAAAGATTGTGTTCAGCAACCAGAAACAAATTCTCTGCCATAGTGAGAATGTAAAGGTGTGTTCTTTCATATACGAGAATTTCAGCTGTAAGCCGCCAACCACTAGATCATTGGTTCCTAGCTGTTTCTACTACCATCTTGATATAACATCACCCTGTGGTCCACATGGATTCTGGAACTCCAGCCATCATAGAAGAGTTCCAGGTCCGCAGAGAAGAAAATCAGGAGAGCTCATTCCCTCCGAGCTTGAGCCAGTGGCCTTTACATGGCTTTTCTATGTGTCTCCTCAAATATCATTGGCCATATCTATTGCAAGAAAGGCTGTAACACGTTGCTTTGTACTCTGGAGGGCAATGTGCCCTGGTAAAAATTGACAGCCTGTTACTAAGAAAGGAGAGGTGAAAAGTGGCCTCTGCCACTTGGGAGAAATGCCAGTTCAGGAGAACAACGGAGGTAAAAGCTCTGACACAGGACGGAGACAACACGTGGAGGACAACTAGGTATCATGCATGTGCCCTGAGGGTCTGTTGGGAAGTTCCAGGAGATACTGCTGGACTCAGACTCTGCCCATAACATGTGCTGTCATCAATGTTGTCAATCCTGCATACCACAGGCTCTTCTTTCTACATATTTTCTCTATCCCCTCTCAGCCCTTCTAGGGAGAGTCACCTCTCCCATTTTAAAGATAAGAAAATTGAGGTTCAGAGAGGCTTTGACTTGCTGTACAAGCTCAACGTGGTCTCTGCTGGCTTCGTGTGCTAATAGTGCTTGTCCCCAGTGTGCTGCTCCCCCCCTGCCTTTCACTCCAAATCCGAGGCTGTGTCTCCATCACTGTAAGTTCCTTCCACATCTCCAATGACAGTCTATCAGTCTCCAGCAATTTTGTCACCCAGTTAACAGGCTCAAACATGACTGATCGGACAAGGAGAGCTTTGTAAAGAGGAAAAACAATCATATTTTGGATTTGTATGTGAGAAAGAACCTATTTGATAGAGGGGCACAGGTATTAGCAACACATTCATATCCAAACACTGACACCTTTATTCAGCTTTTTATATTCGGAGCATTTGCAGGGCCTGAACTACTGGCAGACACTTCAAATTACTTAACCAGACATAAAATTGAAAGAGGGAAAAAAATGAATTGAGGCCACGAGTCCCACAGGCATCCTGGGTCTTTCTGTGGATGCAAATGGGCCTATGATTGAGTTATCACAGCAAATTCAAGCCAACTCGTTGGTACTTCCCAGTGCTGGAAATTTCTAATGCACTTTCCCAAGGATGAAATTGTTCCTTTTCCCCATCCTGCATGCATGTTTTTAAGAAAACAAGCACTTGGAAGATAATTTTGCGGAAAAATATAAAATAGGCATAATATTCAGTTGCTTTTTCTTAAAGAAAGATGAACGATGCAAGGGAGGGATAAATTGCATTTGCTATGAAAATTTGAATTTCAAGAAGTATATTATGTCCTCCAGTGTTCTCAACAAAAAGAAAATTATTTCTTTCTTGGGGAACACACTCTTATGGCATTTTAACTTTTATGACATTTCTGATTTGGGATGATGAGCTTTCTGCACAGAAATGATTCAAACTTCCATTTTTTGTGGTGTGCATGTCCTTGTAAATTGCTCTACCCGCGAAGGAGGAGGAAACAACTTCCTAAAGTGGAGATTGTTTTTCTGCTGAGAAAAAGTTTCTTTACCCATTTCTGAATGGTGGCTGCTGATAGAGACATATATCAGGGAAACAAATTGCACTTAATCACTAATCACCTGAACATAAGCTAAAAGTGGTATCAATCTTTCCTATGGACAAAAATAATTTCCCTCCATAAATAATGAACACAGACACATTTTACCAGGTGCAATTAAATATAATTGTGAGGATATATTGAGATATGATTCAGACTTCGCCCTGTCGTGACAAGCCCCAAGACACTGGCATGCCCAAATACATCTTTTAAACATTAGGAGGAAATTCTGAGCCATTGTCTTTCCTGAGCAAGAAACAATGCTATCCAAGGGAAACTTGAAGCAATGATGTTTATTTAGAATTAGAATCGATTTTCATTTTACATAACACCTTTCATTTTCAAGGCTCCCGAAGTACTTTACAAAGCAATAAGCTAGACAGCAATATTACTATAGACAAGTGTAACCGTCATTATGCTTTCTGTAATAGCTCGCAGGCTTGGAAATTAGAAATCAAGGGAGAGAGATGGAGAGAGAGATAAAGAGGAAGTGAGGGGCAAGAAGAGGGGCTGGGGAGAAGTCAAGAGACTAAGGTGGGAGACCTGGAGGATCCCACAGAGGCAGGAAAAGAGACAAAGACAGCATAGAATAGGGGCCATGCTTCTCACTGGTGCTCTGCTTTGAAATGGTTCCCAGGGATGTTTTCTTTCCATCTCTGAGGACAGGCAGTGACACCTCAGCCCCTCACCCAAAGGACAGGGACAGGATGACATCCCACCGAGGCTCCCTCAGCAGCTTCACATGGCAGAGAGTGCTGGTTTTGCTATCAGGCAGTCTAGGACCCACATTGCAGCCCCACTGACCGACTGGGTGGCTCTGAGTGACTTGCTCAACCTCTCTGAGCCTTAGTTTACACACCTGTAAATGGAGCTCAGGAGACCTACACCAAGGAGTGAGAAAAATGAGAACGAAAGGCAGGAGAGGTACTCAGTCAAAGTTAATTAGGTTTTCTCTCCTTGTTTCCTCCCCTCACATTAAGAACATGGGATAAGTAAGTCCTATTGGATTTCCAGGACACAGAGGAATTTAATAATTCCTGCATAATGCTTCACAGTCTGCAAAGCCCATGAGCTCATTTGATGAAATGAAGCCAACTCGGTCATAATAAAGCACTTGTGATCTGTTTTCAGACTCTTGACAGCCTTGAGAGTTTAGTGTTATCAGCCCCATTTCATGGAAAAATATATTGAGGTTCAGGGAAGTTGAGGTCTGCAGAGACTCACCTCGGAGCCTCTGAATTTAAGCCAAGAGTTCTTTCCAGCAGGCCAGGCTGCCTCCTTCTGGTGGGAGGAGGTCAACAGGCTTCACCACATCTTTGTGCTGCTCCCACCAAATGGCTAAACAGCACAGGTATCAGACAATCCTTTGGAAAACTGATTCTGTTCCCTCTTTCACTGCCACTAAAACACAGTTGATGTAAGCAAAGAACATGTTTTGATTTTGCAATTCAATTTTAGCATAAAGGGGCACAAACTTCATTATCATGGTACCGGCAATGGAGAGACGCCTCAGTCTATGCTGGTGATGCATTTTGCACTGGTTCTGTCACTTACTCGCACGAACACATTTCCTGAGGGCTTTCTATGTGGCTGGCACGGTGCTAGGTGTTAGGGCCCAGAGAATAATTCAGTGGGATGAGAAGGTTCTGGCGCTGTCTGGAGAAGGGGCTCCCACCCATCGTTAGAGAGGAGGATCGGAGTGAAGAAAGGCTCCTCGGTGGCAGGAAAACCAGGAGAAGAAGGCTGTGGAATACTCTAGAAGAAAAGATGAGGCTCAGGCAACGGAGATGGAGAGACAGGGGAGAACTCAGAGAATATTTAGGAGATAGAAGAGACAGGCTTTGTATTGCTTGAATGTGACGACTAAGGGAGAGAACGAAGAGAATCCATCCCTCCTCTTCAAAAGGCTCAAGATCAGCTAAGAAAATAATAATCATAAAAAAAGACAGAAATGCCAATTCCAGCACAACCTCCTCATTTCTGAAATTTGGTGGGACTCAGGTCTGCTTTTGGCAGGTGGAACCTGGGCCAGTCTTCCTCTCTCTTAGGGGGAAGAAATTGTATTGTATGATATATTACTTATTTTAATCAAATACCATTTTTTTCCAATTGTCACCGCGCCGGCAGCCTCACGGGGGCTGGTCTGACTTGTGTACATCCATGACAGGGAAGCGGTAGCGGCAGCTGCTTTGTGCCAGCCCGCCCGTGTTCCGTACCTCTCCCGCCTTGTCATTCACATCTCCCCTAATTACAGAACATCTGCTTGCGGTGGCCATTAACACTCCGCTACCAGCTTGTCTAGTTTAATACCAATGACTCCTGACCTCCCCCAAGGAAGGCGCTTTCTGTCAAAATTTCCCCCCAAAGAAGCCAATTCTCCACGCAAAATTTACACTTTTTATTTTTTCTTAATGCTACCTTACTAAAGACTTTTGAAAGGAAATGGGTTTGATGAGGTGCCATTGGGAGGGGGCAGGGAGAGTCGTTGCGACTGGAAACCTTTTCCCTGCTTTATTTTGTTTTGTTTTGAGTCTTTAAAAATTAAAGATGAAAATCATCTCCAGGGCGGGGAACACAAGTCGGAGCGTCCCCGTTCTCCCCCTTGCCCCTGCCCCCAGTCCTGCAGCCAGGGGGCGGTAGAGACACCCACCCCAGCTCTGCTACCCGGAATGACATCTGCCTACCTAAATACAGACCATCATGGAAGATTCCAACGGCCTTTATTATTATTATTATTTTAATTATAGGTTCCCATGGTGGTGCTCCTGTTCCCTGGCACACCCAGAATCCTAAAACTTGGGAAAAGAGATTCCCTTCTTCTGGGGGTGCTCTGGAAGCAGCATATTTCTCTCTGTGAACATCAGATGGTATTTAAAATACTCCACAGCTTTCCTGGCTTTCCCAATGACAAACATGCTCAAAAAGTGAAATAGAAATGAGAGGAGGAAACACAGAAACAATATTTCGTTCAAAGCATAATGGATCACACAGCAAACAGTCCCCAACTCAGGGCTGACCCCCACCAGACTGACCTTCCTGACTTTCATCTTATGTGGAGCCTCCCATCACAGGGTACATTGTAGCCCAGCGTGGTGACAGCAACTCTACTGCGGGAAAAGACATGCAGAATTATTCTAATAAAAAGGGGGAATGGGAGAGCAGTACATTTCAAAATCACCCCAAACATGATTTGTGAATTAATATATTTTTAAAATTGTTTTGCACGTTAGAAGGGCTTCTGCTTCCTGTTTTGATAAATGGCAATTCCTCTTTCTCGTAGGAAAAAAAAAAAGTCTGGGATGGCTTCTACAAATTCCTGGCTCAGGAAAGTGATGCGGGAGCTCACAGTATTTTATAATGCCCTTGGACTTTGCTTCCAAAGTGCAAAAGCATTTCCTTAAAGGAAGACCCTGTGCAGAGCAGGTAGTTTAAATAGGATGCAAGCTCGACCAGCTCAAGGAGAAAGTGGGGCAACCGAAGAGCTGATTTTAATTTTATTTTTCTCTAAAAGAGTCTAAAGTGATCACTGACCCAAGCACAAGTAAATTCCAACAAGAGCAAAGTAAGTAATTAAAAGAGAATAATCTAGAGCGTTGCTATTTTGTCCCGCTACATCTGAAAAGCATTCACGGTACTTTGCTGCGGGGAATTTGCTCAGGCTTTGCCCTGGTGCCGACGATCGCTTCTCTGGAAACTGAAACAGCCGAGGAGGAATAAAAAAGAGAGAAAGGTGAAGGGATAAATGGGTTTTTAAAAAATACTGCAAAGGAATACCTGTAAATACATTTTTAAAATGTGCATTTCCAGAATACAACATCATCTTAATTGTCGACCTCACCAAAACACCTATTGGAGAAAACGTTTTAACAAGCGGGAGAAATGATCTTGTAATCTCAACAATAAAAGCGTTTCCATCCTTTGTATATGCTGACTTACAAAAAGTGCTTTCAAACAACAAAAGATGGAGCAGTAATTACATAAATCTCTTCATTCTTGATGAAGACACAATGGAGTATGAGCAAATCAATAGTGTTGCTGCTGTAATTCTTGTTTTTATTATGAGCCGAACACAAACTTGTTAAAATTGAATTCTGCTCCTTGTGTATAAAAAAATTAGGATTTGCACAAATTCAGAGGAAAAGAACACATGTTCTGTAAATGTTTAATTTTTTTCTATGCTACTTAGGAGATTTATGATGGCGTAGGATCAGATTTAGAAATGAACGTGACACCAATAATATAACGCTGCCGCCTATGTCCCAAAAAATGAGATATGCCACCTTTAGACACCACATTTTAGCTGCTGCATTGAAGCTATTCATTCAGAATGCCCAGAAATTACCTCCTCAATTTTTAAGCCCACTATTAAATAAACTAAATGTACCCTAAAGTCAAATATCTCCAACTTATTGCCAATAAATTGACCGTAATGATTTTCTCCCACAACTTACATTTCTAATATTTCCCATTCAGGAATAAGTAATATTGTTGATTTTCCAAAGAAAAGGTGAAAATTATTGCATTTAAAAATAATTAATAGATGGGCCTGCATACCTTTGAATTAAATTAAAGGAAAAATATTTCTTTTTTGTAGAGATGATTGCATTCATATCCTGTTTGGTGTGAAAAGTAGATTCCAAAAAGCTTTTAACTAATTTGTTCAATTTGTTTCAAAGCCAACATGAATAGGCTTGGTGCAAATTCAGATTCATTAAAACTTAATTAATATGCATCATTATGCAAATGAGGTTGCAGTTAATGAGTTCTTAAAAGAAGCTTTCTTTAATTAGTTCAGTTTTAATGGCATCATCATTTATCTGACTTGTTTTTAAAGCCACATGACATGCAAAAAGTGACCATCCTCTACAATGTGCTGCCTAATTGCGTTTCATCCTAATTGTTTAATGTTAAAAACTTTGAAAAAGTTAAAATGTTTTGATATTTAGTTCCATTAAATGGTTTTCACAAACTTTTCCATTCTGGTGAATGAGATGTTTCTTCCATTCCTCAGTTTTTTTTTCTAGTGTTGCTCTTAATTATTATTATTCTTATTATTTTTGACATATAACCATTTTGATCACCTATTTTGATCATGTGAATATTGTGTCCATGCATGTCTATTTATACATTGATGAGCCCATCCTTACAGGTATATACGTGAAACTGTGAATGTAATTGCTCAACAAGCACACTTTATTGTTATGTGCATACATTAGTGTGGATTATTATACTTATGTACTTGAAAAATTAAAACGAGCCTTTCTTGAGGCCATCTGCTGACTTCAGGAGGCTTAGTAACATGTTTTAACACAAGATTTTTAAACGTAGTAATTCGCAAGAATTACAGCCACTGCTACTATCACCAGCGTCTACATCAGAGATGCCTGCCTGGGAGATAAGAATGCTTAATAATTATTGAGGAATATGGAAATCAGAAAGAAAGGGGGGAAAAAAAGGCAGGCTTAGTACAGAAAAAAACGCTAACCCAGAAAATCACTTTGGAAGCTTCGGAAATACAATGGGTTTTTAAAACATTTTCAGGTTTATGAAATATTGTGCTACACAATTACAATTGTGTTTTGACATGTGGTGCCGAATGTAATTCTTTGGGGGGAGAAAAGGAAGTTCTTTTACACAGAGTCCTAGAGAAGAATGCAGTGTGCTGTGTTACACGTTTTTACACCACTGTCAGGAGTTTTATAACTGAGAGAAACTACTTGCGTTTGGAGCTCAAAAATAAATATATGTGCTTTGCGTTGGTTTAAGCGAAGTTTTATGTTTTGTTTCCACAGAGATTGAGCTGTGCACACACCACCCTAATTAACAACAACAACAAAAAATGCCGTACAAGCCTTGCATTTATCAAGGCTCAGGCCCACACTGCAAACATTGTGCATTTCATATAGGAAAAAGGAAAATAAATATTCCAACCTTTTTTAACACTCAGTCTTTTGAGTACTACCAAGAATATCCTGATTAAATAATTGGGAAAAATAAATCTCACGGAGGAGGCAGTTGAGAAACCATTATTTGGGGGATCTTTATAATGACGGTGCAGTCTTTGGCTGGGAAGATGGCCTCCTTTCTCCTAAGTCGGCTGGTTACAACAATATAATTGCTATTACACCGCCATATGGTGATTGAGATCATATTAATAGAATTACATGAATAACTATTGGGGGAGGTTCTGTTCGCAAATACGGCATCACGTAAAAGTGTGGAACGAAGCCATGCTACGATGGGATGTTTCTGAACAAGAGGGAAATGACAGACTTTGTTATTCACAGCCAAGGTAAGGAAGTAACCCAGGTGGTCACCTTATCTTAATAAAAACAAAAAGTGGTGCAATCTGATGTGTCGAAACTGGAACCAACAAAAGGCATTTTTTTTTTTTTTTTTTAGCTTATCAAATGAAACGTTGTAATTCTTAAGGGTGGGGAAACTTGTCTTATTTATATCTGTGTCATCAGCCCTGAACAGGGTGCCCTGAATATACAGAAGCTCTCTCAGTGTTTACTGAATAGATGAATGAATTCATTAGATCAGTTCAGAATTTACTAATAAATCATTCCTCTAGTATGCTACAACAAAAATGTGCATTTACAAAAACAATCATATGGAAAAGGTGTAAAAATATTCATGGCCCCTAATCCCACCCCAACACTTATAAAGTAAAGTAGCTCTGTCTCTATACCGAATAAAAACAAGCGTCTCTTTGGCACAGTGCTTTAGAGTTTATAAAGCAATTTTCTGTGCTAATCTGTTTGTAATTTTCATAACATCCTTTCCAAAGGATTAAAAAAAAAAAGGAAGGGTAAATATCCCATCCCAGAGAGAGGATGTTATTTGCTCAAGGTCACAGGGATAGAAAGGCTGGGTGCCATGCAGGACTTGGGACCCCATTGCCCTGAACTTGAAGAGGTAGATTAATTGACAGACGTTTGGAAAGAACATGGAGACCCCTAAAGCCCCCATACAGAAAGGACGTGGGGACAACCTCACTGTCTCTGCTCCCAGCTAGGAGTTTTAATAGAAAGGATAAATTATCAGAATCTGCAGTGCCAAGAAGCGTTTGAGTTTAGGGCTTTCAGGGATAATATTCAAAATGATGATACTAGTGGCCATCAATCATAATTATTTTAAAATTCAATAAACATTTAGTGAGTCCTTTCTTTGTGTCGGGGCATCGTGCCAGGTGCTGAAGAAGCCTGAGTTTATTTAATCCTCTCAGTGCTGCTATTTGAGGGAGTCTTCTTCACATTTTGAAGCAACTGGAATTTGGAGAATGTAAATGATGCGCTCAGTCCAAGGACCAGGCAGTGAGATCCAGAAAGCCCACTTGGGTTTGCAAAGGCTATGCTCTTTTCAGCGTAATCTGGACAAGGACTTCAAGTGCATTAATTAAAAATTGATTAAGAGTAGACGACAAATCCAAATAGGCGGGATTTATTAAGTGTGATAACCGTTCAGCATGAAGAAAGGTATCTGTGAATTAGAGTGTTTAGAGAAGGCTTTGTAGATGAAGGCAAAAATTAGGCTGGGAAAAATGATAATGGTTATGACAACAAACACAGCAAGAACTAGCATTTGTTGGGCGCTTACCATGTGTAGGTAAGTTTTGTGCCTTTTGCAAGTGGTGGCTGTTTTAATCCTCACAACCATTCAGAGGGGAGACACTCCTGTTGTCTTATCCTATAGGTCACAAAAAACAAGCCCCAGAATAGTGAAGCAGCTAACCCAAGACTGCACATTAGGGACAGGGCAGAGGACTCTCCTTTTAAAGCTGGGAGAGTTGTGGTTTTCTTGAGCCTCTGCTGTCAAGGGTGAAGCATTTCTACATTTTTATAATTGAGTGAAGTTTGCTTCGTTGTTTGCTAAAAACAGTCATCTGAGAAGAAAGTCATTTTTTCCCCCTCCTTTCCAAATTCCCAGACACAAAATTGTGATCACCCTCCTTTGGGTGAAAACGTGACTGCTGTTCCATATCCCAAAGCTGAGAATAATACTGAGCTGTCCGTATGGACTAAACACTTGTAGCAGATTTCAAGACGTGGTATTAATGGAAGAACTTTTGAAGGGTCTACAGTGGGCATCCACGGAAAACCAAACTGGAACTTGGAATATATAAAGTCTAAGATGCTTTGTGAAGTCTCTGTGGGCAGCAGACAAAAAAGAGGAAAAATATATCAAAACTCTCCATCAGTTGCATGCCTTCCTTTCCCTCTTGAAGCTTCTTCATCTGCCCCCATTCCACCCTGCATCTGTGTGAACCCCTTAGAGCATCCTGGCCTCCTGCTTGCTTTTTTCTTTTCTTCTTCTTCTTCTTCTTGTTTTTTTTAAACCAGCCGCGCTGAGAATCATTCCCGTGTGGTTGGAGACGCACTGACTGCGTAACGAGAAGACTGCTCTCTGAATTCCCTCATTGAACTAGCTGCCAGATCCTGTGGATGCCGTTTCCTCATACCACGTGCACTACCAGGACCCCCTACTCTCCCTACTATTGCTAAACTTAAGGCCTCTGTCCCTTTGTCAGGCCCTCTTGACTCATATTTTCAATTTGACTGCATTCTCAATGCTGTCAGCTTTAGGATCTTTTAAATCTGCCTTTGTCACTACCTCTCTCACAAGCATTCAATGGCTCCCTATTGCTTTTCAAATAAAATAGAATGTTCTCTGACATTCTGGACCCTCCATGTTTTAGTTCCAAGCCATGGATTCAATTTTATTTCTCTCTTCTTCTTTTCAGTTATCCCAAAACAAATCAAGTAACTCTTCATCCTACTTCCATGTTAACAATGCTTAGCTTTCTAACAATCATAAAAATAATATATTTTATATACATGACAGATAATTTGTAGAGAATAAAATAAAGAAAAAATCAAAATATCCTGCAATCTAAGCACCCAGATATAATCTCCCTAATATAATAAATATGTTGGTTTATTTTTTCTGTATACAAATATAATAGATACAAGAAATATATATGACAAACCTGAAATCTTGTGTAACAATAGTTCTGTTTTTTTTTTCCACTAAGCAATACAGTATAAGCCTTTTGTCACATCCTTACATATTCTTAAAAATACCAAGCTGAAGGAGTTATTCTGAGCAAAGTACTTAGAACAGTGCCTGGCATATAACAGGTACTCAATAAATGTTAGAACATTAGCCCTCATCATTATTATTAACTATCATCACCCTCTGAAAACCTGATGTTTAATAGCTATTATATTTGATGATAAAGATATTCAGTAATTAATTGGAAATATCCCTTGCTGTTGGATATTTAAGCTGTTCATACCATAAACAATCTTGCAATGAACATCCACATTTACGTGTATGTGTGTATGGCTGCATATGTATGTATCTGTGTTTTTGCATATGTGTGTAATCTATGTGTGCATATGTGTGTATATATATGTGTGTAAGTGTGTGTCTGGTGGCTAGTTGACATCTTGGGAGTTTTTCTATTGCCAATACATTTTCTCTTTATTGCCTCCTTAAACTATTTTGAGTTTATTTTCTGTCAGTTGCAACTGAAAGAGTCCCAACCTCACACATTTGTGCAAAGCTTCAAATCTCAAAGGTGATGGAGATAGTTAGTCTCTTATTGTAAATGGCAGACCTGATTTTGAGGTCTTAAGTATGTCAGGGCCCCAGAATCTTGGCTCAGAGTTAGGGTCCCAAGTTATGAGTCTGGTTGGGGGAGGGAGTAAAGCTATAGGTGTATGCAGGAAAGGAGTCAGGGGTATAGCGTTTGTGGGAAGAATAGTCTAGAAACATGAGGATGTGGGTAGAAAATGAAAGGACTTTTCCAGTGATCAGAGAATATGAGGATGTGGTTTTAGAAGGTGCAGCCCAGCGGTATAGGAAGCCTTCAGCTAAGCCCATGGGTAAGTAGAGAGTGGATCAGGAGGCTGAGAGAACTTAGAATCCACCAGGAATTTCTAACTTGGGTGTGTCTCATTGATGCCCTTGTCTGCGGTGACATCTTTTAACCAATTTGATATACATAAATTAGCAGCTTAAATTCAATTAGTATCCCCTTGCTTAACACTGAAGTTGAGATTCCTTGGTATATACACATTGTCTCTCTGTGTGTCTTCCCTGCAGACAGAACTAGCTACATGACATGCAGAGCTCAAACCAAATGAAAGTGTGGACACCCCTTATTCAAAAATCATTAAGAATTTCAAGATGGTCACAGAAAAGTGTTAAACCCAGCCCAGAACCTTTCCAAGCACAGAGTCCTGCACGGCCGTTAGGTCACGTGCCTGGAAAAAGTGGCCCTGGCTGCATATTGCATTTACATGTTTCTGATTCTTGTTACAAAATATTAGTGGTCCTTTTTTCTTCTTGATTTCTCCAAGCTCTTTACATATAAAGTAAATTGATATTTTGTCACACATTGCAAAACTCACTTTTCCCATTAGTATGTGATTTGCAAGACATCTCCTCCTTGCATGGGGTGGTTCATAAAAACTGTATATTTCTTTTTTTTCTTAGAGAGACAGGATCTCACTCTGTGACCCCCAGGCTGGAGTGCAATAGCTCCATCATAGTTCACTGCAGCCTCAGATTCCTGGGTTCAAGCAATCCTCCCACCTCAGCCTCCCAATGTACTGGGATTACAGGCATGAGCCACCACACCCAACTTATATTGCTTTGATTCTAGTACAGAGTCAAGGTCGGCACCATGTGTGAACTTCTCGGTCACCACACCTTGAATCCTGATGTTTCCTCTGCCCACACTGTCCTTTCCTCCCACTCTGTTCTGTAGAATTTCACCTTCCTTCAAGGACTAACTCTAACCTCATGCCACCCAGGAAGCTTCTCTGATACCATGACCTGAAAGTCACCCCCATCCCAACTCCAGAGGATCCTCTTCCAGATTTCTCTCTTAAGACACTGCCTGCTTTCAACTGCACGTTATCTTACAAGGGCATGTGGTTCAGCTCCCTCATAGTCTGAGTTCTTTGTTATCAGGGACCCCATATTATTCATCATTAATCCTGTACCTTGCTCTTATTGATAGTAATTAACATTTATTGAGCACCTACTATGAGCCTAACATGTCTCAAAAGATGTGTCTGTCTGAGCATGCTGGCAGTACCTGTAGTCCCAGCTACGCAGGAGCCTGAGGCAAGAGTATTGCCTAAGCCCCAGAATTCAGGGCTGTAGTGCCCCATTATAATGCCTGTGAATAGCCACTGTACTTTAGCCTGGGCAATACAGCAAGATTCCATCTCTAAAAAAAAAATGATATGTCGGCATGATAATGGTTATTTCCAAATGCTTCCGGGACAGCAGGCAAACCTGGGTGCCCATCAAAGTTAGGGCTTTATTCTGTTAGGACCTACACTGGAGACATATTTTATCCCAGCTTATTCTAAGACTTGAGTCTCAAAGTGCTCACTAAATATTAACTCTAATTATCATCGTCGTCGTCATCATCATCATTAATTTTGATATTTATTGAGTATTTAGCATGAGGTAAGTAAGCACAGGCTTATTTAGTCCAATGAACAGACATATGAAGTGGGGACTTTTATTAGCCCCCTTGCACAGACGAGACACTGAGGCTCCAGGATCTGGAGCCTAAAAGTGACGACACTGGAATATAAACTCAACCATCTGATTCCAGCGGTCTCAAAAACAACCTTATTGTGACTTCCTCATCTCTGGCAAGAAGGAATGTTGCCAATCGCTTGGTGTGAAGGTGCTGGATTTTATTCTGAAGAACAATGGTGGTACAGTGAAGCACTTCTCTCCTGTTTGTTTTGTTGCCTTGATCTCACTTAGACTCTTCATGAGATCGGGGATGCTGCCATGCAGACTGCTTGCCAAAAGAAAGGAGTACAGAAGGAATCACAATGCTGCTTCCTGAAACATAAGGTTCAGACAGGAAGACTTCAAGGACATTTATTCCCAGACCACAGCCATCACTGTAAAAATACATGGCATTTATTTAAACAACTAGATCACATTTATTGAGCTTTCTGTGTGGTAGGCACAAAGTGTTTTAAGTAGATGAATCTCCAGGACATTAGATAAATCAAGTGATTCACCCAAAGTGAGAGAGCTGGTGAATGAGGAAGCCAAGACGGGGACTCTCCATTGTCTGACTCTACCTGAGGCTTTGCAGGACTGTCTTTTGAGCCGTGCCTGCATGCCAGGCACAGGACAAGGCAAAGGGAATACACAGTGGTTAAAGCAGAAGGGTCTGGCTCTCCAGGAACTCAGAGCCTGGAGGAAGAAAAAGTCACAACAGAGAGTTACCATTTAGCCAGTCAGAGGCAATGGCAGAGTTCAGGCCTCTGGGCAGCCTGAAGCACAAAGAAGGGATCCAAAGGAGAGGAGTGGGGTGAAGGAGAGGGTGGATCAGGAAAAACTTTCGGAGCTTTTCTTTCTGCATATCACATTGTTTTGTTCAAACTCAAATATGACAACCATTCTCCAAGGTGGAGAAGCCTTGTGCAAAATTACTTATTCTATCTCTGGACTTGGGAACTTCACCATTCATCTACCATCAAACCCTACACTAATCCATCCATTAATCAGTCAACCTACCTACTCGTGTATCCACTCATCCATCTATTCACCCATCTATCCATCCATCTATGCATGCATCCATCCATTCCTCTACTCATACATCCGTCTATCCATCCACACATCTATCCATTCATCCACACATCCATCCATCTATTTGTTCGTTTATCCATCCATTCATCCACACTTTCATCCATCCATCTGTCCATCCACACATCCATCCATCCATCCATCCATATACCTGTCCATTCACCTATCTATCCAACATCCATCTATCCATTTATACATCCATCCATTCATCCATTCATCCATCCATCCACCCATCCATCCATCCACGCATCTATCCATCCACGCATCCATCCATCCATCCATCTATTTTTATTCGATCATTCATCTCATTGCTCATTCATTTCTTCATTGATTTGTAAAACATGTATTAAGTTTCCGCTGTAGCAGAAATTGATTTAGACACCAGGGAAAATGTATAACTAAAATTAACATTTAAACAAAATGAATTCCAGAAATAAAAATTTCCTGTCTGCTCGGGATATATATGTTACAACTCTCATTTTGCACTACTTGATCCAGCAAATTAAGACTAACGTGATTTTTAAACACCCTAGCTAAATTAAGTGGGGAAGTGTTGGCCCAGAGAATTCTTTCAGGAAATGACCTCTAAAATTTCATGTACTTCCAAGCCCCTAAATTCTCCCTCTCTAATCCACATGGTATATCCTGGATACATCCTGGATACATATGGAGCTTTAAGCCTTGCAGAGCCCTTTATGGAATGACCAACATACTAAAATGTTATTTACTTATTTATTATAAATTACTGTCATTTGAGAATGAAATAGACTGGAAAGATTCACCAATTTATGAATCTTTAACTTGAAGGACTACAATTTTTTTTGGATAATATATCATGCAGTAAATAGAAGTATTTTTAAAGATAGTCTCCTACTCTTACATCCATTTTAATGTACACCAAGATTAAACTGGCTTTTTCTAACTGAATGAGGAAATAAAAAGTTCAAACATCTCTTTTACTCTCTCTCAACAAAAAAAAAATGAGAAAAAAGGAACAAAATGTTGTATCACCCTCTTTTAATTGATATCTCATCTTTCACTTAAATTACATGTCAGTACAAACTGTCAATTTTAAGGAGAATATTGATATTTTATTCCCATCACTTTTTTTCCTGTGGAAGGAATAAAACATTAAAACGATGATTATACATGAATCACATCTTATACATTGGAGGTACGGTATAATTAGAAAAATAATTTTTACCATTTGTAATACAGTCTTACCAAACAGATCCATTCTTACACTGAAAGCTGTGTTTAACTCAAATAATTCAATGAGATGATTTGTGAAAGAGATGCAGAAAGAAATTACTTCCATGAAACTCATTTCTTGCAGTACCTGGATGATGGTAAAAGTCTCTAAAGCATCACTGTCTCAGTCTCCATTGCATGCTTGCCATGACAGGAAATGAAAGTGTCCACTCAGAAGTTTGGATGAGACGCCCTCAAGCCATTGAAACCCAAGCAAGGGCTAAGAATGAATGGAAAAAAAGAGACCTCCAGTAGCCCTAATGAGTACCACCTCCATTTCTGTAGCCACATAGGAGGAAAAGAAAGTGTGGAAGAGAAGCAGCCCTGAATCTTTACCCTCATGGTGATGGGACTTCCTCCTACTCATAATCCATTCTCATTCCTGCAATGTGTAATAGGTACCAGTGATGTGCCAGGCACTCTGCTGGGAAATAAAGGGGATCCAACCCCTCATCCTTAGCAACCTCAAAGTCATGGAGGAAGGAAAGCATGAATGATGCTGTATTGGTTTGCTAGAGTTACTGTAACAAAGTGTCAGCGACTGGATGCCTCACAATTCTAGATGCCAGAAGTTTGAGATCAAGGTGTCTACAGGGTTGGTTCCCTCTGGGGCTGTGAGGGAGGATCTGTGCCATGCCTCTCTCCTAGCTTCTGGTGGTAGCTGGCAATCTTTGGAGTTCCTTGATTTGTAGAAGCATCACCCCAATCTCTGCTTCCATCTTTATACGGCATTCTCCTGTGTGCGTGTCTCTGTATCCAAATATCTCCTTTTCATGAGGACATCAGTCATATTGGAGTAGGGTCCACTTGGATGACCTCATTTTAACCTGATCATCTTTGCAAAGACCCTAAATCCAAATAAAGTCACACACCGAGCTACACAGGGTTCAGACTTCAACATATAAATTTGGGAGGAGAGGGGAAACCTGTCAACTCATAACAGGTGATAATTGTAATGAGGTTCTTGTGAAACAGTCCTCTGAAAAGTGAGACTATTTCCATCAAAATCACCACCTATTTTGCTTTTAATTTGACAAAATAGTTCTTAAGTGTATCTGTATGTATAAACACTCAAGGATTGCAAAGATAATTCTGGAAAAAGGGGAAAGGGCAATGAGGAAGAATTTTCACTCATTTTTTATGATATGATTTCAGTAATTAAAACTGAGATACTGAACCAGGAGTGGAAGTCAAGTGGGTAGAGCAGCACTGAGGATTCAGAAATAGACCCAAGGACATACACTGGATTTCTGCCTGTGAGGAAAGCAGTTCTACTCCAAGGAAGCAGAAAACAGACCCCTCTGGATGGCAGTAGGATAGCTGCCCCAGGAGCCATGCAGAGGGCCCACCACACTCCTTACACCAAAAGACATTCCAGATGGGAAAAAATAATGGAAAAAAATGGAACACAAAAAGGTAACTTTTTTCTTTTCTCTTTTCCCCTGTAACTTTTGAGTTGAAAAGCCTCCTTCAATCATGTTATTTTTTAAAATTATCACCGAGAAGACTAATAAATTTATCTACTTAAAAATTAAAGAAAACGCATATCAAAAACAAAGGTAATATTCCTAACATGCAAACAGCTCTTAAAAGTCAATAAGAAAAGAAAAATAAACACTTCCTAGTAAGAAACTGGTCAAAGAAACAGAACAAAGAAACTCACAAAATAAAGAAAACCAATTAACTTTTAAGAGAATATTTAAATAATCACACTAATAATCAAATAAATTCAAATAAAAATAATAGAAATTTTCCTTCCCAGCTTTCAGACTGACCAAGTTTAAAAGAACGAGGGAAACTTGTTTTTTGGTGAGGATTTGGAAGCAGAGGAGTGTGCCTTACTAGAACCTTCCTGGAGGACCAAATACATCAAAATAGAAGACATCCCTATCCTCTAACCAAGAAAATTGGCTTCTAGAAATGCATCCTCTGGAAAGGAATATAAAATTTGAAAAAAAAAACAAAAAACAAAAAACTTCACACCAAAGAATATTAATTACACTGCTGTTGATCACAGGGAAAAACTGGAAATAGTCCAGTGGTAGTAGATGGCCTGTTAAGTCAATGACTGTAGTGCTTACAGTTAAATCTTGGGCAGCCATTTGCGTGCGCCCATGCACACACACACACACAGATTTGAAAAGATGTTCATGACATTTTATGAGTGAATAGGGAAGCCACAGAATACTTGTTTAGTTGTTTATTTAACACGTATTTTCTGGGCAACAGTTCACATGTCTGCCCTTGTGCATGGTGTTAAGGACACAATGAATGTGGAGGAGCTTATTATGGTTTCGTGGCCAATCGAATCTTCATACAAATATATAAACTTACATAAGTGTTACAAAGAACAAGTAGATGTGAACACATACTTTCAAAAACTGGGAGTTTGTTGGCCGGGAATGGTGGCTCACTCCTGTTATCCCAGCACTTTGGGAGGCTGAGGCGAGTGGATTACTTGAGGTCAGGAGTTCCAGATAAGCGTGGCCAACATGGTGAAATCCCATCTCTACTTAAAATACAAAAATTAGCCAGGCATGGTGGCAAGTGCCTATAATCCCAGCTATTCAGGAGGCTGAGGCGGGAGAATCGCTTGAACCCAGGAGGCGGAGGTTGCAGTGAGCCTAGATGGCGCCACTTCACTCCAGCCTGGGTGAAAGAGCAAAACTCTGTCTCGAAAATAAATAAATAAATAAATAAATAAATAAATAAATAAATAAATGTTGGGAGCTTTATGTTGTCAAGTCCAGGAAGGCTTTCAGGAAGAGGTGGCATTTGAGCTAATTAATGTCTGGTGCAGGAGTCAAGGTCACTGGTTGAAAGGAATGAGTGAGAGAGTGGTCCTGGCAAATCAAAGGGATGACAGGTGCCAAGGACCTATGAAACGGGGGAGCAGGCTCTCTTTGAGAAACCACAAGAGAAGAAATGCAGCTGGAGCAGCAAAATGTGGTGACTGGGTCTTGGGTCATGGGGTGGAGGTAGGTGGCAGGACGAGCTGCTGAGAGGGTGGGCTGGAAGCAGCACGTCAGGGTTATGCGAAAAACCGGCATGATCAGACTTAAGAAATTAGAAGAGACTTCCAACCTGCAGCATGCAGCACGGACCCAAGGATGAAAGGAGTGGGTAGGGAAGTCAATTAGGAGCCCACTGCATGGTCAGATGCGGGAGCGAACGGCTGGGTTCAAGACTGGAATGTAAGCTGCTGCTGTTGATAGTGGTGGAGACAAAGAAAAGAGGATGTGTTCAGGAAATATTTAGCCAAATCAACAGGACTTATGGGAAAGGAGGGAGAAGGGCATATTCAAGCTGACTCCTGGCTTCTGGCTTGCATAACTGGCTGGAAGAGCACAGATGCTACAACCACACTTGTGGAGAGCTGTGTATGTTACCTGTATCTTACATGATTCCTCACCAAGCTACCGGAAGTGGTTCATCCACTGGTTAACATTTGGAATGGGTTTCAATTCCTTGGCTTTTCCATATTGTTTACATCTTCACAGTGAGTTTTTATTTTTACAGAAACAAAAAGCTATGTTTTGTTTTTTAACAAAATTTGGAAGAGATTAAAAATCAAATGAAACAGTGCAAAGGAAAATCGACAAGTTTGCTTCAGAAAAGAAGAGGATGAGACTGGGGAGATCGAGACGGAACTGGCTCCAGAGGAGCAGAGAGAAACAACAAAACCCCGCGTGCCCTGGCCACTCACGCTTCTTCCTGTGCCCACAGATTCTCATCACTTTTCTACCCAGAAGGCCCCGCCTAGACGTTCTATTAATTTCCATATGTGATCAGTCAGATTGCCTTGAGTCATCCCAGCAATGTATTTAGACCCGAGTTTTGCATTTATGATTGCCTGATTTATATTATAGTCATGCAAATATTTCCCTCCATCCCACACCACTCCTCTATCCCACCACAGGGTCCCTAACCGTGGTGGAATATACAGAAAGGTTTTAGAATCAGAACAATCCTATTTTGAATTCAGCTTTATTGGGGGTGATTTTGGCCCAGCTCCTGCCTCAACCTCTCTGGGCTTCAGTCTCCCCATTACATAATGGGCATCATAGATCTATATATAACCTGCCTCAAGGAGGGTTATTTCAAGAATCCAATGAGAGTTAACATGCAAAACACTCAGTATAGCAACTGGCATAGCATGGTTTGTTTATTGTGTGTCTATTTTTGCTTTTCATTCTGAATCCCCAGTATCCAGCACAATGCCCTGCATAATGAAGGTAAGCAACAAATGTTTGTTGAATTCAGTTGACTAAAGATTGGATTCAATTGCAAAACCTTTGGAAAAAAAAATGAAATCCATACTTTTTTTTCATTCAGATTTTATACCTCCTGTCAAAAGACAAGCTTATTGCATTTACTCAATCAATGCATAATACACTTCTACTATGCATCCTACAAGGGGCTGGAGACACAGATGAACAAGTTCTCTGCCCCATTTCCTTGAGGTTCATGATCCGGTGGGGAAGGCAAACATCCAGGTAAATAAATGACCTCATGCATTGGAAGTTCCCTGGAGGCTTGAACAGGGCAAGTGGGGCATAAACAGAACGTGGGTCAAGTCTCTCTGAAACCTAAGAGGTTTCCCTGACCTGCACTTCCTCATGTGCCTTTAAGACCTCATCTCCAACCACGCTACCCTTGAGGCATGATAGTCTCCAACCCAGCAATCTCCAGGCCACTCCTCAAAAACAACAAGCAGGGACCCACCCAGAGCCTTTGCCTCTGCTCTCTCCTGTGCCCGCAATGCTCGGTGCCTGGAGGCCTTGCCTGTGCAATGGTTAATTATATGCATCAATTCATCTGGGTCACCAGGTGACCAGACATTTCCTCAGATATTACCCTGAATGTACTTGTGAGGGTATTTCAGGATGAGATTCTTAGGGACACACATTTTGCATCAGTAGAGTGAGTACAGCAGATTGTCCTCCCTCATATAGGTGGGCCTGGTCCAATCTGTTGAAGGCATGAATAGAATAAAAAGTGTGAGTAAGAGGAAACTCCTCCTGCCTGAGTGCTTGAGATGAGACACTGGTCTTTTCTAGACTTTGGACTCAGATGGAAACATCCACTCTTAGGTCTCCAGCCTGCTAGCTTTTTTTTTTTTTTTTTTTTTTTTTTATACTTTAAGTTCTAGGGTACACGTGCACAACCTGCAGGTTTGTTACATACGTATACATGTGCCATGCTGGTGTGCTGCACCCCCGCTAACTCGTCATTTACCTTAGGTATATCTCCTAATGCTATCCCTCCCCGCTCCTCCCACCCCACGACAGGCCCTGGTGTGTGATGTTCCCCACCCTGTGTCCAAGTGATCTCATTGTCCAATTCCCACCTATGAGTGAGAACATGCGGTGTTTGGTTTTCTGTTCTTGCAATAGTTTGCTGAGAATGGTGGTTTCCAGCTGCATCCATGTCCCTACAAAGGACACAAACTCATCGTTTTTTATAGCAGCATAGTATTCCATGGTGTATATGTGCCACATTTTCTTAATAAAGTCTCTCACTGATGGACATTTGGGTTGATTCCAAGTCTTTGCTATTGTGAATAGTGCCACAATAAACATACGTGTGCATGTGTCTTTATAGCAGCATGATTTATAAAGCCTGCCAGCTTTTGGGCTGCCACTAAAACCTCCACTCTCCCGGGCCTCCAGCTTGCTGTCTACAGATCTTGGGACTTGTCAGCCTCCACAGTCACTTGAGCCAACTCCTTATTCGAGCGCTCTCTCTCTCTCTCTCTGTCTCCATCCTATTGGTTCTGTTTCTCTGGAGAACCCAGCCTAACTTACCCCCTCCCTACATTCAGGCCTCTGTGAGATCTTCCCATGCCCATGGAAAATAGCAGGTCCCTCCACACTCTGTATCTTGCCCTGCCCTTTCCCTTCATACATGACAAATTCCAGCATCACATAACACATGTGTTTATATGTTATAGTCTGTTGTCCTTACTGGAATATCAGCTTCCTGAAAGCAGGGCCTTGGTTGGTTTGGCTCATTGATGCATCTCCTGTGCCTGTAGCAATGCCAGACATACTGTAGACATTGACAAATATTTGGGAAATGAATGAATGACTGGATGAATGGTAGCATGGGAGCTGGGACCTGAGACTTCTGTTATCAATGTAGTTCTAACGGCTGTCACTTTCTTTCTGGTCCTATATGTCAGGAAGAAAACAGAGTTTGCAGAGCAAAACACATTCCTCAGCAATGAAATGGGTTGTGGCATTTGGGGCTATTTCTTTTTTCTTTCTTTGGGAAGCAGTAAGGGGAACGCTGTTTATCTTGTTCTGGAGCACTGTAAGGGGTAGGCTGTAAACAGGAAAGAGGACATAAAGCTGATGAGTGCGAACCCTCCCTTCCCTACCGAGGCTTTGCTTGGGCCTACTTAGCATTTCAATCTATATAAAGTCAATGGGCCATACAACCCTCCTTTATATACACTCACCAATTAACATTATTCTTTAATAGGAATAAGTTTAGTTTTTTTTTTTACAAGTTTGATTCCAAGGAACATGCTTAATCACAAAAACCTGATTCTAATGAGTGTAATGGGATGCAAGGCAGTTAGCAAAGTTACACTCAGCACTTATATGTCCCTTTTCTAGAAACCTTACAGATGCCTGCAAAAGAAGCCTGCTTTGACGACATGTAAGGCCTTCCACAATCTAACCCTGACCAATCTTGGCCACCTTGCCTCCTCCTCCATCTCTCCGGGCTCTCTGAATTCCAGTCACACTGAAATTCTCCAGACTTTCGCCACACCCAATGTCATGCCTCTGTGATTTGGCTGGCACTGTTCTTGAGAGAATCATGTCCCTTCCCCTCTCTCAGACCAGCGACATACTTCTGCTTTTTTTTTTTTTTTTTTTTTTTTTTTTTGAGACTGAGTCTTGCTCTGTCACCCAGGCTGGAGTGCAGTGGCATAATATCAGCTCACTGCAACCTCGGCCTCCTGGGTTCAAGCAATTCTTCTGCCTCAGTCTCCTGAGTAGCTGGGACTACAGGCGTGCACCACCACGCCCTAATTTTGTATTTTTAGTAGAGACGGAGTTTCACCATATTGACCTGGCTGCTCTCGAACTCCTGACCTCGTGATCCACCCCCCTCAGCCTCCCAAAGTGCTGGGATTACAGGCGTGAGCCACCATACCCAAACGACATTCTTCTTAATCCTTCAGTGTGCACACTCCCGCACAGTCAGGTCCATCATTCGGTCCTCCAACCGCTCCCAGCAGGATTCTTATGCCCCTCTTAGACCACCTCTTCTGTGTTTTGCAAGATCATTGTCTATTTCCAGATCTGCATCTCTATCTGTGGTGGACATGGAACACTGGGCTGCAACATTGGCACTAGACTGGTGTACACAGGAACCCCTGGTGTACACAGGAACCCCTTTCACTCAACAAGAGCACCCAGCTCCCCTTGGACATCCCTATTTTTCCCCATCTTCAGTGGAGGTGTTTTAGGTGGGGCTTCCTGAGGCCTAAGCCAGTCAGGGCTCACCAGATCCCTGGTTCCAGCCATTGGCTGGAGCATGGACATGTGACCCAGGCCTGTTCAATGAGAGAGAGTTTTGAGACGATGTTAGAAGCTACCAGAGGAGAAGCCTGGTGTCTTGAAACTGAGAGCGAAGAGGTGGGGCATGCTAGAGCCACGTTGCCACCATTAGGGCAAAGCAGAGCAAGCACAGAGATAGCAGAACCTGGAGACTGGGCAAGAAGCGAAGCCCTGCCTGAAACCCTCAGTGCCTGCGTTCAGCCATGCCTCAAGTCAGGTCTATCCTTCACCTTCTCAGTTACTTAAGCCACAGGATTCAGTGTTCTGTCACTTGCAACAGAAATTGTTCATCAGAGAAGCCTGACAGCCTCACAAACCCACACCTCCACACCACCTTACCCCACCGTGAGACTGGAAGCTTCCAACAGGCAAACTGCATGCAGTTGACCATTGCACATTCTAGCCATTGAGGACAATGCTTTCCTGTAAATAGTAAGTGTTTGCTTAATGCTTGTTGAGTATACTTCATGGAATGGAAAAATCACTTTTTAATAACACAGCTGTGCTCACCGGACTAAATTGCCCAAGTTTTTATTTCACATAATTATGAAATAACACCTTCAACAAATTTACTGTATAAAAAGTTCTGGTGGGGACATTTGTCTTCATTTAAGTGTTCCTTAAATATTACTTGTCCTGCTTACGGGAGAAAAATATTCAAATACATTAGTGTTTTTGTGTTGAATATGAGATGAAACTCCTAAAGACTAATTTTCCAGATTACTTATTTTATATTTAGTGCCATTAATTCTACATGTGTGAAAAACATATAATTATACCCACACTATTAGTACTGAATACAATTGTGTATTATTCAAGTGTAGTAGTAGATAAATTGGCACTAGACTCGTGTACACAAATGAGGCTTTTGAACTTTAGTGTGATTTCAATTATCTCACTTTAGCTCAGCAAAATGCCTAGCCTCTGCATTTGCTAAATATTTCTCCACCTCTACCCTTATTCCAGGAAAGCCCCCCCATTATAAATTTCTGTGGACACAGGACTCCCTGCAGCTCATGAAAGTTGTGGGTTCTTTCCAGTAGAGGAATGACAAGAGAAGAGAGTGCAGTAGAGAAATGACAAGAGAAGTAGAAGAATGACAAGAGAAGAGAGTTCCCAATTACTGTTTCAAAGAACAACAGAACTTTGAGACGCTCCTTGAAAAAAGAATCATACAGCCACGTGGATTTTGGTCATGCTACATCTACACTCCTTCTTGAAACCTACGAAGCACATTAGAATGTTAAAGGCTCTGAGAAGTCTGCAGTGAGGAAATCCAAAGAACATTGTTCTGACCAACATTCTCTATGGTTTCTTGACTACAAAGCCCTAGTGATATCTGTCAACAGTCTTTAAGAGATGCTGTCCTAACAACTTAATATTAGCTGGATATTGGTCTTAGCAGCCCAGAGTACAGGTTAGGGTTACAGAGTTATCTCCATTTTCTCTGGTCTGATTTCTCAGATAAACGACAGCGTGTATATACATATGTATGTGTGAACACGTGTGTGTGTGTGTGTGTATTTTCACTCCTAAAGGTCCTCTCCATCCTGGGTGCACTTTCATTTTCCCTTGGATGCAAAGCTTATTTATTTCACTGCTTTCCAGAAAACAAACCAAAAACAAACCACCAAATAGCAAACACCTTTGAAGGTGGTGACATGACCACAGGTGTGAGTGTGACAGGGGAGCACTTGCCAAAGGCCAACACTCACTACTACTGTCCCTACTCACAGCCCTCTAAGCACAGTGGATAGTAGGGAGGAGGCCAGGGGCACATAGAGTGGAAGTTCCAAGGAGGAAGCTTGCCCATACCCAGGGGTAGCCAAAAGAGCTTTCCAGAATGTGACTTTCATTCAACTTGAGTCTCAGTGGAAATGGAGGATATAGTTATTCCCTTAGGAAAAGGTTCGAAGAAGAGCACTGGAAGGAAAGAAAATGACCCAGGTGAATAAGTCCTCACATGCTTTGATATCCTCCAAAGAGAAACCCCACTAACATCTGTGCAGAGGGAGCCTTGGGTCAGCACTTGGGACATTGCGTCCAGCTCCAAGTTTCTGCTGACTCACGTTTTGCTTGCCCACTGGCCCCTTCCCCTGTCCCTTTGTCCAGCCCGCCAACCTGTCACTCCCTCTTGTTCAGCAGTTTGCCCCTGAGAAAATCCCCCAAAGTGCCTTTTGGATGGAACTTCTAAGACAATCAAGGATGTCAACCCTTCCATTTCATTCCCTCTTACCATTCCCCAACCATCCCCCTGCCTGGCTGTATATTTAGTACTCAGCGAAAAAGAACAATGTAGTGATGTTCTGGAATGAAAAAGAAGAAAGAAAGGAGAAAAGAAAAACAGGCAGAATTAACCCCAAACCAAGAATTTGAAGTCACAAGGCACCGAGAGGTGAAAATGGGGCATTAAGTTTCTAAACTTTGCATGGACCTGGTCAGAAGCTGAAACAATGAAACTGGATTTTCCAGAACATCATCAATTGGCAATTGATTCTACAAATATAATAGGGCAGGGGTGGCTTATCCGAACAAGCATGGAAAATAAAATACAACAGTGTTCCTTCATCTTTCTTTTACAGATAAATTTAGATACATAAAAGCTCAACTGAGATATAAAAGTTTATGAAAATCATTCAAAAGGTTTTCATGCATTCACTTACTCACGAAATATTTATACCATGCCAAATATTTGTTCCAAGCACCGTAACTCCTTGTAATGTTCTTATTCATCTTTGTGTCTCTCTGGGTCTGAGTTGGGGACTATTGAAGGAGGCAGGTCACATGGTAGTCACCATAATAACCATCCTGAATGCCACAGTTACTTTCACTCTCTATTACTGGCTTTTCTCTTAAAACAGTACCACAGAAAAATGAGATATTTCACCTTATTAACTTAAATCTCAAAATCTAGGACCAGATAATGGATCTAGGGTCCCTAAATATTCTTTCTGAGCCTCCTTATTTCCTTCAGTGAATTTCTTACTCTTATTCATACCTGCCACCCTAACAGCCCCAGAGCCCATTGTCTACTCTGTAACACTCTAGACAAACATGGATCCAACACTTCCAGAACGTTCTATCAGAACAACTGAAACAAGTTCAAATTTTAATGATATTTTGCTCACCTCTAAAGGATAGCAGCAGGAAAATAGATATAGGTGATCCCAACACATAAATGCAGCCCAGCAGGCCAAGTGCCGCTGTCTGCCCCACTCCCTTCAGCCTTCCTGTACCTGCCTGCCTGCTCCTCACTCCATCAAAGGGAAAACTGCATCCTGGAACCAGTTCATAATTACCCTGCCTGAGTTTCTTGCTTCCTGGTTCCGTGCCTGCTTTTGTGGTTTTGGAGTGACCATGCCAGAAATCCACCATCAGAGTTGGTCTCCTATTTCTCTTGATGGACATATTAGTTTCCTATGGCTGATATAACATATTACTACAAAGTTGGTGGCCTAAACAACACAAATGTATTATCTTACAGCTCTGTAGGTCAGAAGTCCATGTTAAGTACAAGACTTAAAATCAACGTGTCCCCAGAGTTTTGTTCCTTCTGGCAGCACTAGGAGAGAATGTGGTCCTTGTCTCTTCCAGCTTCTAAAGGTTATCTGCATTCTTTGGCTAAAGGCTGCATCATCCCCACCTCTGCTTCCATCATCAGGGCTTCTTCTCTAGCTCTCCTGCCTCCCTCTGATAAGGACCCTTGTGATGACATCCGGTCCACCAGGATAATCCAGGATCATCTCTCCATCATCTCAAGGTCCTCGCTTAGTCACACCTATACATTCCCTTTTGCCATGTAAGGTCACATATTCACAGGTTTGGGGAATTAGGATGGAGATATGTTGGGGCAGGTGGATATTATTCTTCTGACCACAATGGGCAAGGCCAAAAGGAGATGCCATTTCTACTAGAAGGCTTTCCCCTTCTTTCCTGCTGTCAGTGACACAAACAGCTTGTGTATTTCCTTGAGTGCTCTTCTGTCAGCTTCTCAGTGCATCACAGAACTTTCTGTACTTCCTGGACCCCTTGCACTTGGGTGAAGCCACATAACTAGTTCTGGCCAATGAGTTGTAAGCAAAATAATATGGTTTTTTTTCTTGGCTAGATCATTGGGTTGCCAGTGGAGACCCTCCAGAGCTCCCTTCTTCAAGACTCTTACCTGGTTTCAGGTGAGCAGAGCCACCTGCCTTGGTGGATATGCAACAGGAGTTGGACTGCCTGATAAAATACAGAATTCCCAGTTCAACTAGAATTCAGGTAAACATGCAATTTCAAATATTGCGTGAGACATACTTCCACTAAAACAAAATTATTTTTTCTCTGAAATTCAAATGTAACTGAGCACCCTATTTTCATTTGCTAAATCTGGCAATCCTAAGTGTGAATGTGATATGAACCTTTATTAAGGCACAAAGATTTGGGGGTTATTTATTACCACAATGGAATGTCACCTTCCTGGCTGCTACAAGCCACTTGCTTAGATGATTATCAGAATCGCAGTGACTAACAGCAAGTTACTCCTTCCATGAACAAGGAGTGTCCTAGGCTGGTAATAAGTCCAAGAATGTATCTTTATCCTCAGCACCCATAGCAGCCTTAGTAGGCAGCAAGTTAGGCAAGTCTGGATGTCTACATAGCACTTACCTACATTTATGTCCAGCTGCTAAGGTCAAATAGCAATGTTCTTTCATTACTTAGCAGGAAAAGAAAAAGCTATGGGGAGTAGGACATTCTTAATGTTAAGTACTTCGCTCATGATTTTCACCTAAATCTTTGGTGCCCACTACTGCTTGGCAATGCAAGAATCACTTAGAAGATGAAGTGTGGTTTAGCACAACATGATATATATTGTCATTTTATGTTTAATATATCAGTATTTCATGGTGTGTGCAAAGAAGCCCTGGAATAGTGTTTTAAATTAGAAAGTGCTTTTATATCTCCTGTGTGATGAGCCTTCTCCTTGATACTGATGATGGCCACACTTGCTGTAAAATGCTTTTCAAAGCCACCAGAATTGCTTCTGACAATCAACCAGCTTAGGTGGATTAGCAGAAACTGTGGCAAAATCAAAGACACCAAAGTCATTGATTTGCAAGTGAACGTTAAAGACAGGTGACAGTTGGAGGTCTAAGTACAGTGCTCTTAAACATACAACGACACTGATGCTGTCCATGCACGTTTCCAAGATCTACTCCATCAAGCCACGTGCAGCAATTTTCATGCCTGATAAGCATACCGGTGACTACAGTGTGAGAACATCTCATGTAATGTGTGGTAGAAATTGTTTAAGATGTACTGACTGCCCAGACAGCAGGCACAGAGGAGTAAACACCACCCTGCAGAAGGTAGCTGCATTACGCAGTGCTGCCAGTTGTGTTTTGTCTTGAAGCTGTCAATAGAAAAACCTGGTTTGTAGAGGCTCCCACAGTTCCTCCCTCCCCAACCTTCCTCAGTCAAGGACAGACTGCATCAGGCTAGAACGCAGTAGCTCGGTTGACATCTTCCAGAGGATGTAGCAAAGCAAATGAGATGCTTTTAAAATAACTTGATCCAGGATCTAACATGCGGACAAAGTTGCAGACTTGCCAACTTCCTCCATTCTTTTTGAAAACTTGCATCAGATTTGGATACCCAGACATTATATGGAAATGTGGATCTTTAGAAAGGAGATCACACCAGAGACTTTAAATCTTCCACCTCTTCACTTCCCATGCTGGCCTCAGAAACCCTAAAGCACAATCTCCACCCACAAAGCTGAGGACTATTATTGCCTGACTGATCTGCCCCCAAGGAGCCTACAATCCACCCTAAAGGAAGAGATGAATACACAAGAAGGGATGGCAGAACAGACACCACTCAAAGAGCATCACTGAGTGGTGGGTTGCATGTGGGAGGATGAACCCTGCAGGCAGTTAGCAAACAGAGGAATCGATGAGACCGACACAGGCAGATGAGGCTTTAGGAAGGAGGAAAGGCCTTATTTGGACCTTGGATGAGGCCATTGACTGGCAGAGGCAGAGGCGAGAAGAAACGGTGAACCAGGTGACAGTTCGCAAAGCCACCAGGTGGCGAGAGTGAGTCCCCAAAGCAATAGTGCGATATCCACTGTCACGAAGCCAAGGAGAATGGAACCTTAGAGTTGAAGGAACTGAGCCATTCATGTTAATCAAACACTTGTGAAAATAGCAGCAGCTCTTACATGTAGAGCCCGTACTGTGTGCCAGGTACCCTGCTAAATGCCCTGCAGTTTCTAACCTAATCCTTCGAGGCAACTCTGCACAAATGGTCCTGTCGTTCTCACTGCAGTCATTGTTTCCACGGCATCTCCACTGTGGGATTTCCATGCCCGCTGACCCAGGTCCAAGCATCTCTCCTCCTACGTGCAGCAGCTCATTCTTTTGGGAGACACCTCTTTCTCTAGTTAAGGCAACCGCCCATCTTTATTTGCTCATGGAGCAGGATGGGAAAGCAAGCACACTCTGGATTCCGTCAGACCTGATTTTTATTCCAGCTCTCCCAGCTCTGCAGCTTTGGGGAAATGCTTTTATTTATGTCTCTAAGTGTCAGTTTCCCCATTCTTGAAATTGTCTTGCTGCTACTTAAGTGATAGGTGTTAGGACAGTTTAATGAGCTGATGCATGCAGAGGTTGGAGCAAGTATGCAGCCAAATACAAGTTAGTAATTAATATTTCACTCTTGCAGCACTCTACGCAGCTAAACACAATAAATTCAATCCTACTTCCAGTGACATCTCTTCAAGACAGATAAAATGACAATAGCTTTCCAGTGACCTCCTTGTCCATGAATACTGTCAAGAAAGCCCATGAAGCCTGGGCAACATAACGAGACCTCATCTCTAAAAATATATATATTTTTAATTAGCCAGTCATGGTGGTGCACACCTGGAGTCCCAGCTACTCAGGAGGCTAAGGAGGAAGGATTACTTGAACTTGGGAGGTTGAGGTTGCTGTGAACTGTGATTGTACCTCTGTACTCCAGCCTGGTTGACAGAGTGAGACTCCATTTCAAAGAGAGAGAGAGAGAGAGAAAGAAAGAGAGAGAGGGAGAGGAAAGAATGAAGGGAGGGAGGGAGAAAGGGAGGGAGGGAGGAAGGAAGGAAGGAAGGAAGGAAGGAAGGAAGGAAGGAAGGAAGGAAGGAAGGAATGAAGGAAGGAAGGAAAGAAGGAAGGAAGGAAGGGAGGGAGGGAGGAAGGAAGGAAAGGAAAGAAAGAGAAAAAGAAAGAAAGAAAGAAAGAAAGAAAGAAAGAAAGAAAGAAAGAAAGAAAGAAAGAAAGAAAGAAAGAAAGAAAGAAATAGAGAGAGAGAAAGAAAGAAAGAAAGAAAGAAAGAAAGAAAGAAAGAAAGAAAGAAAGAAAGAAAGAAAGAGAAAGAGAGAGGAAGGAAGGAAGGAAGGAAGGAAGGAAGGAAGGAAGGAAGGAAGGAAGGAAGGAAGGAAGGAAGGAAGGAAGGAAGGAGAGAAGGAAAGAGAGAGGGAAGGAGGGAGGTAAGTCTCATGACTTATTGCTAGTATCCCTGAACTGGCTCATCGTGACCACCTCTTTCCTTTCCATGTGCCGTAAACCATCTGTTAAATGATTCCTCCCAGAATTTCGCCAGACACTTAAATCATGTGTCGTCTTCTTTCAGAAGTCAGAACATTTGCCCACCTCCGGCTTTCCACGGTATGTTCTCCATGGTATTTTCAATGTCAGTGTCAATCACAGCTGTAATTTCCATTAGTTCCTGGGAAGCAAGAGACACGAACCAGAGTATTTTAATCCAGTTATAGACAGCACTGGATTCCAGGAGGAACCCCATGTGAAGATCCATAATGGTTAGTCAGAGCATTGCTACTCAAAGTGCGGTCAAGAGCCCGCTGCCTTACCATCCCTGGGATCTTCAGAGAAATGCAAACCTTCCTGGCCCGTACCTCCTTCCCCTTTCTACCCCATCCTCTGCCATAGACCTGCTGTTTCAGAATCTGTATTTTGAAAAGATCCCCAGGTAATTGGCGTGCACATTGTAGATTGAGACGCACTGAACTAGAGCAGTAGTTCTTAGACTTGGCTGCATTTTAGAATTAACTAGGGAATTTTCAAAAACTTCCCATGCCTGGCCCCTATCCTTAGAGAATCAGATTTAACTCGTTTGGATTAGTTCCCAGGTGTGGGTATTTTTTAAAAGTTCACACAGTGATTCGAATGTGCAGCCAGAGCGTCGATCCCCCTCCTCCCAAACCAGAGCTGTTCCATTCAGATACGCTGGCCCTGCATACCATGACCACACTAGGCCTTGCAGCTGGAGGTCACATGGCCGCAGCTGTGGAGAGAGAAGTGCCCCAGAAAATAAGGACCTAGAGTGGCTTGATGAATATATTCTCATAAACAAGCATAAGTTTATACAGTCTCATTAAAGTACAGTCACATGCTGTGTTTATAACGATAGAGCTGCCAAAAAATGGGCGTCAGTAAAACAAATCGTATTGTCACAATGGTTATTATTATTGTAACAAAACTTTAACATTTCTTACCCCTCTGCCAATGCAATCACAATGCATAATGCATTTGAGATTACTTCCAGCTGTCTCCTACTCTATGAATGGGGACATTTCTGTGCACACAGCATTCAGACGCCGTGTATATTTGCATGATAAGCAGCCATCTTCCCATTCATGAATAGAGGCCTAAAACTGGGGATGGCTGTTTGGTGACCACCATGGATGACCTCACACTTGGAAAGGGCCCCTCTTCCTTAGCCTGATAGGTCCATCATGATGGGTGGTAAGTAAGGGATGAGCTAAGGCAGAGAAGATCTCAAATCTGAAGACCTCATGTCAAATCCTTGTCATGCCACCCAGGTCCTGGCAAATGCGATAAGTTGTGTATCCTTATGTGTAATAGACGTAGGTATGCCTGTCTTGACTCTGTGAAATCACTGTTGTGAGGTTCAAATCAAATAGTGCTTTGAATGAGTTACATAACAGCAGAAAACTCTACCCATATAAAGAATTGTTACTAAGTGCTGTGTTAGTAGTGATGGTAGTGACAGTAGCAGTATTCCTACCACAAAGAGAGGGAGAAGAATCTCTCTATCTCTGAAACTCTTATATTTCCTGTTTTCTTTGTAAAGAGAGGACGGTAGGATGGATGGATGGATGGATGGATGGATGAATGGATGGATGAGTAGATGGATAGATGGGTAGGGTGGGTAAGTGAATGGATTGCTGGATGAATGATAGGATGGATGGATTGCTAGGTGATTAGGTGAGTGGATGAATGATTGGGTGGGTGGGTGGGTTGGGTGGGATAGATGGTTGGGTGGGATAGATAGATGGGTGATTGGATGATGGTTTAGTGAAGAAATAAATGGCAGGAGGGAGGGGGGAGAAGGAAGGAGACAATTCAGCCTTGACAGGCAGCCCACCTCCCACCCTTACTACTTGCCCTCTCATAGCTCTGAGTCAATCATTTAAATGCCTTCCTGATCAAGTAGAATAATTTAGGTCCAACCTATAAGGCCTTTGTTGTCTGTCCAAAACTGTCCTTTTCACCCTCATTACTTTCTATTATCCATGCTTTCCCATCACCCCATAGCCTGTGTTTTTCCACCTCCATTCATTGGCTCTTACTGTTCTTGAGGCTGTTTGCCACATTCACCCTAGGTGCAGAGTCCAACTCATGTGACTGTGATTTGGAAGCCTTCCCTGGTTCAGTCAATCCAAAGGAGTTCCTCTCTTTTCTTCCATCATGACACCTGCCTGTTTTTACCTTACATAATGTTTACCTTTCCACATGAATGTGGGGAGAGGGAAAGAAGTGTCATTTATTAAGCACCAACCTTGGCACCCTCATATGATCCTGACGGCAACCTTGTACAGGGCACATTGTTTGTCCTGGGTTTACCAAAGCAGTAACACGAAGTCAAAGAGGTCAGCCGACTTGTCTGAGGCGTATCAGTCGTGGAATTATAATTTGAACCCAGGTCTTCTGAATCCATATGTCTACCATCCTCTCCACTACAGTCTCTTTAGGAGTGGCCTAAGACCCTGGCGGGCACTACATTTTGGCTGATTTATCTGTAACATCGAGGTAATTCTAGGAAGGGGCTACAAATCATAAGAGTAACTGGTCAATAAATGTTATTTATTAGTTTTCACATTACTCTTATTCATGTTGAATGCCTACCTGCACAATGCCCTTCATAGGATAAGCCCCCAGTAGAAGCTAAGCATTGTAATTTTTAAAATTAAAGTTGAAGCCCTGTGACCTAGTTCTATTGGGACCACTAGCTGGTCAGTTAATTAGAAAAGCCCATTGATATGGTTTGGCTGTGTCCCCACCCTAATCTCATCTTGAATTGTAGCTCCCAAAATTCCAACATGTAGGAGGGATCGAGTGGGAGATAATTGAATCATTGGGGCGATTTCCCCCATACTGTTCTCGTAGTAGTAGGTCTCACGAGGTCTGATTGTTTTATAAAGGGTTTCCCTTCCACTTGGTTTTCATTCTGTCTTTCCTGCTGCCATGTAAGACGTGCCTTTCGCCTTTCACCATGATTGTGAGGCCTCCTCAGCCACATGGAACTGTGAGTCCATTAAACCTCTTTCGCTTTGTAAATCACCCAGTCTCAGGTATGTCTTTATCGGCACCATGGAAACAGACTAATACACACTTAAAATAGAAAATCTTTTATACCATAGGGCCTTTCTTTTTAATTTAAAATATATAATGTATTTTAACTTATCAAACTTTTGCTTTTGGGCCCAGGCCTTTGCTTTGAGGGGCTGGGGGCTGTGATCTAGTTTTCACAAGCCACCTCTATAATGCAATCTCTGTGATTTCCAGTTTGGGTTTCTTTCAAGTGTAGCTAAAACGTGAAGATACATGTCAAGTAACCAAGACTCAGAATCCTTCTGAATCATTCTCATTTCCCCCCCAAGCCTTTAGAATTATCTGATCCACACCTAATTTGACAGCCATTTAAGTAGTAACTTTCCTTTATAACATCTTTTGAAAGTCTTCATCTTAAGTTCCACGAAAACAGCAAATTTCCTTTCACACTGTTTCATTGACTTATATGAAATATGTAACATTTAATTAAATTAGCTCATTATAAGAAGAACACTTGGAACAAGGAGGACTGGGTGAACCACATGACTCCTGGTGAGCGTGTCACCTGGTAGGACATGTGTGGGCAGCCCTGGCTAGAGGCGGCCAACATGCCCTGGGCAGCCGCGGGAGTGTTTCCATGAGAGCACAGAAGGGGCATTTCACCTACAGGTTGACTGGAGTGGAAACAGGCAAGAGAGCTCCCCTATACCTGATTGGTGTGCAGTGAAAATCGCACTGACTGCCGACTTCTTTAATTCACTAACAAACTCCCAGTGTAGACAGCAGGGAGCAGAAAGAGATCTGCTTGGACATGATCTGGGTCTATATCTCTACCCCATTACTTATCAACCATGCAACCTTGAGTAAGCCACCTTTCCCCATGCTTAAAATGATGTCACAGATCTTGCCATGCTTCTGCTGGGAATTGAGTGGGATATCACTGAGAAGGCTCTGAGCACATAGTAGGTACACCAAAACAGGAGCAGATGCTGCAATGTTAATCCTTGGGGTTTCTGGTATGTCGATAACATGAAGTGGGTTGAAATAGCTGTCTTAGCTCCCTCCCTCCTGCGCTAAGAATCCTCTGAGTACCCTTTTTAAAATTAGCATTTACAAACCCCTCAGATCCTCAAAAAACAGAGACTTACCACTTACCCTGTTTGCACTTGCAAATTGTTTTCCTTTGAATTGGAAAAAAAGACACATGTGCACATATACTATTAGGACCTGCTACTATGTACAAATGGAAGGTCAAACTCCACGGCACCCTCTCTGGTTTCAGGCAACACACTCCTATTTTAATTGCAAATCCATAAGCCTCTTTTGTGAATTGCATTTGGTTTTTAAAGGAAGAGGAGTGCATAAGTCACAAGATCATTTACAGAAGCCACATCACAGAGATATTTTCTAATGCATATAACTGGATAATATGGTAATCAAACTAAATCAGTGGCAAAATGCTTTGAAATCTTAAATAAGATCTAAATCACAATGGTTCTAATATGTATAGTTTATAGAATTTCTTAGCCTAAGTCACACTGAAATGTATTCTCTTTGTTTTTCATTTTGGCAGAAACAGGAGTGACTTGGGAGTTAATCTTTGAAAAGATGTTCAATTGTAGCAAGTTGTAATAAAATATGCATAATATGTACTTAATAAAAAGTAATGCCTCTACTATAAATTGCTTCATTGAGATATAGAAACATATTCTAAACCATAAAATGCATACAGGAAATGGAATGAAACAGAAGTTACCTTTATTGTCAGTTTTTATTTCTGAAATGATCTAAAATTGAAGATAATGATTACTCATGGAAAAAAAAAAAAACTTCATCAAATGCAGTATCAACATTGTTGGTGGCATTTTCTGACTCATGGGTGGATTTGCGGTCCTGGAGAGGTGCCTAGACATTGTAATTCACAAGAATTATAATTAACAAAGAAAAATTACTCATTTATTTACATTCCCATTTGAACACTAGATAAATTATTTGCTAAAAGCCCCTTAATGATCCCAAAGTACATAATTATCTAGTACATCGGTCCCACTTTCAGAGAATAGAAACTATAGCAAAATTACTTTTTCCCCCAAAAACTGTTCCCTCACAACTCCTGCTAGACGTTTCTTTTATAGTTTTTAAAAGTTATATTGGTTTTGGTTTTTTTAAATATCAAAATATTTTATGCAAAATATTTCATTTAAAAAAAAAAAAATTCCCTCTCGCTCTTGGGAGGGTGTATGTGCAATTGATAAAGATGTGCTGCAGATTGCAATAGATTCTGAAATTAACACTGAATATATTTTCATATTATGTTTACATATGGGTAGGTTTTTTTTAGACTCCCTATCTTTTTTAGATTTATGAGATTCTCTACAATAAGATTTTGTGTGAGTATATTTAAATTTCATATGTGTATATATTTATACACACACAGAGCAAGATTACATACTTGCTTTAATTTCTCCCAATCTTAAAAACTCATAAAATATTTAAGCTGTTTCAGAACCAGAATAGAAATGCCTCAAACTGTTGTTTAAAATTACATCCAACCTTCACCTCCTCATGCTAATGAATGGGGCAGCATAACTGAGGCGTATCAATCAAAGGTAATCAATGCACAGCAGCTCAATGGTTAACCTTGTTCTTTGCCCACTCCCTCCTCCCCCTCCCCCTCCTTTGACCTTAACTACAGCTGCTTAGAAAATGACTCATTGGTCTCTCTCCTCATTGCCTGTCATCTGACTGATGAAACCTCCAGTCGTGAATAAAATGATCAAAGGGTGAGTAGAATGAATAATCTGTAAACTGTGGCAAACAGCTAAGGGTCAGTTGATTTAAAGGTTTCTGTGGCTTCATTCATTCATTCGACAAATATGTATTGAGAACTTAGTATGTGTGATGCATTGGCTAGTGGTTGGGCTACAATGAGGAGTAAGTTGAACATTTTCCCTGTTTTTAAGGAGTCTTCAGTGTAGCAGAGGGGCAGGCACTGAAACACATAACTGTAGAATTATTATTAATAGTATATTAGTAATATACTATTACTATTAATAGTAAGAGTGTTACTATTCATATTATTATTAGTAACAGCCCTGAAGAGCAGCATAAAGAAAGTATATACCCGGGGGTCCTACCCTAGTTTGTGGAGAGAGTTGGAGGGGTCAGGGGACTATCCCCCAAAGCGAGTGACCCTATGCTGAATAGAAGAGGTAGTAGGTAGGAGTAGGAGAGTTCAGCCAAGAGAAAGAAAGAACATGTGTGAAGGTCCTAGGGAAACAAGAGGCTTGGGGCATCAAGGAAAAGACGGGAAGCTGCTGTGGCTGGGGCGAAGATAGCCAAGGAGCTAGGCTATCAAGAGAAGTTCAAGAGATGAGAGAGGATACTATAAAGCCAAGTGCGAATTTGGGCTTGATCTTGGTTGCCACTGTAGGGCTGAAGTGGAGTGACTGCGACTGTGTGGACATGACCACACCTGCATGTTTCAAAGCTTCTCAACCTGCTGCATGAAGAACAAATGGGAACGTTGGCTTTAAGGCTATTGGAAAGTTCCAGATGACAGATGATGGTGGTTTGAACTGGAGCTGGAGCTAAATAGAAACAGTTGGGAAGAACCCATCCCTGTAGAAAAGGCCTCTTGGGTATACGTCTACTGCACTGCTGATAACCAAGGAAAGGCTTATAGAGCAAGGTGCAGGTACAACGTGCATGCTGCATTTTTTACAGCACCTCTGTTATGGGCTGAAACACCCTAACTCCCAATACCTCCAAATTGGACTGCATCTGGAGACAGGTTCTTTGAAGAAATAATCGAGTTAACATAAGGTCTTTAGGGTGGACCCTAATCCAATCTTCTTAATTAAGTTAAGAGGAAACTTAAACACAGAGAGACACCAGGGGCATGCAGGCACAAAGGGAAAACCATGTCAAGAGCCACCAAGAAGACAGCCATCTACAAACCAGGGAGAGAGGTCTCAGATGAAACCTCCCACCCCTGACCCTCACCCCACTGGCACCTTGATCTTGACCTTCCAGCCTCCAGAACTGTGATCAAATAAATGTCTCTTGTTTAAGCCACACAGTCTGCTGTATCATGTTATGACAGCCTGAGCAAGCAACAAATACAACATCCAAACAGAACCCCTCTGAGATTCAGAGTATAGAACAAATAGCCACGATGAGCCCTTTTCCATGTAGTTCACACGTGGAATAATGAAACACATGCTCATTGTGGCTATGGCATTCAGAGAATAAATAGCTGGGATTTCTTTAGTGAGTGATGGAAAAGTTATAGATGTGTCCTGGTCAATAAATTAGGGAGAAACTTTTCTAGCACTGTCGTGGATAAAATGCTAATTAAAAGGAACCACAGGAAGGCATGGCAAGTCTCCAAGTCTTGAAGAAGAGTCAAAGGTTATGTAGAAAACCTTCTAGCATGGAAGTGGGCTTACGGGGCTAAAAAAGTAGAATGATACCATCTGCCAGCACTCTCTGTGGTAGACATGGTAAAGAAATAAATTGATATGAGGAAGAATAAACAATGTGTCATTACATATTTATCTATCTGTTCAGCCCTTTATCCTTCCATCAATTCATTTTCTTCTTCATCATGGCATTTCATATTAAGTTGGAGACATCAGTACACTTCATTCCTAAACAATGCAATACGCTTATCGTTGACTAAAGATCAATACTGTCATGCACCGCTTGAGGACAGAAATATGTTCTAATAAATGCATTGTTAGGGGATTTCCTCATTGTGTGAACATCATAGATTGTACTTACACAAACCCAGATGGCACAGTCTACTGCACACCTAGGTTGTATGGTACGGCCCATTGCTCTTAGGCTGCAAGTTTGTACAGCATGTTACTGTACTGAATACTGTAGGCAATTGTAACACAATAGGCAGCACTCATGCCTGTAATCCCAGCACTTTGGGAGGCTGAGGCGGGCAGATCACCTGAGGTCAGGAGTTCAAGGCCAGCCTGGCCAACAGAGTGAAACCCTGTCTCTACTGAAAAAAAAAAAAAAAGCCTGGGGGCGTCCTGGCACATACCTGTAGTCTCAGTTGCTTGGAAAACTGAGGCAGGAGAATCACTTGAACCCAGGAGATGGAGGTTGCAGTGAGCCAAGATTGTGCATGCCAGCATGGGCGACAGAGTGAGACTCTCTCTCAAAAAAGAAAACATAGTAAAAGTATGGTATAAAAAATATGGTGTAAAAGATTAAAAATGGTAATGGTCCACCTGTCTAGGGACTTAGCATGAATGGAGCTTGCAGGACTGGTCATTGTTCTGGGTGAGTCTGTGAGTGAGTGGCGAGTGAATGAGACGGCCCAAGACATTACCATGCACTACTGTAGATCATAAACACTGAACACTTAGGCTATTCTGAATTCATATACAAATATTGTTTGTCAATCATAAACTAACCCCAGCTTACTATAACTTTATATACAATTGTTTTTTAACTTTTTGAATTTTTTGTAATAACACTCAGCTTCCAACCCAAACATGTCGTACAGCTGTACAAAAATACTTTCTTTCTTTTATATCCTTTTTCTATAGGCATTTTTCTATTATTTTTTTTTAACTTTTAATTTTTTTTTGGTTAAAAATGAGGACAAGCACGCACCATACCCTAGATGTACACAGAGTCAGGATCATCAACATCACTATCTTCCACCTCCACATCTTGTCTCCCTGGAAGGTCTTCAGGGGCAATAACACATGGAGATGTTGTCTCCCGCCATAAAAATACCTTCTTCCGGGCCAGGCATGGTGGCTCATGCCTATAATCCTAGCACTTTGGAAGGCCGAGGCAGGTGGATCACCTGAGGTCAGGAGTTCGAGACCAGCCTGGCCAACATAGTGAAACCTCATCTCTACTAAAAATCCAAAAATTAGCCAGGCATGGTGGTATGTGCCTGTAGTCCCGGGTGCTTCGGAGGCTGAGGCAGGAGAATTGCTTGAACCTGGGAGGCGGAGGTTGCAGTGAGCTGAGATTGCACCACTGCACTCCAGCCTGGCAACAAGTGATACTCCATCTCAAAAAAAAAAAAAGCCTTCTTCTGTATGCCTCCTGAAGGACCTGCCTGAGGCTGTTTTACAGTTAACTTATTTTTTTAATAAGTAAGAGTAAACTCTAAAATAATGATAGAAAGTATACATAGTAAATACATACACCATAACATAGTTGCTTATTATTATTCCTTTAGACAACTGGCAGCAAAGTAGGTTTGCTTACAAGAACATCACCGCAAACATGAGTAACGCATTGTACTATGACATTACTGTGGCTATAACATCACTAGGTGATAGGAATTTTTCAGCTCTATTATAATCTTATGGGGCCACCGTAGTATATGAAGTCTATTGTTGACCAAAACATCATTGTGCGGTGCGTGACTATATTTACTTTTGGTTCTTTTAATAGGTGAAATCTACATAAAATGTAATGAACAAACTTTTAAAAAGTTTTAAATAACTTTATTAAAGTATAATTAATATACACGTTAAGTGCTGATATACAGTAAACACACTCATGAGACTATTTACCACAATCAAGACAATGAACAAATCCCTCACCCCCAAAGGATTCCTCATGTCCATTTGTGACTCTTCCCACCCCCACAAGGAACCACGGATGTGCTTTTTGTCAGTAGAGAGTAGTTTTTATTTTCTAGAGTATTACATACATGAAATCATGTGGTATATATTCTTATTTTATATGGTTTTTGTTTTACTCAGTGTAATTATTTTGAAATTCATCCAAATGGTTGATCAATAGCTTATTTATTTTATTGCTGGATAGTATTCTATTTTGCCTATAAGGCACAGTTTTTTACTTGTTGATAGACATTTGGATTATTTCCAGTTTGGGGTTATTATATGTAAAGCTGCTGTGAACATTCATGTATCAGTCTTCATACGAGCATGTGCTATCCTCCTTTCTCTTGGGAAATACCCAGGAGTGGAATGCCTGAATCATACAATAGGTGAATGTTTAGCTTTTTGAGAAACTGCCAACTGTTTTCCTAAGTGGTTGTACCACACAATATTCCCACCAGAAGTGTATGAGAGTTCTGGTTGTTCTATATCCTTGAAACCCTTTAATTACTATCCGTCTTTTAAATTTAGCTATTTGAGTAGGTGTGTTGTGATATATCACTGAGGTTTTAGTCTGTATTTCCCTAATAATTAATGGTGGCCAGTATCTTTCTATGTATGTATTTACCATTTGTTTATCTTCTTTGGGGAAGCATCTGTTCCAATCTGTTGTTAATTTTTTCATTGGGTTGTTTGCCTTCTTATTGTTGACTTTTGAAAGTTCTTTGTATATTCTGACTGCAAATCCTTTGTAAAATGATTTGAACGTGGTTTCTCCCAGACTGTCACTTGTCTTTTCATGTTTTTAGTAGTATTTTTTAAAGAAGCATAGGTTTGGGTTTTTATTAATCTACCAATTTGTTCTTACACGCATCACACCGTGCCTTTGTTCATCTATAAAGAAATATTTGCCTAATCCAAGGTCACAAATGTTCTCTTCTAGAAGTTTTGTAAAGTTTATGTTTTATGTTTAGCTATGTAATACAATTTGAGCTAATCTTTGTTATGGTACAAGGTACGAATTGAAGATTAAAGTTTTGTGTGTGTGTGTGTATATATGGATAGCCAATTGTTCTAACATCAAACTTTCTGGGCTCTGTGCTGTGTTCTACTGATCTATCATAACTCCTTTATAGCTTTATAAAGTAGGTAGCTTTATACTAAGTCTTGAGATTAGATGATGTTATCCAATCACCTTTAATCTTCTTCTCGAATGTTGTTTTAGCTATTTTATGTAACTTCTATTTTCATATGAATTTTGGAATCAGATTATCAATTTCCAGAAATAAGCCTGTTAGAATTTTGATTTTGATAAATCTGTACATCAGTTCGAGAGTAAGTGTATCTTAATGAGTTTTCCAAATGAGATTTTTAGACCATTTGCATTTAGACCATCAATGTGATTATTTGATATGGTTGGATTTTAACTGATAATATTGTGATTTATTTTTCATTTACCTTTTTTTGTTACCTTTTCCTCTCTTTCTGCCTTCTTTTGAATTAATTTAACTTTGCTATTCTTCACTACAAAGGCAAGACCTCTTCTGTGTATTCTACTCAGCATTCGATAAACTGTGAGTTTTTAGTTTTTTTGGTCTGGATAGTAGAAGCCAGTATTATTTTAAGTCCTGTACAAGTAACAAACACTCTCATCTCTAATCCAATCAAGTGGTGGGTTTCCTGCCTTCTAGGAATCGCATCACACATATGTACTAATAATTATTCAGCTAAATACTTGGGAGAAACTTTCTGCTGATCTTTATAGTTTTCCTACTGTGTCTTTCTTCTCTCTAGTACTCTGTTCCAAAAATTGTAGTCATTTTGGTCTCCCTAGACCCTCAACTTTATCTCCTCAGCTGAAGGTTTTGCCAAACTTGGCCTGGGCACCTGCTCCCTGCACTGTAGCCAGGAAACTCTCCTATGCAATAAAATGAGGGAGTCACAGGGCTCCTTTCATGGTTTCCAGCCTCGCATTGTCCTTCATTCCTCATGTCTAGTGTCTGATAACCTGTTGCTTTTATTTATTTATTTGTCCAGACAGGTCTCGAACTCCTGGGCTCAAACTGTCCTCCTGCCTCTGCCTCCCTCAAAGCTGGCGTTACAGACATTAGCTACCATGCCCAGCCAACCTGCTGCTTTTGTATAGTTCGTCCATTTATTGCTTGTTTCAAGTGGGGGGAAAATCTGGTCCTTGTTGTTTTTGCTGAACGTGATCATTTGAAAATATACACGTCTTGAGTACATCATTTGTGAGATGTTGACAAATGTCTTAACCTGTGAAACTCAAACTTCTATGAAGCTATAGAATATCACCATCTCCCCGGAGTTCCCTGGTGCCCATCCTAGTTGAACCCTCCCCTAATTCCTCAGAGAAGTCACTGTCCATCATAGATTAGTATTTCCTGTTCTACAGATTCACATAAATGAACAATACAGTGAAAAATTATACTTATTTCACTCATCATAACTTTTTTTAGATTCATCCATGGTTTTGTTTCAAAAGCTTATTTTTGTAAATTACTGAGTAATTTTCTGTTGCATAAATCTACCGCAGTGTCTTCATTCATTTTTCTGTGGATGGCCACCTGGGGTGTTTCTGGTTGGAAACTATCGTGAATAAAACTTCTATGAGCAGCTTTTCTTATGCAGGTTTTTGTGGGTGTCTGTGGACATATGTTTTCATTCCTTTTGAGTAAATACCTAAGAGTAGAATGGTTGGGTCATAAAGACAGCATATATTTAGTTTTATAAGAAACTGAGATTTTTTCTCAAAAAGGATGGTTATACCATTTTACCTTCTCACCAAAAATGCAAGAGAACTGCGGCTGGTCCTCATCCTTTGACATTTGGTAGTTATTAGTCTTTTTAATTGAAACATTCTAGTCAGTGCGTCTTAATATCTCATCATGGTCTTAATTGCGTTTTCCTAATGACTAATGATGTGGAGAGCTTTTTCATGTTCTTATTCGCCATTCATAGAACTTCCTTTGTGAAGTGTCTTTTCAAATCTTTTGCCCATATTGTGGTCACTTTTAATTTTCAAAGTTCTCCAAAAATACTGAGATGAAAAACAGAATGCCGAATTAAATAATGTTCTCGACACATGCATAAAAGTTTGCTCAAGAAATTGCTTTTGCATCCACAGAGATGGAGCAAAAAAAAAAGTTCTATCTACTGTACTTGCAAATGCATTACTTGTCATCCTGCAGATGGCCGTAGGATATATTTTTTTAAACACTTTATTCTGGATATTTTCAAACTCACACAAAAGTAGAAAGAATAGTAAAATGAATGTCTATGCAACTATCTTCCAGCTTTTACAATTACCAACATTTTGCTGATCTTGTTTCATTTAGCATTCCTCATCTTTGTTTTTGCTGGAGTATTTTAAAACAAATCCCAGACATCATCTAAGTTTACCCATCAATATGCCACCTTTCCAAAAAATAGAACTTAAGATGTTCATCTGGGATCTTTATTTGGCTATAGGTATAGGCCCAAGAACTCTTAATAAACAAAGGTCCGATCCAAACTGCCTGGATTAGAATATGGAACCATATCATTTGAAACAAACTTTTAAGCTCTTGATTTGGGCCACAAGATCCATGTCTTAGTAATGCTGTCCCAGAAAACCAACAAGTGCCCTTGGACTCTCTAAATAGGAAAGACAGTAATATATACATATTCTTAAAAAAAACTCAAATGAAGATTAAGGCTCAGTTACTTTTCTTTCAGAATTATAGCATGTGTTGTTCCTTATACCCCCATACATAATCAAAAGTTATTTTAGGGCTTTGTGGGCTTAGATCTTAGGAGAGAAAGAACATTCAACTGTGAGTATTATATAAAAATTGCATCTCATAAGATATCCAAAAGTAGAAAATATGATCAAATAAAATGTCTTCTTTTTTATTCTGTAGCAGAATGTCTCAAGCTCAACACTATTGACATTTGGTCCTGATTATTCTTTGTCATGGGGGCTGTAATGTGCCTTGTAGGATGTTTAGTGGCATCCCTGGATATAGTCCAGTTTCCCAAAAGTGACAGCCAAATATCTCCAAATATTGCGAAACGTCCTTGGGAAGGGCAGGGGAAGGACAAAGTCGCCCCTGGTTGAGAAGCCCTCTTGTATAGGTATGACTTTTTGTGCAGCATAGGATCCCTCATTGAAATGACTATAAGTCTCTCAAAGCCTCTGTTTCCTTGCCTATAAAACAGGATAAATAAAAAAGAAGAAGACTGAATGTGTGAGGGCATATTCTATAAACTATTCAGTGCTAAAGAGAATGAATTAGTTATGATAAAGGTACTGCTCTGCCTTGGACAGAGCAGGAGAGAAACTTAGGAAAGTGGTAAGAAGTCCTATGCCCTCAAAATGCTTATGGTGAAGAGAAATAATCAGGGCTGAGTTTGTACCATGCACCCAGCACTGAGCCAGGAACTATAAGGACTCAAATGTATTAGCTGAGCTTTCTGTCTTCCAGGAACCACATAAAACAATAGGTGACCAGGTATATGAAGCAGCTACCACGTAGCGAGGGTTCATCACATCTAATGAGAATGAGAATGAAGAAGCACTAAGTTAAGTGGCAGAAATGGTCCATGGCCCTGAAAATGAAGATGAGCTAGTGCTGCTTGGTGTGAGGCGAACTGGCAGGAGGTAGGACAGTGTTACAGTGTGAATGTCAAAGCCAAATGAGATTCGCATGTAAATCCTATGTGATATGGTTTGGCTGTGTCCCCAGCAAAATCTCATCTTGAACTGTAGCTCCCATAATTCCCATATGTTATAGGAGGGACCCAGAGGCAATCATGGGGTCAGTTTCCCCCATACTGTTCGCATGGTAATGAGTAAGTCTAATGAGATCTGATGGTTTTATTATAAGGAGTTTTCCCTTTAGCTTGCCTCTCATTCTCTCTTGCCTGCCGCCATGTAAGACATGCTTTTCACCTTCCACCATGATTGTGAGGCCTCCCCAGCCACGTGGAACTGTAAGTCCGTTAAACCTCTTTTTCTTTGTAAATTACCCAGTGTCAAGTATGTCTTGATTAGCAGCATGAGAATGAACTAATATAACACATCTGCCACTTATTACCTGTATGTCTTTTGGTGAGTCACTAAGCCTCTCTAAGCTTCAATACCATCATCTATCAGATTGATAATTATTCCCACTTATGGAATTTTATGGAATTATTATATAGGACATAGTACAAATATATGGCATCTTAGTGCTTAGAGCTTAGAACATAAGTGTTCCAAAATATTCCTATTAATATTTGTTAAAACAATTATAATTTCAATCAATTACATGTGTTTAAATAATAAAGATTTGCACTGATTGGCAGCTAGTCAGTGTTAACTTGGAAATTTAATGGGGATATACAGAGAAAGAGAGAGAAAGAGAGAGAGAGAGAGAGACAAGCCAGTTACTTCATCCATCCTGAAGGGGAGAGGAAATCTTAAAGGGATTGCCAAGGTTAGAAACCAGTAGCAATATAACAATATAACACAGGGCAGTAAGACATGGTTGAAACAGAAATTGGCAGCAGTTATAGCAGAGTGTATAATACATTAGGATTTTGGAGCAATAGGAATTCAAAATGGTCAACACAGGGCTTACCTTTGGTACAGGTTTTAAAGGTTTGTAGAAAACTAGGAAAGCACAAAAAATGAAATGAAGCCCACTCCCTCACCATGGCCTCCCCTTGTCTCTCTCATGTGGACTGTCTGTTCCATTTGGTGCCTTTATGGGGTCCCCTGCAAGCCAAGCTTTGAATTTTTCTGCATTAGTCTCAGTTTAGCCCTTGGAACCTGTGGTTATTAGTACATTACCAAGGAAACTCGTCATCTGAAGTGGGGGCCACCTCTATAGGCTATAAATACAATGCAATTAGCCTCTTAAGTGCCTTATTATGAAATATATCAAGGACACCTACATGGACTCACAGATTAGAGGATGGAAAATCTGTGGAGAGAAGGCCTTTATTTAAGACTGACTTTTTATAGCATGCAGGGGTAGGGTGGGGTAGGGAGAACAAATGCATAAATAATAAAATACATCTCAGTCAGCACATTTGGGCGTCACTTTTATTTTCTTATTTTCCATTCTCCAAGTCCTTGCTTCACTGAATAGCCCACACAGAGTACCAAGCCTGGTAGTGGTTATTCCAAACATACGAGTAGAGGTCTTCCGTAATGAATAACTCAGGGAAATAAATTGTTAAAGAGAGGGCAAATGTTATAGTTTTTGGAGAAAGTAATCTGGTGATATTTTTTAAATTAAAATATATACATAATTTTTGATCCAGCCATTCTACTTTTGGAAACCCATGCTACAGAAATGAAGAAAGAAATATATAAGGACATCTGTGCATAAAAAATATATGGATAATTAAGAAGTGCTTATTGTAACAAACCTCACCCCCAAATCCTATAAACTATAGAATACCCATATAAATAAATGGATAGATGTATTAATGGGTGTGCATAATGTGGATTATCATGACACTCTCTTTAAATGAATTAGAACGGTATGCATTAGAGTTATGTGCATTGGCTTGAAGAGTTATTGTGAAAACAGCAAGTTGCAGAAGATTGTTATATGATGTTTCATCTTTGTAAAAGAAAAAACGAAAAATGCAAGATAAGAAAGGAGGGTGGACACAAAAGAAGAAAGGGAAGGAGACACAGAAGGAGGAAGGGAGGCAGATGCCTGGTGTTCTTATCCAAATCCACCGCCCCACTCCTCTTAGTCCTCCCCAGCAGAGCCTCTGTACATTTGGAATATTGTATCAGCCGGGATTCCCTCAGGAAAACAGACCTTCTAGATAGTTGAAGCAGAACCACTGTGTGACAGTGAATTCATTGTAAGGATGATAGACAAAGCCAAGAAATCAAATAGAGGAAGTAAAGCAACCAGAGGTTAGCCAAAAAGGAAACCAACTCTCCTCTCCTCCCCAGGACTACAGAGACACAAGGAAGAGGTGGAGATTTTAGGCTCAGAAGTGAAAGTCACATTAGGCACCAGAACCATGGAGAAAGAAAGAAAAAAATAAATATTGCTTGAGTTTATTATGTCATAGGCGATTAATAACAGTAACAATGATAAGAATAAAATTTGTTACATTGCTGTTAAATGGGTATTTTTAATTGTGTTTTTAATAGTTCCTAATTATTAAGCACCTACTCTGTGCCAAACACTATGTTAGCTTTAGACAAGCCTCATTTAATTGAATTGTCACAAAATGGACTAAAATTAGAATTGTCGTTTTCTCATCTTATAGATTAGGAAACAGACTCAGAGAGGAAAAATATTTGTCTGTGATCACACACCTGATAGGTAACAGATCTAGAGTTTGAAACAAATTCTACCATGGCTACATCCTGTAGCATTCCACCATAACCCATACTAACATAACTCGTACAAGCCTGGAGTTGGAGTAATTAAGCTGGGTCTTGTCCTGACACTTGATGTAGTACTTTTTTTTTATTATTATTATATTTTATGTTCTAGGGTACATGTGCACAATGTGCAGGTTTGTTACATAGGTATACATGTGCCATGTTGGTGTGCTGCACCCATTAACTCATCATTTACATTAGGTATATCTCCTAATGCTATCCCTTCCCCCTCCCCCCACCCCACAACAAGCCCCAGTGTGTGATGTTCCCCTTCTCATGTCCAAGTGATCTCATTGTTCACTTCCCACCTATGAGTGAGAACAGGCAAGTGTTTGGTTTTCTGTTCTTGTGATAGTTTGCTGAGAATGATGGTTTCCAGCTGCATCCATGTCCCTACAAAGGACACAAACTCATCCTTTTTTATGGCTGCATAGTATTCCATGGTGTATATGTGCTACATTTTCTTAATCCAGTCTGTCATTGATGGACATTTGGGTTGGTTCCAAGACTTTGCTATTGTGAATAATGCCACAATAAACATATGTGTGCATGTGTCTTTATAGCAGCATGATTTATAATCCTTTGGGTATACACTCAGTAATGGAATGGCTGGGTCAAATGGTAGTACTTTTAAAACATGCCACGAATTCTTTATCACTGCTCTCCTATGGTGGGGTCTATGTCTCCAACACTTGAGTTTGAATGGGTTTGTATCTGCTTCCCCCAATAGAGATCAGAATAGTGGAAATGATACTATGTGACAGAGGTTGGACCTCAAAAAAACCATTTCACTTCTGCTTTGTTCACTGGAATACTCACTTTTTAAACACTGAGCTGCTATGTAGTAAGTCTGACTGCTTCAAGACCACCATGTTGTGAGGAAGCCCAAGCTACATTGGGAGGCCAGTGAATGGAGGTGTTCAGACCAACAATCCCAGCTTAGCCCAAGCTTCAAGTCACTCCAGCCCTGGCCCCAGACTTGTAAGTGAAGAAACCTGCAGAGGATTCCTCCTCCCTGCTGTTTGACTGTTTCCAGCTGAAGCCTCAACATTGTGGAGCAGAGAGATCTCTTCTTAACCAAGTCCTGACCAAATTGCGAACTCGCACGCGCTATGAATGTTGGATTTGGCATGCAGCAATGGATAACCAGAATACTTAGTGGCGTTGGGCAAGTCCTGAAATGTCCAGGCTTTCAATAACTGTTTTATTGAGTGAATGAATGATATATACAAATCTCAGTCCTGCCTATCTGTAATGCATGTATGTAAAAACAAATTGCCTGACATTGTCTAAATGCAAAGATATCTTGAGAAAACTGCTTGAGATAAATAATTCATTGTGATTCATAACATTTTCAAGGCAGAAAGAGCTGGAAAGGAGCCACCAAACCTTTCTTTGGGAGTTCAATCAATGGTGAGATGAGAATGTCCCTCAGAAACTCACTGATGTTGTCTAATTTGGATTCCTGAGTTGAGGTGAGCACCTGGAACTGAATGCCCTCTACAGAGTACAGGAGATGCTGAGTTTCCCAGCCAAGTCTATCCCCTGTTGTAGACAGTAATTTGGTGTCTGGCAAAGAGAGGGCACCTTGTATAGCAAATGCACAAATAAATTTCACCACATAATTAGAATCATAACTGAAAGCTAATAAGCTGGCATCTGCTTTGCAAGTCAATGCTCTGTGCATTGGACTGGCATAGGTCAGCTTGGCAGGGCCTACTATGTCCACCAAATTCCATGAGCAGAAGAGAATAAAACCAGGACAAGACCTGCAAGAAGTGCTATTACCCAGCTGCTTACTGACAATGGTTGCATTTTACTGTGGTTTTCTGTGCTGATAAAAATAGTTAACTGCTTATTGAGTTGTCAAATCTGTTGCTCTTCTCTTTTGAAGAAAACGAAGGCCCAGAGGAAACCTGCCCAAACCCATTTTCTATTAAGTGGTCAGGCCAACATGGGAGCCCACCTATCTCTGTGGTCCCTTCACCAGCAGCCCCGCCCCTCTGCTTTCTGCCTGAGGGATGGCTCCGGCTTTTCCCCTGCAAAGACTGGCAGAACCCAGGCTGGTGAACAGGTGTCACCATCCTCAGGCAGTCCTGACCACTGGAGGGAGACGGTCTTCACAAAGATTATGAAAAGAATTCTATCATCAAGTAGCAGTGGTTTCTGTGGGTATTATTTGGAGACTGGGGGCAAAACTGCCACTTCATTGGCCACCTCCTCCAAATCCCTCATTCTGGACCTGGCTACTAGAAAGGGGTGACTTTAAAGCAATACAACTGGAGGAAGCCAGATTGCAGTAGAGTGAGAAGTAAATGGAAAAAAGAAACATTGAAAACTCTAGAAGGTTGGCTACGAAAGGGAAAAAAAAATGGTGTCATAGTTGGGGTGAGCATGGAGTCAAGGAAGTGGTTTTAGTGGTCAAGTTTTTGAGAGTGGAAACCTGGGTATCCTGGAAAAAACAGGAAACACCAGCTCTTAGAGGTGCTTCTGTGGCTTAGGGTTCATCTCAAACTACCCAGCACCGGGAAAGAGAGGGTCATTTTTCATGGCAGGAAACGTATTGACAGTAATCTTGGATTAACTCCAGTTCCAGTGTTTTTTTGTGGCATATTTGAGCAACCTAGGAACCACTGGAATTCTATGTCAAACATCTTTAAGCTTAGAGGTTTTAAAATATGTTGAGTCTGCCCCTACTTAACCTGTAAATGACTTTCTTGTTTTTTCTTATAAAGCAATTCTTAGGAGCACATTATATGTATTTGTAAGTCTTTCAAAAATATCTTTAGATCCACTTAGGCTCAAATGGAAAAAGCAAATGGAGGATGAGGCTCATTTTTATTATAAACAGACTGTTTCTCATTTCCATCATGTCCAGGTAACACATCCATATGGAAGGCCACCCCAAGTGGCATTGTCCTCAAACTACACTATGATTACCTCCAAGCTAGACAGGCCCATTTTAGTCGCAGTGTTATTCCCGGGGAAATGGCAGACAGGAAAGTTTGTCATGCTCACTGCTTTCTGCAGGCAAAAGTCCCAGAAGGATCCAGAACTCTCCTCGGTGTGCTAGACCCAGATCTGAAGGCAGTTATGGCTGCAGAGAGAGCACAAAAGACCTCACTTCTAGACCTGTTTCGGCCACCCATAGCTATTTCCTTCCGCTCTCATTTTACCTCTCTAATCTTCATTTTACCATCTGGAAAATGGGGGAAAAAATAGTAACATTGCCTTCCTAACCAGAGAGCCTTGAAGATTAAATAAGACAGCAAATTCGAAGCAGCCAACCGGTGCCTAGGACGTAGAAAATACAAAACTAATAATGCTGGTGACACTAGGTCACGTCTGTTGATCACATATTCTACCCCAGACACAAGTATCTTTTAAGGATTCTGTCACGAAATCCATTCAGTGAATGAATGAACAAAGTCACCCCGGAAACTGCACTCCAGCATTTCTGTCCAGCTAGTCACAGAAAGCGGACTTTGCAGAAGGCGCAGTCACACAGTCACTTAGTCACGAAGCACTAAGTTAGAACCTGGGGAAGGGTGCAGACACCTTCATTAAAGCAACTTCCTCAGCACCACCTTCTCTACTACCAGCTTATTCTACACGGTTTCCTGCTCCGTGCTCCAATTCCCATATCCTTCTTAATAGTCTCTAAAATGGGCATCATCACTATTTATGAGATTACTGAACAATTTTTTTGAGATCATCAAATGAAATAGTGGCTACTAGGGTATGTTATAAACATATTTAAGAGGCAAGAGTGAAAATCTAAAATAAATAGGAACTAATATTGGAGAGGTCAAGTGCAGTGGCTCATGCCTGTAATCCCAGCACTTTGAGAGGGCAGACAGGAGGATCGACTGAGCCCAGGAATTCAAGACCAGCCATCTCTACAAAAAAGTTTAAAATTAGCTAGGCGTGGTGATGCATGCCTGTGGTCCCAGTTACTCTGGAGATTGAGCTGGGAGGATCACTTGAGTCTACAAGGTTGAGGCTGCAGTGAACCGTGATTGTACCACTGCACTTCAACCTGGGTGACAGAGCAAGACCCTGTCTCAAAAAAAAAAAAAAAAAAAAGTGGAGATAGGGTAATAGATCATTGGCCCTGGCTTTTTAATAGTTTTCTGTGTTTTCCAAATTTGCAATAAAGGGTATATATTACTTTTATAATGAAAATCAAAGGCTGATTTAAAAGTGCTTGATACATAATAAAATCCTACAAAAATATAAAAGTCAATGTTTATACAGAAAAGTAACTCTGGCATTGAACTTATATCCTTACAAATTTTAAACTACCTGTTTTACTCAGGACCACCGTGAACAGTTGGTCAGGTTGTGTACTGCGAAAAGATGCCTGACTGAGGAGGCTGAAATCCTCCAAAGACTCTGCTTATAAACATTGCACCTCAGCTTGTGATCAAGTCTGCCTAAAAGAGCACCTTCCTCTAATTTGCATAAAGCCTCCATCATTTTTTCAGCTGCCCTTTGGCTCCCCTTCTATTTTAGGGCTGTCCCTGTGCTATTTTCCACTCAGGGGCACACTGCATAGTACTAGATGTGTGGAGTAGGGTATGTTGCCATGAAATGTCAGAAAAAGGACCAAAGAAACACTGCTAGAAGAGATTCATGAGCACAGACTTCATTTTTCCATCTCAGGAACACTGAAGCCCAGTGGAGAAGCAGGTAAGTCCATCTCAAGTGAATGCCTAGTGTGAGTAAATTCACAGCAGTGGCATTGTGGCTGGGAATGGCATGCCTTGGGAGCTGCCTGCAGGCTGGCATAGCAGGAGAGAACCAATGAGGGGGCTGTGAGGCAGGAGGCTGGAATGGTGAGCTGGAGCCAAGCTGAGGGTTTCAAGTGGGAGTGCCAACGCCAGGCCCAGGCCCAGTGGGTGCAGTGACATAAATGAAATCTTTGGAGAGCAGAGAGCCCCACCAAACAAAAGGAAAGAAATCAAGAGAGGTGTGACCAGCTTTCCAACAGGAGGGAATTTACCAACAGGAGGTTGACCAGCTGTCTATCATCTTGTCTGAGGGCAGACAGAGTAAATGGAAATGTTTCAATCACTGTTTATGTTCACGGAATTTAGATACTGTTAATAACAAAGGAATAAAAACTATAAGAAATGCCTAAAGAATGCCACAGAAGACCACCCCCGTTTGACAAGTGATATTATCTATATATTATCCCATGAGGGTTTAGGTGAGGAAATGACTGCCTTGAGGAAAGTATAAGAATTACGTGAGTCTCATTTGAAAATGAGAGGTTATTAAACTGATGCTGTCTTACCTTGGCTCTGGACAGAGAACAGAGGTGAGGACTATGTTGTTTTCAGAAGTCCTATCCCCTTCTGCCACAGCCTCTGTCTCTGAAGCCACTATCCACCTTGTTTTACATTCACAGTAGGCACACAGGTTTTTCTAGATAGAACTCCATTTTGGGGGGTGGGGAGAGTCAACACAAAAGGTTCAACATAAATATATACCCTATGACCTTTCCCCTCTAATATGGATCACAGAAAACCGTATCAGTGACATCTACTCTCTGGGTATATGAGTTGAGATTCAGCTGCACAAAGGGCACTGGCTATATTCCCTGCAAAGGGAGTGTAGGGATGTGGTGTGGGTAGCACAGTCAAAGGGACAGACTCAGCTGGGAAAAGAACCAGGGCAGGTCTAATGATCCAGAGAGCGGGAGATACACGACCTTGTCATTTGGGTGAATCTACACCAGCCACCTTTGTCTCTGCCTGGCTCACTGAGATTAAGATTCAAACTCCCAACAGAGAGAGAATCTGATTGGCTCAGGTCAGGTCACATATTCACACATGGGGCAAGGGTCAAGGAACAGTCCGACGAGACCGACTACAGCAGGTGAGGCTGTTTTCTGTTCTTCCAAAAGGAAATAGGGGTGCTGTTCCTGAGAAAAGAGGAGAGCAACTAACTGCCACAAACAGACTAAAAACTGCCTTGATCGCACATGTTCCAAGTGAGGCTTTTGAGCCCATGTCTCAAAGGCTGTCTGTTTCCACGAAATTGTGTTACAGTAGAGAGAAAGCTCAGGTGTTTGCTTCATGATGCAATGAAGAATTTTATTTGTTAATTTCTTCTACAAGTGTTTATAGAGAACTTACTCCATTCCTAGCATGAAAACCCAAGTTCAGAAAAGATACCAGAAACACGTTCCCCAAAGACTCTGTGTTAAAACAGTGAAAAGTAGGAAAGACCCTGGCCGTAAAACGGGGAACCAGAAAACCTTTTCTGAGATTGCGACCGTGGGGAGAGAGAGGGACCACTGAAGCTGGACCCCATTCCCCAAGATATCGCTGTCAAAGTAATCCAGGGCACTTGTTATCCTGAGGGGAAGAAATTAAGCCCTAATTTCATCTCTCAGTTTTGGGACTCTGTGCATCTCTACCTTAATATTGCAAAATCTATATTTGGAGGTTAAAAAAAAACTAGGTTGGATGGGGAAAATAGGCAAGATATAAAATAGTTACTAATTTTAACACATTTTTTATAATGAAGGCGCTGCTTTGAAAATCTTCTGTTTCCACATATGTGGATGATTTAACTTGACTTATTAACTTCAGTAGAACTGAAAGATGTTTTTACTTCTGACAACTCCTATGTTCCGAGCATTACACAGCTCGGCCCACAGCTGTTACTGCATGACCACAGAAGGAGCCTCCATGAATGGATTTATTTCTAAAATTCCTGAAGGTGTGCAAGGCTATTTGCAGATGCCTCTCCCTAGAACTTCTCATGAGGGCCAAGTTGCCCGTCAAGACACCCCACCCCCTGCAGCAGAACAAGGCTCTGCTTCAATGCATCGTCTCTGACATGGAAATGTAAAAGCATGACACACCCTGGCCACTCCGGATTGCGTGTCAAGAATTTCTGGAAGCATCAATAGAGCCCCCTGAAATCCAGCAGGTTCTACCATTGCCTAAGGGGCTACAACCAAATTACATGGGTGCTCAGTTAGCAAGAAGTACAAAAACATAAAAGAATTAATTCCCAAAATGAACTTTCGATCATCATTTAGATTTCTGTTCTCAAAATCTCCATAGGAAAGGGTAATCAAAGAAAATCATGCGGTCTCATGTCTTGTCACGAGTTCTCCAAAACCACCTCAAGCATTTTCCTGATAAGAGTTTGCGGAGTCAAGAATATCTTGGGTTTGACACCCATATTCCTCTGCAGCCAGATCTTGCCAGGCTGAGATATTCTGCTAGAGCCTGCAAGTTCTGTTAGAAATCCTTGACCCTGAGGAAACCTGCCTGACTCCAAAGTCAAGGAGTTACCCCCACCCTGGCTCTCCAGCAAAGTGCCCCCACATCAACACAAAGCACCCCCTTGGAAATTTCCCTGCTTGCAATGAGATGGATGGGGTCAAGCCTTTCCATGGCCCAACCAAACCCTGGGATGGCTGCAGCAGGTTTCCAGCAGAGCACCCTCCACAGAATCCTAGAACTTGGGAAGATAGGACATCCCAGACCCTCCTGGAGGTTCACTGTCCTTCTGCAAAGCAAATGGCTCCCCAAGGACAGCAACTCTGTGTCCAGGATGAGGCCACAGAGTCGCCTCTCGGATACCAGGGAAGGAATGAACAAACTAGCGAATGAATGCAAAAGTAAGTAAATGAACAGATAAATGAATGATGGATGAGGCAGCCGGTTTTCTCTCCAGACAAAGTCTCTGACTGTAGCGTGGAAATAGATTTCTCTGGAGCTTCTTTCTGATACTTTATTCTAACCCCCGAGACTGTTATCCATGTCACAACTATTCACATGTGAAACAGCCCTGCTTTCTGCAGTTGGGAGTTAAAAAGGGAAGGAGGGAATTTTACCCTCGGAAATCAAAGTGATCTTCCAGTTGTCACAGGAGAATTTAGAATCTAAAGATCAAACACTGGAACTCAAAGAAGTTTGTAGAATTGCACAAACTCAGCTACTTCCCTCTAGTTAATATTTTTGTTATTTCTAGCTCCTCGAGATGATTATCTATAAAAACCCATGAAAAGGAAAGGGATCTGTGGGTTTATTGCCACTGTAGCAAGCAAGAAAGAACAGACAATGAAAAAGTTTGGGGACATCTAACAACATTCTTTCAACGAGTCTTCGAAGGTCTCATGTAGAATGGGGATTGAGGGGTCTCAGACTCAAATACTTGCCAGGGCAGGGTGAGTAAGCTTCCAAGAGCAGTGGAAATTATCACAGGAGCAGGCATGTCTCATCCATACAGGGCAGGCTATTGCCTGGCTCCGGGGACTTAGCAGGCTAGACATCCAGGCAATTAGGGGAAATCGACAATTTTTAAAAAGATATCAATGAATTCAAGTTGTAAAGACTCAATGAGTGAGTCTTGAGATTGGGAAGCCAAGAGAAAGCTTGTGGGTTCAAACTGAATCTCAGATTCAACAGCTTTAGAGGAGACACGCATACTGCATGGCCCCAGGGAACCAGCTGGGAGCAAGAGATGTCGCCAAGGGAGAGGCACAGTGGGGTTTAGTGTCAGGAAGCTCTTTCAACCCATCCAGCTGCCCCCCTCAGAAGGCCTCCGATCCCTGGAGGAGTCCAAACTGAAGATGGGCAACCAATTGATTGGGAGCTTGCAGGTGAACTTATAAATAAACTGTAAAATCTCTTCTGATATGAGCGAAATTTTTCCTGAGTTCTTATGTGTGAGACACTATTCTAAGAGCACATAACTATAACATTTTAATTCTATAATTAACTGTAGTGAAATTTATCACCATTTTCCAAAGAAACTTCTCGCTTGCTCTAAAGGGAGTAAAGGGTAAGATTCACCGATGTGTTCAGACAACTGAAAGACCAGGGGACTCCACCCAAGAGAGAAGGAAAAAGAGGCGTGGGAGTGACAGTGCAGTTGGGTGGCACTTGGCCCTTTGAGTTCAGGACTAATTCTGAGTCATTATATGTTCAGCAAGGGTGTAAAGCAAGGGTCAGTTAGGCTCAGATGTGCATTCAGGGAGATCTCTTTGACTAGAGATGTGGCAAGAAGACTATGCTGCAATGAGACCAGAGAACTGAGAAAGCAGGTGTTTTATGTCTCTCAGTGGAGCTGTGCCTATACACAATAAGCAGAATTAAATTTGGCCCAATACAGTAAAAAAATAGCTAGCTTGACTCCGTGTATTTCCACTCTGAGACCATTCCCACGTCACCTGTCTTCTTCATGGAGCAGCTCCCCACTGCTCTACCCTCTTGTAACCTCGTTCTGAATGTCCACTCCTCACCCAGCAGCTAGAGAGATGTTGAAAATACACATCAGGTCATGGTTCCCTCTGCTCAAAACCTTCCAAGGGCTTCCTGTTGCCAAGACCTCGCCAAGGTCTCCGGAGACCCTTCCCTGCCTCCAGTGATGACCCCGTGTGTTCCTCCAACACTCCGCACTGTTTTCTGCCTCTAGTTCTTGAGTTTAGGGCCCCCTCTGCATCTAATAATCTGCATGGCTGTCCTCTTTCATTTTCCTGAGAGCTCTCCTCCAATCTCAGTTTTCCAGAGAAGCCCACCCTGACCGACCTTACCTAAAACCGTGCACCCCCAATACCTCTCCTCCTTCACAGCACTTCTCACATCTAACATTATATCCAGCTCTTTACGACATGTTCTCCTTAACTGTGAGAACATACACCCCTTAAGAGCCAGGACTTTATCTACCAAACATTCCAACCACTGGGAAAAGTGCAGGTCAGACTAGGTGCTCAGTGAATAATTTATTAAGCAAATGATTTCAACTGGACTTATACTTGCCTTTAGGTCATATTAACGTAATTATTTAATTACCTTATGAAATAAGAGCAGAAGAGCCTTAAACTTAAGAAGCAGACGTGTTAGGCACCTTCCAAGCTTTATTAACATTTTTGAACTATGATTTTTTCTATTCTTTTTCAGTTAAGAAATCTACATACCAAAGACGGTCTAATGTATACATACAATTTAATCAAATGCTAATAAAATAACTAGGCACCACTTTCCAAACAAAACATAACAGACACCCTCAGTATCTCAACCCAACAACTTATCCTCTGTTTTTTCCCAAAGAGGTATACACTAGTCTAAATTTTGTGTGTCGTTCCCTGTTTTTTTTTTTTAACAGTTTTGCCAACTTGATTTATATCCCCAAACAGTAGACTGTTTATTTTGCCTTTTTAAAAGCTTTACTTAAATGAAACCAGTTCCTTCTTCTAATTGAGTTTCTGAGGTTCACTCATGTTGAACCGGAGTGATGGGGTTCATTTCCCCATACTGCTATGCGGTATTCCATTGTACGAATATACCTCAATTACTTATCTATTCTGTAATGTTGGACAATCTTACTCATACCTCCTAATATGCACGAGAGCCTCTTTTCCTAAATATTACCGTTGTCTACGGTGAAATGATATGAAATATGTCAGGAGGCATTGCTTTGCAGCTACACAATTCACTGGAGGGGTTATTTACATGTGAATTAATTAAAATTGAATGAAATTTAAAATTCAGTTCCTCGGTAACACTCGCCACATTTCAAGTTCTCAGCAGCCATATGCGTAGCGTATTGGTGGCTACCGTATTGGACCGCACAGAAAGAGATTTTCCTTCATCACAGAAGTGCCATGGACAGAGCAGGTTGAGAGCATAATAAGTTGAAATGGAATTGCTGGGCTGTGAGGTATGCAAATATTCGACTTTGCTAGGAACACCAAGCTGTTTCCCAAATTTCTCATACCAGTGTACCAGCAGGACTGAAGCCCCTGTTGCTCCACGAGAGATATTTGTAATTTTAATATGTCCAAGTATATCAATGTTATCCTCTAAGTTTGTCTCATGTTTTTCATCTTTTGCCTTATGTTTTATGTCTTGTTTCAGAAAGCCTCCCCAAAGGTCATGAAGATATTCTCCTTCTGGGCATTTTATTGTTTTGCCACGTATGTCTTAAATCCTCTTCAAATTGAATTTGCTGTGCAGAGCGAGGTAGAGAGTTATATTTTTCCAGAGAGATGCCCGTTTGTCCCAAATTACCAAATGTAAAATTTTTTGCATTGTTTCTCAAGGCCTGCCCTATGATAAAGCTGGTTTCCATATATGTGTAAGTAAACGTCGGGGCTCTTTAGTCTATTCCACTGGCCTATTTGTCCATCCCCGCATGGGCACCTTGTTTTTTATAACTTAGTGTTTCTGTCTGTAAGATCAAATTTCCCCACTTTGTTTTCTTCGTCAGCAGCATGCTTAGTCCTTTCTATTTCCATGTATTTTTTTAGAATCGATTTGTTGTTATGTTAAAAAAGAAATCCTCTTGGCATTTAGATCGGAAAACTCATTGAATCTATACCTCAGCCTGGAAAGTTACATCTTTATAATATTTTGCCTTCCTCACTGCTATGGTCTGAATATTTGTGTCCTTCCCGAATACATACGTTAAAATCCTAGCCCCCAGGTGATAGAATTCTGAGGCGAGGCCTTTGATAGGTAATTGGATCATGAAGGTAGACCCCTCACAGTGGGATTAGTGTTCTTATGAAAGATGTCCCAGAGAGACCTTTCGCCCTTCCACCCTGTGATGACACAGCAAGAATGCACAGTTTACGAACCAGGAAGCAAGCCCTTTACCAAACCCGAGATCTTCAGACAGTTTGGATTAGAACTTCCCAGCCTCCTGAATTGCAAGCAATAAACTTCTGTCATTTATAAATTACCCGGTTTATGATATGTTCTCATAGCAGCACAAATGGACTAAACACTCTCCAAGAATATATCTGCACTTAGGTTAATTGTGATTTCAATAAAACTTTATCATTTCCTCCATTAAAAAAAACTTACCTATATTTTATCAAACTGATTTCATGAAATTTTATAAATTGCTTTCTATAAACAGATTTTTCTTTTCTTACATTTCCTAGGAGCTTTTGCTAGTTTAAGGAAATGCAACTGACTTTTGTATGTTGGGTTTGAGTCTATAAGTCTTATTAACTTATAATTAATTCTCATAATTTATTTGTGGATTCTTTGGGGTTGTCTATGCAGACTATCACGCCATCTTCAAGTAATAACCATGTTATTTCCTCAGTGACTATTTTTATACTTTCATTTCTTTTCCTTTTTTATGAATGACACTTGCAGTGCAATGTTGCCACCATGGTCATCCTCACCTCTATGTTCCAAACTTAATATTTAACCATTAACTTTGATATTTGCAGCAGGATTTTTTAGACATTCTTTACCATATTAAGAAAGCTTCCTAGGATTCAAACTTGATTATAAGATATTTTATATTTTATGAATAGATGTGTAATTTTATTCAACATATTACTGCATCGATTTAGGTTGTCGCAAGTTTTTCTATTTTATTTGATGAATAAAATAAATTTCACAGATGGATTTTTCCTGTGGAATACCAGTCCTACTTTGTTGGCATAAACTCAACTTGTCATAATGTATTAAATGTTTTACAGGTTATTTGGGTCTATTTTGCTAATATTTTGTTCAGCGTTTTTGTATCTATCTCCATGAGACTGAGACTCAACTGTAGTTTTTCTTTTTGTCGTTGTTCCTTATCCAGTTCAGTATCGAGGTGAGAATAGTTTTATAAAATTAGTTGGGGACTGTTCCTTCATTTTCATTTTTCACAGAAGTTTGTGCAAGAGGGAATTACTGCCTTCTTAAATATTTGGTAGAACTTCCTCTTCAAATCATCTAGTTCTCCTGCTTTCTCTGTGAAAAGATTTTTTAACCACTGATTCAATTTCGTTAGTGGTCTTAGAAACATTTCATCTTAAGTCAGTTAGGATAAGTTATATTTTTCCTTGTATTTTATTCATTTAATTGAGGACTTCCAAATTTATCGGCATGCATGTTTTATTCGTAATATCCTCATCAATTTGATCTCTGCATCATCTTTTTGTTTCTAAAATCATTTATTTGTGTCTTTATTCTCTATTTTTCTTAATTCACTTTGAAAGAGTTTTGTCTATTTTATTAATGTTCTCAGAGAATCGATCGTTGGCTTCGTTGCTTCTCTCTTATCGTATGTTTATGTTTCTTTCCTGTTTCATTAATTTATTCTCTTATTTGTTTTCTTCCTGCTACTTTCCTTGGGTTTTATCTGTTGTTCTTTCTCTATTTTCTTAATTAATTTCTATTAATGTTGCCTTTTACTTTTCTAATCGAATTAGATTTCTATTTACTTCTTCAGCTTCCTTCTGCATACCATGATACACATATTTTTCATCAAACAGTTCTAAGTAGCTTTTCATGTTCTTTTTGTTTATTTTCTGTCCCATAAATTGTTTAGAGGTGTAATTTTTACATTCCAAATATATTCCTTTTTCTAGTTAAGTTTTTTTTACTGATTTCTAAATGAATTGCAATGTGATCAGCGACGGGGACCTGGAGCAGCCCTTTGAAATTTGTCAAGGTTGCTTTCAGTGGCTCACAACCTGAGCGATATATTAGACCCACGTGGCCCGCTTCCAATTAAATCAGAACACCTGACATTACACACTTTTTTTTTTTTTTTTTTTAAGAAATAAGTCTCGCTCTGTCGCCCAGGCTGGAGTGCGGTGGCGCGACCTCGGCTCACTGCAAGCTCCGCCTCCCGGGTTCCCGCCATTCTCCTGCCTCAGCCTCCCGAGTAGCTGGGACTACAGGCGCCCGCCACCGCACCCGGCTAGTTTTCTATATTCTTAGTAGAGACGGGGTTTCACCGTATTAGCCAGGATGGTCTCGATCTCCTGACTTCGTGTTCTGCCCACCTCGGCCTCCCAAAGTGCTGGGATTACAGGCGTGAGTCACCGTGCCCAGCTGACTTTACACACTTTTAAAATGTTCCAGGTGATTCCGACATGCAGCCAAATTCGAGAATCAGGAGTATGCACATGATTGATTTTCAAAACTGTTCATGCATGCTTCAAAATAATAGTGCATTCTTCAATCTGGGTACAAAGTGGTACCACGCTGTAAGAGTTCCATTAGATCTTACTTATCAATTGCGTACATCTTCTGTTTTCTTCCTCAGTCAGTGATTGAGAGGAGCATCTGTGAATTTGTCAATTTCTTCCTGTAGTACTATCAAGTTTTTCTTTATATTTTAAGCCTTTGCCACTAGATACATGCTATATTTTACATCTAAAAATAGCATATCTAAAATCATGCATTATCCTTGAAGAAGTTTTCCTTGTATGAAAGTAACAATCTCTCTCTCTCTCTTTCTCTCTCTCTTAAGATATGGTGCCTCTCCATGTTGCCCAGAATGATGGAGTGCACTGGCTATTTGCAGATTTCTCAGATGTGACAATAATACACTACAGGCTTGAATGCCTGGGCTCAGGTAATCCTTCTGCCTCAGCCTCTCATGTAGCTGGGGCTACACGTGGGCACCCCCATGCCCAGACCTGAAGTTACTGTCTTCTAACTTCAGTAAGTCTATTTTCTCTGATACTAATATAGCATATCAGATCTTTCTGGGAGGAAGAGATAATATTATTCTTTTATTCTTCATCTTCTGTTCTCTTATGTCAATTTTAAACATATGACTGTCTAATTCTTATCAAACCTCTACTAAGCCTGAATGTCAGTTTAGTATCCAATTCTACATATATACTAAAATAAAACTAATTTGCCTTTAAAAGTACATTCTAGAAGTCAGACTCTTACCTAATATGAGCTAAACTATTCCAGTCAAAATGATGATGTGATAGTCAATGTGAAACTTCCAAAACACTTGGTCTCACTAAGCCATGTCCCCCCACCCCTCGTTAAAAGACAAGGAAATCATCATCACTTTATGAACTAATACAAGTTTGGTTCTCCATCTCAAATTTATAAAACCATTAAGGTCCTTATTCAACTGCAAAGTCACTAAACCTTTCAAAACAGCCACACTTGGGTAGGCATTTAAAAATTAATGTAAATATAATTCTTAGTGATTGGAGGGGCAAAGCGTGATATTGACTCTTTCCTGGAGGCAGTTTCTCTACACGGGGATTAACAGCCTTACAGGGGTCCTGGTCCTCATTTGTCCATCTCCTTGAGCCTGGAGGAAACTCTGCTGGTTTTGCGTGGGCTTTAGATCAGCTGCTGGGAAAGTCAGTGCTAGAATTATCTTCAAGGATACAATTAGTGTGCTAGCAGGCAAGACTGTGTTTAAGAAGTCAGAGTTCAGACAATTCCAAACTTTAAAACGTTTTTACATGCCGTCATTCAAATGCTTCATTTTTTTTTAACGATTAATAAATTGTTTTCAAGGCACCTGTTGCCAATACCTAATTTTCATTGAGCAGTTTTCTAGAGAACGTGGCCAAGTGTCAGTGTATAGTTCCTGCTTGATGTTGCGTATAATTTTTAGGATATTCTGAATGGCATGTGCTAATTATTTAGCACAATAGCTAATTTTATGGCGCTCAAAGACTGTAACAGAAGGGCTGTAATTATTTATAATAGGAATGTCTCGTTTTTTGTTAAAACCAAAGTGTGGGAGGCAAAAAAGAAAATAAAGGATAATTTTACACTATCCTCGGAAGAATGAAATAGTTAATATTTTCAGGACTTTGTTACTAGTAACACTGGAAGACTAACCATATGTCCTAGACTTCCAAGGAAAACATTGTAGCTTAGCAAAATTTACAGCAGTTTCTAAAATACGTGTTTAGATTTTATTTCCCAAAGCAGATGAAAATCCTTTTTAAATTGTGTCTTGTGCCATGGTTTCCAGCATAACATAGATCTTCTTAAGAAAGGGGGAGAAAAAGTTTTTTAGGTTTTCATTAGCTAGAGGGACTTATTCAAGGTTCGTGGAAATAGTGGTAAAGCAACCTTGTTCCAAAGGTTGCCTATTGTGGTGGTGTGCAAGTTATGAAGCATTTAGTTCACATATGTAGGATTCTGTTCAGTTCTCAAAATAGCCCTGTCAGAAAGGTGGAGAGAGAAACAGGTCCAATGCCGTTGGATAACAGTACCAAGAGATTTGAAATAGTTACACCTTTTGACCGAGGAGCTCCACTTTTAGGAACCTACATCCCCCAAATAATCAGAGAAGTGGTCTAGGATTCATAGATCAAACAAAAAACTCCACTTTTTTATAATCATGAAAATGGGGAACCATTTAAATATTGAGTGATGGCTTCTTAAATTATGATACGCCCAACCCAAGGCTATCACCTTGTCTTAAAATTATATTTTAATGACTACAGACCGAGCATGGAAACTACTCATGACTTCATAAAGAGTAAATGCAAAGACCAGTAGAAAAAGCCAATTTCATATTTGTAATAATTATATTTTAGATGAACACTGCAGAAGAAAAAAAAAACACTTAGAAGGAATACAATCAGAACGTTTAATTATCTTGGTGGTGAGTTTACAGATAGTTTTAATTTTTTTCCTTGTGCTCTCCTGTATTTTTTGCTAGTATTCTGTAATATATTTTACCAGTTTCCAATAAGAAGAAAGATATGATTTTAAAATTAAGCCTTGAAGAGTCATCTTGTGGTCAAAGGCAGAGCACTGAGCTAGACTCCCCAGATCTCCCCTAAAGGCTTGTTTTCTCCAGGATGACAAGAATCTGTGGACTCTTCCCACTGAGGTGCGCCCTAACGCAGGGACCTTTTCTGTTCCTTGTCATTTTCATTCTCCTAACTCCTTGTTCACCTCCCACCACTCGCTCCTAATGTCGGCTCTTCACTTCTGAACTCTGACACTCCCTTCTTCACTCCCCTATTTTCCCTGGGCTCAAGTCCAGTTCTGAACCCAATGCTGCCCTGCTGGGGAACCCAGAGTCAGGTGTCTGCAAGTCTCTGTTAGGACACGGGGTATGGTTGGCAGCAGGCATATGGAGGGCATAGGCTGCCCATCACGGAGCTCTTCCATGCCTTGCCTCCCCAGCCACTCATGTCCAGACACCTTCATCTACAGTCGCCAAGGTCCACGTTATGAGGTCTGACCTCAGGCCACTCCTCACAGTGAAGATCAAGACAAGGGAAGTGAGCTAATTTGCTATAGGACTTCGAGATTGACCCATATCAAAAAAAATAGAGAGAGAGATATGAATGGCAGCCACAGAGAGGACAGATGGAGTTCTGGTGTTTGCGCCATGAGATTTGCTGACGGGCAGGTGCCCATCAGGTGCTGCTCCTGGGAACTGGAAATAAGAGTGAGTCCTCACGAGAAGGCAGCAGAAGGCAGAGGCTGGCCAATAGTGCTTGGGTTGGAGTTAGAGGCCATGCTCTGTCACCTCCTCACTGTGGCCCTGAATAAGCCACCAGCTTCTCTGGACCTCAGACTCATTATATGTAAAGCAGGGATAATATCTTCCCAGTCTACCCTATGTTGTACTCAAGTAACATCTATCGAGCACCTGCTGTGTACCTAGAGATTTCTCTAAGTGCACCGCATAGGACAGCAGTGGGCTGAACAAGCAGTGGCCCTGTGTTCACAGAGCTGACACTGTCGAGGAGAAGAGTGACAATGAACACACAGATGGACACAGAGAGCACACAGAGGTGTGTCCCAGGGAGTGACAGGTGCTACGAATTAAAGCACAGCCAGGGAGAGACAACGGGGTGGGTGCTCCTCAGGGCATCAGGGAAGACCTCTCTGCAAAGGTGATGCTGAGCAAAGGGTCAAATTAAGCAGGAGATGAGCAGAGGGGTTTTTTGCAGAGACTCTACCAAGGCTAAGAGCAAAGGCTTGGGGATGAAGGAGCATGCCTGTGCCTTTGAAAAGCAGGGAGGAAGGGGCCAGGTGTAGTGGTTCACACCTGTAATCCCAGCACTCTGTGAGGCTGAGACAGGCTGATCACGAGGTCAGGAGTTCGAGACCAGCCTGGCCAACATGGTGAAACCCTATCTCTACTAAAAAACTACAAAAATTAGCCAGGCATGGTGGTGCACGCCTGTAATCCCAGCTACTGGGGAGGCTGAGACAGGAGAATCACTCAAACCTCGGAGCCAGAGGTTGCAGTGAGCCGAGATCGTACCATTGCACTCCAGCCTGGGTGATAGAGTAGGACTTCGTCTCAAAAAAGAAAATAAAGAAAAAGAAAAGGAAAAGCAGGGAGGAGGTCTGTGCAGCCGGACAGAGGGAGTGAGGGGAAAGCAAGAAGGTGCAAGACCAGAAACGGTGGCAGCTTGGATTTGTTGGGGAGAATGTAAGATGCGGTGGTGGGAAATGAAATAAGACGGGATAGATCTTGAAGGTAGAACAAAAAGGATGTGCTAATGAATTGGATCTGGCATGCAAGAGACAGCGAAGCATCGAGATATGTTGGGGTACAATTAAACAGTGTATGAGAAAGCAATTTACAAATTGTGAAGCACCAAACAGGAGTATGAGCACCAAGCAAAGGGCCTCATACACAGTAAACGCTCAGGGAAGTTTCATCGACTGGTCAGTAGTGTCCTCCGAGTCGCTAGGCTTGGAAGCTGATGTTTCAAACCTGTGTAGGAGTTTTCTGAACAACTTGTGATACTGTTGTCTCAACCATAATGGTGCCCATGTTTTATAGAAAGAATATGGAGGTCCGGAAGTTGAAAGTTAATCCAAGTAGCAGAGCCAGGATTTAACCCTTTTTGCCCAAAGAAGGGTGGATAATGTGTTCAGCTTAAGGTGGGGCAACAGAAAACAGGGGCGGTTTCTTTTCATATTAAAAACTAAGTCATTTGTAAAAAAAGACTTTTTTCTCCCTTCTCTATAACCTCGTTCCTTCCTCTTATTTAGTACAGAAAAATAACACTGCAGCTCGTACAAAAATCCCTGCCTCTAACCACTGGCATCTAGATTTCATTTTCCTTATCTACCCGCAAATCACAATCCATTTGCCTGCAAAAATTACTCTGAAAACTTCAATTTTCTCCCTTGTTTATTCCTCTCCCTGTGCTAAGTTTGCATTACTTGTTGTTAATATAAATGGTTAAACCATTCAGTGGACTTCTATTATCAATTGGTATTTATTGTGAATAAGTCTTCAGTTATTATGTTATTTAAAAAGCATGTGGTAATGTGCTTCTGAAAAAACAGCCCTACAGAATAGTTTATTAGTATATTAATTATATGACTTTTGAACCCCAAAACAAATGTAATGATAATGTGAAATATGTCAGCCTGGTTTGCCAAATGCAGAAGCCTGTGATGTTTCCCTGTCTTATGTGCCAATAATATAAATAAGTTTGTTTTGTTAGGCAGCCATCTAAACTAGCAAATTCACTTCCAAATAGCCTTAATATTTATTGTAATGCCAAAGTAATGTCAACATTATTTACAGATTATGAAAAATAATTTAAGGCTTGAGCAAACTTGCTGTTGGACTATAACAAGTTTCCTAATCACAGAAATATTTATTGTGATGCAGTGGCACACATACTACTGTTTCTGATAATAAGCAAATACGATTAAGTTTTAACTGTTTTAACTCTTGTCAAAATATTTTTCAGTAGGATTGGAATCTTCTGATGTACTGTAACACTATTGATTATATTGTGTAGTTGGTATAACCTCACCTTTTGTATCTAAAATTTTACGGTAAATTGTTAGCTTTCCGGAAGAGCAAATAAATCATTATACTAAATATAGGCTGTCAGTTCAGTACTTCACACAACCTTAAAAAATCAGCCGTCTTTCTGTGCTTTTTGTAGAACTACTACTTTATTTAGCAACATATTAAAATAAAGACTTTTTGATTGGCTCAGTAGGAAACAAAGGAAGAGAAACCTAGAGAGAAAACGTATTAAAACATTTAAAAACCATTTTTTCAAGTACCCGATACTTTATGTTAAAATTTTCAATGACCTCTGTTTAAATATTTTGGCCTTTGGAATGGTAGTTCAAGTATGGGGAAGACGTTCCCTAAAACACACCGAACGTGGCCTATAAAAGAACACCAGAGTGCTTATTTCCAAGGCGGTTTGAATGACTATCTTCCCAACACGAAAGCAATCTGCCGGTGTCAGCTACATGTAAGAATATTTTGTTTCCAACGAGGTGTTTTACGATGACTTGCTCAAGTCCACAGCTCTAGTATCTTTTCTTCTTTCCTTTGACTTTACCATAATTATTTTCATGTTTGTTTGTTTTGCTTTTTCAAACCTCCAGAGTCACATTCCTGAGCATATAGTTTTCATTTGGTTCAATTCTTAAGACAGTCCAACCTGTTCAATTTTAAAGATGTCTTAATTAGTCTAATCCTGATTGGGCTCCTTCCAAAGCTCCTGTTGGCAGAGTCCGATTTCAATTAACATTCCACTTTCATACTGCAAATGCCCTTGTTCAGACTTAAAAAAAAAATGTGCTATTTTGGATGCCATCTCTCTTCAGCATTATTCTGCCTCAGAAATCATACCGCTCCCAAAATATTTCGAGACACCAGGCACACAGGAGAGTTCTGGCAATTACTCGTCTCTGAAGTTTTCAAGAAATATAATTCTGACCGGGCTCAGTGGCTCACGCCTGTAATCCCAGCACTTTGGGAGGCTGAGCTAGGCAGATCACCTGAGATCAGGAGTTCGAGACCAGCCTGGCCAACGTGGTGAAACCCAGTCTCTACTAAAAATACACACACACACACACACACACACACACACACACACAAATAGCAGGTCGTCATGGCGGGCGGCTGTAATCCCAGCTACTCGGGAGGCTGAGGCATGAGAATGGCTTGAACCCGGGAGGCAGAGGTTGCAGTGAGCCAAGATCACGCCATTGCACTCCAGCCTGGGCAACAAGAGTGAAACTCTGTCTCAAAATAAATAAGAAAAGAAAAGAAAAAGAAATATGATCCTAGTGATCAACATCACACTGGCCACGATTGTGAGCTTTAAGAGGACAAGGTGCACACATTCTTCCAAAACCAGGCTTTAGTTGACATCAGAGAGTTTAAACCAAGGATGTGGTGACACAAATCTGGCCTAGATTACTGAACAGCTGGAGGATCGGGATTAGGGACCTTCAAATACACAAATACTTCCCGTTCCCTGTTAATCCTATGAGGTGGGGGTTATTTGTTTCCATTTTATGGATGAAAATGTCTAGAATTTAGAGTGCTTGACTGACTTGTCCAAAACTTCAGAGCTAATCGGGAGCATGTGGGAGGAGACGTTCTTCCACTTGATCATGCCAATGCGACAATGCTAAAGAAAAATCAAAAAGGTAAAACAGAAATACAGCAGAGCTATGCTCACTCACCAATAGCTGAAGGATGGGATACTGAATGTAAGCAAAGACTTTGGAGAACTTTGACTGTTGGAGTCAATGCCAAAGCTGTTTTCCAGGAGGCCATTGTCTATCTCTGTTCTTGAGTCAGGTGGCCCGAGTTGGAGTTCTAGCTCCATGACCCTGGACAAAGGTACCTAACCTCTCGAGATGTCAGTTAATTCCTTAGTAACATGGGGATGCTAATAACATTTTTCTCACAGAGTTACTCTTAGGATCCAGTGAGATAAAGGATTATCTAGAGTACTTTACAAAGGTACCTAACCTCTCTTGTCAGTTAATTCCTTAGTAATATGGGGATGCTAATTGCATTTTTCTCACAGAGTTGCTCTTAGGATCCAGTGAGATAAAGGATTATCTAGAGTGCTTTACACAGGTCTGACACTTAGTGAACAGCATGGACTCTTGAACAGTTGTAGACCACCGTTTCCTAACCGCAACACTAAGGACACTCTGGGCTGGATCACTCCTTGTATGGAGTGGGGGGTCTTTTCTATGCATTGTGGGATGTTTAGACACACCCTTGGCCTTTAGCAACTTGTCATTAGCACCTTCTCCAGTCATGACAATCAAATGTCTCCAGGCATTTCCAAAAATATTCTGAGTGACAAAGCATATACCACCAAGATGCCCCCAAGCTACCCTGTCCAGTTTGGTAGCCAAAAGCTACATGTGGCTATTGAGCACTTGAAATGTGGTAATGCCACACATTGAAATAATAGTCTGGATATGTTGGGTTAAGTAAAATATATCATTAAAATGAATGTACTGTTTCTTTTTTTTTTTTTCTTCTTAACTTTGGCTACTAGAAATCTAAAAGCTACACATGTGGTTTCATTAGACTTCTGTTGGACAGTACTGTGCTACTCATCTCTAGGACGATCACTCCAGATGGCTATCTCAACCCTGGACCCTCATTTCTACTTGGCTCTCAGACATCTGCAGTGATCTGACAGCTGATGGTCAGAACAAACAGCCCAGCCACAAGCCTCATCATCTCTCCTCCATCCCAACCCAGCAAATACAGCCATCTCCATCCTCCAATGTGACTTAAATAAAAAGAAACGAAAAGAAAAGAAAAGAAAAAGAAATATGATCCCGGTGATCAGCATCGCACTGGCCATGACTGTGAGCTCTAAGAGAACAAGGTGCGGCCGGGCGCAGTGGCTCAAGCCTGTAATCCCAGCACTTCGGGAGGCTGAGATGGGCGGATCACGAGGTCAGGAGATCGAGACCATCCTGGCTAACCCGGTGAAACCCCGTCTATACTAAAAATAAACACAAAAAAAACTAGCTGGGCATGGCGGCGGGCGCCTGTAGTCCCAGCTACTCAGGAGGCTGAGGCAGGAGAATGGCGTAAGCCCAGGAAGTGCAGCTTGCAGTGAGCTGAGATCCGGCCACTGCACTCCAGCCTTGGTGACAGAGCGAGACTCCATCTCAAAAAAAAAAAAAAAAAAAAAAAAAAAGAAGAGGACAAAGTGCACACATTCTTCCAAAACCAAGCATCGGATTGGACATCTGATGTCATCCCCAACTCATCTCTTCTATCCCTTACCCCCAGCCAAAACCCAACATCGTATTTCCCAGTCCATTTCAGTCTTTCTAAATGTGAAAAACGCATAATCAAAGCATTGCTTACAGGAGAGAAACTGGAAACAGCTTAAATGCCAGTAACAGGGGACTGGGAAGTAAATTATATTCCATCTCCATGATATAACAGCCTGCAGCTATTAGAATCCCAGGTAAGAATATTTAATAGCATAAAAAATGTTTCAGACACACATAGAGAAAGAAATAGATTAGGACCCAGCACAAAAAGCATGATTTTACTTTTGTAACAAAAGTATATCTCGTGATGCTCTCATAGATATATGCAAGAAAAAGACTAAATATATTAATGGCACTTTGTTGATGGCTGGTGAGAATCCAGGTGAATGTTCGTTTAATTTTATAGTTTTGTTCCCAAGTTTTCTAAAAGGAGCTCATGTTGCTTCTATAATCAAATTTTTAAAAAGTGGCATATGTTACTGTCTTCACTGAAGTAAAGCGCGATCCCTGTCCCACTCATGGTATCGTTGTGTCAAAAGCACAATGGTTATGAAACCTGTTTGTAAATGCGGGGGCTGATCATGGCTGCCCAGATATTGGTATCTCATGGTCTACAATGACTTTGTTGCCAAGGGGACATTTGGCAATGTCAGAAAACACTTGGTTGTCACAACTAAAGATGCTACTGGCATCTAGAAGGTAAAAGCCAGGGACGTGACTAAACATCCTACAATGCATAGGGAACTCCCCTAAGCAAAAACCGACCCAGCCCAGAGTGTCCATAGTGCTAAGGTTGAGAAGCAGTGGTCCAAAGCTAACATCTGTTCAAGGGGCCATGTTGGAGACCTGGGGACATCATTGGAGATGTCTGATGGCCAAGTACAAATGAGGGGCCAGGGTTGAGATAGCCATCTGGAGTGATCTTCTTAGAGGTAAGATCAAAGCCTGTAGCACACATAGGGAATCAAAAAAGACTCCTGAGTGACAGGTCCCAATCAAATTCTCTAAGTGCCCCTGGCTGCATCTACCTGATGCCAACCATCCAAATTAAAATAGAAATCTGATTAGTTATCTGATTATTAACTCACATGAGGTAAGACAATTTGCTGGAAATAACGTGGTCACCCAGAGGCAAGATAGTGAGGGGGAGCTAAACAAAAATTACCTTCTCGTGTCAAAAGGCGATGTCTGGGTTGCCTACGAGGCTGGGAGGGCAGAGCCATCTGCCGAGTGCGGCCCTGCTGGACCTGTTGTGTTGAGAGTCTACAGTTTTGAGCACGGTTTGTCTGGCGCCCTTCACAAGCACTACATTCACTTGAGTTCATTTGAAATTCATCATTGCCAAAGAGATACAAGACACTGGAGGTTTAGTTTCCAGGATTTTAAATGTCAGGCATCCAAAATGCGCTGTGGAGACACAGCATCTGGAAGGTGATGTTTTTAAAATTTATCTACAAACAGGAACAGCTCCCTGAGCTAGGCTTTTTCAGAGAAAATAAAGCATCCCTCACAACACACACACATCACCAGAAACTTGGTGGGACACCCCCTTTAAAAAATAGAGCTGCTCACATTAAAAAATGTAGCATTCAATGTTGAACCATGCTACGGTCTGAATGTATGGGTTGCCCCCAAAATTCATATGTTGAAACTTAATCCCCAATGCAATAGTACAGTGTTCCTCAGTATCTGTGGAGGATAAGTTCCAGGACCCCCAGGGATCCAAAAACCCACAGATGCTCAAGTTCCTGATATAAAATGGCATGGTATTTGCATATAACACATCCTTCTGTATACTTTAAATCATCTGTAGGTTTACCTAATATAATGTAAATGCTACGTAAATAGTTATATACTGTATTGTTTAGGAAATAATGACAAGAAAATAATCTGTCCATGTTCAGGACAGATGCGATTTTTAAAAAAACTTTCAATCTGAGTTTGGTTGAGTCCACCAGTGACACCCCTATGGTTACAAAGTGTCCACTGCATTAAGAAGTATGGCCTTCTAGAGGTAATTAGGTCGTGAGGGCCCTGCCCTTGTAAAAGAGTCCTGAGGGACTGTGTGAGCCCCTTACCCCTCCCACCATGGGAAGACACACGGAGAAGGCACCATTTTTGAAGCAGAGAGTGGGCCCTCACCAGACACGGAATCTACCTATACCTTGATCTTGGACTTCCCAGCCTCCAGAATTGTGAGCAATAAATATCTGTGGTTTATAAATTACCCAGTCTAAGGTATTTTGTTTTATCAGCCAGAAGAGATTAAGACAGGCTAGTCCCACTAAACTTTGAGACAAGCCAACATGGAACATAAGTGCTTACTGAGAAAGGAATTCTCCTTCCATGCTCAAGGAAAAATTAAATGTTCGGCTTCAGTCACACTGGCCTCCCTGCTTTTCATCAGACACACCAGACACCCTCCTAAGTCAGAGACTTTGTTCTGGCTGTTCCTTCTAGCATGTTCCTCCCCCTAGATAGTCACTTGGCTCTTGCCCATAGTGCTTTATGGCTTTGCTTCCTTCTCAATAAATTTTAACCTTACTTTTTTATGCCACCGTCTGTCCCTTCCTCGCACTCCTACCCATAACTCAGCATTCTTCACCCCCTTATCTTTCTCTGAAATTCTTTTTTCTAATGCATGACACAATTCTATTGCTATTATATTTGTTGTTCATTGTCTCTCCCTCCTTGAAAAATGTAAGGTTTATGAAGGCAGAGCTTGTTTTATCCACTGGTGGATTATGAACAGTACCTAGAACAGTGCCAAGAAATTTACTGAACACCTTCTCTGTGTTCAACATGACATTCACAACTGTAAGAAGGAGATGGTGTAAGTGCCTGCCTTTGTGTTTTAGGAAATTAAAACCTGAATGGGTAAGCTGGGAGTGGTGATTCCTGCCTGTAATCCCAGCACTTTGGGAGGCGGAGACAGGCAGATCACTTGAGGTCAGGAGTTCGAGACCAGCTGGCCAACATGGCAAAACCTCATCTCTACTAAAAATACAAAAAATTAGCTGGTGGCGTGTGCTGTAATCTCAGCTACTTGGGAGGCTGAGGCAGGAGAATTGCTTGAACCTGAGAGGCAGAGGTTGCAGTGAGCCGAGATCACACCACTGTACTCCAGCCTGGGCAACAGAGCAAAACTCTGTCTCAACAAAACAGAAAAACCTGAATGGGCAAATAAAACTGTCCAGGATGCAAGCGTGCCACAGCGATGCTTAGGCCAGCTTGAGGTGGCTACTGCTGCTTGCAACCAGCAGGCGTTTAACCAATAGGACCCAACTATCAGCACCACTGGAATCTAGGAAGGGAAAAACACACACCTGTAGACTGAACCCAAGTCTTCCTGGAGGAATTCTGTATTCTCAGGCCATGAAGCAACCTTGGAAAACAGCAGACTCCAGCTGAACGCCAGAAACCCCTCCTTGACTTCCCCACTTGACCAGCTCACATGGCCTCCAGTGCCCCTCTCCCCTTGAGATGTCTGGTGCCCAGAATGGAAACACAGAATTTGCGGTGGAGTCTGACCATCACTAGCCTGGGGCTACAGGATGTACCTTCATTAATGCAGCTCCAATGGCAACCTCATGCCCTGCCCACCAGCACTGAGAACATCTGCCCGGAACGCTCAGAACCCCTGAAAGGATTTGTGAAACAGAGCAGACAGGTGAGACCACTTTCTTTGCAGAAAATACAGCAGAGCCAAGGTTGGGCATCAGGTTCCAGAAAGCCACAAAGCCGTCCGGCAGCAGCAGTAGGAGGAGGTCAGAAGGTAAGGAGAATTGTAGGATTGTGAGATGACAGACAAGCTTGGGGTCTCACTGCCCCAGAGCAACCTTCCTGGTCTTAGGCCAGTGGTTTCAGCCTTCTGAGCATGAATTCCTCATTCATAACATGGTAATAATAGTGGCAACCTCATAGCCTCTGTAAGGTTTAGACGAAATATTACATGCAGAGCAGCAAGCAGAGTAAGCACCTCATATGATTAGCTGCTACTATGATGATCATGGTAGGAGGTCCCAAAGACATAAAGGCCAAGTTTTAGGAAAAATCACCAGACCAGTATAAAAGAATTGATGAAGAGATGCCAGATGTAAAGTCACTGGGGCAATCGAGCTGTGATCATTGAGGGTGGCCATGGACAGGGGAAAGCGTGAAGCCAAAAGGAGAGAAAGGGGTGAGAGAGAAGATGTGGAAGAGGAAGGAGAGGACAGAGTTGAAGAAACAGTAACTCCAAGATTGTTACCTCTTGTCTGTTCCAAAAGCCTATTAGTGTACCATGTCATTGTCACTGCAGTTGTTTGCCTTAAAAAGGTGAGCTGCATAAAAGAAGGAAGCTGCCTTGCTTGTGGTCAGATTCCTCAGTGCACCAAAGGCTGCCTGGAAACTAGCAGATGCTCAATAAATGTCGTTGAATGAATTTCTGAATGGTTTTGAATGTATGTGTGTGTGTGTGTGTGTATATATGTATGTGTATGTATGCATGCATGAATGTACATGGGAGGTATGTAGTTATAAACAACACAGAACTATAAATTATGTATAGTTGATTCGTGTATTAGTCAAGGTTCTCTAAAGGGACAGAACTAATAGGAGAGATGTGTATATGAAGGAGTGTTTATTAAGGAAAACTGACACACGATTACAAGGTGAAGTCCCACAATAGGCCATCTGCAAGCTGAGGGGCAAGGAAGCCAGTCAGAGTCCCAGAACCTCAAAAGCAGGGAAGCCAACAGTGCAGCCTTCAGTCTATGGCTGAAGGCCCAAGAGCCTCTGGCGAACCACTGGTGTAAGTCCAAGAATCCAAACACTGAAGAATTTGCAGTCTGATGTTCAAGGGCAGGAGGCATCCAGCATGGGAGAAAGATGAAGACCAGAAGACTCAGCAAGTCAGCTCCTTCCACCTTCTTCTGCCTGCTTTATTCTAACTGTGCTGGCAACTGATTAGGTGGTGCCCACCCAGACTGAGGGCGGGTCTGCCTCTCCCAGTCCACAGACTCAAATGTTAATCCTCTTTGGCAACACCATCACAGAGGCACCTGGGAACAGTACTTTGCATCCTTCAATCCAAGCAGGTGGACACTCGATATTAACCATCACAACTAGTATATATAAAACTTTCAAAACTAGTGTGTGTGTATATATATGCCAAGAAACTTTCTTCTTCAGTGATAGGACATGTTTCTGAGCTTCCTACTGGCCAAGATGATGAAAGAAACTCACTGTATTACTAATTTTCATTGCCCCACCAACAGGTTTGCAAGTTAACCTGGAAGAACAAATGTATATCCAGGGGCATGTTAATTTAGCTTCTCCTCTGAGAGACATTTGGGGAAAAGGATGAATAATGTTATCAACAATAGTTTCAAAAATGCAAAAATGGTCTGTAAATTGGTTCCTTTTGTGTATCAATCTTCTACAAAAGTCATGGGTACAAAATGAAATGAAAGCTCAGCATAGGCTTCCCCACCCCCATCATGGTATTTTTTAAAATCATGAACTGGATGCGTTTTCTTCTCTGCCACTAACTGGGATTTGGAGCTCCTGGTCTCAGGTCATTACTCCACCTTGAATGCCAACTGACAGCATCCTCCATAGAAGAATAGTTCAGGGGAATCCCACACCCAGCCCCTCCCATTCAATTTGCCTGGAGTCAACTTTTAATTGCTGGAGTGAGCAGCATTTCACATTGTACAAACAGGTAAGTTAGCAGACACCAATGGGTCCAGGATAAAATGTGTCCAGAGTTAAATTTAACAAACATTTGATAAAATCTGTCACAGACTTTCCATTGCTTTGTAGAGTCTGTCGTTGCCGCCTTTCAATTTATTATCAGTCAATAAATTGCCGATCTCTGATGAGGTAGCAGCAGGGTGCTCAGTGAGTGCTGGGGGTTAGAGGTGGGGAACAGAGCCATCTTCAGCTTGCAAACAGTCTAGACCGGGGTGGAGCTGGAGGGGCAGAACATAAGGAATAAAGGTCACAGCAGAGGGGCTGACAAAGCACCGTGGTGCTTCTGGGAGCTGCAAAGATGCGGTCCAACTGAGAGCTGCCCACACTGCTACGATGCTGTGAATATAAGGGTCATCCCACCTGCAAGCTCATGCAACAGAGAATGTTTCCAGAGGACAGAATACCACTTTGTGCAGTATAATTAAAAGAAATGACAAGAAAGACTCCCCACTCCCTGAAAATCAGAAACCCAGACAGCATAAATAATGACAAGGAGTGTCTTTCAGTCACCAATGACAAGTAGAAAAGTTGTACTCTCAACAAAGGAGGTGCACAATGGCGAGCTCTTCGCTGAATAGGGACCACGTCTGTCTAACTCTGTGCAGCCCGCCAGACTGCCAAGTACCTGTGGGTGCTTAATAAATGCCTTTGAGGGATGATGAATGCCATCATTATTACATCTGCCATTATAGTTTTTAGTGAATGAACCTTCCTTATCAATCTTTATAACCACAATTTCAATAGTATGAATTCAGTCACCTCCCATAGCAAGTGCTTTCTGAAATTTCAGTTCTCAAACCTTGTCAAGAAACAATGCATTTGATTTTTGCAATGTCACATGTCAGTATCAAAGCAAATTTAACTTCCATGCTATCTTCTCGAATGGTTGTGCTATAATGTGGCTGATAAAGAATATAAAAGAATTGTTTTCCAGTTTGCAGTCTATAGTAATACTTGAATTTTTCACGAGTTATTGAAGACTCCTTTCAAAATGCTATTTGACATTAGCAATATATGATTTTGAAAACAAAGAGCCATTGTTTCTAGAAGTGGTTGCTAAAAAAGTAAATACTTGGATATTGCTTGTGAACTGCAACAATTTCCATTCTTTTCTTTTTTTAAACACTTACGACTTAAATCAAGGTGGGCACAAAATCTAAAAGCCTACAGATGTCTTTTTGTAAATATTAAAGAGTGACTTCCTCAATTCTACTGGTCATTTATAACCCAGGTTACTTCTGTAGCCTTGAATTGAATTTAGCCTAAAGTTGAATGTAGGGCCCTTCTCTATCCAGCCTGAATAATCTCTTTCTCCTCTGATACTATAAGATCTATTATTCCTAACATTCATTTGAAAAAATTTGAAAATTCTTCCCCCCCACTTCCTTCACTCTTTTCTTCCTTCTCTTCCCTCCCTCCCTCCCTTCTTTCCCCAAACAAGGAGGCTACCGACTGTGTAAGCAGACATCAGGCTAAAAGTTCAGCCATACGAATGGGAATAAGGCAGCCTTGCTGGCAAAGCGTACACAGTCTCACAGGGGAGACGGATCATCGCGACACAGTGAAATTCCACAGGAAGAGGCCCATCAAAGCAGGCTGAACAGAGTCCCGGGGAACAGACAGTGGTGTCACGAGTTTGTGGAGGAGCTAGGGGAGAAGGCGCACTTGAAGGAGGCCTTTGAGGATGCTAAACTATTTGACAGGTGGATGAAGTGGAGGAAAGGCATCCTAGGCAGAAAGGAAATTCTGGTTAACAGCCTGGAGAGAAAACAGTGCTACAGTGCACACAGAAATGATCAAGAGGCCCAGCTGGGCTCCCGTGAGAAATGGGGCCAAAGGGGAGATTTGGTCAGACGATGAAGGGCTTTGCATCCCATCCTGAAAGTCTGGACTTAACTTGGTGCATACCATACGCTGTGTGGTGCATAGCAGGTGCTTTGCTTGGTACAGACCCATATACTAGAGAGTTTGTAATAGGTGCTTTGCTTGGTACACACTTATATACTGGATGGCTCATAGTAGGGGCTTGGCTTGGTACCTACTCATATACTGGATGGCTCATTGTAGGGGCTTTGCTTGTACACACTCACCCACTGTGTAGCTCATAGCAGATGCTCACCATTCAAGACACTGGGGAGTCATCAAATAAAGCTAAACCTCACAGGGGCACAAATGGGGTAGATCCAGGCATTACAGCACTTGAAGCTTAAAGTCATTTAGGGGAGCACTTTAGGAAAATGAATTTTAAAGCATATGACCTGTGAACAGATGGAAGGGGTCCCATGCAAGTGAGTGGCCTTATGGCTTAGACTTCACCAGTTTCATTAGCCTCTGGGCATGGTTAATTCCACTCTGCAATAAGAAAAGCCAGTTGGGCATGAATAGGGTGGGTTAGGAAGGAGACCAGATCACCATCTTGTAGCATAGGTATTTCTCTTCTTGTATCATCATCTAAAGTGGCTTACATATTTGTTTATCACCCTGGCTATGTCGTAAATGTTGTAAAAGTGTTTATCTCCCTTTTAAACCCTCTGCAAAAATCTAGCACAATGCTTTGCATTAATAATTGGTTAATTGTGATATTTGACATTGGATATCTCCATTAACAAACTCTGCCTCTCTCATTCTTGCTAAGAACATTAACTGAGCACCAATTATGTGCCAAACATTGGGAAGAGCACCCATTATGTGTCAAGGAAATGGAAATACGAAGGGCTTTCTCCCTTTCACCCTGCACTTCAGAAGCTCATGGCTCACAAGAAAGAAACGATGTTGTAATCATACTGAATATTTACTGAGTCCTTGCTGCAAACTAAAGTGGCTTGAATAACCTATCTCAGGTAAGTCTAACAATTCCACAGTCAGACAATATTATTACCCCCACTATAGAAATGAGGTCATACATACAGCCGGTAAGTGAGGGGATATTATCAAAGCATGAGCCGAGAAAGTCTGACTGCAGAGTCCACATTCATAACCCCACATGATAGACCGCCATAAAAATGTGGTTGCAGTGGAGGCAATAAGTTCTAGGACAGAAATAGGTACAAGGGGCACATCTGAGGAAGGGGCCAACTCCTGTGTGGTCGGGAAGGTTGCAAAGAGAAAGGTGTGAGCTGAGTCTTAATCAACCAGACTTCATCAAGCAGGTGAAAAGGAGGAAAGAGCATTCCAGATAGAGGCACATTCAAAAACATGCTGGAAACCACGGCCTGTAGTTTCAAGCTATGGCAAAACCACCTTGGCACGCCTTCGCTTGTATCTGTAAAGGAGAAAAAACACAGCGCAGTGTAGTACCTTCCTTTTCGGAGCAAATCCTCAAAGCTGTAATTAATGGCTCCAACTGCTGTAATAAGAAAGGGAACAGGATGGGAGCTTCCTTTGAGTATAATTCTTCAGGAGCCCAAATGAGGCTAACAAAAGAGAAATTAAACACAATGCTGTGTCATGGCACTTTGACATAAGTGTCGACTTAGAATTTCAAATAAAATTAGAAGATTCTTCTAATAATTATATAGGATGGCAAATAAGGTCCAGGGTCAAGCACATGTGGCAAGAAGTGACTAATCGTATTTTGCAAAAAGGCAACTGGAGCTGACCCTTCTCAGGATAATATTGCAGAGAAGTCAGAGAGGAGGAAAAGTTACCAGCGGTTAATGTTAAATAGTAATCCATCCACCACGCACCCCCCATCACTTCTCCATATTCATAGGAAACCACCATCCATCCATATTCATTACCGTCCAAAGAGTTTAAAAGTAGCAAATGCAAGCTTGGAAGATTTCAATTCTAATAAAAGTGCTTCCGGTGACAAGCGCCATAGGCTTCCCCCACCAACCTCGAAATTAAACTAAACTAATAAAGGAAAATGGTAGGTGGTGAGGCTGGGATAAGCCCTGTCTTCTTCTTCTTCGTTGTCTTCTTTGTTTTTTTCAGATGGGGTTTCGCTCTTGTTGCCCAGGCTGGAGTGCAATGGCGTGATCTCAGCTCACTGCAACGTCTGTCTCCCAGGTTCAAGCAATTCTCCTGCCTCAGCCTCCCTAGTAGCTGGGATTACAGGCATGCGCCACCACACCTGGCTACAGATTGTGTATTTTTAGTAGAGATGAGATTTCACCATGTTGGTCAGGCTGGTTTCAAACTCCTGACTGCAGGTGATCTGCCCACCTCAGCCTCCCAAAGTGCTGGGATTACAGGCGTGAGCCATCATGCCCAACCAAGCCCAGTCTTCTTAAAGCAGCGAAGGGCGCCTTCGTTTATCAGGCATTTTCTAGGTGCCAGATGTACCCAAGAGGCTCTAGGTGCAGGCCTGGGTGTCTTTGGAAACTCTTGGGGAACTGAGATTGGAACAAGTGCTTCCCACTCCACTAAAGGGTTCAGTAAAGTTTCTTAGGCCTCAGACTTCCTTGTAGAAAGGAAATTGTGCGGTCAGGTGTGGTGGCTCACACCTACACTTTGAGAGGCCGAGGCAGGTAGAGCATTCGAAGTCAGAAGTTCAAGACCAGCCTGGCCAACATGGTGAAACCGTGTCTCTACTAAAAATACAAAAATTAGCTGGGCGTGGTGGTGCATGCCTGTAATCCCAGCCACTTGGGAGGCTGAGGCAGGACGATCACTTGAACTTGGGAGGCGGAGGCTGCAGTGAGCCAAGATTGTGCCACTGCACTCCAGCCTGGGTGACAGAGCAAGACTCCGTCTCAAAAAAAAAAAAAAAAAAAAAAAAAGGAAATTCTGCAAAGAATAGAACAAAGTTAAACTCTTCCACGAATAGAGTTGACTGGAACATCACCTCTGCCAGGCACCAGCAGGTTTCAGTTTTTCATTTTTTATCTGATTTAGGCTTATCAATGAGATTCCTCATCCTCCCCCATTTACTGCACACTAAATCTTCATAATAGCAGTCCCTGTAGATACCACCTAAATTAGGAGACTTAGAGTTCGTCAAGGTGTTTACAAATACGTGACCATCTTGCATCCTTGAAACGACCTGCAGCCAAGTATGTGTATTTTGTGTATTGTGTATGTAAAAGGTATATATTATTATTTTTGGAGTCTTTTTCAATTTCATAGGAAAAGGAAATTAAGGCACAAAAAGTTAAGGAATTGGCCTAAAAAGTCACACTGCAGCTAGAGAATATCAGTTCAGGATTTCTGACCCCAGGGAGAGAGTGAGCTTCTAATTGCAGCAGGCAGAGGTTAGGGTTTGGGGGAGATCCTATGGACGGGCCAGAGCTCTTGCCACCCTAAGTTTTATAAGGATCTCAAAGGCCGTTATTCTGCTTGACTATGCCTCCTGGTCTTGCGGGCAGGTGGCAGGCACTGCTGAATAGTGGGAAGGGCAGGATCTTGGAGGCCCTGCACAGTTCTGCAATTCCATACAGAGAGTACAGCCTTATGATGCCCTGGGGTTTTAGGGATATACATATATATGCGCGCGCCCGCACACACACACACACACACACACACACACACACACACACACACACAGAGCCATAGCTAGGCGTGGTGGAAGAGTGCACTGGGGACCCAGGACGATGACCTTTCTCCCCAAGAGGCGTTTGCTAGGGCGAAGCAGGCAAGAGCTCGCCCCTGTCCCCACGCCTGGATCCAGAAGAACGAGGGAGACCTTAATTCACTTTACCCCGAAATGAACCCCACCCCCAGCGCAGGTGGAAAGGTAGGAAGTTGAGACAGCCGATGACTGCTCCTGGAGATAAGCAGAGGTAGTGGCACCGGCAGATCTTGATCTGGCGACCGGCTCCCTGGTCGTCTCCTCCGCGGTCAGGCGCATCCTGTGGCGCCCAGACCGCCGCGTCCCCAACCGCGAGCGCTCGCCTGCGCCGGGCCGGGCGCCCGAGATTCGGGAGAGATTAGGGGCCCGCAAAGCAGAAGAGCAGATTCAGAAAGGAAAAAAAAAAAAAAAAAGCGAGAAGTGCGAGAAAAATATACTGAATTCAGCTAAACACACGGCAGATGAAAAAATACCTTGCTCAGAAGCCAAAAAACGAGCTCCCGAGCCGTGAGACACTGGTGCGCCCCCGCCAGGCATGCAGGCCGGGTGTTGGGGGGCAACCTCGAGGCCTGCTGGTGGCTTCGACCCCAGGGCGGACCTGCGCCCACCCTCAGCCCCTGCAACTGCGGGTCAGGAGAAAGGAACCTGCCATGGGGAAGAAAGCCGAATCTTCTCCAATTAGGCTTCTCCTTAAAGAGAAAAAGTAGGTGGTTGGGAAACCTAATCCAATCTGGAACTCTGGACGTGTGCTTGGGCGCTTCCTGGCAGCTGGCCGGAGCGTGTGGGTTCGGAGCTCCCAGCGCTGGCCCCGCGCAGCCCCTCGAAGCCACCAGCAAACCCGCAGGGCGCCTTGGCGCAGGCTCGCGTTGGCAGAGCTGGCCTGGGAAGCGAAACTCCCTCCTGTCCGGATGACCAGGCCTCTTCAGGGTCCTGGCTCAGGCTGCCAGTGTGGGACAGAGCTTCATGAAGGGACACAGAAACAGAGACGCTCTGGGCGGCGCTGCCGGGATGTGGCGTTTCTGTGCCCCGGGGAGGGCGCACCACCCCTGCCTATGCGGAGCGATCCGGACGCTGCAGGGGTGACGCGGGGCAGCGCCCTGGTGCCCTCTGCCTCTCTCGCTCTGACCTCCTTTGGTTTTTAAAATTATTACTGTTGTTACTGTTGTAGGTAAATTCTTCACAGCTACGAAGTGAGAGGAAAATTCCGAATGCAGTCGTCACTGGACCCCTTCCCCCTCCCACTCCTCCCTCCCCCTACACCAGCCTTTCCTTTCGGACCCTCCTTCCCCGCGAGACCAGGAAAATGTTGACGCTTCCGGTCCCCTTTCCCCCTCCGCCACAGGGTTGCAAGGGCAAGGAGTGTTCTCCAGATAACCGGCAGCAGGTGTCTGGAGGGGAGGGGGCCTGATGCAGGTCCCCACTCCCTCCCCTTTCGGATGCCACCAAAGCCTCCACAGCTAGGGCGTGTCTTCCTGGATCTTCTTTCAGTTTCCCGGGCCCTGCAGACCAGGACAGAGACTTTCCAGCTGTCCTGGAGCATTTTTCTTTTGTTTTTTAAAGTGAGCTCAGTTGCTGCAGTGACATAAAAGCCCCCTTTGATTTACAAATAGATTCATACAACTGCAAGAACTTGGATTTGTTTTGAGGTTCTTGGTACTTTTCTTTAATGACAGAATGCCCAACAGGTAAATCAAATTAACAAAACCCTTCTAACACGAATAGTGCCATCAAATAAAATTGTGCAACTGACAGTAATTAAAAGATTTAGAATACGTAAATATGCATTGTATATTTCAGGCAGATGACCACGTCCTGAGACACAATGTTCCATGTGACTAGCAGTGCCTTTCAGTCAGCACAGTGAGGGCATATCCCCATTTGGTGAGCCGGCAAAAGTCTAAGTAGAGACCCTCCGTGAACAGGAAGCTTGGAGGGGCTGGCCTTCCTGACTCCCTCCACAGGCCCTGGGAAAAACATCAAAGGCCAGAATTCAACCCCCTCATTACAAAATGGTTAAACCAAGACTCTTGGGTTGTGACTAAGCCAGAGATTGACCCAGTTCTCCAGTTACACAATCGTTTGCAGCACAAAAACACAATGTCCTACCTGTGAGAGATATTCTTCTTCTCAGTCCCATTCTACAGATGGAAAAAACTGAGGCCAAGAAAGAGTCAGTGACCACACCAAGCACTTCTCCTAGGAAATGGCAGAACTGGAACACTACAGATAACACAGCACCTCTTCTGCACCCACTGCAGATCTGAGACATTCTCTCAATTCTTCCCATCCACTTGGGTTGGTTTTTCAGTTGGCTGTCCTTCTGCCCAGACACCTGAATCCCAACCATCATCCCTGTGGAATTTAAAAGTGAATTTTCTGAACCTTTGATTAGAATATATAGTTTTTAGTTTCGGGGTGGTTGGGTTTTTCGTGGTTTTTTTCATTTGTTTCTTTTGGTTTTGTCGTTTTGCTGTCTCATCTCCCAAGAGAAAAACAGCTCCAGAACAGGAAGGACTCCCTCGAGAGGCCCCTCGGAGGGATGGGGTTAAGCCAGCAGGTGTGCCGGTCTTGGCATTCAAGGCAAGCCACAGTTCTGGATCTAACGGGTTTTATTGTTTTAAGAGGTACAAGTTCACAGCTTCCTGCATGGAAGCCTCTTCATTTTCTTGGAGCCAAGCTTAAATGCCTTTAAAATCTTGGCCTGCCATTATCCTGTAGCTGTTAATTAAGCTTTGAAAACTTTACATTATGTTTACAGTGCACTGTGCGAATTGCAAAATAAATTAGAACCCGAGGCAAAGAAATTGGAGTTTTCAATAAATGGAACAAAAACCGGAGAGAGTTGCTTCTTAGATAATGTGAGACTCACCATTTCTCACTCTGATATTTCTTTCTAAGAGGGAAAATGGACTTTAAAAAAAAATAAAGTTTTGCTTTAAAATGTAACACCTACGGATTCATGGTTTTCCCTCTGCATGGCAGTCTGAGTTGAATAGTTCTGCAAAGACAAGGGAGTGGTGAAGAAATAAGGAAAAAGTAAGTGAATTCTGTGAGAAAGGCATTTCTTTGCAACTTAGGCAACCAAAAATACAAGACGGCATTAACCATTCACATAGTTAAAAGCAACAACAGAAAACAAAATTACAATATGGTTTAATCTGTGTCCTAAAGAAGATCCCAGGTAAATTTTATATTTGCTTTTGATTTTTTTTTAAGCAACCTGTGCTAAATTCAAGAGACCAAAAATAGCTTTAAAAGAAGGGCATAAATAAAAACCCTACACAAGGAAAAACAGCTGATGTTTTCCAAACCTCTAGCCCAGAAGATACTCTTCAGATATATTCTTCAGAACATGAATACTCAATTTTCAAAACAAGGTGTGTATGCTTTCTTCCTTCCGTAAATTCCACATTTGGAAAAAAGTGAACTTAGGGAGAGCTTGAAAAATGACCCTGAAAATTATTGTTGTAAAACTGAGCAAATACGTAAGCTTTAATGAACAGAAGAAGCAGGAGGCCCTGTGTTTGCATCAGATACATTAATTTTGTTTAGAAATTCTGCCAAACGGATCATTCACAGCAATGCAGTTCTTAAAGTTTTAAGAGAATGAAGAGCAATCTTCAATCTGACTTCTTGAAATATTTGATAATTTGTTTTAAAATTAGAAATTTGCTTTCTGCTTCTCCAAACAGATACAAAACTGATACAAATTTTAATCATGCTGGCAGTCCAAGTATACTATTTATTCAAGTCTTGTTATAAAACTTGAAAAAATAGAAAGGAAAAGAAAGACAAAAGAAATTGAATAGGAAGTGTCTCCTAAAACATACCTGGTTTAAATCTGCATTCATACAGTAAGTTTCCTAGAATAATCTCTTAGGGATAGTTGCTAACAATATGACAGCTATCTACCCCCGGAAAAATAGCCCTATTGTATTTTCTAATTTTTAAAAATCTAGTATTTAGAAACCTTTCTAAAATTTTAAGCAATAGGATATAGATAATGAAGAACTATAGATGACACATAATAGTTCAGTGATTAGACGTTTTGAAGACCATTGCCCCATCTGCTCCATACCAAAAAAAAAAAAAAAATTAAATTAATGGAAATGAAGATGACAAAGGCCTGAGCCACATATGGGCTTTGTGAATAGAAGATAAAGAGATTATAATGCCTGCTCCTTCCTTCCTTCCTTCCTTCCTTCTTTCCTTCCTTCCTTCCTTCCTTCCTTCCTTCCTTTCTTCCTTCCTTCCTCCATTCCCTTCCCTCCCCTTCCTTCCTTCCTTCTTCCCTTCCCTCCCTCCCTCATTCTTTCCCTCTCTCCTTCCTTCCTTCTTTCCTTTTCTTTTTTTCTCTTTCTTTTTCATATGTCTTTATTATTTTTCTTTTTAACGATCCTCTTTATTTGAAGGATAGCATAGGAGACGTTGCAAAAAGCCGAGTTTGTAGCCAAAAAACTTGAAGCCTCACTAGTTGTGTTTCTAATTGGGTGACCTTGGCTGGTCTATTTGCTGAGCCTGACTTCATTTCCTCATATAGATGTGGGTATGGATATGGGCATGGAAAAAGATGAAGATACGGGAATAAAACTAGGTATGGATGCAGATCTAGGTATAGATATAGGTATAGGCATAAGTGTGAATATAGATATAGAAAAAGATATAGATATGGAAATCTGGACACAGCTATAGAAACAGAAAAGAGATAAAGATAGATATGGAAAAGCTATAGACGTGGAAATAGATACAGATATATTATAGATGTGGTGGGATTGGTGGTAATGATATTTACCTGGCCTACTTCACAGGCTCAATGGCAAACAGATGAAAGAATGCTTGCTATTGTTTTTTCGTAAATTGAAAGTGTGAAAAATATCAAGATCACCTCCACTTGAACAGTGCCTAGTGCTTTTTCAAAGAATTTAGCAATTTGAATGCTATGTGAGTAAGAGAGCTTGGGGAGAAAGTGTCATAATTGGAGTTTGCTCCTGCATTCATTCTTCTACAGTTATTCACCCCACAGCTACTTATTGAGTGCTCAGTAGCTAGAGAAGAGAGTTGGTTTTTGCCAGCCTGCTTTTAAGTATCATTTCTAATGATGAGAACAGTTAATAGCATTCATTAAGTACCTTCTCTAGGCCAGACACCGTAGATTGCAAGATGCCTCACACTCATTGAGCACCCATCGTATCCACACCAGAAAACTAGATGATGTTCTCTCCTTTTGGCTGATAAGGAAACTGAGCCACCGAGAGTGGTGAGGAGCAGGTACTGAGTTCCACAGCTGGTTAGAGGAAGATCTGGACGTGAAAGTGCGATCCCCATGGCTTTTAAGAAAACAATCATAGAACACAAAAACGTAGGTGCCTTAATTTGTCCGCAGGCAGGTATTTCTCCAGGCAGGGACATTTGTCCAGCCAACAATTCCTAGACTGTGCAAAGCACTGATATTTCACTGGCAGAGGTAAGGAAACACAGAGGCCCTTCAGGACAAGGATATTCTAGCAATAGTGTTATTCCAGGTACGAGCACCTCTGAGCACAGTCAAAGGGGAAATAGCCGTGCATGCCCACCTGGCCTTGAATCACTTGTGTGGAGCAGAGTCATTGCCTTAGTGCCTCCTCCACACCAGGCAGGTGGCATGGATTATTCGGCCCCACCCTTCCAGCAGAAAGGTGAAGAAATTGAGAGCCAGAGATGTTTAGTTGGCCAGGATCATTTAGCAGACAGGCATAGAAGTCTTGAACCAATGAGTTCTGAGAGCGGTGATGGTACATTTCACTGAGCACAAGCACAAATTGGAAGGGTGGAGGAGGGTTCAATTTTGCTAGGATTAGAATCATGAGTTGCCTAGCAGGACGAAATCCACACTCCCAGAGCTCCTTGGTCTCTGATTTCACAAGCACCCTCATGTAGGCTTGGAAATGGACCACATATACTCTGATTTCCTTGCTACAGAGTTAATGTATGCATATCTCTCTGTCCTGGGACACCAGCAGCACCCACATAAATCTGTCTGCTCTGCTAACAGTGCTGCGCTGGGTCTGTTTGTCTTCCGGACTTTATGCCTCCCAGTTCTTTCTGTCCCATGGTGACAGTACATCTTCTGCAGTTCTCCTGCGTACCCTGCAGCACCAAGCAGTGATTTCTGTCTAGCTTTTGCATTTCCACGTTGGCTATAAAAATGTGCATGACCTGCTGACTTGGGTCTTTTGTCCTTTGACACATGCACAGCCTTGAATATTTAGAAGGAATAAGAAACATTTCCAGTTCCCCATTAACAGGCAGAGGCTGAGTAAAAATGAAATGCCCAAGAACCCTGTCATTATCAGTATTGGTTAACCCATGCATGACTTTCTTCCCACCCCAAAGCTATTTGGACCTACCCTTCCAGAATTTGAATGTCCATGCTTGTTTTGAACTGGAAGCTAAAAAGTACACCCAGGCCAGGCACGGTGTCTCTGTAATCCCAGCACTTTGGGAGACCGAGGCAGATGGATCATTTGAGGTCAGGAGTTTGAGACCAGCCTGGCCAACATGGTGAAATCCATTTCTACTAAAAATACAAAAAAAAAAAAAAAATTAGCTGGGTGCGGTGGCGCATGCCTGTAATCCAAGCTACTTGGGAGGCTGAGACAGGAGAATTGCTTGAACCCAGGAGGCAGAGGTTGCAGTGAGCCAAGATTGTGCCACTACACTTCAGCCTGGGTGACAGAGTGGGACTCCATCTCAAAAAAAAGAAAAAAAGAAAAAAGAAAGGAGAGGAGAGGAGAGGAGACCCAGCCCAACCTCTAACTCTCTAAGGCTCTTTGAATAAGATACTTGCCCTCATTTTCTCACCTTTGTAGTGGGGATATTAAACCTGCCTTGCCAATATTCATAGTGATGGTGGTGACAAAAATGAAGATGGTGGCTAGCACCTATTGGGTGTTTATGTTTATTTTGTGCTACTTCAGTCCTTACATATTTACATGTAATTCTCATCATTACCCTATGAGGTAGAACTTCAGCTTACAAAAGAGGAAACTGAATCACAGAGAAGTCAAGTCACAGAGCCTGCAAAGGGCAAAAGCCGTGGATTTCATTCTAGGTGGGTCTCTCTCTGAGCCTTTGTGGGTCAAATCAGAGAGTATATGCAGAAATGCCTTGACAGGCTGGAAAAATGCAACCAAGCCCTGAGGGTTACAAAACATGTTTACTTTTTTGTTGTTAAGTTAAAATGTGACACTTTGGTTTGGCCTGGGGAGCTGATTTTTGTCAGCGTTGCCAGTCTGGGTCTTGTGAATTAGAAATCTCCAAGTTCCTTTCACCTCTGAGGTTCTAAGCTTCTGTATAATAAAATGCTGTTATTGGTCCCTCCAGTAACAGGGAAGGCAGAAAGAGGGTTGGAAAAAACTGAAATTATCTTTCAGACCATAAAGGACTTATTTGGGGCATTGATGCTAGAGTTTACTAACTATATTGGGAGCCCTAATGCTGCGTCCAAAAATGTCTTTCTGGTTCCCAGGAGTCAAATGCCAATTCCTGAAACAGCACAGCTCCGCGGCGGCACTGACTGTGACACTGTAGCCACGGTGACCTTGGACGAGGACATGTCTCCTCTCTCCCCTTAGCCTCAGGCCCCTTATCTCTAAAGTGAGAATCTAAAATTACCCATCATGCCAGCCTCACCGGATTGGATTCAGGACCCAGTGAAGTAGCAGATGGGAGAGGACTCACCAAACCAGAGAGCATCCGAAACATTTGATAGATTCATATGTTCATTATTCGTTCTCGGCCTGTCTTTGGGCTCTCCTCACATTCCCATTGTCCTCTTTTCTCTGATTCTCTATGAATTTCTTTTAGATACTAGATGCCAAAAATAAGGGTTTATGTTTGGACAGAGAATTTTTTTGTTTGTTTTAAGGACACCTTCCTCCTCTTGCTCTCTGTTGATGTTGGTCAGGTCATTCTTAAAATTGAGTCTTCCTACATCTCCTTATTTCCTATTAATAGTACACCTGCCAACCACCCCACCACTGCTACCCCCTGTCTTTGCACCTTTCAGATCAGAGCTGGAATTAGAAAAGTTCCAAAAGACAGGAGTGCATGCTTTCTTTCAGTGGCTAGTTTTGTATTCCTGATTACAATCCCACTGTGTTTCCGTGAAAAACAGCATTATCAGCCATCTGCACAGGGGGAAAAAAAACTGAGTAGTCTATCACTTTTAGGTTTTAGGGTAATAGCGGCTTTTACCTTCTTACTTTGATTCATTACCTTTGCAAAAGCGTAAATCTGTCATTTTGGCACTAACTTCTATCATATGCATATTAATAAGAATAATAATCACAACATCAGTGATTTGGGATTTTATAACTGAGTTATTTTCTTTAAGTGCCAGGGCAGGGTTGGCTAGAAAGTAGCACAAATATTGCAAAGGATTTTTCCTTAGAAATGGATTTCTGAACTTTACAAATATTATTTTTGGGTAAAAGGGAGCTTGCTTCAAAGAAGTTGGCTTTTCTAAACCCAAAATTGTTTCTCTTAATACTTCTGTTTCCCCCTTTTCTGGTACCCTTTATGAACCCAAGAACTATCTGCTTAGGATGGAAGCAGTTCTTCTCCAGAATGTAATTAGCCAGACACTGACTACAGGTCACATTTTACAAAACAGATCTGTTTCTTTTCATTTAACATGTTTACAAGGTACCTACAACGTGCCCTGCAATAAACTAAGATTTATGGAGGCAAAGCTCTTGCTTCTGGTATGTTATGGTGCAAAATCATTTCAAGAGTACTACTCTTAAAATTTGTTTAATAATATGTATGAGTCTTTTTCTCAGGGCAATAAAACAATGTTTCATTAATGATAGAGACAAATTAGTGTGTGTGATCCCAGTAATTTTCACTTTAAACATTAGGCCTTCTCTTACAGAACATTTTCACAGCAAGTTGATCACAATTTGACATGCATACAATTTAGTAAGATTGATTCATTATACAATTTTAAAAACTCTTGAATTGCAATTGTCAGATAATGATTGTTCAGCTAAGGAGTTCTGAGAGTAGCCTTGTAAATCTTCCTTACTGAATAAACTTGCAAAAATTTCAAAGCAAAACAAAGAAACCATTTGGCCCTAAAAGCAATGGTGATTGTGGGGAGTTAATGTAAACTCAGCATGAAGGAGTTACACTGAATACTGATCCTACTCATCATGAAAACCAAAAAATATGAATTAATTTGTCTTTCATGCATAAAGGGGTGATGAAAGGATAGAGTCAGGGCAAAAGAAATTGATATTTGCTGAATGTCTGCTATGTACATTTGGGATGAAGCATTTTCATTATTTGTCAGCTATTTACCAAGCAAATAACCATTTCCCTGTTATACAGAGGAAAGGAATACTAACTCAGAGAGGTTAAGCTACTTGTTTAAGGTCACACAGCAATCAGCAGCCGAGTTGTTCATCAGATATGAATCACTCTGACCCCAAAGCTTGTAGTTATCCTCCCTTTTCCACCCCATGCTGCGGCTTATCCTGAGTCAACTTTATTTTACTTTTCTAGTTATGATCACAGTAACATCAATGCATGATCGTAGTAGAAAACTGACCCAAAAAAAAGGCAATCCCACAATCCCACAATCCCAATAGCCACCCACAATCCCAATAGCCATCAATAGTCACTTGTCTTCACAGTCTTTCTTCGATGCATTGTTATCATCATAATCACAGTGCATGGAAGAATGAGGGTGAATTTACTCACAAAGTCTCCAGATAACCATAATCATCTGTTGTCTATGATTTTAAATAAAGAATTGCACATGTTAAGTTTTAAATCTCCAGACTTAATGGAGCAGCAGAGTAGAAAGCCCATTTGAAATCCTAAAACAAGTGGGCTCTGAAGGGCTGCAGCAGCTCTGTCTTCACAGCCTGGGCCATGCGGTTCCTTCTGGGTCCCTCTCCTGCTCATCTTATTCTATTTTTTTCACGATGCACCACCTACACCCCTAACATTTCACTGACAATCCTCTGCCTTTTTTCCCCCAAACACAATGGAAAGTTAATTGAATGTTTTATGCCTTCGAACTATCAAAGAAATGAAAAGAACGTAGGTTTCAACTATATTTCAATAATAAGTGCATTAATTTTTACCTTTTAACTGACACTTGTACTAATTTCCTTAAATGCTCTCTCTGGTTCTTTTTTGATCTGTCTGGCTTTGTTGGGCTGATGATGAAGGCTTACTTCAAATGCAAAAAGATTAGGTCTCTTTTCCTTAATAGCACAATTACAGATTGTATGATGTCTCCATCATGAAAGAGAACAGGGACAGACTTACAAAGTCACACGAGTTTATTACAAAAGTGGCAGTAATAATTTTAATTAGTTTACTTTACAAAAGATATCAAAATTGCCCTAATTGTCTAATGGCATTTAGGAATTGTTGTGGGTAAAATGGGAGAAAAGCATTTAATAGGGGTTCCCCCCACCTTTAATTTGATTTGGGTCATTGTTTTAGAAAAGTATTGTGATACATGATAACCTTGAACCCCAATTTTATAGAACCCAGGTATATGAAAGTCTGCGGGAATGCAGAATAAGTTTCTCCACATAATATTCAAAATCAACTAGCAACAATAACTCTAAGTACTATTTGTGGCTTACTATTTAAAGCCCAGGAAAAACGAAGAATAAACTCCTTTAATTTTGTCAAACACGTACAATGTTTAAATTCAGCAGTGACTACAGTTCAAAAGACCAGATGTTCTTGTGTATTTATATAATGATTTTGTACAATAGTTTACCACTGGCAAAAAAAAAAAAAAAAAAAAAAATCAAAGCATATTGTTGTATTTGGCATTTCTGTGCTTGACAAAAAAAAAATCTAGAGATTGCATATATTGAATTAATTCTAATTTTATTAAAGCCAAAGAGAGAGAGAAATAAATGGAGAGATAGTCATATTAGTCTTACACTAAATTAAGTCGAAGAATAAGAAGCAACATTGATCTGAGTATAAAAAGCCTCAACTCTAATGCATTTAGGTTAACGGAGGAGAAGCTGAAGCGGTTTGACCCACTGTCAGTCTATTTTAAGAAGAACATTTGTTAAATTGTAATGAAAAATGTTGCACTTAAACTCTGGCAAAGAGACAGTTAGTACCTCCCCCCAACTCTACCATGACACAAAAAAAAAAAAAAAAAAGAAAAGAAAAAAGAAAAAAAAAAAAAGCCTCAATTTAAAAGTAAAAAAAAAACAACAACAAAAAACTCTGAGGAATATACACTTTAAAAATATCAAAAACAATCTTCTGGAAGATGCTATATTGTAATAAAATTAGGAGCTTCCAAGAAAATTACCTAAAAGTAAGGAGTTCCTGGTTTATATTATATATGGATACCCAGGTAGGAAATTACACAGGTTCCGGTAATGAAGGGCTTTTCTGACAGTAAATTCATTAACTAAAAAAAAAAAAAAAAAAAAAAAAAAAAAAAAAAAAGACCCTTTCAATAAAAGCTACTCACCTAAAGGGAATGATTTGGGAATATAATAATAGAATGAGTGTTCTATAATACAGTGCATTTAAAAGATTCTTACATTTATATCTTTCTAATTCTTTGTTCACATGGATGAGTGTGGAAAATTTTATTGAGAGGTGGAGATGGATATAAATGAATATTACATCTTGAAAGGAGAGTGAAAACTTCTCATTTCATGTTATACAGACTAAGTAACCATTTTTTTCTCATAGACCCAGAAAAGAAACATTTACTTTTACTTGAGAGATATTAATATAAGAAATAAAGGCTCAAAGCAGCTATTTAATTGAAATAATAGCAACAGAAAATTGCCCTTCTCTTGAGGCCATAGTGCCCATGTGAAGGAGCAGACAGGCGGGGGTGCTGGTCGGCTCATGGGAGAAAACTCCCTGTTGAGGAAGTTAGCATTTTCGGCCACGGTCTGCTAAGTTGGACATTCCCCTCCTAAGTTCTACGGAACGGTTTCGGAACGGGCTCTTTCTCTCTGCTGCTTTGGTTCTTAGGTGCTGATTTTAGTTTCCATCAATGCTGTGTGGCGATCACTGTCATCCTCCAACACTGCAGACGGTGATGACACCCCACCAAGACCAGGGTTACGTGATCCTCGGCCACTGCCGTGACCTACCTGCTGGGTACAAGGGAGGCTCAGTAAATAGCTGCCAATTAAATAACTGTATGCATTACAAGGAAAGAGGTGAGCTATACATCATCCTATCTAGAAAATGTACTTCCCTAAAAATACTATGCATCAAATTAAAAGCAATGCGCTTCCTGGGATAGGTGAAATGAAATTCCATTTGCAAACCCGTTTCAGCGTTTCAGTACAATGAAGAACAAACTGGCCTTCTTCCCTGGCCTCATGAAGTCTCGCATGCGTCCCCCAGAGACGGTGTAACCCTGCAAGCACTTCGGTGACCCTGGACACTCACTGGCTCACCCTTCCCTGAGTTAATAACTGCTCCAGCGACGTGCCTGTTCACACGAGCGCACTGTTCCGTTAGCAGTTTGCGCTTGCTGGGAAAAGATGGTGAGGCAACTTAGTCCTTGCCAAAATTTCAAATGTGTGACACCGCAAGAAAGACACCGTCAGGAGCAGTTGCTAATTTATTTTAAGTGCCCCCTGAGTTTTTAATTTATCTGGAAAAAATAAATAGATAAATCCGAGGCTCTCCCTGCCAACCCAGCCCAGCACCGGGTCTGCCAGTGGCGGTGGAGGTTTGCGGGTGACAGCTACTGCCGCCAGGGAGAGGTGTCAGAGTGCTCAGCCAATAACGCAGGGTGAGCGCTGACTATTCCTGGTTGCATCAGAATCGGATAGATCACATTTGTATAGAGCTGACCTTTCCTTTTCCTGAATTGGCTGCCGACACACATGCTAAATATTTTTTTTTTTTTTTTTTCTCCAGATAGTCTGCAATTCCAAACAGTGCTGCAGACTTCTCCAAGCCCGGAGTCAGTGTAAGTTTGGAATGCAATCAGTCTAGTTTAGAAATTCATTATCCAAAGTGAGGAGCCCAGCGAATATTATAGTTTCCTAAATATGCAGATTTTGTTTATTTAAACATTTTTTTATTACACTTTGTGTTTTCCTAAATTGGGTCATCATTTTAATATAATTGGAATCCGATGTGTGTCCTGTTTTCCTTAAAAGCCATCTGGTTCATTTTCGACTTTCAGAAACCAGATTATTTGTGGTAATATCAGGCCTTGCTCATGGCTCCTTTTGAGTCAACGCTTGGCTTTGGGGTGTCGGACCAAGGAAGTCCAAGGATGCTTTGGGAAGGCTTGCTGCTCCCCACTTTCATGACAGGTTTCCAAGCTGGAGAGCTAAGATGGGACTCAGGCCAGGAAAATCCATGGGGAACTAGAGAAGGCAGCATTCAACTGAAGAGAATAAATGAATACAGTCCACTTAATCTTGGATGAAGAGCAGCTGACCAACAATTAGACTGTGGTTAAGAACACAAAGTCCGGTTCTGACATCTTACTCTCTAACCAGATCGAATGCTCCCTGAGGGCAGGAAGCTTATACTCTGAATAGCTCCACTCTTCATAGGACTGAGCACCAGGTAGATGCTGAAGATATATTTGTTGATTGATGATGATTCCAGAAACACAAATCATAACAAAGTAGTGTGGTGTGTTCATTATCTATTGATGCATAACAAATTATTCCAAAACTGAGCAACTGGAAATGACACTTGTGTTATCTATAATACACTTGTATTTCTATAGGGTCAGAAATGCAGGCATGGCTTGGCTGGATCCCCCCACTCAGGGCCTCTGCAAATGCTATGGGTCTCCCTCAGCCCCTTGCCCCCATGGCCTTTCTGTAGCTCTGTAGAGCAGCTCACGATATGGCACTCACTTCATGTGAATGAGCAAGCGGCGGTCAGGAGAAAGTGTGAGCGAGACAGACGAGATAGTCTTCTGCAATGAGCTCTCAGACATAATATCCCAGCACCTTCTCTGTATGATACTGATGAGATAAGAGTCACTACAGCCAACCCACCCTCCACCGGAGGGCATCACTCAGGGACAGCAGTCATTGGGAGACATGTCTGAAGCTCCTGGTCTAGCACCTGTGTGTATATTTCCATGCAGGAGGTCAGGTTTTGATAATGAATTCATCGAAATAAGCCGAGCTTATATTGGTAACAAGAAATTAAACTGAAATGATTTTCTACATTGTATCCCCTTCAAAATGCTTTTGGTATCATTCCCTTATTCAGAGATACGGTGGAAAACGAAGCCAACATTTCTTCCAAAGCCCACCAGCAAGAATTTTTTTAGAAATTACAAATATAATTTGTGCAACATTCCTTTGACCAACAAATATTTATTAAACTCATCCCAGGAGCGGAGCAGAATCTTGTCTTAGTTAACTGCCACTGGCTCCGCTTTTAGGTTGACTAAGGTCAAACCCACTCTGATGCCAGCCAGTCACACGTCCCCATGCAAGTTTCTCCCTCTCTTGCTCAGTTTGCTCACTTGTAAATGAAGATCACAATAGTAACTCCCTTAAAGGGCAGTTGTCAAAATGAGATGAGCAAATAGAGTGTTTTTCGAACCATACATCACAACCCATTCATGAATCTAAAGTCAGTTTAATGCAAGTTTTGGCAAACTCTTTTCGTAAAGGGCCAGAGTATTTTAGACTTTGCATCCATGATGGTCTCTGTTGCAATTCTGCTTTTGTAATGCAAAAGCACCCATAGCTAATGCATAAACAAATGAGTATGGTATGGCTGTATTCCAATAAAACTTTATTAACAGAAACAGGTGGCAAACTGGATTTGGTCCAAGGGCCATAGTTTGATGACCCCTGGTTTGCTGGATTGCAATTAGCATTTTTTAAAAAAATTAAATAGAATAAAAAATAGCACTGTGTACTGCACATAGGAAAGATGAGAATATTGTCTTGAAATTTTGGTTTCAGCATTAGTATAGCTATAGATATGCCTATGGAGATATATATATACACACACACACATTTATATACACTTACAGATACATGCATATCATTTACCAGATTGAAATGTAAAATGTATTTGTTTTCAGTTTATCTTTTTTAAAAAAGGAACAAGAAAGCCACTAAGTTAATGCATGTAATGCACTTTATATGGCACCTGGCCCATAGCAAATGCTAAATAAATGCGAGCTACCATTAAAACTTCCTGCTAGATGCAATGCGGATCATACAGAAACGAGCTACAGCCATGTCTACACCGAGACATACTCAGAAAGATATCAATACCTCTAGGCAGACCAGCCCCCCAGGAGGCTAACTGTAACGCGGTCCAGTGGAAGAGCGGGATGGGAACATTTGTAGCACTGAGATGACATAAATAGTGGTGACTGTCTATCACAGCTGGAGAGTGTCTTAGAGAAGGACCAGGTTTTCCTGACTGAGAAAGAGGTGGACCCCAAATTGGGTTTGAAAGATTGGAAAGATTGGGATGTTTAGACCTGGAAATGTGGTAAAATTAGTTGGCTGAAGTCAGTTTAATTCTCTGTGGGAATTGTGCTTATCAAAGCATTTACACATACATCAACAAATATTTACCGAGTGACACTTATGTGTCAGGCACTCTTCTAACACTAGAGGTATAGTAGTAACTGCAACAAAATCCTGACACCACGGAGTTTACATCCCAGTGGGAGAGACATAAGAAAAGAAGCGTGCGTGCGTGTGTGTGTGTGTGTGTGTGTGTGTAAATAGAATAGGGTTAGAAAAGAGTGATGGGGCCATGGGGGGACATTTGAGAGAGATGTGTTTGAAGCAAAGGAGTTAACCTCTGAATTACCGGAGGGACAGGATTTCAGGTAGGGAACAGCCCATGCAAAGGCTCTGAGGCAGGTACATATTTGATGTGAATGGAAACAGCAGGGTTCTGCCCCCCAGTCCTGGGTGAAAACTCAAAGGTGGGAGTTAGGGCCTTTGACTTCCAGAATCAAGCAGTCTACCTTGGAACGATGGCTTGTAACCTCTCTCTGTTCTTAGTCAAGGTCAAGGATTTACACCCATTGTCTGGACTGCTGGGTAGGCAGTCTGAAGAAAGGGAAGAAATGTAGACCAGATCAACAACCTTGCTTTTCCTTTGCTTCTACTCTAGGAACCATGATGACAGATGATTAAATAAATAAACATGGAAATACTGGCTATAGATTTTAGACCAATATATCCCTCCATGCAGAAGCAGATTGAGAGTATCTTAGAAGAATCTTTTCTGTATCCTTGTGGACATCTCAAAATTATGTGATTTTCCTTTTCTTTCTGCTTTTCGGGATGATTTACGGAAGCTTCTTTTTTCTTAAAATAAAATAACTGTGTGTCTTGATAATTAACACTTATACCATAGGTATTGTTCATGTTTTTTTCCTCATCCACCTCATTAATATGTGAATATGCTTTAACTTGAATGATACATTTTGAGAATTTCAGGGAGAGCTGGAATTCTATTTGGAATCTCCCCTTCTTCTCATGTTGCTTTTCCCTAGTACCATGCTCAAACACACAGGTACATACATGTGCACTCAGGCCCATGTACTCAAGTACGTATATGCATGTCTCTGGTCATGAGGCCTCTCTTTGCACCCATCTTTGTCCCACTAAGTGATACACAGCGGAGAGTCACATAATGTTAATGCCTAAAAGGAAACAAAGTATCTTGTCTGTCAATCAACCAACTATGACCCAGGGCCTACCATGTGCCAGGTAAAACCCCTACTTTTAGGAAATTCACAACCTGACAGGGCAGTCCAGGCTAGAAGGGATATTGGACAGTCTTCCTTGGGCTTCAGCAGTTTATATGTTTCTTGGGAAGTGTGTCAGCATGTAGGACTCTTAAGTAACATCACAGTATGTGGCAGGGTGTTAAAAATCTGAAACTCCTGTTTATTGAGCATCTACTATGTTCAGTCAAGGTCTCAGATACTTCCTATTCATTATCTCAGTTAACCCTCCACAGCCCATGATGCCAGCACTCTGATCCCATTCTAGAGATGGGAAGACAAGGAGTCAAAGCTTGATTTTTTGACTACCTATTGTCCTTGGTTTATGCAGCATACAGATTAGGAGATGGGGTGCTGGATCCAGCCTGATTTTGAATTTTAACTCTTGAATTTTCTCTTTATATGACCTCAACAAGTTGCTTAACTTAGTTTCTTCATCTGTAAAGTTGGTATAAAAGTACCTAACAAGGCAGAAACTACTAGTTACCTATGCAGTATACACCCACTAATCATTCTCACTGAATGAACCCTGGTATTACTGAGAACAGCAGTGTGCCCATCCAAATACTACTTTTCTCAGCCTCTCTTGCAGACAGGGATGGCCAAAAAGGTTTAGATGGACATCATCCAAAGGTGCTTCTGGGAAAAACTTTTAAAGAGAGTCAACTAGTCTTGGAGGCTGACCCCAGTATCTCAGTCCTATTTCCCCTTTTGCTGCTTAGAATGTTGGCATGATGGCTGAGGGATGCAGTAGCCAATTTGCAACCATGAGGCAACCTTGAAGATGGAAGTAATGAGCTAAGGATGGCAGAGTAGAAAGTTGGAATGAATGATTTGGGGTCACTGATTCAATGTAGAGTCACCATAGCAGCTGTGTGGAGTTCATATCATATAAAAGTAAAATAACATCTAAATTATTTAAGCCACTGTTATTTTGGTTACTAACAGATGAGCAAAGTTCTTAGCTGGTAAACCACTTTATGGATTTGTTGAGATAATGTATTAAAAATGCACTTTTTTGTACCTGTGCTACACACTGCATAAACCTGAGATACAATTGTTGTTATTGAGTACTTATATATGTGTAGAGTCTACTTAAGAAGCACGTCAAGAAATTATTTGTTTCACTTACTAATATTCCAACTTTACAAGTGAAACAAATAAGATCTGGAGATGTAAAGGGATTTGCCCAAGGACGCACAGCTAGAAAACTGATGCCAAATTGGTGCAAAAGAGGATGGGGAAGGGTAGACTTTGATACCAGTTTCTCATCCCCAGTGCAATGACTTTCTCATCACAGTTTCACCTTCATTTCTCCCCAATCCAAAAAGAAAAACAACGTTGAGCTCAACTGTGGTGACAAACTCGCTACACTGCAGAGCCATGACCTTCAGCCATGCCATCAACCATGCCCTTTTCCTCTTGCAGTGTTGTGAGAAGCCAAAAAGTTCAGACTTGTGCAGAGCTGACAGGAAGGGGACTGTGAGGGTGATGTACTTTGCTGCTATACAGTTATGGCTGTAGATTACAGTGCGGGGAATCAGAGCTCGAACTGAAGTGAAGAATTAATAGTTTAGTTCTCTGGCTTGTAAATTGGCATCAGTGGCATGCTGTGAGATCTGGAGTTGACACTGAGTGGCACAAATGAGAGGTGGAAGGCAAGTCCCTAGGCACAGACAAGAGACTGGTTAATTTCGGAAGGGCGAGGAATGGATAAAGGATGCAAGATGAAAACTGGGCACATGTGTGTTTTTCAAAAGGAGAACGTTAACTTGCTGAAGTTAATTTTATCTTTGTAGGAAAAAGAAAACCAAAAACCCACAAACACCAGTCATATCACTAACTCCAAACTTACTAATTTAAAATTTAAACCAAAAAATACCTACAAACTAGTAATATTTGCGTAACACATTACATTTACAAAGTGTTTTATAAGACTTCATGCAGGCAGGGTAACAACATTATTCCCATTCTACAAATAAGAAAAATGACCATCAGAGACCCCAAATGATTTTCTCCAGGTCTGCCAGATAGTAAGGGATGTAGACCTAGGTCTCCTAACTCACTGCTTGGCCTTGACAGTAGAAAAGATTGTCCCAGAAACTGGCTTAAGACAATGGTAACATCAAATAGGGAGAGATGTCTCCAAACAGTGCTGCAACCTCTGGTGACGGGATAAGGTGCAGAATAGTATGGAGGTATAAGATAGTGTAAGATCAGTCAAGTAAGGGAAGGCAATGGAGGGGATGCAAGGTTTGCTTAAGGGGCTGATGGCTTATGTTTGGAACAAAATGTCCTGTGGCAACTATAAGAAAGTGCAAGGAGGGTCAAAGTGTGACTTCACTGGCAATAAAACATATGGAGTAAGGCTTTCCTCTCTGTGCACAGAGTTGACCCACCATCATGGCATGACTCAGTCCCCCACAGCTGACTGTTCCAGTACAAATCACTCTTGTTCCCTGAAGTAACCACACAATGATACCCATTTTATTAGTTAATCATGGGTGTCTTTCTCCATTGTGCAAGTTACTATTAGGCCAATTGCCATCCTATGAGGAAGGACATAAATTTGAGTCTGCCATGTTGGAGTTCCAACTCTGTTTCTTCCCCTTTGTGATCATGAGCTTCCACATTGTTTGGTCTGTAACATGGCGATTTTTAAAGTTCACCCAATGGAATCATTGTGGTCATTACATTAGAAAATAGAAGGTTTCCGACACTGCACCTGACAGGGAGCCAGCACTTGTAAATCGATTTCATTCTTTAAGCCTCCTTCACTAGATGCTTGTAAGGACAAAATAAAAAATTGGTGTTTTAAAAATATCAACTCCAACAAAAGGGTCTTACTGAATGGAACTCTTACAGACTTTTTTTTTTTTTTTTGACCAGTTCTCAGCACCTGATAAGTCATTTGTGATTTAATTCACTCACTTATTCATTCTTCAAAACAAACACATTTTCCTTCAAAGATGTTGTTAGTCAAGTGCCTTAAAATGTCTGTAAGATGTGATTTCATGATATTCCTCCTCAAACTCTAGCCTACTGAAAAACTCTAAGTGCCTTAAATAATTCTGTTTCTTAAATAAAGTTCACTGAAGTATTATTTATGGTGGTAGAATATTCAAAACTACCAAAATGGCAAAAAGATTAAATATACTATTTAATATGCACAATAAAATACTAGATTCTCCATTGGAAACTTCATTTACAGACAGTTTATAATACGCATGTGTACATATTTATATGCATGTACATGCACACATATTTAATCACAAAATATAAATAGAAAAAAATAATTAAATATAAAATAATTAGGAAATTGTGTAAAAGCATAAGATGAAATGCTGTGTGTGGTATACAAGAATACTTAACGCTTTACAAAACGGTACATGATATATTAAGTAGGAATAGTGGATTACAAAGCAGGACGTACAATATGCTCCAAATATTCTTTAAAACATTCTTATTTTTATATAAGCACAGAAGAAAATGAATATAGCCCTCCACACCTGAAGGAGTGACATGTGAATGGTTTACTGATTCTCAAATATTCTACTGTCAACATGCATTTTTTTGGAATTAGAAAAACACCCCTCCAGCAATAATGTGTAGTTCTTAACATTGCTCATCAGATGTTTCTCATTCCCCTACTTCTGTCTAATTACATCACAGGTTGGCACTTCCTGGCCCCTTGTGGTTGTGTAGAGTCACATGACCAGTTCTGGCCAAGGAAGTGGAAATGCTACCCATCACTTCCTGATTGGATCATTTGGTGATCAGTGTTAGGCTCTAGAACTTTCCCCCTCCAGGACAGCAACCAAGTTGTATTGACGTTGATTTGCTCTGTCAACTGTACACCCCTCAGTGGTCACCAGAGCTAGGGCCCCTCTACAGATTTGTGCTAGACTCAGAGCGCAAATGAGAAATAAAATCATGTTGATTTAAACTTTGCATATCTGGGGATTTTTTTGTTGTTGTTGCTACTGCACCATAACCTAGTCCATCCTGACCAATACAAATATGGCTAGAAAAAGTTCCTGGAAGTATATTCACCAAAACTGTGAACATTCATTTTCTTTAAGTAGTAAGACCAATTGATTCTTCTTTCTACTTTTCTCAATTGTCTATAATGAGTATGGCTTTCTTTTTAGTTGAAAAATAATCAAATCAACTCTATAAATAAAACGAGACATCACAGCAAGTCAATCTGATATGTTTGTTCTTTTCTTAGAAGATTCCATGGATTTCCATTGATTTCATCATATTCTTTCACTTCTTCCCTTAGGGTGGGTGGGCTGGCCTGAGCCAAGGTGGGGGTGGCATACTTATGGAGCCTGACCTTTCATCCCTGATGGCAGTAGATTACGCAAAGCATAGGGTGGAGTTTAGAAAAACTGAAAACTGCAGGTAATTGGGTGAGGTTTGTGGTTTCAGTCAATGCTCAGAGCAAATGAATTGAGTAATCTCCTTCTCTGAATGTATTTTAAGGAACAAAACATTTTTTCTGGGTAAGTTTGAGCACAACCATACATAGGAGCAAAGAGTATGAAGAGCAAAGGCATCTTTCAGTCCTTTCCTCAACTTTTCTCTTCTATCTCCAGTCCATAACACAGACTTTATGTTGCCATTTTGAATATGAAGTATGACTTTGGGGACCTTGCTTACCGTTACTCTTTCTTTCACTTAGTCATATCCTCAACATCTTTGACTCTGCCATGAACCCTTCCTGAGATGCTCCTAAGATGCTCATCTTGGTACCTGATGGTGTTTATGCCTATGGTGATCCTAAGATATAGTGGAGACTGCAGGCAGGTGGGATTAGATGGCCCTCACTCAAATCCAGGCTCTGTCTATTATCATTGGGGGATGAAGAGCTCAGAAGCTCCCCACCTGCGGAATTAATGTCAGAAGGCTGCCACTTGTGGGGGTCCTCCAGATGGTCAGATTCTAGACGCAAATACCTAGGAGATCTCAGGACCTTGGAGAATGAGTAATTAACAGACAGAGAAACGGGTAAAGGCATTTCTGGTGGAGGAAGAAGCATGAACAAGAGTTTCAAGTGCTTAAAGAAATATAGGCAGAATAAGCCACACGAACAAATGTAAGAGGAAAGGCAGATTCCTGCACTCATGAGCTGCTTATTTTATTTTATTATTTTTTTAGATGAAGTCTCGCTCTGTCTCCCAGACTGGAGTACAGTGGCATGATCTAGGATCACTGCAACCTCTGCCTCCCAAGTTCAAGCGATTCTCCTTCCTCAGCCTCCAGAGTAGCTGGGACTACAGGTACATGCCACCACGCTCGACTAATTTTTGTATTTTGTAGTAGAGACAGGGTCTCACCATGTTGACCAGTCTGGTTGTCAACTCCTGACCTCTAGTGATCCACCTGCCTCAGCCTTCCAAAGTGCTGGGATTACAGGCATGAGCAACCGTGCCAGGCCAAAGTCACTGATCTTAATAAAAATGATTCATTCAGTCTTTTGCATGTGAGAGAAAACAATTATCTACATCAGTCACTGGGTTATTTTCCATATCTACACAGTATTAATTACGTTTCTTATGCAACAAATATTTATTGAGCATCTTCTATGTACCAGAGAGTGTTGTAGTATTTGGGACACATTAGCAAACTACTCTCCTCTCCTCTCCCTTTTAATTTTATCTGAATTAAATTTATTCTATAAGAAAAATGTATATCACTGCCATAGAAAAAAAGCCATATCCTTGTCATTAGTAGAAGGCAATCACAAAAATAAATACAACGAAAAAGGGAGAGTCAGGCAGATTAAAATGGCAGACAGGAGGCAGGACTAGCTTGCAGCTCCCACTCAGACAAAGCAGTGTGTAGAGACTCACATCATGAACTTTTGCTCCAAGAGCTACCACAGGAACATACCAGGAAAGCTGAGATAATCCATAGACTCTTTGAAGGAGCTGGATCATCACTGCAGGCTCCCTGAGATGGCAAAAAAAACGTGAGTCGGCTTGCTTTCTCAATGGGGAGACTTGTGATCTGGGGCAAGTTCTCAGCCCTGGTCACTGGCTGCCTGGAAATAGACTCAGTACTGTTGGGGTGGCATGGTGGGAGTGAGACCAGCCTTTAGGACTGCCGGCTGCATGGGAGCAGAGTGAGACTGGTGACTGCTGGCTTTCCCCTACTTCCCTGGTGATCTGTATGACTCAGCAAAGGCAGCCATAATCCCCCTGGGAATGTAACTCCATTGGACTGGGAACCACACCTCCATCCCCCACAGCAGCTGCAGCAAGCCCCACCCAAGGAGAGGCTGAGCTCAGACAAGCTTATCCCTGCCCACACCTGGAGGTCTTTCTCTACCCACTCTAGTAGCCAACAACAAAGGTCATAATCTCTTGGGAGTTTATGACCCTGCCTATTGTCTAAGAATCCTGAATACTTAACCAGGTGTCTCTAAGGTAAGTTTGCATCCTGCCTCTAGGACCACAACTGATGCACTCTTGAAAGAATCATCTCCTGAGTGGAGGCCAACCAACACAAAATCAGCACACTAAACAAAAACACAACCAAGACTCTCACAGAGTCCACTTCACACCCCTGCTACCCCTGTTGGTATCCATGGCTGCAAGAACTGAAGATGGATCACAGCACAGAACTCTTTGCAGACACTCTTCAGTACCAGCCTGGAGTCCAGTAGCCCCATTGGGTGACTAGACCCAGAAGAATAGAAACAATCACCACAGTTCAGCTCTCAGGAAACCACATTGCTAGGGAAAGGGGGAGAACACCACATCAAGGGAGCACCCTGTGGGACAAAATAATCTGAATAGCAGCCCTTGAATCCCAGATCTTCCCTCTGACATACTCTATGCAAATGAGAAGGAACCAGAAAAATAATTCTGGTAATATGACAAAACAAGGTTCTTTAACATCCCCAAAAGATCATACCAGCTCACTAGCAATGGATCCAAACCAAGATGAAGTCTCTGAATTGCCAGAAAAAGAATTTGGAAGGTCTATTGTTCAGCTAATCAAGAGACACCAGAGAAAGGAGAAGTCCTACTTAAAGAAAACAAAAACATGATACAGGATATGAAAGGAAAATTCATCAGTGAAATAGAGAACATGAATAAAAACAATCACAACTTCTGGAAATCAAGGATACACTTAGAGAAATGCAAGATGCACTGGAAAGTCTCAGCAACAGATTTGAAAAAGCAGAAGAATGAACCTCAGAGCTTGAAGACGAAGCTTTCAAATTAACCCAATCTATCAAAGACAAAGGAAAAAGAATTGATAAAAATGAACAAAGCCTCCAAAAAGTTTGGGACTATGTTAAACATCCAAACCTAAGAATAATTGGTGTTCTCAGGGAAGAAAAGAAATCAGAAAGTTTGGAAAACATATTTGAGGGGGTAATCAAGGAAAACTTCCCCAGTCTTGTTAGAGATCTAGACATCCAAATACCAGAAGCTCAAAGAACACCTGAGAAATTCATCACAAAAAGATCATTGCCTAAGCACATAGTCATCAGGTTATGTAAAGTCAAGACAAAGGAAAAAAATCTTAAGAGCTGCGAGGCAAAAGCAACCAGTAACCTATAAAAGAAAACCTACCACATTAACAGCAGATTTCTCAGCAGAAACCCTAAAAGCTGGATGGGATTGGGATCCTATTTTTAGCCTCCATAAGCAAAACAATTGTCAGCCAAGAATTTTGTATCCAGCAAAACTAAGCTCAGTAAATGAAGGAAAGATACAGTCTTTTCCAGATAAATGCTGAGACCTACAAGAACTGCTAAAATGACCTGAAAATCTTGAAATGAATTCTTGAAATACATCAAAATAGAATCTCCTAAAGCATACATCTCACAGAACCTGTATACCAATACACAATTTAAAAAAAAAAAAACAGAAAAAAAAAAGTATTCAGGCAACAAATTGCACAATGAATAGAATAGTTCTTCACATCTCAATACTAACATTGAATGTAAATGACCTAAATGCTCCACTTAAAAGATGCAGAATGGCAGAATGGATAAGAATTCACCAACCAAGTTTCTGGTGTTTCCAAGAGACTCACCTAACACATCGGGGCTCACCTAAACTTAACATAAAGGGGTGGAGAAAGATATTCCATGCAAATAGACACCAAAAGCAAGCTGGAGTAGCTATTCTTATATCAGACAAAACAAACTTTAAAGCAACAGCACTTTAAAAAGACAAAGAGGGACATATATATTGATAAAAGGATTAGTCCAATAGGAAAATATCACAACTCGAAATATATATGCACTTAACATGGGAGCTCCCAAATTTATAAAACAACTACTACTAGACCTAAGAAATGAGACAGATGGCAGCACAGTAATAGTGGGGGACTTCAATACTCCACTGACAGCACTAGACAGATCATTAACACAGAAAGTCAACCAAGAAACAATGGACTTCAACTATACCCTTCAACAAATGGACTTAACAGATATTTACAGAACATCTACCCAACAACAGCAGAATACACATTGTATTATTCATCAGTACATGGAACATTCTCCAAGATAGACCATATGATAGGCCACAAAACAAGTCTCAGTAAATTTAAGAAATTTGAAATTATATCAAGTACTCTCTCAGAACACAGTGGAATAAAATTGGAAATCAACTCAGAAAAGAACCCTCAAAACCATGGAAATTAAATAACCTGCTCCTGAATGATCATTGAGTCAACAAAGATATCAAGATGAAAATTAAAATTTATTTGAACTGAATGACAATAGTGACACAACCTATCAAAACGTCTGGGATACAGCAAAAGCAGTGCTAAGAGAAAAGTTCATAACATTAAATAGTTACATCAAAAAGTCTGAAGAGCACAAGTAAACAATCTAAGATCATACTTCATGGAACTGGAGAAACAAGGACAATCCAAACCCAAACCCAGCAAAAGAAAAGAAATAACAAAGATCAGAGCAGAAATAAATGAAATTGAAACAAAAAAAATACAAAAGATAAATGAAACAAAAAGTTGAAAAGATAAGTAAAACTGATAGACAATTAGCAAGATTAACTGAGAGAAGATCCAAATAAGCTCATTTAGAAATGAAATGGGAAATATTACAACTGTTACCACAGAAATGCAAAAGATTATTCAAGGCTACTATGAATAATGCACATAAACTAGAAAACCTAGAGGAGATAGATAAATTCCTGGAAATATACAACCCTTCTAGATTAAACCAGGGAGATATAGAATCTCTGAACAAACCAAGAACAAGTAGAAAGACTGAAATGGCAATTTGTCAACCAAAAAAGGACAGGACCAGACAGATTCACAATTGAATTCTTTCAGACATTCAAATAATTGGTACCAGTACTATCGACACTTCCAAAAGATAGAGAAATAGAGAATCCTCCCTAAATCATTATATGAAGCCAGTATCACCCTAATACCAAAACCAGGGGAGGACATAACAAAAAAGAAAATTGCGGACCCATATCTCTGATGAATGTAAAGCAAGAATCGTCAACAAAATACTTGTGAACTGAATCCAACAGCATATCAAAAAGGTAATCCACTATGATCAAGTGGGTTTCATACCAGATATGCACAGATGGTTTAACATAGGCAAGTCAGTAAATGTGATACACCACATAAACAGAATTAAAAACAAAAATCACATGATCATCTCAATAGTCACAGAAAAAGCATTTGACAAAATCCAGCATCACTTTATGATTAAAACTCTCAGCAAAATCAGCATAGAAGTGACATACTTTAAGGTGATAAAAGCCATCTAAGACAAACCCACAGCCAACATTATATTGAACAGGGAAAAGTTGAAAGAATTAACACTGAGAACTGGAACAAGACAAGGATGCTCACTTTCACCACTTCTATTCAACATAGTACCGGAAGTCCTAGCCATAGCAAGCAGACAAGAGAAAGAAATAAAGAACATCTGAATTGGTAAAGAGGAAGTCAAACTGTCACTGTTTGCTGACGATATGATTGTATACCTAGAAAATCCTAAAGACTCATTCAGAAAGCTCCTAGAATTAAATGAATTCAACAAAGTTTCAGAATACAAAATTAATTAATATACACAAATCAATAGCTTTGCTATATACCAACATCGACCAAGCTGAGAATCAAATCAAGAACTCAATCCCTTTCACAATAGCTGTAAAAAAAAAAAAAAAAAAAACAACTTAGAAATATACCTAACCAAGGAGGTGAAACACTTGTACAAGGAAAAATACAAAACACTGCTGAAAGAAATCACAGACAACACAAACAAATGGAAACACATCCCATGCTCATGGATGGGTAGTATCAATATTGTGAAGATGACCATACCACCAAAAGCAATCTACAACTTCAATGCAATTCCCATCAAAATACCACCATCATTCTTCACACAGCTAGAAAAAACGATACTAAAATTCATATGGAACCAAAAAGGAGCCTGCATAGCCAAAACAAGACTAAGCAAAAAGAACAAATCTGGAGGCATCACATTACCTGACTTTAGACTATACTATAAGACTGTAGTCACCAAAATAGGATGGAACTGGTATAAAAACAAACACATACACCAATGGAACAGAATAGAGAACCCAGAAATAAAGCCAAATACTTACAGCCAACTGATCTTTGAAGAAGCAAGCAAAAACACAGAGTGGGGAAAAGACACCGTGTTCAACAAATGCTGCTGGGATAGTTGGCAAGCCACATGTAGAAGAATGAAACTGAATCCTCCTCTCTCACCTTATACGAGAATAAACTCAAGATGGATCAAAGACTTAAAAACTAAAACCTGAAACCACAAAAATTCTAGAAGATTACATTGGAAAAACCCTTCTAGACACTGGCTTAGGCAAAGAACCAACCCAAGAACCCAAAAATAAATGCAACAAAAACAAAGATCTATGGGACTTAATTAAACTAAAAAGCCTCTGCACAGCAAAAGAAATAATCAGCAAAGTTAACAGACAACCCACAGAGTGGGAGAAAATCTTCACAATCTATACATCTGACAAAGGACCAATATCCAGAACCTACAAAGAACTCAAACAAATCAGTAAGAAAAAAACAAACAATCCCATCAAAAAGTGGGCTAAGGACATAAATAGACAATTCTCAAAAGAAGATATACAAATGACCAGCAAGCATATGAAAAAGTGTTCAACATCGCTAATGATCGGGGAAATGCAAATCAAAAACACAATGCGATACCACCTTACTCCTGCAAGAATGGCCATAATCAAAAATTAGAAAAATAAAATATGTTGGCATGGATGCAGTGAGCAGGGAACACTTCTACACTGCTGATGGGAAAGTAAACTAGTAAAATCACTCTGGAAAAAACAGTGTGGAGATTCTTTTTTAATTTTTTAATTATTTTTTTTTGAGATGGAGTCTTGCTGTCACCCAGGCTGGAGTGCAGTGGTGGTATCTTGGCTCACTGCAGTCTCCACCTCCCAGATTCAAGTGATTCTCCTGCCTCAGCCTCCCAAGTAGCTGGGACTACAGGTGTGCTCCACCATGCCCAGCTAATTTTTGTATTTTTTGTAGAGACAGGGTTTCACCATGTTGGCCAGGTTGGTTGGTCTCAATCTCCTGACCTTGTGATTCACCCGCCTCGGCCTCCCAACGTGTTGGGATTACAGGCGTGAGCCACCGCTCCTGGCTGGAGAGTATTTAAAGAACTAAAAGTAGAACTACTGTTTGAACCAGCAATCCCACTACTAGGTATTCTCTCAGAAGAAAAGAAAAAAAGTCATTATAGGAAAAAGATACTTGCACATGTATATTTAGAGCAGCACACTTTTTGCAAAAATATGAAACCTGCCCAAATGCCCATCAATCAATGAGTGGATAAAGAAAATATGGTATACATATGCACCATGGAACACTACTCAGCCATAAAAAGGAAGAAAATAACGGCATTTGCAGCAACGTGGATGGAATTGGAGACTATTATTCTACGTGAAGTAACTCAGGAATGGAAAACCAAACATCATATGTTCTCACTCATATGTGGAAGCTAAACTGTGAAGGTGCAAAAGCATAAGAATAATACATTGGACTTTGGGGACTCGGGTAAAAGGGTTGGGGGTGACAAGGGATAAAAGACTACACATCACGTGCAGGGTACACTGCTTGGTGATGGGTGCACCAAAATCTCAGAAATTACCACTACAGAACTTATTCATGTAACCAAATACCACCTGTTCCCCAAAAACCTATTGAAATAAAAAAAATTAAAAATAGAAAAAGATACAATTAAAAAGATAAAATCATCTTATTCTCCTAAGACATCACTCCCTTAAGCAGGCTCCAAGCTCAAGACCTCACCCTCTTTATTAAAAAGTGAAACTTAGCAAGTGCTAGAAAAGTGATAGAGACCTACTGGCACCATGTAGATCTTTTCTCTTCAACAAAATCAGAAAAGTGAGGAAAACACTGACAAAGAAATAGCACATCCCTACTCATGGTGTTCACATCCTGGTGCAACTGCAATGATCTCAGACAGATATATGCCACTGTTCAGGGAAAATCACAATAAAGAATCATAGTTCTTTGCACTGTTTCCATTTTATGCATGAAGGTTGAATATCCCATTGCACTAATTATGGAGACTGACTACCTCTATTGCCTGACTGGAACACAGCCCTAAAAGGTAAGAGAAGCAAATATAATGATGTCCAATCAACAGATGAGAACAGTGAATCTGAACAAAGTTGTCCAATGTCACAAAGGTGGCAGGCAGCAGGATCAAGATTTGAACTCTGATCCCTCTGATCCCGGCTCACACTCTGGCCACAGACCCACAGGACCTTCTACCTTGTCACGATGGTCTTTTCCTGGTTAATCATGTCATTGTGAGGCTGATTCTAGGTAGGCAATTTCATATTTTCTCCAGATAAAATCAATTTGCTATAGAGGTACACAGTAGAGAGCACATCACTCTAGAAACGGAACACCTCTTACCTGAAAGAGAAGAAAAACAAGTCATTTTCCCTTTATTATCAACATTATGCATTCCCCAAACAATCTGCATTGTAATGTTTCCGTGAATTCGTCAGGTACTCGTGTTTTTCCGTTAGGTATTAAAGAGAAAGAGTGAGACCAGGAGAGGAATCAGAAAGGAAAGGGTTAAACATTTTATTATTCTTGCTGCATTTGTAGTAAATTGTGTAATAGTTTTCATGTCTTAATTACTTAAATTTTATATTGAGCTATAGTGATATTATCTCTCTTTTTGTCTCCACACAATTGTATTTTATAATAGCTTTTATTAGAACCTACATGAATGGAATTTAAAATGAACACATCATTTCTGTTACTTGTGCAGTATAGAAAAGAGAGCACTTCTCTGATATTTGGCATGAAAAGTACTTTCCTTTGTATTTTATGACACATAGCAAGTTATATTAGGTGGGGACATATTTTGAACAGAATGGTAACTAAGGGAGACTACAGAACCTCTTTTTTTCTGCATTTAGTAACTTCCTAGGTGAAGAAGGGTGTGGGGCATTCGGTGTTATCAAGAAAAACTCCCCTACAAAAGAGTCATCTAATTATAGTAAAATGCACATGATTTATACATATATTTTTATCTTAGGTTTTCTTAAATTGGACGTGGTCTATGTATTATAGAGTTGTCAGAAAATTAGGTGTTAGATTACAATATTGCTGTTAATGTAGTAGCTACATTTATTTTTTTAATCCAATAGTTAATGTTATGTGTTGCAAATCGCATCAACCATGTCCCACTCTGGTTTCTTTTCAAAGGTTGTGATCTTTCCAACATGGAGTTTTCAAAATGAACCAATAACTTGAATTTTGAATTTTTAAAAATGCAGCACAGGCTTCAGGACAGAGCTGGAAATTGTTTTTTTCTTGTCTTTTTTTCATTCATCTCCCCCTGGTTTTTGTAAACTAAGTATAGAGGAAATCCGTAAATCAAAAAGTCTCTTGCATATAGAAGCTCAAATACAAAGGGCAGAAAATTCAACAAAGGATTCGGTGGGTACTTAAGAGTGATGGCAATGGAAATAAATGTGAAGAAATATTATAGATGCATATTTAATATTGTTGTGTTTATTGCTTCATTTGTAAAAGTCAACCAGCTAGAAACTGTGAATGAATAAACTCCTTACCAGATATAAGTTAGACACAGTGGTAAGGTGCACCTTAACTCTTACCATTCCCAAGGCAAATTAATTTAGAAAACCACTGCTTCATTATAATGAATGTGGTTCTTCTGGCTGGAAGGAAAAAAAGCAAAAGTAATAGGCATCTCTTCTTCATCTATTCCTGCCTTTCCAGTTACTGCACTCCCCAAAATGCATCTTCTTCCAGGCTCAGCTCAAGTTACCTCCTCTGTGAAGCCCCTTGGACTTCCCTGGAAATAATTACTCTTTTCCTATTTTGGCTCTCAATGTGCTTTGAATCTCAAGCCAGCATTGCTCTAGATCCCTTGTCATTATAGACAGAACCATCCCTCCTCACCAAATGGGAGGCCTTTGCAGGGAGAGACTTCATCTTACCAAGTTTATGTTCACAGCACCTAGTCTACCTTCTCTATCATGCTGGAGGAACGGAACTGGCCCAAGGCAATGTCCTCTACTTGGTATTTAGGAGACTAGGTTTTGCAACCCCACACCAAAACACAATAGTCTCTGCCCTTAAGAAATGACAAATTATCTGCCCCAAAGTCTCTGTCTTTAAGAAATTTGAAATTCTGCTGATTAGATAAGACATGAAACAATGAAAAAGACATGTAAGATGCTAAAGTGCAAATTTAGGGTGTTAGACTAGACTTTTTATAATAATCTGAGGAGAAACTCAAAGTACTGGAGCCAGGATGGGGGCGGAAATACCAAGATGAGAAAAGCAATCTCGTATATTACTCCACAGAGCCTGGCCCAGCATGGAACTCTGAAGAAAACTCTACTTTTTTCTTGTACAGAGTCGCCATGTTTCCTATAAGACCATATTTTACAAGGAAGGAAGGAAGGAAGGAAGGAAGGAAGGAAGGAAGGAAGGAAGGAAGGAAGGAAGGAAGGAAGGAAGGAAGGAAGGAAGGGAGGGAGGGAGGGAGGGAGGGAGGGAGGGAGGGAGGGAGGGAAAAGGAAGGAGAGGGGAGGAGAAGGGAGAGGGGAGATGGGAGGAGGGAGGGAGGAAAAAAGAAAAGAAGGAAAGGAAGAAACAATGACACAGAGAGAGAGAGGGGAGAAAAAAGTACAAAACATCAGCTCCCTGTCTTCCTTACAAGTATCTTCCCATGATTTTCCAATTGCCAAGTCAAGTTCATTTCCAGATGTGGGTTCTTTTTCATTTGCAATTCAATATCCCTGCTTTACCCGAATCAGCTCTCTTTCCAAATTAGGGCAGCCCCAGGATGGCCAGAGCAGGTCCTCCTTCATCTGTTCTGCACAACGCCACACTTCCTTTCCCATTCTCCAAAAATAAGTGTTCTGGAAGAGTTCATCTACTCTGAGGTTTGGTTTCCTTTCACTCACACCCTCGTGCCTTCCCTCTCCCCCAACCAGTCCACTTTTATTCCTCTCTTCTTTTTATTAACATGTCCACACTGTTACTAAACATAAAGGGCTTCTTGAGGAACTAATTTCAGCACATTTGTTTGGGTATTATATGGATGTTCAGAGTGGAGATCAAGAGGCACAAAAATAGATTTTGTTGATTTATGAGACCTCGCTGTTTTCAATTCCCCATCAGTATGGGCAGGCACGATGCAGTCAAGAAATGAAGCATCTGCTTCCCCCACGTTTCATTTGTGAACTTTAGCACCAGATGTAAATCATTCATAAAATCCCAAAGTGTTGGAAGGTACTCATCTCTCGTTTTCATAAACATATACTCCACATACTGTACCTAGTGCTTTCTATCGTTTGTTACAAATGGTAGGAGCAGAATTTTAATGACTACCAGAAATAAATTCTCAGCAGTAGGAAGGAAAAAAGAAAAGGAAACCTAGTTCTGGTAGTTCTGGAAACCCTAACATCCATTCATCACTTACAAGAGTTCTTTTAGAAACAAAAAGGTGTCGCATTAGGTTATCACCATCCTATATCTCCCCCTAAAAAGAACCTGAAGGAAGATGGGATATATTAGCTCAGTGCTGCTCTTTTAGATTCTTCTTAAGGTTGTCAGATCTGTGTTCATAGAGAATCTCTCAGAGATGGCTAGAAAAGACATTTGCATCTGGTAGGCAGCAGCCCTGTCTACCTTCCTTGGCCACAACTTTTGCATCACCTTGACACCATTGAGATGTTGACTCACATGAACTGAACATCTGAAGAAAACACAGTTCCTGCTTTTAAGATGTTCAGAGTCTTGCGGGGTTAGAGGACAAACACATATGCCAACAATTACACTATGGGGTGGGACTGTGGCCCTCTCTCGCTTTACCCATCTCCATCTTCTAGAAACAGGAAATAGATTCAGATGGGAGGGTGGGGTCAGTTGAGGAACTCTGCCATCTTCTGGCCAAGAAAAGGGCAGGTGGTCTACACAAGCTCAGACAATCTGGAGTGGAATGACACAAGAAAGAAAATAAACAAAACTTATGCATCCCAACAGTGGTGGTTCCTGTTACCAAGTCCCCTGGAGTTGGCCCAGTGCTCATCCTCTCAAACTCTAACTGTTCAGCCTTCCTTCTGACTTTCAAACTTCCAAATTAACTCTTTTCCGCAAGTCATCCAGAGCTGGGTTCTACTGTCTGTCACAGAGGGACCTTTATGGGTACCTCTGGAAAACACTGCAATTATTAAAGAATGTAGAGGGTTCAAGAAAGGTACAGAGTAGGGAGTGATTCATTTGATTTGGAAAAAGGAAAGGAAGCTATCAGAGAAGGCTTCATGAAGGAGGTGACATTCAAAAGATTAAGAATTGGAGTGCACAAGATAAACTTCAAAATGCTTTTGCAAGATACCAAAGTTGTGAAGCTAAGGGCTCTGGCTCTAATGACTTGGAAGGACACAAATCCTCCAGTTAAAATCTACCAAGTATCTTCTTTCAGTGAGGAATCATTAAAAATATACATTATTTTCTTAAATCCTTTCACACAACTAGAGAGTTCCAAGTCTTGGGCTTTTTGGACTGTACCAACCATTTTCCTTTTCTCTCTTCAGAAGGAAAGCTCTCTTCGGTTCCTTCCAAAAAAGAGATGCTATAATTCCACAAATCTCTCATATAATAATATAGTAATTATGAGGGAGGTGAGGGGGAGGCTCCTGGGTAGCTCATGCTTGAAATTCTCTCTTAAAGAGACTAGAATAAATGAGAAGAATAAGTGGAGAATGTGGATAGAATTTGGCATCTCTACAATAACATTGCTTCATCGCTTTGTAGGTCAGCTGGAAAGAGAGGACCCAGGGGATCCTGCATTTAATAGGTCAATTGAAATTTTAATGAGAATATCTATTTTATCTCTTCCAGAATTTATCCAATTCATTCATTTATGCATCCATTTGCTCATTTATCAATCAACTCATTCATTCTTGATTGTACCCTTTAAAGATTCATTAACTTATAGGAGGGCTATGCCATATAATCATAATGAAATGCACACAGAATTTTCTTTCTGAAATTCCAGAGGGGTGGTTATTGTAAGTAGAAACTATGTTGGTCTGGGTGTCCTGAGATCTGGATTCTAGTCCCAGCATTGTAACTTACTAGCTATGAGAACAAACCCTGCAGTTTTACTTTGCTCATAATTACACAGGAATAGTCATTGCTGTTCTATCTGCATCAAGATTGTCAGAAAGACTGAATGAACCCATGGGACCACAAATCCTTTGTAACCCAAATTCTTGTTCAATGACATGATAGGATTCCCTTGGTTCTAGCCTCCTGCCATTAGGAGACGTATATGCTTAACAAAGTCATTTCCACGGCATTTCCCGCCTCTGGGACATGGGATGGTAGCAGTTAAGTACCCAATTTCAAATATTCTTTCCAGCTCAAAACATTTGTGACTCTCCAAAGTGACTTATCACTGTATATTTAAAGCGATATGGTTGAATACTTCAGTCCTCCTTAAACTGTAAGTCTAGCTTAGGGTGTGTAGAACTCTCAAGCAGGCCTTCCTCCTATGGGAAAGCAGCTTAGTCTCAACTGGGTCATTAAAGCCTAGCCACACCGGTGTTCCCCTTGCCTGGTGCACATCTGCACCATCTGGAACTTCTGGTGGGACACGTAGGACAGCCTGTAGACCTACCTGTGCTCCAGGGGCCTCCCACCTTGCTGATGCCACAGCAGAATAAAGAGATGGTGGCCCTGGTTGAAGGCCCAGGATGCTCAGATGCAGAGTTCTTACCCACCCCTAGAAGTGCTTCATTAATGCCCTTGTGCTATGTACTTTAGCCTGTAGAACAGAACCCTGGATTTGACTTTCCTGAAGCTCTGATGTCTTGCTCGCCTTTGTCTTATTCTTTAACCTGAGATGGCTAAGATCATTCACATCCATGCTTTGCTTGTATATATTTATTTCTCTCTCTCTCTCTCTCTCTCTCTCTCTCTCTCTCTCTCAATATCAGAAACAGTAGCTAACCTCTTGAAGTGCTTACTCTGCACCTGCCACTCTATTAAAAGCTTTGCATGCCTTAACTCACCAGACTCTCATGAGAACTTTATGATGAAGGTCCAGCTACCTTTACTCTATTTTATGCGTGAGGGAGAAGTGGGTCCCAGAGGAGTGAGATGACCTGCTCAAGACTACCTGGCTAGTTGGTGGTGGAGCTGGAAAGCAGGCAGGCCTGCCTGATACCAGGATCTTAATCGTGGAGCCTGCTGCCATGTTTGAGATGATTTCTCCCTTGAATTCTTTTCCTCTCTGCTCTTTCCATCTCTCTCTTTACACACCCACATGCACAGGGCAGATAAGAAAATAGGAGAGGTACCACCCAACCTGTCTTGCAAACCTGACCAAGTTCTTTTCCCTCTCTTGGGCTTAATTATCAATGTCACGTCTTTAAAACAAGGCTACTGTGTCCCCTTTAGACCTGAAATCTTAGTTCCTTATTCAGTTTTAGAAATTTTCTCCAACATCTTTATTGTAACTTGTATTTCTACTGTCATGATTTCTTCCTTGAAGTGATTTTTCTCCATTCTCCATACTTATCATGTACTCTCTCATCATTGTTACCTTTTTCTTTGCATCTTCAGTCTAGGAGGATTCTCAGGCTTCTTTTCCACATGACTGATGAAAATTTCTTTCATGTCAATTTTGCTGTTTTTCATCCTAAAATCTGTGTAGATTTTATTATCCTGCGCCCTCTGTGTTTCCTTCCATTGTTTTCTTATTTAAGCTTTCTATTTGTGCCTCTCTGTCATCATGTCAGGCTGCTTTGGGTTTTTTCTTGAGATTTTTTGCTCTTTTTCCAGAGACCTTGTCTTCATTATGCCATTAAGGATTTTAAACACTTAAAAAATTTTAGAAAACAAGAAAGAAAGTTATTCTGGATGCCTTAAGGTGTGAAAGAGAAGCATCTATTCTGTCAGATGCAGAGTCTCTGGTAGAGATGTATGTGTGTATGTGTGTATGTGTGTGCATGTGTGTGCTATACATGTATCTGTGTACTATGTATGTGTAGGTGTGTACTGCATGTACTGTGTGTATGTGTGTGTACTGTGTGTATGTATATGTGTGTCTGTGTGTATTTATGTGTACTATATGTGTGTGTACTGCATGTATGCATGTGTGTATTCATGTGTATCATATACATGTATGTAGATTTACATGTATTTGTGCATATGTATGTGTACATGTGGATACTGTGTGTGTATTGCATGTGTGTACACTGTGTGTGTACATACAGTGTGTGTACTGTGTATTTGCTCGTACATATACATGTGTACATGTGAGTAGCATGTGTGTACTGCATGTGTGTACATACAGTGCGTGTATTTGTGCATATGTGTGTATTTGTATATGTCGGTACTGTGTGTATACTGCATATGTGTATGAGCGTTCTGTGTATCCATGTGTATGTGTGCATGTGTGCATATGGGTACTGTATGTACTGCATGTGTGTATGTGTGTGTACTGTGTGTGTATGTGCCTATGCATACATGTGGGTACTATGTGTGTGTGTGTGTACTGTGTGTATGTGTGTGTACTGTGTGTGTGCATATGTGTGCATGTGTACATGTGAGTACTGCATGTGTGTATGCACAGAGTGGGTACTGTGTATTTGTGCATATATGTGTATGTGTACATGTGGGTACTGTGTGTGTACTGAATGTGTGTGTGTGTGTACTGTGTGTGTGTTTGTGTGGATGTGCACATGTGTATACATGGGTACTGTGTGTGTGCTGTGTGTGTATATGTGCATATGCATACAGGTGGGTACTCTGTGTGTGTACTGCATGTGTGTGTGTACAGTGTGTGTATTTGTGCATATGTGTGTATGTGTACATGTGGGTACTGTGTGTACTGCGTGTGTGTGTGTGTACATGTGGGTACTGTGTGTACTGCATGTGTGTGTGTGTGTGTACTGTGTGTGTATTTGTGTGTATGTGTGCATGTGTACATGTGGGTACTGTGTGTGTACTGCATGTGTGCGTGCACAGTGTGTGTACTGTGTGTATATTTGTGCATATATGTGCACGTGTACATGTGGCGTGTTTGTGTGTGTGTGTGTGTGTTGCAGAATGGGACAGAAGAACCTTAATGATGTTCCACAGAAGGGGACACCCCCGGCTTCCATGTCCTGCCTCGGGGAGCCAGGTGCCGAGAAGGCTGCCTTCGCCTTCCTCACCACCCACTCCTGTCGCACCAACTTTCCGGGATGATCCCGCTCTCCGACGACTGGCTCTGCGGGAGGAAGGGTGCGGAAGCTCAGCAGCGGGCGACTTCACAGGAAGCTTGCCAGGCTGCCACGGAAGCCACAGAGCGGGAGTTTGGATGTCAGGGTTTGGGAACTAAAAATACGAAGTGAATCTGCAGTGGGCAGATGCAGAGGCTGTTGCTCCCGTGGACGGTGTGCTGTCCCCCACCAGAACCTGCCAGAGGAAAGGGGGTGCCCTGTGCCCATCATCCACGGAGGCGCCGAGGCCGTGTGGGACACGCTTTTCCATGCTGGAGTCTTCACGGTGCTTCTTTCAGGAGTTGGAGGAAAAAAGGACGCGGATTGTCCTTTGGAACTTCACTGAGTGTCCTGTCCACTCAGTCAAGGTGACCCAAGCCCCCCCACATTGGAGGGTCCACGCGTGGTCCCAGGAAGGGCCTTTGCCGCCCGGCTCCAGGGATGACTCAGGGAGCACTTTTCCCGTTTTAGCTGCTGCCGTGTGTCATCTGATGTGACTAACGTCTCTCCTTGTGATGAGTCACCCAGCCAAGCACAGGAAGATGTGCCTTCAGAAATGCAGGGTTTGAAAGAAGATCCTCTAGGTGGCACGGGCGGGGTGGGGGTGCTCTTCAGCAGCACTTCATTCCTTTTTCAAGGCCCCTCAACCAATCAAGGTCCCTCTGAGGTATTGGAGGATGGGCTCGTGGTTCCTGTGACCATGGCCCCCAGTCTATTTTGGGGAAGCTGGCAGGGGGAACACAGCAGAGTGTGTTCATGAAGGGAGCCTGATCTTATGCGTGGGTCCTTCTTAATATTTATAACTTGCAAAGATGTTGATTTCACAAGTAGACCTCAGATTCAGCAAACCCAAACTACTACAGTGGGAAAGACATTGGCTTTTTGTAGATTTCAGAATGTTCAAGATTGAGGCCTTGGGAAACGGTTCATTCAGACTCTTGCTTTCTAGATGATGAAACCCTGATTCTCAAAACTGCATAAGGTATCCCACCTCTGAGCTTCCACTGCAGTCCTTATCAGTGCACTAATTCAGTCCTACTGTCATTGAGGTAGTGTATTATTTCATTCTCACACTGCTATGAAGGACTGCCTGAGACTGGGTAATTTATAAAGGAAAGAGGTTTAAATGACTCACAGTTCTGCATGGCCAGGAAGGCCTCAGGAGACTTACAATGGTCGTGGAAGGGGAAGCAAACACGTCCTTCTCCACATGATGGCAGGAAGAAGTGCCGAGCAAAAGCGGGGAAAGCCCCTTATAGAACCATCAGATCTTGTGAGAAGTCACTCACTGTCAAGAGAACAGTAGCATGGGGTGACCGCTCCCATGATTCAATTACTTCCCACCAGGTCCCTCCCACAACATGTGGGAATTATGGAAACTACAATTCAAGATGACATTTGGGTTGGAACACAGGCAAACCATATCAGGTAGGCAGAAGAATGCCCCTCCAAAGATGTCCACGTCCCAATCCCTCAAACCTGTAACTATGTTACCTTAGATGGCAAAGGGAACTTTGCAGATGTGGTTAAGGATCTTGAGATGGGAACATGATTCCACATTATCTGGATGGTTTGATGTAATTAAAATGGTCCTTATCAGGGGAGGCAGGGGTGTCAGACTGAAGGAACAAGAGGTGATAAAACAAACAGAGGTCACAGTGATGAGGGGCCATGAGCCAAGGAATATGGGCAGCCTCTAGAAGCTGGAAAAGGCAAATAAGTGGATTCTCTCCTAGAACCTCTGGAGAGGAACACAGCCTCATTCTGGATTTCTGACCTGCAGAACAGTGAGATAAATTCACATTATTTCAAGCCACTAGAAGGTGATGGTTTGTTATAACGGCAACAGGAAACTCATACAATCCACTTCTCTGAATTTCAGTTTCTTCCATGAGCCTGAGAGCAAAGTTGAACGCAAGAGTTGTGCTGCATTTGTATCTGTGACAGCAGGTCTTGCAGGCTTGGCTCATAGTAGATGTTCAGTTAACATGCATGAGCCCACACGACCCTTAAAGGGAAGATAGCTGTCCCTGAAGCCACATCCTGCTTCCTTCATTACTACTGTGTAGAATCGACCCTTAGCGTTTGGGAAAGGAGTCAGAGAACAGAGATTACACTCAACCCAGTCCTACCTCTGTGTCATAATTTTGGCTGCAAATCATTGAATATTTCCCAATATGCCAGGAACTGAGCAAAGTTATTTCTCTGACTTAATTTAATCCTCACAAAACCACTATGTATGGTAGGTTTACTATGATTCCTATTTTTCAGTATGAGAATGAGGCTTGGAGAGAAAAAGAGTAAGTAAAATGAAATAAAACCCTGCTGTTCCACCTGACTCTGAAGTCCTTGCTTCTAACCCCTGTGCTGTGCTCATCCTCTTTGAACTTCTGTTCCTAACCTGGTAATACAGAGATTAACACCCATCTGAAAAAGTGTGAGAGAACACATTTATTCATTCATTAGTTCAGGAAATTCTACTGGGTATCAGCCTGATTCAAGACACCTTGCTAGGCACTGGGGAATAGAGTGGCAAGCAAAGTGAGTCCCTGTCCTGAGAAAGTGAGAAGAGAGACATCCTATGCAAGTAACAAGTGTGTCATATAAAATAGCATCAGCTAAAGGCTATGAAGAACATTTTTAATTAAATAAGATAATGTTAGAGAAGTTAACATTGTGCCCAGCACATAGTAGGTGCTTGAAAAAATGTTTGCTGAGTTTCTGAATGGGCATAAGGGATACTGAATAGATTCCCTCACTCTGAAACATCTACTGTCCCCTGGTGCCAGGCCAGGTGGGCTCGGGATGGACATCCAATGGGACCCTTGTCCTTAGAAGCAGAGACTGAGCCAGAATGTTTGGTGTGATGATAATACTGCACCAATGGCAATTAACTTATGCCTAACCCCACAAAGCCAGAGACAACACCGCTAATAACACTGCTTTCCTCTTCCCAGGGCTCTTCTCCCTGATTCAGCCTCTCATCCTCCAGTCTGTCTCAGCAGTGATTTTTGATCCCCAAACCAAGCCAAATCTTTTTTTTTTTTTTTCATTATTCAAGGAAAAGCTACTGATATGGTTTGGGTGTGTCCCCACCCAAATCTCACCTTGAATTGAAATCCCCATGATCCCCACAAGTTGTGGGAGGGGCCCGGTGGGAGGTAAGTGAATCATGAGGGTGGTTCCCCCATGCTGTTCTCATGACAGTGAGTGAGTTCCATGAGATCTGATGGTTTTATGTGTCTGGCATTTCCCCTGCTTGCCCTCACTCCGTCCTGTTGCCCTGTGAGGAAGGTACCTGCTTCTCCTTTACTTTCTGCCATGATTGTAAGTTTCCTGAGGCCTCCCCAGCAATGCAGAACTGTGAGTCAATTAAACCTCTTTCCTTTATAAATTACCCAGTCTTGGATATTTCCTTATACCAGTGTGAGAATGGACATACACAACCAGGCACTGTGAAGGAGGTCAGATGTAGAGGGCCTCAGAGAGGTGAGAACAGTGGCAAACTTATTTTCTCCCCCAAGAGAAGTCAGTAGATTTTTTTTTCCTACGTGTTCAGCCTTTTTAAATGTTGGCAATTTGAAGCATCAGCCACAACAATTTGCCCCACGCAGGGTAATACTTAGGGGCCCAAAGTGCCTCCCTGTACTTGCCCCAGGAGCACCCAACATGTGGTAGATGATAGTGATGATGGGAGTAACAACACTAATAATCACTGCAGTGATACAGAGCGTATATACCTGCTGGCAGGGTTTTAAGCACGCCACAGTCTGTGAGTTGCAGGTGTGCCCTCTCATGGTTACAATTATCCCCATTTTCAAGATGAGGAGACAGAGTTTCAGAGGGTTCAGTCAGCTTCCTTAAAGCTTCACAGACAGGAGCAGCTGGTCTGGATTCGAATCCTGGTGGTTGGCTCCCTCACTCAAGTCTCTAAACTGGGCACCCCCCTGCCTCTCAGAGAGAGGCTAAGTAGAGGTGCACTGATGGCTGCGTGAAGGCTGAGAGAGCCAACTCCACTTGACACAGATGCTCAGGCCAGCCCTGACTGCTGGGTCAAGGTCAAGGATCTCCAGGGGCTGAGAGTCTCTGGTCCCTGATGTGTGCGACCCCCAGTCTACTTGTCAGGCATGCCGGGGACTGTTCAAGCTCCTATCAACTTTGCTTAATGCCTCACCCATTAGTTTTATTCAGAGCCCTTTATGTGTTTGAAAATATTCCTCTTCATTATTCATATTGTGCCACAAGAATGATATATTTGAAGAAATCATCATGAATAAAGTGGCCAATTTAGCAGTGAGATTTACTAGGAAAATACTCAGTAAAAAATAGTCAGCCACCACAGTTTCTGGGAGAGAAAAAAAATGCTGTTTGGGCCTTCGTAGTTATGGAACAATGCTCATAGCTGTGGGATCCTATTCAATAATGTTTCCTATAGCAATTCTCAGACAAAGAAAGAAAAAATTATTTTTAATAATGATAAAAGGGGAAAGAAAGAGGCTTCAATTCTAATCAAACCTCTCGTTACAGAAAAAAGAAATTATCCTCTTTCCCTCTATCGTTCTAAAATAGATTGGGGGAGGGTAAACATGTGTGTACATTAAAAATAGAATTGCTAATAATCTTGCAAGTAAGTGTGCTGGGTTTGGGAGGCCAGATGGCAGGGCAGTAAGAGCTAGAGTCAGAAGCTCATCTCTACTCAACTCTCATTAGCTCTGCAGTCCAGGAGAAAGGTAGTTAGTTGGCATGACTGAGCCTCCACCTCATCATCCTTAAAATGGGGTTATTTTTGTACCTAGCAGAGATGATCAGTGTCTTTCAAAATTCATGTTCTCCCTTTCTTTGAGTTGCATTGGCACTGGGAAGGTGCTGGTAAACCAGCTCACTGAAAAGAAACAAAACAAAAGCCTTGATGTGTAGCCTTTGCTAAATGCTATGGTGTAAATACTCTCACCATGGCTGGCGTTTAGCTTCCTGTTGGACAGAAATGCACAGAGTCAGCTCTTGATCCCATGCAGCACTAAAGGAGCTGCCTGACCCCAGTCCACGTTTCCCAGCCTCCATCTGCCCAGGTTTTAAGGCGTGGTCATTGATTTTCCTCACTGATCTTTGTTGCTTCCAGTGCAAGCTTTTACAAAACGCAGTTGCCTCTTCCCTGCCCACTCTCACCTTTCTGATGGAGCCACGCAAACGGAGAAGCCTGAGTCCCTGAATCACTGTATGGAGGCAGCTGTCCCTGGGCACAGATACCCACATGAAACTGTTAGGTAATTTGAAAGTATCCTTTTGGGGTCTTTTCTAGCATTACTCTAATGAATGAACCAGCATATGGGATGTTAATAAGAGTGCTTATCTCATAGGATTCTTTGAAAAGCACTTAGCTCAGTGCCAGGCACCCAGGGACACTAAATGTCATCCCTATTACAGAAGTGAAACAGAAATAGAATAATTAGACTTCTACATTATTATACAGAGAGAAACTTTCTACTTTCCTCAAATACAGATAGACTACTCTTAGGGGATGTCTATTTATTCATTAAGCACACTTATTGAACATCTACTATTTGTAAACTTAGATAAGTCATCTTTTCTTTCGATGAGGCACCTGAACTCCGGTCAGGAGAGAAACCATGTATGTCAGTGGCTATCTGTCTATGAGGCAGACCGGGATGAGTGCCCAGTAAAATCTATAGTGAGCACTGAGTAGCTTCCAGGCACAGGGTAAGCACGGGCACCTTACTTAAATACTTACCCTAAGGGCAGGTTTATTATTATCCCCATTTTATAGATAAAGAAACTGAGTCTCAGAAAAGTCGGAACTGGGATTTGAACCAGGGCAGCCTGACTCCAGATCCCACACTCCTACGCAGTGCATGGAACCACTCCTTGTAGTAGTTCAGGGAAAGTGCAGGGGTTACCAACAGACAGGGGCTTTTGAGAAGGGCCCTGAAGGAGAGGTGAGCCAGGTTATGTGAAGCCAAGGCAGAGTTAGTCCAGGCCACAGGAATTTGGAAAGAAAGTGGGTTCCTGAGTATAGCAGGCCCCACATGCCTGGTTAAAGAGTTTGGGCTTATCTCCAAAAATCAAAAAACTTGAAAATAAATTCAAAACCAGACAGGGCTTGGATTATTCAGCTTCTTCCCTGCAAACGACTACCTGGCTTTAACTCCAAGTCAGAGCTATTTCGCTGATTAGCTCAGATTCCATACACTAGCAGTTTCTCTCCAGGACTCAGATTTATTTAAGTTCACCATTAAAATGCAAGCTGGAATCTACTCTAACATCTCTATAGCAATGAATGTCCTAAAAACCAGCGCCAACTTTAATGATTAAATTATCTTTATTTTATTTTCGATTCTTATATCTCGACATTTCCCCACACTTTATTACACTTTCACTAATTCAATTGTACTTTACCAAACCCCAGGGAGGAGACATGCTCCCCAAAGAGATCTATTCCAGCTGTGAAATATACGTAGTGTGGACATCTCTTCAAACACCATCATTTTCACAATGGTTATGGGGCCTCTTATTGCAGTAGTTTTAAGTCACAATTTATAATCCTGAATTAGAAAGAAAAACCTCTTCAACCCAAGGCAGTTCTATGTTAAGGATCTTATTGCAAGGATTGGTAGAGGGCATCATTATAAGGGAAAGTGGTTTTTTTTGTTTTGTTTTGTTTTGTTTTTAATGTTCTTCAAGACATTTAACAGGAATGAGTGCTATTTTGATTGTGGTCATTGAAGGGGGAACAACTTTAGGGCATACAAATCATGGACTGAGCCTAACGTTATAATTAACATAAAGAGTAGATTATAAAAGATAAAAGACACCGATGAACCTGTGCCAAGTATCAGTTAGCAATGACTTTTCCATTCCTCAGAGAGTTTTCACCCATTCCCAACCTAGGTAAGGTCAGAAGCCTGCCTGCCATGGTGGAATCACAAGGAGGAGGCCACCCAGAGGAAGTTCAGAAACACGTGGAAAGTTTTTTTAAAATTGGTTTATTCACCTGCTCAAAACTTTCAGGTTGACCTGACCAGGCCATGCCCCATTTACTCCTTCTGTGAGCAGCGTAGATATTACCTCCTCCAAGAAGCCTTCCATGCACCCTAGCACAGGGACAAGCCTGTCTGCTCAGTGTTCCCAGCATTTATCCCTGCAGTGCACCCTGGCTGGGATGATTCTGGAGTACGTACTTCCTATGGTTGGTGGTAGCCATCTCCTGAACTGTCCAGCTTTCCTCTTCACCTCTGACCAGGTCCTCATCAGGGGTAAGTCTGACACCCAGCTCAGTAAACACTGTGCAGGTGAGGCTGGCTCCTGAGGTCTGTCTGTGGCTCCTGAGGGTCCCAGGTCCATCCAAGCTCTGGGGGAAAGGCCAGGTTGGGAAGGGGTGTTGGAAACCCTCCAGTCTCTCTTGCTGCTCAAACCCCCATTGCTAATTCTGTGTCCCTCTTCCTCCCAGGAGGCTTCATAGGAGTCTGCGGCCTTTCCCATTCATTGAGGCCTCGCTTCCCCAGAGACAGCATTTGCTAGGCTGAGGGATGATTCCTTTGTCAGCAGCACATTGAGTTGGATCTGGGTAGTGGGGCACTCACCACCACCTTGCCCCCAGGTGGGTAGGGAGAACTCAGAAGGAAGGAAGGCATCCATACAGAGGCAAGAGCAGCTCCTTCCCCTTCAAAAAGGCCTCTCCTCCCAGGCCTGGGGGTGGGTGGAAGCTGTGTTTGTTATCAGAAGGAAAGGGTAAGGACCTAGTCCTAAAATAAACAAAATTCCCTGGGAGAGAGAATCACACCACATAATCCAGTTCTCTCATTCAATTATTCATTCCACAATCATTTGCTAAAATTGAACTAAGTGTCCTCAGGAAAAGACAAGAGAATCTGGTGTAAACACAATGGATACCCCATCCTAACAAGTCAAGGGAAAGACAAGTGATTAAAAACAGAGCTAACATTTGCACAGAGCTTGTTATATGCCAGGTAATGTACTAAACACTAAATGTGTTTACTTTGCATCCTCTTGTGCAGGGGATACTTTTGTTATCCCATTTTGCAGATGAAGAAACTAAGGTTCAGACATTCAGTACTTTACCCAAGTCATGTGACTACTAAGTGGCGGTACTGAGCTTCAAGTCTGCGAAGCCTGAACTCTTAACTTCTCCTCCAAGTAAAACCTGTTGCTCACCACAGTACAATGGGCTCATTGCGCCAGTGAAGTTTATGCAACTATTGATTCCGCGGGTATACTAAAAGAGAATAATAAAGAGTAAATTATCATACGTGGGTGTGGGGAGATCAAGAATGATTCCTCAGAAAAAGAGGTCATTTCACTGGAGCTGTAAAGGAGGAGGAGCAGTCGGCCTGGACAAGAAGTGGAGGAAAGGGCATTTCATGTTTGGAACAGAGGAATTTTATATGACTGATGTGTGGGGGATGGAAGGAGCAGGGGAAATGGTGGAAGAGAAGAGGCTTAAGAACTAATTTGTGGTTAGACTGAGAAATCCCTTGTACAAAATGGTAAGAAACCAATTATTCTACCACACTCATTAGGAAATGGTGGCAATCAGTGCTTGCATTTTTACCTCAATCCCTCTCCTTTGCCATCGACCGCTCATGTAACTCTTAGCACTAAACAAAGAGCTCAGGAAAGCTGTGGTTATTTGGCAGGTCCATTTAGCAAACCTTCACCATGTGGGGGCAGAGAGGGCAGCAAAATGGTTTCAGATAGAAAGCCTCAATCTGCTCGTTGGTGATAACCAGGAAACTCCGGAAGCTCAGATAATCTGTAACCTAGATCATGAATCCTGAAATAACACAAAGTGTTATTCCTTTGTGATGTTATTTTTAAAATGTACTCATCAGGTGTATTTATATTCTGCATCTTTCAATTAAAAAAAAAAGAATTTAAGGCAACTGAAAGAGCCAATGTAAAATACGACTAATAAAATGGGACTACAAATAAGAAAACACAAAAGGGTCAGCACAGTTGCTGTGACTGAGTTTAGAACCAGGATCTGAGCTTCCTAGTGGCCAAAGCAATGAGGGGAACTCAGTGTTATGTAACTTGGATTGTCTGAAAGCAACAAACCACAACAGCTCCCCAGGGGAGACAGACTTTCCTAGTTCTAAAGTCTGAATGGAATATCTCAAGTTCAATGTTTCACAGGAAACACAGAAATCGCTTCATATGGCTTGTAGGAACCTTAAATAAAAGTCAAGAGACATGACATTTAAAGCAGTGTGTGGGAGGAAAGGGATGTGTCCACATATGGGAATTTCCTGGGATCCCAGCGTTTATTCTGCATTCATTCATTCATTTTTTTTATCCCTCCGCTAACAGCTATTAATGACTCTTAAATGTTGGATTGTCTTCTAGGACCTAAAGTCAGGGAACCAGACACAGGAGGAAGAAGAAACTGAGAGGCGAATCATGGGCCAATGCTTGAGAAAAGCATTAACTGATGCCAGGCAGAAGCGAGTTTAAAGTCACCAAGGTGTGCAAGGGCTTAGCACACTCTGGGGATGGGGTTAGGATGAAAGTGGGCCCATTCTAATGTCCAGCTGTAGCAGCGGGCATCAGCAGGCATTTGGTTTTCTTACATAAAAATCTCTTCAGGACAGGTCTGGAAGGCTCGACTGCAGCCCTGGGAATGATCCCAGCCTGTTGTGGGACTTGGGTGAGCCTTTTAACCTCTCTGTGCTGACTTTCCTGAACTTACGTAAAAAAAAAAAAAAGAGACTCCAACCTTGGGATGCCCGTCTCTGTCTTGTCCAGCAGAAAATTCTGACTCCATGTATGTGTCTTTGAGTCAAAGATAGGATTATTTGTGTCAATAATAAGTAAATAAATCTCTGATGTTTAAAAGGGACAAAGGTGTTGATCACAGAGGGCTTGGGAATCTATCAAGTCCTGCCCTTCTCTTCAAACCTCACAACCGTCTTTGTGGGGTATTTTCCTTCTCATATTAGACGTAAACACCCAGCAACTAAATCCTTAAAGAAAAATAGTTCAAGAACCAAAATATAAATTTTACATGATTACGGGGTGACTTAATATTGAATCTAACCCACATATAATTACATTGTTCAACACTGGGGTTATTTTCCCTGCTGCTATTATAACCATCTATCTTCCTAACAGGATAATTTGATCAGTTACCAGTTAGCATTTTTTCGGTTGTACATTTAGGGACTAAGTGACCTGAAGTGCAATCAGAGGAACACAACCGAGTTCCCTTGCTCTCGACTAAACAAGGGCTCTTCACCAGCCCAGCAAAGTTCCACTTTGGTTTTACAGTCGTGAAAGCATCGGTGCATTTCCAGACACGGGAGCCACAAGTTTCAGCAAAATGGGGAAACTGCAATTGTGAGGATGAGATTGGACGACGTACATGAAGCTCATGGCACAGAGTAGGCATTCAATAAATGATGCTCCCTCCTTATCCTTGTTATGATTATTCTTCAGTGTCTCAGATGTGTCCTCTGGTGTCACTTCCTTGTGTTTTAATTTTTTTTTTTTTTTTTTTTTTTTTTTTGAGATGGAGTCTCGCTTTGTCACCCAGGCTGGAGTGCAGTGACACAATCTCGGCTCACTGCAAGCTCTGCCTCCCGGGTTCACGCCATTCTCCTGCCTCAGCCTCCCAAGTAACTGAGACTACAGGCGCCCACCACCATGCCTGGCTAATTTTTTTGTATTTTTAGTAGAGACATACTAAAAAAATTTTAAAATATTTTTAGTATTTTTAGTAGAAACACAGGGTTTCACCGTGTTAGCCAGGATGGTCTCGATCTCCTGACTTCGTGATCCACCCGCCTCGGCCTCCCAAAGTGCTGGGATTACAGGCATGAGCCACCATGCCCGGCCTTTTTTTTTTTTTTTTAATGAAGATGAGAGACCTTCAAGGTCACACAGCCCCTGAGGAACTAAAGCCATACAAAAACAAAAGCCTCCAGTGCCATTGCCCAGGCCTCTTCCAATCTGCCCTGCAGCTCCTGTTTGGGACACAGCCTGACGCTTTGCAGACTGACAGCGGAAGATGCTGACCTATTGGGTGTTCCTGCTGTCTACGATGGGCTCTGTGTGGCATCCAGGTCCGTGTATCTGAGGCCTCGGTGTTCTTGACACTTGGAAGAGGTAACAAATGGGAAACTGCAATCCTGAAGATTACAGGATCCATCATAGTGTTCTGCAGACCCCAGCTGTGCTGTAGCCTCTACCACACAGTTAGCACATGACTGTTCTCGGGGCGTCCTGCATATTGGTTGCATCTTCCTTACCAGGCTCTGCGGGGGAGACAAGGAGGTCACTGTTCCTGGCAGAGCAGGACACTGGGGGTGACCCTAACATTAGCTCATTTGGGGATCCAGCAGTCACAGAAGATGGCTAGAAAATGGGCCAATAGCCAACAGGCTCAAAATAAAATATACAAGATGGACATTAGAAGGAGCAGGGAACCCAGGGATGGCAAGATAGGAAGCGCACAGGCAGCAGGACCTGCAATATACAACGGCAAGTGTAAGTGGCCCTGGCTGGGCACTTGTCTCTGTCCTACACAGGCAAGGCAGGTCTGTGAAGAACTGAGGTTCCAGGAAGGTTATGAGGACCAAAGGAAATGTCTTGGACAGTTTGGTAGGCAATGGGTTTCGTAATGGAGATGAATGTGAAGATATCAGAACTGAGGACAATAGTTGCATCCACGTGGGATGCATTGGGAGGCAAGACTAGGGGCCTGGGCTGGGGCTGCTCAAACCTCCTCTGCACTGGGAGAGGGTCAGTGCCCCGGGATGCAGGGAAAACCAGGAGGGAGGTGCTCAGAGACAGATAGAGCATCCTCGCACAATGCTGGTCACAAAGAGCTCCTCAGATGGATTCAGTGATCAACTGGCTGTTCAACCAATCAATTGATGTATTTATCTGAGTTCTCATTAAAGTTAGTGGAAACCTACTCTGCCTGCTTTTTGCAACAAAAGAGTGGAGGCAGGCTATTGGAAGAAGGCAAGGGGTGGACAGATTTGATGGGAGGCTGAGGACCAGGCTTGCACAGGAGCAGAGACAGCATTGGCACCTGGCATGGCCCACTCCAACTGCCACCAAGGTCACAAAGCTGACCTCTGGGAGTTTGTGTCCCATAGGCTGAGCCAAGGTCATGAGCCTGTCCCCTTGCTGTACCATCAAGCTGGTGGGAGAAGGACCTGGGCTCCTTGGTGTGGGAGGACAGGTGGCAGAGGGAAGGAGTCACCCAGGACTGCTCCTCCTGGATCCATGTCTCCAGGTCTCCTCCTGGATCCATGCAGAAGCCAGAATTTTTCCTAAAGGAAGAGAAGGGTGAGATGATGCCAAGTGGATAAAAAATAAAGAATAGTCCTCTACTCTGCCCCCTATGACACTCCTATGGCCCTTTTCATTTTGTGTACTTGTTGTCTACCCTAAATAAAGAAGGCCTCATAGGAAAAAGACGTGGGAGCACCATTGAGAATGTCTAGAATCTCATCCATAAGTTAACTCTGCAGTCTTTAGCAGTTGAACTTGACTGCCCCAGAAATCTGTAAAAGACAGCTGCAGCTACCTGCATTCAACTTTATGGCTCTGGCCTCCTAAGTGTGGGACCAGGGTCGCTTTTCCTTGCTTCTGCAATGAGATTTTTCCCTTTACTCAGTAATGTTTAAAGTATGTATATAATATTGCATAAAAGCCATTCTATATGTACACTTTGGGGTCTGAAACCTTTTGTGGACTATTACGTCAAAAATGTTTTACTGAGTCACTGAAACTGTCTTTAACACAGTCATTCATTCATTGATTCTTCCATTGGCATGCTCATTTGCTAGGTCAGTGGTCAGTCATTTGGCAAACACACTCTGAGCACCTGCTCTGGACCAGCCTCTGCTAGTTGCTGGGACACAGTGAAGGACAAGGGAGGATCCTCTGCTCTGGAGAAGCTGAAAGTCTCGGAAAAGATGCAGACATGCCAATTGTGAAATGATAACACAGGGTGGCAGAAGCTCTGATGGGAAGTTCTAAGGTGCCCTGAAGGTGCACAGGAGGGTTTCTAACCCTTGGGCTTTCTGCAGGAAGGTAGGTTGAGGTGGGTTAGGACGAGAAAAGCCTTCCTAGAGGAAAGGGCATCTCAGCTGAGACCTAAAAACCAATAAGAGCTTGCCAGGTGAGTCATTTCTAATGACAGCAACGTCATCTCCTGGCGAGGGTTTGGAGCAGAGGAGTGATGCGATCACCATGGCCTTTTATAAAGTGCTGCCAGTGGTGTCTGCTATAAGCAGGGGAGTCACCACAGTGGCCTTGTATACAAATGGGGATTAACTGGCCTGAGTGAGACTAAAAGCACATTTGATTAAAGCCAGTAAGGCTCCAGAATTCCTACATGGGAGGGGCTGGGGTGCCTATCTGCTTCGAAGAGAGGCCCGGGGATCTGGTTTTAAATCTGAAGTGCTGTAATCAACTCACAGTGTACTCTTACATCTTTTTCTGGGGTGACCTGGGAGCTACAGTATTGAAAGAGTTGGAAGAGGTAAAAAAAAAAAAAAAAAAAAAAAAAGGGCCCCGAGTCATGCCTTCCAATTAAAATAGATTCTTCCATCATCATTAAAAAAAATTAAATAAATGAATACGGCCAGGCATGGTGGCTCAGGCCTATAATCTCAGCACTTTGGGAGCCCGAGGGGGCGGATCACGAGGTCAAGAGATCGAGACCATACATACTGGCCAACATGGTGAAACCCCGTCTCTACTAAAAATACAAAAATTAGCTGGGCGTGGTGGCGGGCGCCTGTAGTCCCAGCTACTCAGGAGGCTGAGGCAGAAGAATCACTTGAACCCTGGAGATGGAGGTTGCAGTGAACCAAGACCATGCCACTGCACTCCAGCCTGGCAACAGAGCAAGACTCCATCTCAATAATAATAATGATAAATAAAAATAAAAAATAAATGAATACAAGGGGTGAGTTACCTCCTTTGCACCAGAACAGAGAACAGTTAGGACACGGCCAGTGAAGCAGAGCATACCCTTCTGATAGGGCTACCAGATCATACTCAGGAGGCCCAGCTAAATGTAAATTTCAGAAACACACAAATAATGTTTTTAAGTATGTCCCAAATGTCACATTATTTGTTGTCGATCTGAAATTCTAATTTAACTGGGAGTCCTATAGCTTTCTTTGCTAAATCTGGCCACCCTACCTTCTGAGCTGTCTCCAGATGGAACATTTCTGCTCCCCAGGATGCCACTCTGCAACTAGAAGGCATGGCTTTCTGTCCATGGGGCGTCTCTCCTTCTCCAGCTCAGCCAGCTCCAGCTATGGACATTTTCTGGCTAAGGCACTCCAGGGGAGTCATGCATGGAACTGCGCTTCCACGGAGCTTGAGTCCTTCTGGGGCCTTCATTTCTCCTTCACGGCACTGGAAAGCTGGGTGAGGGGACCTCCCATTGCTTTTGAGACTGTTTGGTTGACAGAGCCAAGAAGAAAAGAAACGGAAATAATCTGCAAAAGGAATTTCGGAAGAAATAAAATGTCAGCAGGGGAAGGTTTTCCATGGCAATCTAGAAGGACCCAGGAACCAACCCAGCACGTCCTACAGCCTTGCCACCACCACCGCCAACCTGGTGATGAGCTTAAGGAGAATTGCAAAGCACCAGACAAAGCACTCACCCACCTCCCTGCCTCCAAGGACCCCAGCTCCCATCATTACCATGGCCTGACGTGACTTTTCCTCCCTACTCCCACTCGTGACTCCTTGACCGCGTACTCAGCAAGGAAAAACTGGATTCAGACAACCTGGAGCCTGACTCCCCACTCACTCACTGACTGCAGTGGGGGCAAGTTAATTGTCCTTCCTAGTGCAGGCAACAAACAGGCTTAAACAAGCTAATGCAGGCAAGCCCTAAGGGACAGCGGTGTGTGCCTTGTTCCTCCTGGCAGGGCCATGCCTAGCATGGTGTCCGGTTCATAGTAGATGCTCAATAAATCTTCCCTGTGTCTGAACCTGGAATGAGGAAATGCTGGGCTCCGTTGTCTGTGCTATTCTGATTATAAGGAGAAATAAATGGGCTTTTCTGAAACAGCAGACACCATTCACTACTAAATTCACTTTAAAGTACACAAGGAAAAAAAAAGGGGGCCTCTGCATCCCATATCACCACTGAGGAAAGAGATAAGGTTTATACCCAGAACGAATTCAGGCTTATATTTATGTAGAGAAGTAATCAGACCATCAAAGCAGAACAAGAAAGTGAAAGGGTGTTAAGACAAATGAATTTAAAAGTACACAATACCAGTCCCTGATTTGCTTTCCCAGGCAATGAAATATTTCAGAAGATTAAAAATGGTTATGTAACACCCAGAATCCACATTGTCAAAAAGATTTGTAACTCAATGTTTTCCTACCCAGGTACCAAATGAAAGAGTTTCATCTAGGGTTTGATCCTGGCAATTTTTTTTAAAGATATAAAATATATTGAAATATTTAAATTGCTTGTCAAATGTAAACTTGCCCATGTCCTGACACTTTTAAAATATATCGTAGCTTCAAACATCACTTCTCCTGATAGGATTTTTTAAGTTGTTTTATAATGCATTAATAGTGAAGATCAGAATCCGAAAGACTACTGTATTTGTAATAGTCACTTTTTTTTCCCCCTCATCCCCTATAATTTCCAGAATGTAATTCTGCCCCCAGCTGGTTAAAACATCTCTGACATCAGAGAGAAATGGGAAACTTCTAAATGTCTCCGTTCATCGGGGACCTTCATCAGGGGAGGACAAGGGTATTTGGCTTCACAGCTAACAATCGCCTTCGGGAGTGAGATTCCCTCAACTCTGGGAGGCTGTGTTTGTTTGTCAGAGGCAAGCATGCGCTATTTCTCTTTATACAAGCAAGGAAACCTAAAAAGAGGGGAATGCATTTCAGAAAGACCCGGGTTTGCTCTCTTCCTCCTCGGAAGCCTTACCATTAATGAGGTATCGATTGCCTGGCTATGATCATTGTGCCGTCACTGCAGATCAGTCCAGGATGGAAAGTTAATAAAGATGACTATCACAGCGCAGTCTGCTTCCGAAGGCACGCCAAGGCACTCGGATTTGTTTTCTTAATGTGGGTGTTTTCTCCGTTTCCATTAAGTTTTCTAAAATTTATTCCGGCTTGCTCACGCTGCTGCAAGAGCTGCGGAACCAGCATCTCTAGTACTGCAGAGAGCTCTGTCCTCAGTCGGATGGGCCATCCTTCTCCCCGACGTCAGCAAGGAGCAGCCAGGGTGGGGAGCCCAGGCCAGGGTTTGCATGTTTGTAAGCACTACATCTTTGACCCCCTACACCCCCCAGCAACTGTCAGCCACCTTTGTGGTGGAGGAGGGAATTTTAGAACTCACGAGGGCCTATACAGAGAACTCAGAAAATGACGCTGAAGTCGAAACTGCCAATCCCCCAGCTCAAGAGAGCAACTAGAGGCCTAAGAGAGGCCCAGGGATTTTAGTCAGTATGGCTGTTTTAAGATTTTAAGAACAGGATCAATGGAATGAGTGAAAGGATAGTGGCATTCCTTATCTGCCCATCTTAAAATCACCTGGTGGTGACCCTTGGTGATCTAACAGGACATAGTCGACAGAAAGCTGGCTCTGGAACAAGAAGGTCTGGGTTCAAATCCCACTTCTGTCAACTCCCGTCTTGTGACTTTTGAAGGCTGTTTGACTTCACAGGACCTCCTTTCATTGTTTGTGAAATTTGCAAAGTCATGATCAAGATTTAAAAAACAGCAGTGCATCTGAAAGTGCTGCTACATTCCTGGGTGTGCCGGAAGCACTTGGTAAATAGAAATGTTTCTTCTCTTCCCAGGGTTTAAGATGGGAGTGGCACACTTTTTCTGTAAAAAGTCACATCTACTACATAGTTTAGGCTGTGCAGTTTGTCTTTCCTTGTGCAGGCAGCAAACAGGCTTAAATGAGCTCATGCAGACTAAAAGGCAAAATCGAGGGTATGACATAAACACTTACACAATAAGAGGGAAAACATTTTTTCTCAAAATTTTTATTGATGTAATTAAAAATGGAATGGTTGGGTATAATTATTTTTTATCATACAGGTCTGCACGTGAGAAAAATGAATTTTTTGAGATAATATTTTATTTAACATTTGATAGTGTTTCCTATCTTCAAATCAACCGCAAATGTTCATTGTAAAAACTGTTCTCAGCTTGCAAGCCATGCACAAACAGGCTCAGGCCGGATGTGACTACAGGCTGTAATGTGCCAACCCTGGATTTCTGAATAGAAAGCCTTCCCTCCCACACATGCATCTCTGTTCATGTCCTCTGGCCCCTTTAAGTTCCTGAATCAAACTGTTTGCCTTCCCTTCTGCTGTGGTCTGAGTGTTTGCGTAAATTGCTGCAGTGAAACCTAATCTCCAGTGTGAAGGTAGTAAGAGGTGGGCCTTTAAGGACGTCACGGGGTGGAGTTCTCACAAATGGGATTGGTGTCCTTGTAAAAGAAGTTCGAGGGAACTTGTTTATCCCTTCCGCCATGTGAGGACACAGTGAGAAGGCACTGTCTGTAAACCAGAAAGTGGTCCCAGACGCTGACTTGCTGGCCCCTTAGTCTTGGACTTCCCAGCCTCCAGAACTGTGAGGAATAAATGCTCATTGTTTATAAATTGTCCAGTCTATAATATTTTTGTTCTAGCAGGCTGAACTAAGACACCTTCACTCACCATAAGACCGTGCTCCTCTGTGTCACCTCTTCTGAGAAGCGTTCCCTGATTCTGCCTTGTCCGCACAGAATGAATAGCATCATCTCTTTATTTATTTATTTATTGTACTTTAAGTTCTACGGTACATATGCACAACCTATAGGTTTGTTACATATGTATACATGTGCCATGTTGGTGTGCTGCACCCATTAACTCGTCATTTACATTAGGTATGTCTCCTAATGCTATCCCTTCTCCCTCCCCCCACCCCACGACAGGCCCTGGTGTGTGATGTTCCCCATCCTGTGTCCAGGTGTTCTCATTGTTCAGTTCCCACCTATGAGTGAGAACATGCAGTGTTTGGTTTTCTGTTCTTGCAATAGTTTGCTCAGAATGGTGGTTTCCAGCTTCATCCATGTCCCTACAAAGGACATGAACTCATCCTTTTTTATGGCTGCATAGTATTCCATGGTGTATATGTGCCACATATTCTTAATCCAGTCTATCATTGATGGACATTTGGGTTGGTTCCAAGTCTTTGCTATTGTGAATAGTGCCACAATAAACATATGTGTGCGTGTGTCTTTATAGCAGCATGATTTATAATCCTTTGGGTATCCCAGCAATGGGATTGTTGGGTCAAATGGTATTTCTAGTTCTAGATCCTTGAGGAATCGCCACACTCTCTTCCACAATGGTTGAACTAGTTTACAGTCCCACCAACAGTGTAAAAGTGTTCCTATTTCTCCACATCTTCTCCAGCACCTGTTGTTTCCTGACTTTTTAATGATCGCCATTCTATCTGAATAACACCATCTCTTCTTAACACAGACTCTTTTGGCTGACTCTGCAGGGAGACAGACAGCCCCTTGAGGGCAGCCTTGGGTTTTCTTATTCAATGTTTTCAGTAGGTATAGCACCAGCACCTACAGAGCTAAGCACATGTCTTTGGGGAAGGAAACGACATAGGGGTTAAATCTGGGCCACACTAGGGACAAAGATCTTGCCCCTTCCCAGCGATTGAGTAGCAGCCATGGGTGATCAATAACAATAATAAGTGCTAGCACAAACCCAGTGGTCACCACTAACTGGGTATTTCATTGTCATTATATTATCTCACTTAATCCTCACCCATAGTATAAGGTAGATACTATTATCTCTCCATTTTACAGATGAGAAAAATCGAGGTCAAATTGCTTGGGTGAGGTCTATGGTTAGTGTGTGGTCAAGCCAGGAGTCAAACCTGTGGACAGCTCACTACTGAGCCCATTCAATTGCCCCAGCACCTGCCTGTGCAGGCAGCTCCTCACACAGCATCCTGTTCCATCTCTACAGCCCAGTGAGCTTTCCTAAGATCACCATTTCACTACCATTTTCCTTTTAATCCTCCAGTGTTATGAACTTGAAACCAGACCCCCAAAAGTTTCATTTTATGTATTGAAGACATTTCCCCAGATGTCCCGATGCTGCGGCTTGTCCCTTTGCCTGTGGTCCAGGCAGAAGAGGTGAAGCCAGGTGGAGGAGTCATTGAAGCAGTCTTAAAGGTGCCCTTGGCAATCAAGTGGGGAAACTGAGGCTCAGAAAGGAGAAGGGCCCTTTCCCAGGTGGCACAGCTCTATGATGATAGTAGCAGAGCCTAGAATAGCAGCAATAGCTATGGAGACAAAAATGATGAGGTTACATTGAGCACCAATGTGCCAGGCAGTATGCAAAAGAGCTTCCTTGGATGAGCTCTGGCAAATACCTCAGCAAGCCACAGCACTGGGCAGTATCATAATGTCCTGGAGAATGGCGTTAGGTCATGCATTGGTAAGTAAAGGAGCTGAAGCAGCTGGACCTCGCCCAGCCCCATCACTGTGTTCCTCAGGAAGGTGGGTGTGGTGCAGGGGCCACCTCGGACCAAAGGGCCATGCCAGAGTTCCCCCGGCAGGACTGGGTCTGCAGCATCAGGAGTGACACAATGGTCTCCCCTCAAACTATGCCAAGGCTTTGTGGTTCTGGTATTTCCACCAAACTGAGTAAGTGCCACCAGGAGATATAAGTTCTGTCTTGGCTGTGCCTCTTCCTGCTCCTATGACTTTGAGAAGGCCACTTCATCTCTCAGAGACTCAAGTTTCCTTCTCAGTGAAACAGCACTCTTGGTGACTTCTCAATAGCTCTTGAGTTGTTCTTCAGTCCAAGAGTTCTGTTGGCTGTTCAACTTCATTTCCAACATGCTCCTGTGAATCACCAGCCAGTGCCCTGCTCTGCTGAAATCAACCAAGTCCCAATTTCTCTCACTTCCACACCTAACCCTGTGCCTCCTTCCATCACCTCCTGGGAGTCACCTGCTGGTATGGTTTGGCTGTGTCCCCACCCAAATCTCATCTTAAATTCCCATGTGTTGTGGGAGGTACCTGGTGGGGGGTAACTGAATCATGGGGGCGGGTCTTTCCCATGCTGTACTCATGACAGTGAATAAGTCTGACAAGATCTGACGGTATGATAAGGAGGAGTTCCCCTGCACAAGCACTGTTTGTCTGCTGCCATCCATGTAAGATGTGACTTGCTCCTCCTTGCCTTCTGCCATGATTGTGAGGTTGCCCCAGGCACATGGAACTGTAAGTCCAATTGAACCTCTTTCTTTTGTAAATCTCCCAGTCTCGGGTATCTTTACCAGCAATGTGAAAACAGACTAATACATCTGCCCACCACTACGTCTCCACTCACAGGCCCTGCTGGCACTGGAATGCAAGGATGGAATGGGTGCAGTCTTCATCCCTGAGGAGTTCACCATCTGCAGAGGAGATGCCATACCCATTCACATGGTTCTAATCTTGGGGGACAGTGACCAGTGCCATAGAGAGGAAGGCACACACTGCTATGGAAGTTTAGAGGTGGAGGTCTCTTTAAAGACAAGAGGATAGGAGGATAGGCAGGCTTCCTGGAGGGGCAGCATCTTAACCTGGAGGGGGACAAGTAGAGCTGACTTGGAGATTTGGGTTTTGAGGGAAGGGTCAAGGAGCGAAATAAGAGCAAGCACAGTAGGCTGGAAAGAACTCATTTTACAGATCTGCAAATTGGCTCCACCAAAAGCTTTTTCATCTGCCTTCCCATTTGTCTCCTCTCCCAGAGGGGTTTTGACTTATGAGCACCTCCAAGTGGGGATGCTTTCCACCGAGTCCCAGAGCTCAGCCCAAACCTTCTGCTGTGCTCTCCCCCATCTTTACACTTTATTTCAGACACTTTTCATGGGGTCAGGGCTCTACAAAAAAAAGGGGAACTTGCAAAAAACTATGCAAGTTGGGGCACTCCCTTCATCACACATAAGTCATGGGACTCTGGTCAAGTGGCCTCCCTGCCGAGCCCCCTTGTCCTGATCAGTAAAGTCGGTGTCTATTATCTGTCCTAGAGAGCCTCTTACCGGGTCACCAAGGACCAAGAGAGAAAAACAGACAAAAGAGCTTTTGGAAGTATAAATTATTAGAGCAAACATGATCCCATATTAGTAGTAGTAATCATTATTACTAATATTAACTCATAATTAATTACTGCCATTTTAGTAATTAATTATTATTATTAATGATTTATTGCTAATTACTTATTATTAATTGGCTGCTTACTCTGTGCCCTACCCCATCTGACACTGGGGGCAGGGGCAGGGAGCAGAAGGGATAAAATCCCTGGGAGGCCCTCCTGTGTGCCCAGCATGGTGACTTGCCCCACTCCACTCCATCCTTCATAATAGACCTTGTTTTTTTGTTGTTGTTTTGTTATTTTGTTTTGTTTTGTTTTTAAGGTGGAGTCTTGCTCTGTCACCAGGCTGGAGTGCAGTGGCACAATCTTGGCTCACTGCAACCTCCACCTCCCGGGTTTAAGTGATTCTCCTGCCTCAGCCTCTTGAGTAGCTGGGACTACAGGCGCCCGCCACCACATCTGGTTACTTTTTTTGTATTTTTAGTAGAGACGGGGATTCAATTCACCGTGTTAGCCAGGATAGTCTCAATCTTCTGATCTCATGATCCACCCACCTCAGCCTCCCAAAGTGCTGGGATTACAGGAGTGAGCCATTGCACCCGGCTGACCTTGTTTTATAGAGAAACTAAAGTCAGTGAGGTGGCATGCATTGCCCAAGGTGGCACAGCCAGGAAGTAGCAGAATGGGATTTGAAACTAGGTCCATCTCACTAGCTGATGCTTCCTAGTGGGGCACAAGCTGCTTAGGATGTCTTTTCCAGGGCCCTTAAGGTGCTCACGGTGACATCGGAAAGTCAACATAAGCCTCATTCATTCATTCCTATTATGGCTCCAAATCTTTGCTGTGCCCAGGCCTCTGCACAAGCTGTTCCCACACACTTCACCACTCTCTTCTCCTCTCGTCCCCATTGCAGGCAAACTCCCATTCTTAAAGCGAGGTCCAGGCTCTGCTGATACACACAGGTATTCTCTTAAAGGATCTCATCACATCATTCTTTTGATGTGACATCTGTTTCCATCTCTCTCCTATTACACCATAAACTACATGAGGATAGAGGGCTTGTCTTTTCCATGACAATATTTAATGTATTTAGTCCAGTGTCAATAAATTAGTAGAAATGAGGGAAAGAAAAGAAAGGGGGAGGGAGAAAGGAACAATAAGAGGAGAGGAGGAAATGAGAGAGGGAGAGAGGGAAGGAGGGAAGGAAGGAAGGAAGGAAGGAAGGAAGGAAGGAAGGAAGGAAGGAAGGAAGGAAGGAAGGAAGGAAGGAAGGAAGACAGGCGGGCAGGAGGGAGGAACTCTCAGGTGACTCTGAGCTATTTGTGATTCATCTTTGTTTGCGACTTATCTGGAATCTTGAAGTGAACTTCGGAGACCTGTTAACTACTTCTTACACAATGCTTTCTGTGATACTTTCTCTTTGTTCTAATTTTTTCCAAATCTCTCAAACTTTCAACGTCCCACACTTTGAGTTACATCGAAGCCCACTCCACTACAAAAACTTCAACTTGCAATCTTGTTGTCTCAAACATCCTAAGGTTGTATAATAACCAAATGTCTTTGTTCTCATGATGAGAGTATGCATCAAGAATCAAAGAAGCAAGAGGAAAAGGAACGTTCCAGGCTATTACTGTAACAATCCAATTACAATGCCTATCAAACTTAACTTCACAGGTTATAGCTCCTAATTGCCTGACAAAAATTGACACTTCAGTCGCAACAGCATAATATAATCAGAGTCCAAATTAAATTTGATCGTGGGCAGAAAACGATGCTATCATTTGAAGGCATGGAAACAGGAGATCAACTAGCATGATACCAGGGATCCGAAATGAAAATTATTCATTAATGGCAATGCGTTTCTGATAATGGAAATGACACAGTTCAGACGGCTTCGTAAAAACACTATTAATTAAAAAGATGATAGACCTAACAAGCCGTAGAAACCAGAGGACTTTTTTTGGGGTGTGCTTGTTAAGGTGAAGGATGACAATGTGTAAGAACAGAAGTTGATGCACTTTTGTTGAAAGTGTTTCGCTGACGCATGAGCCAAGTTTACTGGCCGTTGCTTTGTGAAGTGACATTCTCCAGGGGGCCATGTTCCAGGACTATAAAAAAAAAAAAAAGAGAGAGAGAGACTTTGGCCATAATATGGTTCTGCAGTAAGTGTAAATGGTGCTGGCTGTAAAACAGAAGGGCCCAGTTCATAAAAGAAAAGGCTCAAGGGAGTTTGGAGTACCGTAAAAGAAAAATATGCCTGGACGATTTGAAAGGGCATGTGCACGTGTGTGTGAGAGTGTGTGTGTGTGTTTTGTTTTCTACCTTGCAAGGTCTGTGTGATTTGCCCCAGAGGGTGGCATTAGCGATAAGCTCCATCCCCCAGACCTCCCCGCCCTCCCCCCAACACACACACACTCATACACTTCACTCTCACAGATGGTCCTGATTTGAACAGTAACTTACCTGGCCAGCCTTTCCACAATCCCTAGTTTAGGGAATTGAAATACGCAAAAGGACAGGCAAATCTAAGAGCCTATCAGGGTTTGGGTACAGAAATTTAAAGGTCTTTTTTTTGTTGTTTAAAAAACATCACAACAAAATAATATCCTTTGAGAACGAGTTACGTGTTCATGTTTTGAGTTGTCTACTCATTCAAACAATATTTTTTGAGTGCCTTTGATACATTAAGCCTCATCCTATGATCAATGGGGAATTGCACTGAACCAGACAGACACTGTCCCTTTCCTCAGTCTAGCCAAAAAATGGGTGTTGGCCAAGTGCTTAGCCTTGAAAAAGAATGACAGAGAGAGACCAGAGACCAGAAGCGCTAACTGTGTACAGATCAGGAGGGCTTCTCAGAAGAAGTGATATTGAAGGTGAGACCTGAAGTGGGAGACTGGTGAATGATAAGGGGATGAGAGCGAGGGAAGAGTCGCAGCTTAGGAAATGACATATTGGCACCGCCAGTTATGATCGTGGGCACAGCAAAGCTATGAGGCTTCCCAAAATATTAACAAATACTACTACTGCATTCATCGGAGGAAACTGTTCAACTTAACTTAAGGCTTTAACTCGCCTTTAACTGGGCAAAGGGTCTCAGTTATGGGACTCTTGCATTAAAGGCATGAGATGCAGAAGACAAGAGAGGACAATGCTTTTCCCCCACCCTGTTAGATTCAGGCGCAGCTGTGTGACTGGCTGTGTTGATCACACGTGGGCAGGCTGGCTGTAGGCCGCTTACAAACAGAAGTGTTGAGAGCCATCTCACAGCCCTGTTGAGCTCTTTTCCTTCCCCCCCCAAGGACTGGTGAAGTCCCAGGCTGGGTCCCCTCCCTCAGCCTGAACCCCATGGTGAAAATGATGCAGCGCCCCCGCTACCAGGGAGGGGTGGCACAAGCAAGCAATGTGTCCTTATCTGTCAGCCACTGTGGCTTTGGGGCTCCTGCGAGGGCAGCTCAGCCTAGCCTGTCTTCCTCAGTGTAATAGCCAGGTGGGCGTGCAGGGGAGAAGGAGCCAGGGACGAAGGGGTGTCCCTAGCATCTTATCAGAACCCAGTGGGTTAAAGAAGCAGGGAAATTGGGGCCTGGAAGAGGAAGGATCTGAATGGATGCTGCTTCAAAGACGGAGATTCCAGTTCCACCGAAAGAAAAACCTTCCCATGAGATTGGCACGTGGTCCTTGGCAATGGTTCATGAGGTCACTTGAAACCCTGAGACTCAATGATTTTCTGATTCCGTACAGGAAGCCGGGTGTCACCAATCCAGGGACCACTAGTGACTATGAAGAACAGCCCATAGCCTGGGTTGTTCTATCCAATTTGTTTTAGTCTAGGTCAGCATCATTCAGTGCAAACTCTATTTCGAGCCTAACAAAGTGATCTAAAATGTCGTAAAATATGCAAACTGCAGCCCCAGCGTTTCCACCTTCTGTTCTCCCCCTCTCCTCTCTCTCCTTTCATCCCTCTCTCAATCTTTAAAGAATAAGGAGGCTGGCGAAAGGTGCAAACCCTATGGGGGGAAGGACATTTGACTGCCACGCAGAATTTTCACAATTCTGGACCCGGGGTAGCCCTGCAGCAGAACGGGGTTCTCTCAACTCAGAGCTCCACACGGCTGGCGGCTGAGTGTCTGCACCCTTATTAACAATTCCTAGTGAGTGGGATGGAGGCTGGGATCTACCCCGGGCCTGGGCTCGTCCAAGCGCCCAACAGTGAGGCTCATGGCTTTGTCGACGGGGTCTGACCAGTGGGCAGGCCTGTGGCAGGAAGTTGATCGTCCGTGTTCTGTGAATGGCCTCGACTCCACAGCTGTGTGCAGCCTCCCTCCTGCTGAAACTCACTTGCAAAGTGAAACAGGTTGGCAGCCTCATGCCAGAGAGAGCTTCTGCAGGCAGCAAATCCCCTTGGTTCACGCTCCCCAAAACATTTTACAAAAACAGAAGCAGTACCGGAGATGGGGGTGGACCTCAGACTAGATCGTGCAACCTCATGAGATCCTCGCGAGAAACATTTTATCCCAGTTTCACAGATGAAGACACTGACTCGCGGATAAGTCATGGAATAGGCCCAAAGTCATCAACTAATAAGAGGTGGAGCCAGGATTCAAAACCAGGCGTGTTCTTTGGAGCCCACACCCTCCCCATGAGGGATGAGAGGCCAGGCCACTGCTGCTGTCATCTCTACCCTCTATCCTCCCTCTCTCTCAGACTTGTGCTGGCCCCTATTGCTCCACAAATCCACCTGCTTCTCATCTCTGCTTCTCTCTGCAGACTGGCTTCCTCTGCTGGCCTCTCTGTTCCTGCACCCCTGTGACCTCAGCGGACACCTGGCTCTGGCTGACTATGGTCCAACCCTGGCCCAGACATATCCATGAACCTGCAAATGTCTCCCAACAGCCAACGGAGTCAGAATTTCCATGTCATAACCCCAAAATGCCCAGCAGACTGTATCTGGCTGGCCCAAGGGAATGAGGTTACCTGGTAACTGAGATAGCTGCACAGGCCCATTCCTGTGGCAGGCCTCTGGATGGGAGTGGATACTTCTAGAAGCCTAGGAATAAGGAGGTGGTTCCTTACAGCTCCATTATACATCCAAGCACTGTATCTGACAGCTCCAAGCCTCTAGGGCTCTTTGACTCATTTTGCTCCTCCAAAGCCACCATGCGCTCTTTCATTCATTCAGTAAATATTTGCTAAGCACCTACTAAGGGCCAGGCTATGCTCATCACTGGGAGTACAGTGGTAAATAAGGCAGACACGCTCCTTCCCTACGTGGAGCTTCTGTTCCTAGTGGGCAGACAGACCTAAACCAATACGTAAATGATGATGAGAGGTCACTTCAGTGGGACCTGGTCTCTGAATGAGATAAACAGGAGATGTGTGGGAGAGTAACTGAGGGTGTGGGGGAGGGAAATAAGGGAGTGGTCTCCTGCAGAAAGGACGTCCTACAGGAGTTAGCATCAGAACTGAGACCTGTGCTTGGGGACCTAGAGGCCACCAGGACAAAAGGATAGAAAGGAAAGACCTGGCTGTGCTTGAGAAATGCAGAGGCTTCCAACTGGCCCGGGGTGGATGCCTGGGGAGAGAGGCCTTCCTACACCTGACACCCAAAGGAGTTTTCTCTCCAAGCCCAGGATTCTGCAGCTCAACATCCTGCTTGAATTCTTCAATGCATTTGTCACGATGGGCAATTATGTTCCAGTTTGTCTCTTTTTCAGTGTCTGTTTCCTCCATGAAGTTCTTCTAAGTGCCACGAAGCCAGGGATCTTCTCCATTTTCCCTCCATAGTACCCCCTCTGCCTAGAAAGACACACAGAATGGATGAGAAAATGAATGAGAGAGAGAAGCACAAGCCATTGGAAAAGGATCTTGTGTAGGGATGGGTTGGAGCCCAGGCTGAAACAAACATTCCCCACACAGGCTCAGGGGTGCTGAGCAGCAGCTGGGCCCACAGTGGTCTCTTTCCTTCCTCACTTTGTTGGGCATCATCCAGAAATAAAGCGGGTGTTGATATGGTGCTTTCAGTTGGCAATGATCACGGGAAACGACCTCTTATTATCCTGCCTGCCTATTTGTTCCAGGTAGAAGTACTCATCCAAGATCACACCCAGCACATGTTCACAAAGAAAAGGATGGCTCCTCTGGCTGTGCCTGCAAGGGTAGACACTGGAAATAAACAACTGGCAAGTTCCAAAAAGAGTTTAATGGTCCCCCAGCAGCCTGTGGTCCTGCCATGCTGGAATCAAAGCATTTATTCTCCTCTTACATGCAGTGATATCTGGAAGGCTTTGACTTGTTTTCCATTGTAGGAATTGCATTTGTTGGCCCCAGACACCAGGAAAATAGCAACACCTGTGTTAAAATGGCAAGGAGCTCTTGGCAGCAAAAGCCTCACCTTTGTGATTAAAATAAAAAACAAAAATTTAAGGTTATATACCCAAATCATGTGCTCCAGAGAGTATAACATCAAGAGGCTCAGTGCAAGCTACCAAAATAACGGGGAGAAGAATAAGGAGATGACTAACTTCTCCCTATAACTAAAATAAAATTAAAAATGAATTAAAGAGTTAAATGCTCAAATGGAAAATAGAAAAGCATTAGTAAATATTTCTATAACTAGAGATGAGAAAAATCTTATTAACTATAGTAGTCACAGAACCTAGGAAGAAACCAAAAGAGAAAATACTGATATAATCTACACAGAAAAGATAAGATCCTGGCTGTAAAATATAAGAATAAGATTAAAGAGTAAGCTTCAAACCAGGACAAAATATATTTGACATGGATATAAATAGTAACTTTAACATGAAGAGATCTTTTACAAATAAAGAAGATGATGCCCCCCAACCACAGAAAAATGAGCAAATAATATGAACAGGCAATTTACAAAAGGAGAAATCTAAACGACCAATGATCTTTTAGAAAAAAAATCTACATAACAAGTAATCGAAGAAATAAAAATTAACAAAATAATCAGATACAACATTTTAGCTATTTAAATTGGCAGTGAGGCAGTGATTTACAAAAAAAAAAAAATTTTAAGGAGATGGTGGTCTCACTCTTTCACCCAGGCTGGAGTGCAGTGGCACAGTTATCATTCTCTACCCCCTGAAACTCCTGGGCTTAAGCGATCCTCCCACCTTAGCCTCCTGAGTAGCTGAGACCACAGGAGTGAGCCATCATGCCTGGCTAACATTTATTTATTTATTTATTTATTTATTTATTTATTTATTTATTTATTTTGTAGAGACAGAGTCTTGCTTTGTTGCCTAGGCTGGTCTCAAACTTCTGGCCTCAAGCAATCCTCCCACCTCAACCTCCCAAAGTGCTGAGATTACAGGTGTGAGCCACTACAACCAGCTGGCCATAATTTTTTTTAAGCAATAATACTCCATGTTGATATCATGAGGGGGAATAGAAAATTACATGTACTGCTTGGAGAGACTGTAATAGTCACACCATTTGAGGAGGCCAATTTTCACTTAAACCCTAATTTTTAAGCCCACACCTATGGTAGACAGACTAACAGTCTCTCAAAGATGCTCACATTCTAATCTCCAGAAGCTGTGAATATGTTAAATTATATTCAAAAGGCAATCAAAGCAGCAGATAAAATTAACTTTGCTAATCAGCTGATCTTAAAAGAAGAAGATTATCCTGGACTGACCGGGTGGGCCCAATATAATCCCAAGGGTTCTTAACAGTGGAAGGGGGAGACAGAAGGGTAGTATCAGAATGATGGGATGTGGGAAGGACTGGACCAGCCATGGCTGACTTTGAAGATGGAGGAAGAGGCTGTGAGCCTAAGAATTGCAGACATCCTCTAGAAGCTGAAAAAGGAAGGAAACAGAGTCTCCTCTAGAACCTACAAAAGGAACGCAGCCTGCCACACCTTGACTTTAGCCCAGTAAGATCTATTTTAGACATTGGATCTCCTGAATTGTAACATAATAAATTGATGTTGTTTTAAGTCACTAAATTTTCTATGGTATGGCAGCCACAGAAAACTAATACAGTACCCTTCCCCCAACAACAAAAAAATAGGATCTCTAGTTATTTCTTCTATCAGAAGTACTCTAAAATGTAACCAAAGATATATATTAAATGACGATATGTAATAGCGACATTTTGGGATCAATTTCATTATGCATATATGCAATTACTGAAAAATTACATATACCCACAACACAGAATACTATGCAGCCATTAAAATCATTGTGATTTTAATCACAGGGATTTAAAAATCATATTATGATGATTAAAAATCATAATGATGTTAATGGCTGCATAGTTTTCTGTGTTGTGGGTATACGTAATTTCTTTTCATGTGAAGATTTCTGATATATCGGTTTAAAGGCAAGTTACAACAAAATATTTACAGTAGCATACAATCTTTGAAAAACTACTCGTCTTTAACATATCTATGTCAAGATATTTGCCATGCTAATTGGGTGGTAGGACTATAAATAACTTTATTTTTCTTTTTGTGATTATATTTTTCAAATATCCAGCATAAAACCTATATGACCTAAGCAATTTTGAAGACACTATTATAAAAGTGTATTCTAGCACATTCGTATGATGAAATAACATGCCACCATTAAAAAATACAATCGGCCCGGTGCAGTGGCTCATGCCTGTAATCCCAGCACTTTGGGAGGCCGAGGCAGATGGATCATGAGCTCAGGAGATCGAGACCATCCTGGCTAACACGGTGAAACCCCATCTCTACTGAAAATACAAAAAAATTAGCCGGGTGTGGTGGCGGGCGCCTGTAGTCCCAGCTACTCGGGAGGCTGAGGCAGGAGAATGGTGTGAACCCAGGAGGCGGAGCTTTCAGTGAGCCAAGATCTCACCACTGCACTCCAGCCTGGGCAACAGAGCGAGACTCCATCTCAAAGAAAAATAAATAAATAAATAAATAATCAAATTGTAGAAGGATATTTCATGGCACTGGAAACTATTAATGACATATTACTAATTGAGAATGTTTCCATGATGGTAAATACATTACGATCCATATTGAGCTGAAAAGAAAAATATGTGTATACACAGGAAAAAGACTGACTGGAAATACACCAAAATATTACTGGTGATGGGACTATGAGAGGTTTTGATTGTCTGTATAGGTTTTCTGTAACTGGAAGCACATGATTACTTTTTGTTGCTGGCGATGTTTTCAGCACTTGGCACTGGTCTCCTGGACAGAGGTCCCGAGTGGCCACCTGGTAGTCACAGCTATAAGCTCAGGGGAGCCCTTCCTGCCTCCCTGGTGGACACATTCCGTCCTTGGGGATGGCATGCACCAGCTCTGCAGAGGCCAAGGACCTGGCACAGAGGACGCAAATTCTGGTTGTGACAGAGTCTGCTTTTCACATAAGGTGCTTTCTCTGTGGGCCGTTTTTCCTAATGCTTTCGTTCCTCAAACGCCTGGCACCCCTCGACTGTGAGCTCACATGGATGAGCAGGGCATCCAAGAATATTCTGGAAGCCCCATTCCAGGGTAACCCGACTGGACAAACTCCTCTCAGAAGCCCCAACATCAGCACCTTCTGGTCTCTTTGGGATGGATCAGCTGCCCCAGAGAAGAGTCCTCCCAACTCCCAGCGGGAGGGAGTCCTGGAGCCCCAGTAGGAGGACCAGGCTGGGGCTCTGGTGTTTCCTATGCAAAATTTCACTTCCTTCCTCTATTCCATCCAGTGCCCCCTCTACCCCTCTATCTATGGATGCTTAGCTCTGGTTTTTCTCAGAGATGGCGTAAAGATCATCTACCCGCCTCTGAAGTCATTCTTAAGTCATCCTTGAACAGACAATTATTTGCAGTTGCATTGTCATCATCCAGAGGCGGGTCCCGGTTTCCTGGGGCCTTCAGAGTCTGCAGCACAGATGGGCAGCTCTGGCTGTCCCCACTCTCACCCAAGGCTCCCTTAGTGCATGCAGCCTCGGGTTTGCAGGAAGCATCACCCTCCCTGTGTGCTTTCTACCTTACACAGGCTGTTGCTGTTCTCACCCCACATCTTACATGCCCTTGTTGGGTTATATATGCCCACATCTCCATGGACTATTTTTGGGTGGATTTGAGGAAGGTGATAAGCCAAATGTGCATGTTCAATCCATTCTTCTTACCAGAAGTCCAAGTTCTGAATGGATATTGACTTTATTAAACTTCATATCAGTGACATAGAATGTGTAGGAATTATTACTATTATCTCCATTTACCACTGAGAAAAGTGGAATCACAGGAGAGTTATGTAATTTACTAATTCTCAGCTGGCGGATTCTGGGCTGAAATCATACAGAAAGGTTTTGTGCATTGCTTAGAAGTATGCAGAGAGGAGAACATGGGTGGAGAGAAGATGTCAGACCAGGGACCGGCTCATGCAAGGTATGTGAGCAGCATGGCTGAGCTGGGAACCATAGGAAGACCACAGTGCTTAATTCTAGATTTTACGGAAGGGCTCACCATGCCTACTTCTGTGCACCATGGGGAATTTGACTTACAAGACACATGGGATGTTTCCACGTCCACTTTTCTCCTTCATCAGGGCCACCATCCTCACCCCTCCTGGTATTGGGGTTTGAGCTTGGGCAGCTGGCTTTATGAATGGGCTCTACGTCTCCAGCCCCAGCCTGAGTCCAGGCTGAGCTCCAGGAAATCTCTCTCAGCAGAGACCAATGGGGAAGTGACTGGTAGCTGAGCTGAGAGAAGGTTACGCGTGTGGGACACTCCGTGGGAAGGAGATTCTGCAACCCCATCTCCCAGACAATCACATGGAAATCTCAAGCCCACGTAACCCCTGATCATCGGACCATGCTTGGGGGAGATCAGATAAAGGGCCTCTTGCGGGTTCCCAGGATGCAGAACGGTGTCTTCCTAGTTGAGTGGCAGGTCCAGCAGGCCGGGCTGAGCTGAGATGGGCCTCATGCTCATTCCCATCTCCCAGAGTAGCAGAGGCCATCTGATGCCCAAGGGTCTAGGTGACAGTCAAGCACCAAGGGGATTTGGCAGTCCCAGTACAAACAGCAGGAGATGCCAACATTACTTGGCAAGAGCTACCTTTCAGGCCAGCCTGGAGATTGGCCAAATAACCAGGGACAACCAGGGACTCCACCCCAGGTTTGAACTTTTCCAGAGGTCTGGTTTTCAAGTCAGAGGTGGAAATCCATGTGGGAGTACAGGCTGATCCCTCTTCCCATACTCAGCCCAATCCATCGTCACCTACGCAGGTGGCTATAAGCATCTTTCCACCAGCTTCCTAGCACCTTCTGCTCTGTGCTGAGAAGAACCACAGAGGCAGAGGTTCTGGGGCAGGCCCAGCCCTGCTGGTATGATCTAGCCAGAAGTTGGGTTCACAGTGTTCCTTATGTCAAGCAGCAATGGCAGACATTGCACTCAAAGGTGTCAACTGCGAAGCCAGGCTTCTCCTCACCTGAGCTTAAGGAATGTTCTGGAAAGTGATGTGGGTGGTCCTGAAAGTGAACCCCTACTCCAGTGTTACCAAGCTTAGAGGCCATGTTACTTTCCAACTCTCTCATCTGAGCACTCCAATAAGCAGAACTGAAGGTTCTAAACCTCCAAAACCCCTGTCAAAGCTGCAGCATTGCAAGTCAGCTCTCATGCCCAGCAGCCAAGCCTGTCTGCCCTTTGCAAATGGCATCCTTGATGCAGAGTGTGAACACCCACATGGGATATGGCCTCGATCTAGGGGCACATACCCTCACATGCTGTGCCTTTGGGGGAAAGGCAGGGCTAAAGATGCCCACATTTTTTAAATTTACATTTCTATTCTTTAATCTTCAATTCTGATCTGCAGTTGAGAAATTCTAAATCAATTAGGATTGCCTTCTTTTCATTCCTAAAAACAGATTCTGTTTCAAAGATCAAATAGAGAACTTAAGGAGAGAAATATTTTGGATTTTCAGAGTACTCATCTTAACTTCCACAGGCTGTTTTATAAAAGTACTTGATTACAGGAACAGAAAAAAGAACAAAACAACGTAGGATCTTAGTGCATTAGAGAGTGCGCTGCAGCATCAGCTTAGGATATTCTGCCAGTTTAAAAAGTATTCATGCTCCCCCTTTCTCTGCTGGGCAAACTCCTATTCATCCCTTCATACCCTAACTCAAATGCCCTATCACCTGTGGAAGATTTTCTGACCGCACTGTCCATTTTCATCTCTAGAAACAATTAATGCTTTTTGTGTGATGCAGCCACACAGCTCTCAGTATGTACTTTCTGTGTAGTTTGTATTTTAATCGGCTATGTATAAAACCTCACATCTATAAACTGTCTTCCAAACTCACAAAAGCAGAGACTAAGCCTTATATAGTTCACAGTGGTTGTAAAAAAGTGTTGAAAATTCACATGCCACCCCTGCAAAGGCTTCCCAGAATCCCTGGGCAGCAGGAAAATCTACAGACAAGTGATTTAGACTTCTCCCCTCACCACCCACGGCCCACCATGGGTAGTGCGCAGTGGATCTCACTCCTTCCCTTAGGTTGTGTAAAAGTCAAAAACGAATTAAAATCCTTCTCTATAGTCCTCTCATAAGATGTATAAAGAAGGACATCTGCATTCTTTCCTTCTAGCAAATGAACTTTAAGAATCAGCTGTGGCCAGGTGAGGTGGCTTACGCCTGTAATCCCAGCACTTTGGGAGGTGGAGATGGGCAGATCACTTGAGTTCACGAGTTCAAGACCAGCCTACCCAACATGGTGAAACCCCTTCTCTATTCTGCTGTTCCTTTCTTATCACTGTGTCCTGTGGGCAGAGACTGTCAGCCAGTTGGCCCTGATTAAGGAGAGGGAGAGAGGAATGCCCCCCACACCCCCTACACACACACACACACACCACCATCACCTGCGTTACTCACATGACTTCCCTCTCTCCCTTCCCTTTAGGGCTGGAAGGGGGCTGCAGTGTAGAGAAAGCATAGGTAAAAGACACAGTACTTTGGAATGGTGAGTCATGCATTCTTAAATACATAAGGCCTGGGTGGAATGAAAAAGAATTTAGGACTAAGAGAAAGGAAGTCTCTCTCCAAGAAAGGTTCAGCTGGTGCACCCCACTCCTGACATCATGGTGGCCGTGACCCTACCTGGCTCCAGCCCCTGGCTTCCTCCAGGTTGGTTCTCCTCCATCTCTGAATGCCCAGGTCTAGAACACCATGGGAGAGTAATTGTTGAATATCTGAAAGTAACTAGACTTCAATAAGCTCATATGGGGCCATGTTTAGCCTAAAGGGAAGACTGGTAAGAGATTGATAACAGATCACTGGCAATCGAAGTTTAAAATCAAATTTTAAAGTTTAGTTAGATGAAGGGATACAGACGTTGAATCATCTTTAAATAGAATAGGAGAGAGAAGTAATATAGAACAGGATTTTTAGATATTTTCCCATTTTAAAATGAGAAATCATTTGAGGGAATCATAATATTAATAAAACCAGTAATAATAAAAGAAATTAAGTTTTATTAAACACCTGCTTTATTGTATAATAGCTAACTGTTATTGAATGTTTATTAAAAAGTTAGTAACTAACTTTTATTGAATGTGACAATGTGTTGAGTGCCTCATTAAATCTTTACAACAACCCTGTAAAGGAGATACTGTTGTCCCCATTTTACAGATGGCCAGGTTGAGGTTTAGAAAGACTAAGCAAAGCAATCGGGCACAGTGGCTCACGCCTGTAATCCCAGCACTTTGGGAGGTTGAGGTGGGCAGATCACGAGATCAGGAGATCAAGACCATCCTGGCTAATACAGTGAAACCCCATCTCTACTAAAAATACAAAAAACTAGCTGGGTGTGGTGGCGGGTGCCTGTAGTCCCAGCTACTCAGGCGGCTGAGGCAGGAGAATGGTGTGAACCCAGGAGGCAGAGCTTGCAATGAGCCGAGACTGGGCCACTGCACTCCAACCTGGGCAACAGAGTGAGACTCCATCTCAAAAAAAAAAAAAAAAGAGAGACTAAGCAACTCATTCACAGAGCTCATGGGTGGCTCATGGAGGCAGTACAGTCTGACTGTGGATGCTATAGACAATAGGTACCTGAACTAATACAATTCTGCCAGTGAGTATGGACTTCCTACTATGTTCTCAACTTCTCCTGTAGGAACACTGGAGTAGAAATGTGGTTCTCCCTTCTGAGAGTTTATAACCTAGTTCTGATGCCAGAATCCATGCATTAAATTATTCAGCAGCCAAATAAGAATTAAGTTTGAAATGCAAGATGAAAGAAATGAAAAAGTAGGGCTATGGTTTTCTTATCTGCTACAGATATTGTATTGTCTTGACCCCTTCTATATTGATATCTAACCATTTCAGTTCTAGAGCTACTGCCATGGTAACATGCAGTGTGGCCTTGGCCAAGCCCCATCACTGCTGAACCTCAGGCTTCTTAGCTATAATTCAATCTCCAAGCTTTCATTAAGGGTGTAGAGTTTACGGAGTCCTTTGCCATCACATACATGGAGGCTTCAACAACGAGTGGGACCAGGTTAACCACATTCTTGCCTTGAAGATGTTCCCAATTTATAGATTGAAAGGGTTAAACCAGCATGAAGCACAGAATGTATAGGGAGTATGATTGCTGCTGTGGCTGTTGTTTTTAGTGAAGAAGTGGTAACATTCTCAGAATTCCAATGGAAGACCCCTGAGGGATGCCTAGAGATGCCTGCAGTGCCAGTGGTCATGAGGATGATTGGGTCAATGTTTGGCAGGGGCATCTTTGTTTCGAAGATTTCACGGTGCTAAAGAAGTTAATGTGCAAATTAAAATCAATTATCTTCAGATAATTGCCTCTGCCTCCATCTTTCTCACTCTTATTCTCCTCTTTATTCCCTCAGCCTTGAAGGCCTACAGCTTGGAATGATGGCACATGAAGTTGAAAGTAAAGTGGTGTGCTCCTCAGACCGCAATGAGAGGGGCTAAATCGTGTGCTCAGATCAATCAAGAGACATGAGGTCCTTAGTCCCTGATTCTCATGCCACTACTACTCTTTCTCAATGTCATTCCTTTGAGTTCTTTTTCCTAGAGGACCCCAAATCTCTCACGCTAAGGACTTTATGGGCCCTTCCCAGCTTTGTGACCTTGAGTTAGTCACTTTCCCTCTCTGAGGCTTAGGTTTTTCATCTATAAAACTGGGCAATATTAACCTACCTCAAAGGGGGCTGTTATGAGGATTGAATTAGAAAACAGCTCCTGTTACATGACTGGGAAGGAAAGCTATTGATACCATTGTGCTTTAGGCTACACTGGTTCTTAAAAAATTTGTAACCCAAATATAACCAGGCAAGAGGTCCAGTCTCTGCATAGGGTAGCTTTTGAATAAACAATAGTTTGACAGTCAAAAGTAATTCTTAAAACTTTTCTGAAATATCCTATAGACCATTGAAGGGTGTGCAATTCACATTCTATACAAAACATTTTAAAAGCATCGTTCCCTATTTACTCCCCTCTCAACCTTCAAGCTATCCCATAACTTCCCCATAAGACTTTCTCCTTCTCTCCTATTTCCACTTAAGGCACCATGCAGCCTATGGTCTCTTTGCTTTGCCTGTCCCTGACTTCCTGCTCTACCTTTCTTCCTTCTGGTAATCCATTCCCATTCCTGAATACAGTGCCTTACCTAGGCCATTAGGAGTCCTTCCAATTATGCAGTTCTTTCGACTCATTAGACTGCCCAACAGACAGAAGGTCTGAGACCATGCAGGAAGACTGTGAGTCCTGTTGAGAAGGTCAGGTGTGTGCACAGGCTGCAAATACTGCTACAATACTTAGATCCACTAAAATACACACAAATAATTTGAATTGCTTTTAGAGCAATGCACAAAATAGAGGACACTCTTTGTTGCCAGCAAAGTCTTCAAGCTTTGAATGCTTACCTGGCTTCTTACCTGGAGAACTGTGCTTTTAGCCCACCTGGCATCAGGTTAGAAAGAGGCCAGCAAATCCCATGAAAGGCCTTCTGAGCTTTGAAGGCTTCACTGGGAGAGAGGAAAGAGAAAAAACCCTTTTCTGCCAAAGTCAACTGCCTACCCCTTTCCCATGATCTTGCCCTGTTTGGCCTTCTGATGAAGGTAGCATCTTTCAAAAAAGACTATCATTCTACAGCCACGGGTGCCAAGACCTCAAGAGATAAGAGAATGTTTACTCAAAGGAGAAAACCACCTTCTGCTCATTGCTCTTCTTGCATTGAAAGCTCCATTCCCTGTTAGAGTGTCCTTGTTAGATGTTTTAAAGGCCTTTGTTTTGTCCTCAACTTCAGGATGGATGGAAGAGAAATGTTGAAGAAAAGGTATGTAGACCAAAGTCCAACCCGGCCTCCTGTGGACATTTGCTAGATAGAGTTATTGGTATCTGGAATGGGCACAGGGTCCACTGAAACCTCTGAACCCTAACTCAAGAGCCAAGAGCATCACCTCATTTGGATCTGAGCAGAATCCAATCAGCAGTTCCCTCCGAGGAAGGCCCATCACTCAGCAAGCCGTTCCCAGGGTCTTCAGTCCCCATTAGTATTTAATGTTATTCCTATGGTAAGCGATGGCTGGGTTCAGCTCTTTTGGAATGGGTCTGGGTTTAGTTTGCCCGTGGAAAAGGATGCATTAGTGAGATTAAATGGGGCTTGTCATGCCGGCACATGTCACTGGAGCTGCTACAGACAATAACGACAGCAGGAAACGATCTTTCGCAAATGATGAATTTGTGTCTAGATTTGATTGTGCTTTTTTGTAAAGGTGTGTCGGGGGTCACAACTTCACACAGTCCAAACGGGTTTCCTGACAGGCTGCCAGCTCTAGAGTCTTGCAGTAGATTGGGTGCTTGGTTAAATGCAAGCTAATGTTTGTGCCTTTCATGGAGATGCAAGCACCAGCAGCAAGACAAAAAGAAAGTAAAAATTAACAGCGGGAGGAAAATGGGGAAAACTACTTGTTGTATTCCAGGCACCGAATTATACTGCTCAATTAATTTTTCTGGCTCCCTCTAAATGGTGGGCTCCTCAAGAGTGAGAACCACAGCTTATCCAGTTCTATTCTCCCAATTTTATTATGGCACCTGGCACACAGTAAACACTCAGAGATTGATGAATGTATGAATGGCCAAACTCTGCTTGATTCCCATTTTAGAGGAACAAAATCCAGACAGATACATAGCTTTAAGTGAGAAAAAAATCAATAAAACAGTCTTAGCACATTATCATACAATGGCATAAAGCAGTATCATGAAGTCATTAAAAATAATGGTGGATCCAGATGATTGGATGAATACAATGTGGAATAAGCATGCAATAGAATATTATTTAGCTTTAAAAAGGAGGGGAATTCTGACACATGCTACAGCATGGATGAACCTTGAGGACATTATACTAAGTGAAATAAGCCAGTCAAAAAAGAGCACGTATTGGATGATTCCATTTGACTGGATGACTCCATTTGACGATGATATGAGTTATCTAGAGTAGTCGAATTCATAGGGACAGAAAGTAGAACTGTAGTTGCCAGAGGCTCAGGGAGAGAGGTATGGGGAGTTGTGTAATGGGTACAGAGTTTCAGTTTTGCAAAATGAAAAGAGTTCCGCAGAGGAATTGTAGTATTGGTAGCACACCAATGTGAATGTACTTAATGCCGCTGAACCGTACTCATAAAAATGTACAGTTAAGATAGTAAATTGTATGCTTTGTGCATTTTACTGCAAGTAAAACAAACGTAGGAAATTTTATCCAAATGGAAAAATGCAATATGTTTTGTCCAAATGGAAGAATGCAAAATGGCATAGACATGCACATGAAAAGGAATAAGTAAACAGAAAACCACTGCATGGTGGGTGGTGGCATCATCACCATTATATCATTTTTAAAATGTATTTAATATTTACACATTTCCTTTAAAAACTTCTTTGACTCATAAAAGTAAAGATATCAAAAGAATACCTTGCAGGAGAAACGAATAAAAGCACAAATAGATCTGAATGATACTGACAACATGGCTGTGGTCATGGGTTCCTGATGTAGAGGGATGCAGAGCTCGTTAAGTGCCAATGTCCCTTAGTCACTTCCCTTTGATGATGGTGGTGGTGGTGATGATCATGGTGATGGTGGTGGTGGTGGTGATAATGATATCGGTGGTGGTGATAATGATGCTGGTGATGGTGGTGGTGATGATCATGGTGGTGGTGGTGATGATATTGGTGGTGGTGGTAATGATGCTGGTGATGATGGTGATGGTGGTGGTGATGATGATGATGATCATGGTGGTGGTGGTGGTGATGATGATCATGATCATGGTGGTGGTGGTGGTGATGATGGTGGTGGTGGTGGTGATGATGGTGGTGGTGGTAATGATACTGGTGGTGGTGATGATGATGGTGGTGGTGGTGGTGATGATGGTGGTGGTGGTAATGATACTGGTGGTGGTGATGATGATGGTGGTGGTGGTGGTGATGATGGTGGTGGTGGTGGTGATGATGGTGGTGGTGGTGATGATGCTGCTGGTGGTGGTGATGATGTTGGTGGTGGTGGTGGTGGTGATGATGGTGGTGGTGGTAATGATGCTGATGGTGGTGGTGATGATGGTGATGGTGGTGGTGATGATGATGATGATCATGGTGGTGGTGGTGGTGATGATGATCATGATCATGGTGGTGGTGGTGGTGGTGATGATGGTGGTGGTGGTGGTGATGATGGTGGTGGTGGTAATGATACTGGTGGTGGTGGTGATGATGGTGGTGGTGGTGGTGATGATGGTGGTGGTGGTAATGATACTGGTGGTGGTGATGATGATGGTGGTGGTGGTGGTGATGATGGTGGTGGTGGTGGTGATGATGGTGGTGGTGGTAATGATGCTGCTGGTGGTGGTGATGATGATGGTGGTGGTGGTGGTGGTGATGATGGTGGTGGTGGTGGTGGTGGTGATGATGGTGGTGGTGGTGGTGGTGTGGTGATGATGATATTGGTGGTGGTGGTAATGATGCTGGTGATGATGGTGATGGTGGTGGTGATGACGATGGTGATGGTGGTGGTGGTGATGATGATATTGGTGGTGGTGGTAATGATGCTGGTGATGGTGGTGATGATGATGGTGGTGGTAGTGGTGATAATGCTGGTGGTGGTAATGATGATGGTAGTGATGATGATGATGGTGGTGGTGATAATGATGATGGTGGTGCTAATGATGGTGGTGGTGGTGAGTGAGTGGTGGTGATGATGTTGGTCGTGGTGATGATGTTGGTAATGATGAGGGTGGTGGTGATGGTGGTAGTGATGGAGGTGATGATGATGGTGGCAATGGTGGTGGTGATGATGGTGGTGATGGTGGTGGTGATGATGGTAATATAGTTGAACTGTGGAAAACAGAATTAAATAAATTGGAAGGAATTCAATAACACATACTTGATGCTAAAACATGAAGGTAGATGAACGTTCTAGGCAGAGACTCAAAGACTGGGATTGCTGTTAATGCAAGAGTTTGGTGATGAATGTCAGGAATAGAGGTGCACATACATGTGCCTATGCTGAACTGGGAACCATGAAACCAGAGTTCCAACACACCCTGTGTATATCAATTCTCTTCTTGAATCCTCACTCTGTCTGTGAAATAAAAAGTCTGTACTGAGGAATCTCCAAGCAACCTTTCAGCTCTGACAGTTTCCAAATGGACTGAACTTTACCAGCCCCTTAGAAGATAAAAAAAAGACAGAAATACTCACATGAACATGAAAGTAGAGATCAGGGTGATGCTTCTACATACCAAGTGATACGGTTTGCCTGTGTCCCCACCCAAATCCCACCTTGAATGGTAACTCCCATAATTCCCATGTGTTGTGGAAAGGGAGAAAATTGAGTCACGGGGACAGTTTCCCCCATGCTGTTCTTGTGGTAGTGAATAAGTCTCACAAGATCTGATGGTTTTATAAGAGTTTTCCCCTTTCACTTTGCTCTCATTTGCTCTTGCCTGATGCAATGTAAGACGTGCCTTTCATCTTAAACCATGATTGTGAGGCCTCCACAGCCACATGGAGCTGTGAGTCCATTAAATCTCTTTTTCTTTATAAATTACCCAGTCTCGGGTATGTCGTTATTAGCAGCATGAGAAGAGACTAATACACCAAGGAATGCCAAAGCAACCACCAGAAGCCAGGAGTGAGGCCTGGAACAGATTCTCCCTCAGTGCTCTCAGTAAAAAAACAACCCTGCCTTGCCACCCACTGATTTCAGATTTCTCACCTCTGGAACTGTGAGGCAACAAATGTCTGTTGTTTAGGCCACCCAATGAGCAGGATTTCGTGATAGCAGCCCTGGCAAGCCAACACAATGACGACGATGGCAATGACCACACCACTGCCTTATGAGTGAGTACACACTCACTTTACACAGAGGGCACAGCAGGAAGAGATGAGAGAACAAAACAAGATGGTGGCCATTCACAACATGTAAGTGAGGTCAGGATTTTCTTCAGCTTCTTCATTAGAGACGTTTGGTGACCACAGGCCTCTGGCGCAGAGTAAGCTGGATAAGGACAGTCCTTGAGTTCACTGAGGTTCCCTGATAAACAGGAAGTGGAGCCATCAGACCCTGTGTGAGGATGCAGGGAAGGGTGCTGGCTAAGACCGGAAGGCTGGTCTGCTGGGAGAATTCAGACCATGGTGATCATGTCACTTGGTGTGTGATTGCTCCCCAGGCCATGGTGGTTGCACTTACAAAGCATAAAGTAGATGAGGGCAAGAACCCAGCTGGAGGCAGAGACCAGGCTTAGTGGTTATTCAGCCACCACTGTCTGCATGGCCTTGGGAAAGCAGCTTGGCCTTGGGCAAATGGTTTGACCTCTCTGGCTCCAGTGTCCTCATCTCTAGAAGAGGGGTGACATCACAACGCAAGGGCTTGCCACTTGCTGCAATTATGTAAGAGATCGTGTACAAAAGTGCTTGGCTCCTCATAAATACTTTACAACTACTTGCTGCTATGTTTTAATTCTAGAGTTTCCAGTTTACAAACCCTTTGCAGAGACACCATCTAATCTTCCCACCCATCTTGTCCCCAGCTCACTACTGGTATTATGATTCTCTTCTCTACAAAAACAGGGAAACAGCAGCTTCTAAGAGTCCTGGGTTGTTGGCTTCTAAATTGTTCACCCTGACCTAGCTTGGAGGCCCCCACTTTTCCCCAGCCACTTGAGGCTTGCTTAACCTGGAGAAAATGTGTGTTCCACTTAAGCCGCTTAATGTGTAGATTTTATGCCCTAAACAAAGATAACACTAATGAATTCACAGTCAACCTTTTCAGCCCTGTGATAGAAAAAGATTTTCAGTCACTTTAGCCCAAGCTACATTTGCACCCAGGGTCACTCAAAGAAAAGGACAACACATTAATCTTTGTCCTCCTTGTGTTGAACAACCTCTCAAATAATCCATAGCACCGCATGAAGTGAAACTCAAAACCTTAAAACGCCATCTATCTGGTCCCCAATTAAAACATAATCTTTTTAAGCTGCCAATACCCACTGACCGGAATCAATAGAGGGGAAGATCATGAATGGCATTTCCTAGTGATCTGGTCGGACAGGGAATGGATTGCTGCTGTCACGTCCGGAGGGAGGGGAAAGTGGATGTCCAAGGTAACCGCAGATAACCTGGCTTCACCCTCTCGTGTAACTGATGTGGAAATCATATCTTCTGTGTACAGTCATAGAGGTGATCTTTTAAAAATTCCTGCTAAGCCACAGTTTAAGTTTCAGGGAAATGAATTAAGTACTGCTCCAAGCATTCGACGGATATCTTGTAAGAGCATCCTCTGTGCCAGGTGCTCTGCTAAATGTGGAGGGTGGTGATATTGATGTGGAGTTGGTGATGTTCTGGGAGCCACCGGTCTTCCTCCCTTTCACCTTTTAACACATGAGAAAAATGGGGCTTAAAGTTGGCATGGGATTTCACACAGGTGATAGAGTCTGCACCTGGCCTGGGCTCCTGATGCAGAGGCTCCTGCCCTTTCGATCTCACCACACTTCAGTTCAACTGGCTCTGAACTTCACACCCACTGGGGCTTTTCCACACAACAGACGTGAGGGGTCCCTGAAAATCTATCAGTGGCCACACCCTACAGTAGCTCAGGACTTCTCTCTGAAACATTTGCCACATCAAATGAGGATAAGACTTGAGACCAAAGCTTAATTCCCAGAAGTCACTGAAAATGCTCTGCTCTGGTCACTTTGACCTACATTTCCATGTTCTGTTTCTAGGCCAGCGTGGTGGATTGGCAGCTGTGTTCTAATTCCCCAGCCTCAAAAGTCATCATTCTCTATAAACACCGCTTCTTTTCCCATTTTGGACATCACCTGGATTTAAGAGGGTTTTTGGGAGAGATGCTAACCGTGGGCGTCTACTCTGTACCAGGCACAACGACTTACCGCATATGAACCTGTGGTGGGAAGGTGGCTTGAGTGCAAATGCTCAGTGGGAAGGGCACTGCTTTTTCCAGGTGATGGGCCCTCCTCCATCCCACTCCCTAAAATGTCTTTCTGGTAGGTGGAGTCTGGGCTTCAGGGACGGCAAAACAGGGAGTGGACTAAGGAAGGCCCAGAGAAGCTAAGGATGACAGGAGATGGCCTTGAGAGAGATCTTTATAGTGAATAAAGCACGAGGGGCTTTATAATGAACTATGGGAGAGTGTTGTATAATGAGAAAAAGATGAGTCAAGATGGAGAGGCAGAGGGCAAGAGAGAGAGAGGCCAAAGCAAGCCTCATGGGCTGGGAGAACCATGTTGGTCTCCCCTGTGCTGAGTTGGCTTAGCACAGAGTGCTCCAAAGAGGCACGGGGTATGATGAAATTAGGGAGGAGAGAAAATGGAATGTGAGAGAGAAAATGGAATGGGGGAGCACGAATTGGGTCATTTTCAATGTCTTTCAAGACACTCAAGTTCAAGGTTAGAGTCATTTCATTACTCTAGTTGCTCAGGCTGCTCATTTCTTTGATTGTGATCCTTTTCATGTGGATTCAGAAATCACACAGGATCTATTTCAGAGGAGCATCATGCTGGGACCACGGACTAAGGACATCCTTCAAGACAGAGATTGGCAGTTGTCAGAGGAGGGGGGACTGTGCCCCAGAAAAGGGGAATTATTTTAATGCGGTACCAGCAGATGTCTATAGCACTGACTCACCCAGGGCCACACTAGCCATAGGTGGCCAGGCTAGAATCCAGCCCCAAGTTCCCCTCTCTCCAAGACCTCTGCTATTTGTCTTTGACCAGCTTCCTCCCCTGGTCTGGCCACCATGCCTCGTGCAGGGCTAATGGGGTAACATGACAGCATCCATGGTGATGTGGTTTGGCTCTGTGTCCCCACCCAAATCTCATCTCCAGCTATAATCTGCACATGTGGAGGGAGGGACCTGGTAGAGGGGATGGATCATGGGGGCAATTTTCCCCATGCTGTTCTTGTGATAGTGAGCGAGTTCTCATGAGATCTGATGGCTTTATAATGGGTTCTTCCCACTTCACGTGCTCTCTCTCTCCTGCCACCATATAATACATGCCTGCTTCCCCTTCCACCATGATCGTAAGTCTCCTGAGGCATCCCAGCCATGCAGAATGGTGAGTCAATTAAGCCTCTTTCCTTTATAAATTACCCAGTCTTGGGTATTTCTTTAGAGCAGTGTGAGAACGGACTAATACACACGGTCTAAAGATGGAGCCATAAGGACCCTTTAGAAGACAAGGCCTCATGCCCTTGGTGGTACCTCTGTGAGAGGTGAGCACCTTTATGAACGCTGAGCTCCAGGAAGCTGGGAGAACCGTGCTGGGCCTGGACTGGGTAGACAGGGTGGAGGAGTGGTAAGAGTATCTTGAATTGGCAGAACAGGGTTTATGAGAGTAGAGGACTACTTGGAAAGACAGGCAAGGCTTAGACAGGTAGGGCCTTGAATGCCAACAGAAGGGCTTTGAGAAGGCACATTTCCATGGAGACTCTCTCTAAGGAGGAAACTCAGTCCAGCTGCTTAGAGAGGTAGTCCTTCGTGCTTAGAAAGAGTTCAAGGGAGAATGTCAGGGACCCCACGTTTTACCATTGTTCTGTTTCTTGTCCTGATCCTCCCGAAGCAGAAGTAGTCTGATCAAGGTCTACTTCTGACCTACATAACATCAGAAATCTTTAAAAGTCAGATTTGAGAACTTAATATAACAGTGACCTTCTGATGCTTTCAAAAACAGTGCATCTCTATAAAGAACTCCCTAATTCATTAAGTGGGGCAGTCATTGAAATGCTAAAATAGATCTGGATCTGAAAGACTCATAGCTGGGGTTTGGAAGGAGACTTGCTGTTCCTTGGATACCCTGGAATACTCGTTCCCTCTCTCTCTCTCTCTCCCTCGCCCCCCACATCCCCTCTCCCCCTCTCTCCCCGTCTGCAAGAATTCCTTTTGAAATGTACACACACTCACACATACACAGGATGAGGGTCAATGTATCTATCAGTGACAATATATCCACCAGTGACATTTTAGCATCATAACATCATATTTTAAGACAAGCAAGTTGGATTTAAAAATTTTGTATGGTTTTTGTTTCCATGGAATTTATGTTTGGTTCACTGGCGACCAAAAGAATCAGAATAAAACTTCAATTGTTATTTTATAAAAAGACAGAAAATAATGTTTAATCTTTACGAAAAATGTAAGAAATAGGTACACAAAACACATGAAATATTTACAGTTTAATGTCATCAGAAACCCAGATGTCCATCTGTGGATCATTTTATAAGGAATCTCTCCATCTATTGAAAATCAAGCTCAGTTTTACTCTAAAGCATGAATGTGCCAAGGAGAATGTCAAATGGTGCAAGAGACCCCCAAGCTCTCTGTGTGACACTTGGCCCTGCCCCATCCCAGCATTTCATCCTCATGCCTCACTTGTGACATTGGTGTAATTGCCCTATTTTGCCAGGTGGCTTGTCAAGGATGAGTGAATCAATTTGGGTGTTTTGGGCTGCAAGGAACAAAAATAGGCGTGTAGCTGGCTAACCAATGAGGAAGGCCATTGGTTGCCAGACTTCAGTTCCCTCTTTCTCCTGATGGTCTCTTAGCTTTGCTCCTCTCAGCCAAGTCTTTTAACGTCCAACGAGGCAGATCACTGGATGGGAGCAGCATGTGTCCACGTTCACATCTGGAGCAAAAGAGAGGAACTAGCTTCCCGTGGCTCCCTTCTGAGAATGAGGAAGTTTATTTCCCAAAAGAACTGGGCAAGTACCTCTGGTTTCCTTGACCCAAGTTGACCCAAGCCTTCCCATTTCTTTTCTTTTCTTCTTTTCTTTCTTTCTCTCTTTCTCTGTCTCTCTTCCTTCCTTCTTTTCTTTTCTTTCTTTTCACAGTCTCACTTTGTCGCCCAGGCTGGAGTGTAGTGGCGTGATCCTGGCTCAATGCAACCTCTGCCTCCTGGGTTCAAACGATTCTCCTCCCTCAGCCTCCCAATCTGGGATTACAGGCATGTGCCACCATGCCCAGCTAATTTTTCTATTTTTAGTAGAGACAAGGTTTCGCCACGTTGACCAGGCTGGTCTTGAACTCCTGACCTCAAGTGATCCGCCCATCTCGGCCTCCCAAAGTGCTGGGATTATAGGCGTGATCCACCACCCCCTGCCAAGCCTGCCCATTTCTGAACCACCCCAGGGCACCTGGGATTTCCTCCAGGGGCCGGGCCCAGTCCGCTGAAGCAGGGACTGGTGGCGTCCACCGCAGGTTCTCAGCTTGAAGGTGTCCGAGAGCCCTCAGTGTGGGTGAGTCGCCAGAAATTAATGGTAAAATATGTAACACAAGCAACCATTGCTATGCATGCTCTGAAATATCTGAAAACATTCAATTCTTTCACGAATAGGATTTTAAATACTGTTTCCCTGCCTCACAAACTGACCCAGATTAGACATAAAAGAAATTATTGGACCTTAAGGTAAAAACACTGCACACAACACACACCCACAAACACACACACACACACTCTCTCTCTCTCTTTAAAGCTCAGAAATAGATAAAATGAAAACCAGCATTTTCATTATGGAATTTTAAAAAGTAAGCTGGTAACCCGGAGATATTATTAATTTTGAAGTTATAACTAATGTAATTCATAAGAAATACTGAATGATGATATCAAAGAACCTATAATTGTTAAAATGCTGAAACGTAAAATACACTACAAACAATCAGACATTGTGATTATGAAGAAATTATTTTGCTCAGCTGAGTTTTCTTACTAATTTTTAAGTGAGCAAATGTCTTTCATAACAACACATTGATTAATGGTGACGCTTATTAGGAGCTCATTAAATGCAAACCTGGGCCAAGTATACCCCACATCATTTCACTTCATCTCCACATCACCTGGGAAGGAGGTGCTATCCCTGTTTATGAAGGAACTTAAAAACTGAGGCTTGGGGAAATTCCTTAATTTTCTAAGACACCCAGGTAAGGAGATGTCAGCTCCAGGCCTGGACCAGCTAACCATCGTGCCATCGGGAAGGAATTCTCCGAGGCTTCACTAGGCTGGGTTCGTGGATTTCATTCAGTATTCACTGGCTTAAAATCATTAATTGAGTGCCTTCTGTGTTTCAGCCAGGCACTGTGTTAAGCATCACCAGGAACTGCTTTGAAACAAAGCACAAACGCCAAGAAAGGCTTTGTTTTGGCATTTCATTTTTCCGAAGGGCCAGAAACTCAATACAGAGTTCATGATTTCACCTGTCAGGAAAAAAAAAGTCAATGCCAATGTCAAAAATTTCCATCTGTCTTCTATGTACCTATGGTTGGGACCATTTAACATGACTGAGGGTCTTGATTTTATCCACAAATATTTTTTTGAAACAAAAATCTTTCTCTAAAAGAAGTCAGTAGGCCCTACACTATGGGTATATTATAATTTACCATATTCAGCTATTATTGAAAATGTATTTGGCTTTCAAATTTTTATATTATAAATATTACTGAATTATATATATATATTTATCTATAACTTTTGACTATAATTCTCTAGGTAGAAAAGATACCTAGAAATTTAATTACAGTCAAAAGATGGGAACATCTCCAGGACTCTTAATGAGTGATCTGATGAATTATTGTCCCAAAGTGACAGATGAGCATGTCCATTTCAGCCCAAATAGGTCCCCATGGAGCCTGAGACTGACTCAAGCCTTTGGAATGTGGTGAAATGGACCATCTCAAGGTACTATTCTAGGGTTTGGTTCTAGGCATGGCCTCTTTTGAGTGATGGTAATTACTGGTGTAAACGACACACTTTCTTGTTAGAGGGTCGTTTAGACGAATTTAAGTGGACACATGTCCACTTAAATGAATATAAGTTGCCAGGTCAACTGGGTTATTTGTCAGGAGTGAATCTGCAGGCCTTCCAGGTAACCCCTCATCGTCGGTGACTTGGGAATGGCCAAGCCTATGCTCAAGTGCAAAACTGACAGAGGCCTGAGTTTCTCAGGGGCAGTTTCCATTTTCCCTTCTAGGGGCCAGGATACAGAAAGTGGTAGACCATCACATTAAAAAAATATATATATACACACACATCCTTGCATTCCTTCAACATGGTTACAAAAGTTCTTCCAAATGAATGACAACAATTATTCTGCAAGTCCCTTCCTGATTTTGATGGATAAGATTCTAAGCAATTCTGCAGCACCACGGCACCCCCCAACCCCCAAGTATAGCACTGGGCACAGAGCAGGTATGCAGTAATTATTTGATGGGCTCCATTCGTATTCGAGTCAGAATAGTTTCCTAATGTCCAGCCTTTACTTACAAAGATTCTCCTCCACTTTTACTTTGAAAGAGAATTATTTGAGAGCTCCATCTTAACGTTCAATGTTTAAAGAAAAGCAATGTTTGCTAAAGAGCAGGGATCAGAAAACTACAGCCCACAGGCCAAATTCAGCCTACTATTGTTTCTGTATGGGCTGAGACCTAGGAATGGCCTCTACAGGTTTGAATGGTTGAGAAATAAAACAAAAGAATAATATTTCATGACACCTGAAAATTAGACGAAATTCGAATTTCAGTGTGCATCACTGAAATTTGTTTTTTGTTGTTGTTTGTTTGTTTTGACACAGAGTTTCACTCTTGTTGCCCAGGCTGTAGTGCAATGGCACAATCTCGGGGTTTCACCATGTTGGCTAGGCTGGTCTTGAACTCCTGACCTCAGGTGATCTGCCTGCCTTGGCCTTCCAAAGTGCTGGGATTACAGGTGTGAGCCAACTGCTCCTGGTCTGAAATTTGATTAGAACGCTGTCATGCCTTTTTGTGACCGTATTTTCTACAGCTGCTTTCATGCTACACTGGCAGAGTTTGGGGGAGCAGGGGTGCAGAGAACCTGTGACCCGCAAAGCCTAAAGTATTTGGTATTTAGCCTTGTAGAGAAAAAGTTTGCTGACCCTGCCACAGAGGACTTGTCTTATTTAAAGTATCTAATAATCGAATAAAGAAGGCAGAATATAAATAAAAATAGTCTGTGCACCCCCCACAAATAAAGACGTGTCATATATCATTAAGAAGCTATCAGATTTCTGTTTTCTTGATTTTTTAATCTACATTTGACTTTTTAAAAATATACACATGCCAGAGATTGCAAGCAGAGTGGTTCAAAAAGGAGTAGTAAAATGCAAATTCAGTTTTCATCTTTTAACAAGCACAACGAAACAAAAAATAATAATAAGGCATATATTCTAAAAATTGCCAAAATGATCCCAGAGAGCCATGGGGCTGAAATCAGTTGTGACACCGGCTTGCCTCCCTTGCCTGGTACTAATTCTGTAAGGGAAAAGGTGGGATTGACCTTCACAAGAGATTTAAATGGTCTTTAAAAAAAAAAATCCAGCAGGCCATCCCCCTCTAAACAGGAATGTGGCCCCTCCCATCTTCCTCCTATGGTAAAGGTTGCTCCTCAAAGTCAGTAAGTAACTTACGGTAATGGATTTCAAAGTCAAGAATCTAATGCAAATCTAAGTATTTGCTTATACACTCTCTGAATTCTCAACAGATTAAGTTTGGAAGTATTTTCATAGATCATATCTACATAATCTAATAGAGATGATTTCAGGAACACAGAAGATGTTTCCTGTGATGTGTTTGCTGGAGTGCCGCTTCTCGCCAATAACATTAATAAAGTATGTGTTTTTGTTTAAATTTTTTTATTTCATCCAATTTATAGAACAATGTTGAGAGGTTTTAAATAATATTCTGCTTCTGTTGAGGTCTTTATCTTGACAAAACTACTGGAGAGAAATGGACGATTCTGAGGATAACGGATCTTTGTCTCTGTTAAGTTTATGTAACGTAATTGACTTTGTTAAAGGACGTTTCGGAATCGTGTGATTTACACCTTGGGAGCGCTTAATACATCACCCACACGAGGTTCCACTTATTTAAATATTTCATTTTAAAAGGTGCAGCAGGCCCGTAACTTCATCAGCACCCACCCTTCCCAGCTGAAATGGATTCTCTAGCTCAATCATTACACCCGCGAATCGAACAAATGAAGTCTCTTCGCCGCTTCCCTTGACAAGGACCCCTGTGCTGTTGCATTACCTTTCTCCATCAAGTTACATGAGGCCCAGGCAGGATTTTCCTAAGCTAATGTCACTGGGGGGGATCAGAAAAGATTAGACTCTTGAAACTTCCATTTTTCTAGTGTAAGTCATTTTTTCAGGTGTAAAGCATGTGAATGCATGCAAGTCGATGGGGAGGTGAGGAGGACAGAGCAGCATGTCTTAAGTGCACACTCCGAGTGCCCTGTCATTCACTCCCAGCTTCATCGTTCATCAGCTGTGTGGGCTTGGGTGTGTGGCTTGACCACTCTGAGATTCCCTTTTCTCCGCTGTACACTTACGCCAATAGTACTGAAGCCTTGCACCATAAATGCATGCACCAGATGATGGGCACAGGCTCTGCTAGGACTAGTGTCACCAAGATAGCCAACTCAGGTCCTCAAGGAGCTCCAGAGAGTCCATTTCCTTCTCCAGAGCTCCCTCCTCATCAGAGCTCACATTACTGGGAGGGTCCAGACCATAGGCAAGTCAACAGACAACTGAAGCAGACACTGTCAGATTGGAAGAAGCATTGTGAAGAACATCAAATAGGATGACCCCCCAAAACGAGTAATGGGGCTGGGGAGATGCTTCTTTCAAGAGGGGCAGCGTAGAAGTCCTTGCTGAGCACAGACCTGAAGGAGTCTGGCCAGGCAGAGACCCAGGGATGAGCACTTCAGGCAGAGGGAAGAGCAGGTGCCACTGCCCCACGGCAGACTGAGCAGGTGTAACCAAGGCAGAAAGCTGTGCAGGTGGCACAGGGAACAGAGAGGGAAGGGAAAGAAAGAGTGGAGACAGGTTCAGGTTAGGCTGAGCTCTGCAGGTCTTGGAACAGAGCTTGGCTTTATTCCAAGGGCAGTAGAAAGCCCCTCAAGAGTTTAAGGGTGGAAATGCCATAAATGAGTAAATGAATAAATAGGTGTGAATGAATGAATGAATAAGGCCCATAAAAGAACTTTTTAAAGCATTACACACAGACACACACACACACACACACACACAAAGGAGCTATGTGTTTATTGCCCTTGTATTCTGCACAAGCCCAAATACAAGAGAAAGTTAGATCTGGGACTGGTGCAATAACCTGAAGTGACCTCAACTAAGGCAATTTGGGATGCTTAGAGAAGTCACAGGGGTATAGTCATCCCTTCTACGGGCATGAGCTTACAACTGTAAGTGCTGAGCATCATTTTAACAACTATGCCAAAAGAACAGCTCAGATCACAAATACGCACTTACAGGAGAAAATGTGCAAATGGTCGTAATGTTATGTGAGTGAGCATCTGTGCCTTGGGATACAGCCTCCAGAGGAACATAGATTTGAAGGGTGCTGTTCCTCAAACAACTCTGACAATCATGCTTACTGGTGTCGAAGTAGATTATGCAAGCTTCAAGTGACATGTAAATATGCACATATATATTATGTGTAACTAATATGCAAGCCCCCATGAAACGTAAAAGAGCCAAAAAAACTTTTTTAAATTACTATTTTATGTTGTATGAAACCTTAAGTATATGTTAGTAAATTAATAAATTGATTATTCCAAGTTGATTTTTTAAGTAGTCAGCAACACTTTGTGGGAGATCTTTTCATTGAGAAGATAAGGGATGACATGACACTTGGGTTAATCTCATATTTATGTATGTGCAACTTACATTGAAACTCACCAATGTGGTCATTTCTAAGTCAGTGTGTGCTTGCTCAACTACTCCTTATATGAAAACGCTGGGAGAAATGTCAATGTGGCATCCAGAGTAGACAATGTATGCTGGGCAATCTCTTGGTTTTTTCTGTACCATCTCCTCTACTGCAGAGACTGGAAACGTGGATGCTGCATTTCTCAGCCTCTGTGACCAGTGGGCTTACACAGTAGGTTCTTCCAATGAGAGGTGCTCATGCAAGATCTGGGAGATGGGAAAGAAGGAAGAGTCATATTACCTCTAAAGGGCCATAAGGAGCCAGTGCTTTTGCAGGCAGCTGGCATGACGTTTTAGCACTGACGGGTCTCTGGGCAGCCCCCCATGAACTGCTGATTTCAGTGCTAAAGGAGCTGAGATTGCTGGCAACTGTCCCGCAATTTCTGTAGCTCCTGAGCTCCTAAGCTGTTTGTAGCAGTGGCTTCCCTGACCTTGCAACCCCAGGTCTTCTAGTCATTTCAAAGCCTCTACTTGCTGTGTTATCTCTTCCTCCTTGAGATACTCAGGGTTACTTTAGTTTGCCTGATGGAAGTGTCACTGATACAGATTGTCAGTAGATCTCTCTGACTCAGGCTTCAGCTGCCCCGACCTTGGTTCTTGGCCACTGAAGCTCCTCAGCACCCCCTGCTCCCCTTTTATAAAATGCTAGAGCAGCATGAAATGCATCAGTGAACAGAATGCAGAGTTCCCCATCATTGTTGGTGTATCAACGAATACTGCAAGTTCACTAACCAACTATGTGATGTGGGGAATCTCCAGGAAGGGGGCCCTGTGGGTCTATGAGTCAGGCCCCACATTGAGACTCTGAAGCCAGAAACCTGAGCTCTTGAACAGGCTCAGCGCCTGGGGTAACCTCTTCTAACCTCCTCCCCTGGATGTATATTTTACCCGGCTCCTCAAAATTGACCTGTATCTGCAAGCCCGAGGTAAGTGCAATTTTAGTGCCAAAGCAACGCCTCCATGGATGTAAGGAGGCTAGAGCTGAAAGCAGAGCAAAAATGAACTCAGAGAAAGTGAGAGCCGTGGTCCTTCGCAGACAGCACTGACTTGGGGCAGGGTTCACCTTTTTAGAGGAGGGAACTGGAGCAATCACTGTCCTTCCAGAAAATACCCTCCCCTGGTGTGTTAGTCTGTTTTCACACTGCTAATAAAGACATACCCAAGACTGGGCAATGTACAAAAGAAAGAGTTTTAATGAACTTACAGTGCCGCGTGACTGGGGAGGCCTCACAATCATGGCAGAAGGTGAAAGGCACGTCTCACGTGGTAGCAGACAAGAGAAGAGAGTTTGTGCAGGGAGACTCCCATTCTTAAAACCATCAGATCTCATGAGACTTATTCACCTAGGAAGTTTTTTCTTCCTCCTATTGCTGCCAAGCCAGGTGAGGTCTCCCTGTTCCTCCACCCCTCCCTGGCCTGTCGTCTACTCAGTCTCATTGTCTGTCTATATAGCAGTCAGCATTTCCCAAAGCCAGCATGTCTTCAAGGGAGCAAGTAATTATCAATTTATTTATATTTTTGTAACTCAACTGAATCTGTATTTGGGGTCTATATTGGTAAAAGCACAGCTTCAGTAGAGGCTATAGAAGTATACGCTCTTATGACATAGAGTTCCCATAGTATTTCCTTAAGTAAGAGAGAGCTTTATTTCTCTCACACATCACAGTCCAGAGCAGGAGGCAGCTCTGCATCTCTCCCTGTGGTGACCAAGCTGGTGAGATGTCTCTGCCATCCTTGATGTGAGGCTCCCATCTCTGGCTATAAGTTGGGTGGTTCAATTGTTATCATCACATGGTCAAGTGCAATTCTTCCACCATAGGTTTGGAATTGCAGACTTCGGAGGGTGGGAGATACACAGAGGGTGGGAGAAGAAACTTCATTTTTAAGTACAAGAAACGAGAGTTGCACACACCACTGTTTTCATATCCCATTGTCCTTGAGACAATGGGCAGAATAGTGGCTCCCAAAGACGTCCTTGACTTAATCTTCAAAACCTTGAATAGGTTGCCTTACTTGGCAGAAGACATTTTGCAAAAACGTTTAAGGTTAAGAACCTTGAGATAAGGGGTGGTCTTAAATTTACCCAGGAGGACTCAATGTGATTGTGTGAATCCTTAAACACGGAGGTTTCCTGGCTATCGTCAGTCAGAAAGGCATGTCATCATAGAAAAAGGATCAGAAAGAGAGAGAGATGTGAGTTTTGAAGATGGAAGAAGGGGCCATGAGCCAGGAAATGCATGCCTCCTCAAGAAGCCAGAAGGGTTAAGAGAATGAAGAAAATGGATCCAACTCTGGAACCACCAGAAGGAACACAGCCCTGCCAACACCTTGATCTTAGCCCAGTGAGATTGGTATCAGAATTCTGGTCTCTGGAACTGCAAGAAGGTAAAATTGTGTTGGTTTAGGTGGCTAAGTCTGTAGAAATTTGTTATAGCAACAATGATAAACTAATATGCCTTGTCACGTTACCCTACCTAGCTACAAAGGAAGCTAGGAAATGCAATCACCGGCTTGGTAGGCATGTACCCTCCCTCAGGTGTAAGAGTTGACCTCCCATATCTCTCTGGGGCCATAGGAAATGCAAAGTATTGGTGTCAGACCCTCTCTGCACTCACCCAGCCCATATACACGAGCAAACCACTCTCCATAAAGGAAGCCTACACAGCCTACGCAGGACAAAACCCACTATCACTACAAGACTGGGAGCAGAAACACCTCCCAGGATGCCAGCTAGAAAGTGAGGCACAGGCACCCTCTTGCCTCAGATTCCCATGTTGACCAAGGGTCTATTTGTTCTCACCCACCCCAGCCATTGTCTGAGCAAAAGAGCAGTGTGCAACCCTTCTGAAAAATGCCCCAATATCTAACTTTCTTATGCCCCTCTCCCCAGCTCCCCAGCTCTGAGGATCTTTACCTGGGCTCTGAGTATAACTTCTTCCAGCCCATCTGTGCCTGGACTGAGGCTTGTGAATTTTGAATCTAGGAAACTGATGACTTCATTTTTTAAACTCCCACGGACAGTGTCCCTTTGGGAGCCTGGGAGTCTGGTATCTGGTTGCTGGGGCTGCAAGGTCACCTTCATCTATCGGGGGGAAAAACACAGAATTTCTGAGTAGGAAACATATCCTGAGCTGACACCACCCCTTCACTCTGCCCCACACACTCACATCTCCTTGAGAGCAGACATGATTTTATAACATCCCTGTTGTCTGAGTTTCAGTGGGTGCTCAAAGGAAGTTTGCAGAACAAATGAGCATTGAAAAGATGGCCAGACAAGGATTACCAGCCCATTTGGAAGAAGAGGAAACTGAGGCTAGACAGGCTACTTGATGAAGCAGATGCAGACCATTGTTGCCTGCACATCCTCCAGCCATTCAGCTTCAGGATGGGATTCAAGGCAGATGTCCAGCAGCCACTGCGGGCAGCTCTCTGTTGGGGACTGCCTCCAAGCTCACATGGCCACACATCCAGGAGGCATGGGCTGGAACTAAACCTCACCCCCTCCTTCAAGCAGCCTTGACAATGACCCACCCCTGCCTCCGTCCCTTATCAGGTGGGATCATTCTAAGGCACATGGCTCACACTCCTGGCACTCCTGGGGGTAGCTGTTGAGACCATGCGACTTCTCTCCTGCCTCACTTCCTTACTACACTGCCTGTGCTCCTCAATCCCCCAAACCCTTGTCTCAGGTCTGACTCCAGAGAAACTCAAGGTAAGATGCATGCCTTGACGATGGGTACAGTGCTGGGAAGTGGCACCGTCAGAAGTCAACATGAAGGAGTCCACGGACTGACACAAATCATCACTCCTGGTAAATAAATGCTGCCCAGCGAGGGAGATTCTGAGATCAGTGCCTTCCAGCAATTTCTTCCCCACTGCAGGGAAAGACACCTCATTCCACTGTGGCCAAGCAGGCTCTTCTCTGTCCCCTGAGAATCAGCATCCACATCTGACATTTAATTTGGTCACTGGACTCCCACTCTGCACCTACCATGCACCAGAGGACACCAAGAAGGAGGAGAGCCACTGACTCCAAAGCTGCTCTGGCTCTAAGTAGGAGGAACAGCCAAGAATGCAGGTAAAACAACAGTAGCAACCGTCCTTCCTTGGCCACCCAATAAGATGAGAGCAAAGTAAAAGATAGCAGTCCCTAGCAATTTCCAAGGGAGGTTTTCAGAATTAAATGAGAAATTGGATATTCTCACGCATCTGGCTTAGGGGCAGCAGTCTATTAATTTTAGCATTCATCATTATTATCTACATACTCATCTATTTATTCATCTATGTCATGATAATAATATATCACAACAAACCCATGAATCCATGATATTGCTTCCATTTTATGGATGGGGAAAATGAGGACCAGAGAGATGGACCACTTGCCTGAGGTCACACAGCTGCCATGTTGGGCTCTGAACTCCAAATCTCAGGCTAACATTTTCCCATCTCTCATTTTTGACATAACTCACTGAACTCCCTGGAACATTAACCTGAGATCACATTTGCAATCTAGTCTCCATTTTTGAGTTTCTCTAGGTTTACTTTATGGCAAGCTCATGGCTTAACTCTTAAGAGTGGGCTTCTTGGGGAGACAGAAGGGGAAATGAGGACCCGGTCATGTCCTGCCTTAGCTCCTAATACACACCATTTGCCGCCCAGGCCTGGGGGTTTCCTTGACTCTGTGTAAGTGATGAATCAGCCAACGCAGCCAGAATATTGTCCCCACTAGCTCAGTGCCTCCCCATCCGTGAAATCCTAGGGTTTTGGAGACAACATCCTCCACCCAAATATATTTAACAAAGGCGGACAGTTAAGTGGTCAATGGGAATACCCACAAGCCCAGAGGAAATGAGACTCACCTCCCAAGTCAACAGGGTGTCATGGTTCTGCAACTGTCCTCTGCATCTACTAAGATGAGAAAAATCAGCAAAGTGGGACAACGACGTACTCTGGATCCCCTGTGGTCCCCACTCTAGCTAAGTTAATTAGAGAAGTCTTGTCCTGGGATGCCTCCATTCCTGATCTCCCTCACATGTCACCTCCCCTGGGAAGCCCTCCTGGTTTATCCCAACCCAGAACAATTCTTTCTGCTGTATGTGCCTCCTCCTAACATCTCTTGCCCACATCGCCTGGTACTTACAGTTCTTTTGACAGGTGTTTGTGTCATCTACCCAGGAAGCTCCCTGAGAACAGCCAGAGCTCATGCCTTTGGACATTACCACCCAGAAAATGGGGCATGGCAACCAGAAGGTACACCCAAAGACATTTGCTGATTAATTGAGTGATGAACTCCTATGCATCCTTCAACACTTAGGAAGCCTTAGTGTTTGCTTCAAGTGCTCCAGGAAGCCTTAGAAGGATTAGGACAGACTCCTTCCCAGGTTTCAGCACAGGACCTGGCATGGAGTAGATTATGGTGTGGAATCTACATAGCTCTCATCTCAGTCCTTAGACTTGCCTTCTTCCCTTGAAGTATGTGGTGGACACAGGGTATTAAGTCTTTTGCAGACAGGAGCTGTGGTTGTGTGTCTTTCTCTGACACCCTAGCCTGTAGCCGGTGATCAGTAAATACTTGATTACAGAATGACTTGATAAAGGCATGAGTCCCTTCTTTCTCTTCTTCAGCCCTCATTTACTCGTTCAACCAGACTTGATGGGTACATTGTACTAGCCTGGAGATAAAGGGAGCTACACAAATAATCTCTGCCCTCGAAGAGGGGAAACAGGGAGAGAGAAACTAATGGATAGTGAGCCTGTATTTTTTTTTTTTTTTTCATTTAATCCTCACAAGTGCTTCCTATGTTGGGTAATCTCATTCTTGTTTTGCCAATGAGTAAAAAGGATTATCCAGACAGAGTCAGTTGTCCAAGGTCGTAACACTAATAAGTGATGGGGCATCTGTTTGAATCAAGGACTGTCTGACTCCAAAACCCATCTTGCTAGGCTTCCTTTTTGGAGGGAGAGTTAGAAAACCATTTTTAAAAGAAGACAAATAATAATAAGGAGAAAAGTGTGAAGCTACAAGACAGATAAACAAATTGCTGCAATTGACCACGTCTGCTGTCAAAGGAATGGACTCTACTCCAGTCCACACCCCACAGACCTTCCTCTGGCATCCAGTCCCCACAAAGTATAGACAGGCAAACCCACCCAGGCATGAACAACGCCACGGGCATCCCAGGAAGGTGGAATGGAGATGCACTCATGAGCCTCAGCTTCCCTGTTGAAAATTATTTTTAACTTTCATCATTATTATCTACACACTCATCTATTTATTCATCTATGTCATGATAATAATATATCACAACAAACCCACAAATCCATGATATTTCTTCCATTTTATGCATGGGGAAATTGAGGGCCACAGAGATTGACAACTTGCCCCAGGTCACACAGCTGCCATGTTGGGCTTTGAACTCCAAATCTCAGGCTAACATTTTCCCATCTCTCATTTTTGACATAACTCACTGAACTCCCTGGAACATTGACCTGAGATCATGTTTGCAATCCACTCTCCATTTTTGGATTTCTCTGGGGCCACTGCTCCCCTCCCATCAGGACAGAACTTTCTAGACTCTAATTTAGGAAACTTCTTTTTCTCTTGGCATTTTCTCCCCTATCACAAGAGCAATTTTAATTTTTTCCTGTTTCCTCTTGTCTTTTCAATGTCCTGGTCCCTCCACATGGGAACTGCAGTTTCCTCCCACTCCTGATGAAGCTCTGCTCTTTCTTCAGGGGGCCATGTGAAGATCTTCCCCAGCAGCAACTTTTTCGGCCCTTCCCCATCAGTTTCAGGGCCCTGATTCCCCCAGCCTCTCGCAAGCCCTGCTGTTACACTTGTCCCTTTCCCTGCCTTCCCCACCTTTCTGCTGGCTGCTGGAGGGGCTGCTAGAGGGCAGGGCCGTGTATATTCATCAGACATCTCCTGCGCTTAGTGCCCACCAGGCACACCATGGGGTTGAAAGAAGAAGTATTTAAACCAGCTGTCATCATGGCTTAAAACTTTTATCATGGTCGATTTTTTACCCAACATTCTATCAATTTGTCTATTTTTCAACAAGGTAAATCATCCTCAGCATTTTCAGTAGGTGTCTAATGTTCAGTCCAGTCCCCAGCCCACACACATTTATGGTGTGGCTGCCATGAGCAGGCATTGTGCAAGGCACAGGGAATCCAAAGAGAAATGCCATTTGCATCCTGCCTGCTGGCTGTTAGGGCAACACACCAGCACTCAAAGATTCAAAGGATCATGAAATGGAAGTGGGTATCTACACGAACGCACCCATTTGATGGATGAGAAAACAGAGGCATGGGGGAACTTGTACCAGGTCTACCTGCAAAACCCTAGCAGAGCCCTGACTGGTCCCTACTCAGAATCCAGACCCCCCATCCAGGCCTCTCACCAGCACACTCCTCTCTCAACAAAGGAATGCACTTCTTTATTAGACTTCCACAGAGTCCTAAATCAAACCAAAGCATTCAAATTTTTAAAGTTTGATCAGCTGAGAAATAAGGATATTAAATATGATTAAATACGATTGCATTTGAGGGTACAGACTGTTCTTCCATTACCTGCTTTGATTAAAAAAAGCTATCTGGGCTGTGAGGTAGAAAAGTTAAATGCGACAAGAAGAGAAAAGTCTATCAGTTTGCTGTCATTCCTACTTTTTGTAAGAAAATAGTATTGTTTAAGATGTGTTCGTCGCCACATCAAGAACACATGAGTTAGCATCTGCAGTTAATATTTTTCTCTCCCCCTTAATTGCTAAAAATAAGAGCGATTAGGAAGAATAAAAAGTTATTCCTATGATTCTTCAGGGACCATAAGAAAGGCTACATTTTTTTTTAATGGAACATAGACCAGAAGCTCGGATTCCTAAGCTGAAATTTAATTGGTGCAATATTGAAGTTTAAAGAGTAATAAAGTTTTTTGTCCTCGGGTTACAAGGGGAAAATTACCCATAACATTGTTTGGATTATAATATCTTAGCTGCTGCCCTGGCCTATCTTTTTCCTGAGATTATTATTATTATTACTGTTCTGATGGTTTTCCCCATTTCACCCCTTCCCCTCCAAGCTTTGCGAGCAGAGCTGAGCTTCCAGGGAACTTTTCAGGATGGCTGGGACATTATGCGACCAAAGCGGATTTGGACAAAGGAATGTTGTGAGGAAGTGCCAGTAGGGTCTTTTCAGCAATGCCAAATGTCATCTTCTTGAAAGATGAGATAAATGACCAAAAAAAAAGGAAGGAGATAGAGAGAGAGGACCCTCGTGTAATAGCGCACTTATTTCCACCTTCTAATTGAAGAGTTGGCTGGAGCTCAAACCATGGCTCTGACCAACGTCAGCCCTTAAGATGCCTGCATCGCCACCAGAGGGAAAAGTAATCAATCATGAATTAGCCTTTTATTAGTGAAGGTTGAGAATGTCATTGAAAGAAAGGGGGAAAAAACCCCACAATGGATCATTCCTACAGTTTAAATAGTTTTAAGATGCATAAGCATCATCAGGAACTATAAAAACAGTTTATGTCAAAATCATTCAAAGATCTTCAGGTCTTAGAAACCTACACTACAACCAAAATTAGAAACCAGACGTTGTTTGGAAAACTTGAGACCTGCACTCCACGCCCCCAAGTGTTCGTGGACTTGGCATCAGCTAATTGCTCTACAGCAAGCGGCTGGGTGACTGTTTTCCCAGGGTTGTGACAGTGGAGACTTAAGTCTGGGGCTTTTTCAGGGCCCACTTCATCTGCAGAAGTATCAGGATGTAGGATTGCTGGATGTAGTATCAACACAGGATGATCAGTTACGTTTGAATTTGGGATCCACAACAAATAATCTTTCAGTATGTCCCATACAACTTTGGCAGACTGAGGTGGGAGGATCACTTGAGCCCAGAAGTTTGAAACCAGCCTAGGCAACATAGGGAGACTCCCAGCTCTACTAAAAAATAAATTAAAAATTAGCTGGGCATGGTGTCATGCGTCTGTGGTCTCAGCTACTTGGGAGACTGGGGTGAGAGGCTCTCGGGATCCCAGGTGTTGGAGTGAGCCATGATGGCACCACTGCACTCCAGCCTGGGCAACAGAGTGAGAGCCTGTCACTATCAAAAAACAAAACAAACAAAACAAAAACTTACAACATATGTCTACCTAAGTGTTTTTTCTTGTTTATCTGAAATTCAAATTTTACTGGACATTCTGTGTTTTATGTAGAGGCCCCAGGCCGGAGGCAAGCTGCACTTTAGCCTACCTTGTCTTTCCTGCATTTCCTCCTGGGGTCCTTCATAGCTGGGCCCCTGAAAACCCACAGAAGACTCGGGCTGTCTGGGGTCTCAGGCAGGAAGGAGCTGTTAACATAAGCAGGAGCAGCTGGGTATGGTGGCATGCAGCCCTAACTACTCAGAGGGCTGAAGCAGGAGGATCAGTCCTGCAGTCCTGGCTCCTCAGGAGGCTGAGACAGGAGGACGGCTTGAACTCAGGAGTTCAAGTCCAGCCTGAGCAACACAGCAAAATCCCAGCTCTAAAAGAAAAAAACAAAATGAGCAGAAAGGATGAGAACAAGACCTATTTCCAAGGGTGCAACCTACAGTCCTGAGGCAGAACTTTCCAGAGAGCCCCTCCATGTTTAGATGCAGAATAGGAGCAGAGAGTCCTTGGGATTCCCTGTTTGGAGTCCCAAGATACATGCTGCATGCTGGGCTCAGGGCTGTGAGACTCTGTATTTTTCTCTCATTATTAGGCACCTGCCACCAGGTGAGGAGCGGTGCTCTCAAAAAGCCCAGGTGAGAGATTCTCAAAGTTAAAGCTGCATGAGCATCATCAGGAAAACTTGCCAATAACCCAGAGGCCCTGTCCCTGTCCCTGTCCCTTGTAATCTCTGATTCAGTAGGTCTCAGGTGCACCCTGTAATCTGGATTTCTAACAGCCACCACCCTCCCACCTATCCCGCACCCCTACACATCCAGGGATCCTGATCTAGGTAGATTCTCTGAGAAACACGGACCTGGGTTTGAGGCTCTCCTCAAACTCAGATGGAGAAAAGCGTCCTTTGTAAAATACAGTATTAAAAACATTTTCTGCAAAGATAATATCATTCACGAATCTGGCATTTCACAATCTGATTACAGATAAATGTTATTTTAACAACGTGATGTAAAAATCACAGTAAACAGTAATTTTTCTACAAATGGATCATTCTTACAGAAATCAATTTTCTCGTCTCAGCCTATATTTTTGTTTCTTAAACTTAATACAATTTTTTCCATGATGAGGACTAAAGTTGAATTATTTATAATAGTTTAAAGACAGGCATATATGTTACTTCTGTGCTTGTTAGACAAATGTAATTACAAAGTTTTAGAATAATAAAAATGAAAATTATAAGATGAAAATAATTGCAGAATTTTAGATTTATGATGTAAAAAGAAAGCCGTTGACTTACAAAAATGCAAGTTTGACTTTAAAGGGCATTTTCCAGATTAAGAATTAAGAAAATTCTCCTAATTAAGTAAGTAAGAACTGGTATTCTTGTACATATATGATAATATAAAAATAATGCAACTATATTATTAAATTCATATGTAATATCATTAGATAAACCACTACTAGATACTAATAAAACAAGCTCTTCTCATCAATGAATGTATGTCAAAATACGAGGAGGAATTTTGCCCTTACTGTTTTGAAAGTTCCATATGACCTAGACATTCAGTGTCAGAACAACACAGTATTTTCCCACAGGCTTTACACAATGGCCTAGCTAGGAAAACTTTTATTTATATTTTAAAGGTATATAGAAAGTTCTTGGACTATTTTGAATACAGCACTTAGATAACACTAGAAAACATCATCTAAAGAAAATAAATTAAAATTGAAAAGTGTGGTATTATGAGTTGGTCAAATTGCCGCATCCAAAAAGATATGTTGACGTTCTAACCCCTGCTACCTGTGACTCCAGCTTTATTCAGAAATAGGGTCTTTGCATATGTAACCAAGTTATGATGACTTCCTGAGGGTGGTCCCTAATCCAACATGACTGGTGTCCTTATGAGAAGAGGGGAATTTGGACACAAACTCACACTCAGAGGAGACACAGTGGGAAGATGGCCATGCACAGATGAAGGCAGAGATCAGAGTGATGCTGCCAGGGGCCACCAGAAGGGGGAAGAGCCAAGAAAGGATTCTCCCCTAGGGCCTTTGGAGAGAGAAAGACCCTTCCAACACCTTGGTTTCAGACTTCTGGCCTCCAGATCTGTGGAAGAACACGTTTCTGTTGTTTTAAGCCACGCAGTTTGTGGTGCTGTGTAGGGCAGTCCTGGGAAACTCATGTATGTCGATTTTATTACAAGTCCACTGAAAAGGCCTCCTTTTCTTTTTTCAAAACAATAAAGTGAAATGATAAAAAAAAAAAATTAAGTCCTCCAGGGACAGTGGCTCATGTCTATAATCCCAGAACCTTGGAAACCCGAGGTGGAAGAATTGCTGAAGGCCAGGAGTTGAAGACCAGCCTGAGAAACATAGCAAGACCCCCGCCTCAACAAAAAATTTAAAAATTAGCCCAGCATGGTATTGCATCCCCGCAGTCCCAGCTACTTGGGAGGCTGAGGCAGGAAAATCCCTTGATCCCAGGAGTTTGAGGCTGCAGTAAGTTGTGATAACACCACTGCACTCTAGCCTGGGTGACAGAGTGAGATTTTGTTTGTAAAAAATGAAAGAAAGAAAAAGAGGAAAAGGGAAGGAAGGAAGGAAGGAAGGAAGGAAGGAAGGAAGGAAGGAAGGAAGGAAGGAAGGAGGGAGGGAGGGAGGGAGGGAGGGAGGGAGGGAGGGAGGATAGAAGAAAGAAGAAAGAACAGAAGGAAAGGAAGAAAAGGAAGGAAGGAAGGAAGGAAGGAAGGAAGGAAGGAAGGAAGGAAGGAAGGAAGGAAGGAAGGAAGGAAGGGACGGACGGAAGGAGAGGGGAAGAGAGAGAGTGAAAGAGAGGGAGAGGGGGGGGGGGAGAGAGAGAGGGGCAGAGGGAGAGAGGAATAGAGAGAGAGAAAGAGAGAAAGAAAAAGTTGGAGTGAAATCCCTCCCGAACAGCTTCTTGGGTCAGCCCCAGTTTACTCTTACAAATGGACCTTGAGCTGCCCGATGGGTTGGTTCTTCCACATCTGTCGGAATGCTGCTTTTTATGGTCCTTGGCGTGTCTCTTTTTGTCTAAGTACTCCTCAATCTGCCTCCCTTTGCCAAGGAACTACAGTTCTAATGTCCCCCTCAATCCTGGAGGGGCTAACAAGGGTGCATTTTGCTGCCCTCTGGAGCACTGTACCCAAACACACCCCCTGCTGTGAAGCAGGGTCACCCAGCACTGATAACCAGCTTGTTTGCATCCAATGAGACAGAACACCCCTACACAACGACCTACAGGAAGAAGGTTTATTCCCGGCAGACAGGCAGCAAGGAACAACAGATGTCTAGGATTCACTGGAAGCTGGTCCCACACAAGGCTCCTGTAAGCTGCCCAGGGCAGATGGAGTCTTATCTGCATGTGCCCCACTTGCAGCACAGCTGAGGGGCCCAGGAAAGCCATCTGCCCTGGTTTTACACCCTGGGGAATGTGACTCACTGGACTCAACTGTTGAAGGACATCCCATTCTTAGGGGGACTGGAACGGGGACTGGAACAGGGCCTGGCCATCTCCCCCTTACCTCAAGGTGTTGCATGCCCAGCACGTTCCACAGTTATCCCTTTTTTTTTTTTTTTTTGAGACAAAGTCTCACTCTGTCACCCAGGCTGGAGTGCAGTGGCGCGATCTCAGCTCTCAGCAACCTCTGTCTCTCAGGTTCAAGCGATTCTCCTGCCTCAGCCTCCCGAGTAGCTGGGACTACAGGCGCCCACCACCACACCAGTAAATTTTTGTATTTTTAGTAGAGATGGGTTTTCGCTATGTTGGCCAGGCTGGTCTTGAACTTTCAAAGTGCTGACAGTTATTCTTGACAACTACAAGCAAGAAATGGAGAAGTGGCTCAGTCCAAGGCCACCCAGAGAACAGCCCGGCACCTGCCTCTCTCCAAAGACCCTTGATCATGCTTTTCTCACTCTAAGCTTTCAACTCCCCTCTCTAACCCAGCTCCAGGCTAATTCCCTTCTTGCCCAGTATTTCTCAAAACAGCAAGACCTTTATTTTACGAACGTCTCGGCCTGCCTGTATAAAGCCACACTAACTACTGCTTATAGGACAGTTGTACAGAAAAGATGAGGCAGGCAAAGCAGCTGGCCCCGAGCCTGTGCATGGCAGGTGCTCAACAAAGGCAGTCGTAGGTGTCTTTACATCACACAGGTGGAAGGCCTGCTCAGCCTGAGCCTTAGAAACTGAAAGCCAGACAGAAGGGAATGGGATTCTCTTTATCTGGCAACACTAGGACAGATATCAAAAAGGCAACATGCTTCTTCACTGCCTTTTATTTTTGAAGTCCCCATTTCAGATACTTTCAAAGTCACTCAGTCAGAAATTATTGTAAGCCTGACTTGTGTGGGCCAGTGCTCTGGGCTCCTGAGGGAGAGACATGGAAACCAGGCCCCTGCCCCAGGACACTAAGGATCTAATAGCCGATATGCTTGACAAAACCTGCAGGAAACATAGGCCTTCAAGAACAGACTTATGAGAGGATTCGTTTGAACACTGTCAGGTAGGGTCAATCCTTTTAGGCTTCCTGGAGGAGGTGCTTGAGGTAAGTCTCAGGGCCTCAGAGTTCATTGTCAGTGTGAGGACTGGGCTCTCCTGGATCCTCCCAAGCATTTGTGGAATCCAGTTCATGTGCATTCCATACAGAAAGCAAATTATTTGTGAGGTCCCCGGATGGGAGAGGGGGATTTTGATCACCAAGATTTGGCCTTAAATATCTCTTCACGTCCTACAGGAGCTAGCCTTTCCTAACTCCAATCTCCTGGCCCCAACTAGCCAGAGCCCTGAATTTATGCCCCCATGGCCCCCTTCCTTCTCCTCATGAAGCTCATCACAAATGTGATTGATCATCTGTGTGGTCTTTGCCTCAATGTCTGTTCTCCCCAACGGGTTGTGATGACTGCAAGGTACAGATATTCCTGACTCCCATCTCCCAGTTCCAGCTGAGCCTGGTACAGTAACTCACACAGGATAGGTTCTTAAAAAAAAAGTGTGCTAAATTGATAAAATCCTCCAAGGTCTTTCTTCTTTTTTAACTTATATTTTAGGTTTGGAGGTACATGTGACAGTTTGTTATATAGGTAAATTCATGTCACAGGGCTTGTTGTACAGATTATTCCATCATCCAAGTATTAAGCCTGGTACCCAATAGTTATTTTTTTCTGCTCCTCTCCCTCCTCCCTGCCTCCACCCTCAAGTAGATTCCAGTGTCTGTTGTTCACTTTTTTGTGTTCATGAGTTCTCATCATTTAGTTCCCATGTATAAGTGAGAACATGCAGTATTTGGTTTTCTGTTCCTGTGTTAGGTTGCTAAGAATAATGGCCTCCAACTTCATCCATGTTCCCACAAAAGACATGAATTTGTTCTTTCTACGGCTGCATACTATTCCATGGTGTGTATGTACCACATTTTCTTTATCCAGTCTGCCATTAATGAGCATTTAGGTTGATTCCATGTCTTTGCCATTGAGAATGGTGCTGAAGTGAACGTTTGTGTGCGAAGTGCAGTCACTTAACCAGCAGCATGGATGCCATCTGGAGCTTGTGAGACGTGAGTCATCTCAGGTCCCACCCACAGCTGCTGAATCAGAGCTGGGATTTTAACAAGCTTCTGGGTGATTCACGCACACTGACGTCTGAGAAACCCCAAGGCCCAAAGGCACAGCTGAAACTTGGAGAGGGGTGGGGAAATAGCAGTGGAAAGGTAAGAGTTGCATGGAACTATAGACCTTTAGCAATCTGCCCAAATGCCTTCCACTGACTGTCCTTCCATCCCTCATCCCTCATTTCTTTGGATCTTAAGCACCTCCTCCAGGAAGCCCTCCCAAGTCCCACTGGATTGAGTTAGAGACCTCACGGGCATGCACCCTCCATACTACAGTTTTATTTTAAATTTCCACCCCGCCCCAACTCCTCCAGAGGCTTGGGAGCAGAGGGTAGAAATTCGTTTTGAAAACTTCGTGTCCCTAGTGGCTAAAAGAGTCACTGGAAACAGGTAGGTGCTCAGTAAATAATTACTGAGTGGCCGATTGATCCTTAAGCTTCAGTCTTCTGACTCTACAGCCAGGTCCTTTCCACCTCCCCAGCGCGCATCTCAAGCGAAGGACAGGCCGGGGTCCTAGCCGCCAGCACTTCATCTGTGCAGGGATGCTCAGATGAGGCACGTGCGTTTACTTAAAAATGGATGTTCCCGAAGGGAGAGGTTGTATTTCGTGGTGTTGAGTGAAGTATGAAGAAAACAAAAGGGTGCATGGCTACGTGGCGAGAAGCTATCAAGTTCAACTCTAAGACATCTGTTTACCCAGGAAGGGTAAACAGAGCTCTGAAAGAAAACACTGGAAATCACTCCAACGTGGGGTGGGCTTTCCTGCCAGGTGCCGGTCACTGAAGCAGCTGCTGAAGAATCACCAGGCAGGGACTCCAGCATGCACCCACAGGGTCAGGGAGGGCACCTCCAAGGTTCTTTCCAATTGAGTTTCAACATCTAGGCCGAGTCTCCAAATTTTCTTGGAAATGGGCAAGGAGGTAAAAATCGGGTTTGCGGTTGACGCCGTCTTTGCTCCAACTACTCCCCTCTGCCACTGTGGCTGGGAGGCAACCTTAGATAAGATGCAAACCAATGGGCGTGGCTGAGTCCCAGGGAAATGCTCATGACAAAAGCAGACGGGTGCCCCACGGACCCTAGTGTGCTGACCCTTGATCTAAAATAAACTGAGACAAAACTAAAGTAAGAGTAGACTGCCCACTTTGGATTCTCAAAAGCTCAGGGCAGACGCTGTGGTTGTCTCTCTGTGGAATTTACCCCATCTTGAACTGATCTTTGACCAGGGGACATTGAGCCCTCTGGGAACTCTTCCAAGCCTTAGAAACAGCTGATGAAAACAGAAGTATTTTAACTAAAGAAGATAAACCAAATATGCCCCCACTCCCAGTTGAGGATAAAAAGAGGTTGTGACACCCACCTCTTTGTATTGCAATCAATTATTTCCGTCAGTGAGGACCAACATTTCTTGACCATGCACACACAGAAGGGGCACACACCAGACAGAGAGACAGAGAGAGAGAGAGAGAGAGAGAGAGAGAGAGAGAGAGAGAGGAAGATGGAGATTAGACATGATGCCTATCTAGTGGATATTTAAAATGTTACAATTAGTATTTCCCTCCAATTCAAGAGGCTCTCCCATAAAATGTACAAATGGCGTTTGGACAATAAAACTGATGGGTTTATAGAGTCAAGTCATCGCCCTGTCCAGGATCCCATTAAGAAGCTCTGCTACTTTGATGCAGAGCTATGGCCTCCTGCCTCTATTATATTACCCTCTCTTGCCTCCATCCATAATCATGCTTCACATCCACATTAGAAGGCTGAAAACGCTTGGCTCGTAGGCATCCTGTATGACGAGAGCATTCATTTTATTTATTTAAAGCTTGGCTTGCCTAGATGGTCCCTAGAGATAAAGCATCTTATATTCCTGGGGGTCCAGGTACCGTTGGAAGAGCATTTATTCCAGTATCACTGCCTTTGAGCCAAGGCTAAAAGCACTTTCTCAGACATAAGGAATCAGGAAATCTACAATGGGAGCGTAATGTTAATATCTCTGTTAAAATAATACCCAATAGCTCTTTCAAACGAGTATATCAAATGGGTGCTTCTCGAGCCATGAGTCAACTAGCTTCATTCATCAAGACCGGAGAGGGGATGGGTAGCAGGAGAAGGCTGCCTGCTTCCTTCCTGCAAAGCTCTCTTTGCAGCGATGAAACCAGATAATACCAGGCAGCTCAGTTTTCCCTTAGGTTCTGTTGCTTAAATAATTCATATGGTCATGCACAGAAAGCTCAAAACACAAATGAGGGCAATAAGAACTTACTTTGGGTGACTTGATCTGTAAGTTTCTTCAGCAAATACTCATTTCATATGAACTATGTGCTGAGAACTATTTAGGCTGTAGAAGCAGAGAAAAAGAATAAAAATAAAGCTTTTCTCTCCCAGTCCTCCTAGTGAAAATGGGAAAATAAACAAGTAATTCGAATATAGACCAAGCTAAAATAAAAATAGTACGATGATAGAGGTGCATAGAAAAATGTTAAAGTTAGGAAGGGGTGTGAGTGCGGAATTGGCAGTTGCATAGAAGTGATATTTAAGCTGGTTTTTGAAGTTTAAATCAGAGTTTACAAGGCAGAGAATAGCACTTGTCCTGGGCAGTAATTCTCTTAATTTATTTCATGGATATATCTCCATTGACATTGTGATAGATGTTAACTGACTTCCGTGGAGGAACGAAGCTGCCTTGCAGGGCCACGCGGACCCGCTGGGAAAAGAGCAAGGATTAAATAGCCAATTACAAATGAATATTTACCTGATATATTGGGATAGATTAGGAGGGGAAGTAAGAAGGATGAGTGAAAATTGCACACACTAAGAATGAAGAATGGTCTGTAATGGGAATGGGACAAAGGGCCAGCCGAAATGAATTTGGAAAGGCAGCCTAGAGGTCATAATGGGCTCCACTGGCCAAGATAAGGAATTCAGGGCTTATCTTGTGCGCCAGAATCTACCAAAGTATGCTCCGTGAAGCAATTCCATAAGGTACTAATAGGTTTTCCAAAAATAAACTTGGGAGACGCTAGGATGAACCCTGCAGGACTTCTCAGAGCCTTTAATATTTTAGTGCACACAGGCATTCCCGAGAGGGATACAAAAGATATAATAGCTCCCCAATATTTTATCATAGCGTCTTCTTTTGTTATTTTAAGAGAGAGATCTCATGGGATTTGTGTTCTAAAGAATAGAAATTGGGAAATGCTACTAAAGCCGCACAGAGCTGTAGAGTGTTTCTGGGAAGAGGAGTAACGTGTAGAGTTTTAGGACGGAAGCGTAACCCTGGCAGCAATAAAACCCTGAAACAGGATGGGAGAAGGATAAAGTTTTGTGACCGATTTCACATGCAGAATCAGGAGCCAGTGATGATTCGTGGTTCTGACTTTGTCACTGAGAAGATGCTGCAGAAAACTGAGGTAAAGGGGAACCCAGGAGGAGGAACCCGTGAGACTGAGCCATTTTGGACAAGTTAATCCAACCATGCCCCTTTCACCATATTACTCAGAAGACAAGCGACTGATAGGCTGCATCATTATTTTAAGCTCATTTCCTTCTGAAAAATCAAGAGGAGGGTGAAATTTTTAATGGAATGCTATGAAATGCATATTAATTATTACCAGGACTTGAGTCTTTTAGTGAAATACATATTTATAAACCTTTGTGGAGCATAGATCATTTACCTAATAGAGCAAGACTGCTCTAAAGTCAACCATCCTAATCTATCAGGTAAATATCCATTTATAATTGGTTATTTAATCCTTGCTCTTTTCCCAGTAGGTCCGAATGGCTCTGAAAGGCTGTTTCATTCCTCCGCGGAAGTCTGTTATCATCCATCACAATGTCAATAGAGATATATACATTAAAGAAATTAGGAAAGTTACTGCCCAGGACAAGAGCTAACATTTAGACTGAAAGAAATGCAAAACGTAATGAAACAGCTGCTGCGGGTGAGGAGGACAGAATTTTTCATTTTAATAACCAGTCATACTCCAGTGCAGAGAGGCAAAAATAGAAAGATGGCAGCGGTAAGCTGTGTTTTGGCTGAAATTTTCTGATCATCCTGAACAAGTTCCTGGACAGAACCCCTACTCCCACAAAAGGAGAAAGGCATGGATTCTGCACCCCTAAATCCTTCACTTTGTACCACCACCTCCTTATACACACATACACACACACACACACACACACACACACTTCATTTTATTCTATGTATTTCAGGAATCTCAAAATCAGGCCGTTCATTGAGCATCTGTTTATCATGTGCTGGGTGCTTATGCTTATTAGATCTCATTTACCAAAGAAAAATCATAGTATTCTTTACACTATTGGGGAAATTGAAGTTTGGAGAACTGGAGGGACTGCCTCCAAGTCCCACAGCCAGTAGTGGCAGAGCTGGGATTTGAACCTAGGTACTGCTGCTTTCCCTACAGTTGCTTCTCCCCCTAGGACAGGTTGGTCCAGGAAGCACTCCAGGTACACTGGTCAGGAGGAGACCCCGGGGTCAGGAGCATTTTCTGAGCCAAAGGAGATTTGGGAGCAGAATGCTTGGCAAAGAGGGAGTCAGAAATCTTTTGTGCCCCAAGACAGGAAGGCACCCCACCCGTCTCGGTGGCCTAGAGAGAGAACCCAGAGGAATTCAAAGATCCTGTGGAAGTTGATAATTACTCAGTTTCCTCCTGCTAATCTAACTGGTCCTAAATCTGAGACTTGAAAACTTTTGTGTTTGGTTGTTGCTGTTGTTTTACAGGACTCATTTTGTCAGTCACGCTAACATGGCACCCACCCCAACTGAGAAGCACATCAGACAGCAGCTACTGCTAAAGTGTGGTGAGGGCCTGGAACTCGGGATTTATGCTCCCCAATCCCCCACAATGGTGCCTCCCCACCATCTTCCGTGCCCCTGGTGGCTCCTAGGACACTTCCATGGAATCCTGGTCTTGGAGACCATTGATAGCCATGGCTCAAAATCACCAAGTAGGGCTGGCCTGCAAGTGGCCCACGTGGCTCTCCACTAGGGCATAAAGGCCACCCGAGAATGGTGAGGAGAAGGGTTGCCAAATCTATGTAAGCCCAGCTGATGTTCACTCCCTTCTGGTGTCAATGTTTTCAACATCAGAGTCCCCAGTTGTATGCTGTGTGCCAGGACTTATAGATAGTTGTAGAAAAGGATGCTTGGGATCAAAGACCAGCCACACAGAGCCAAAGGTTTCAAAGCAGGCTGAGAGCTTAGCTTCAAATGCTGTCAGTCAGACCCCCGGTAGGACGAACATTGTTTGCAACTCTGTGGGAAATTGACACAGGTAGTCGAAGGAAATGAAAGGGCATTGACTGAACCTCCATGGATCTCATTTCATCTCCACTGTAGAAATTGCTGCTCCCTTATTATAGATGGAGAAACTGAGGCACGGGGAGCCCAAGCCTGTATCCGAGGTCACAGAACTACTGAGCAGGGAAACCTCTGGAGGACCTGGCCCTGTCTGTTTGCTAAATAGTCTTTCTGCCATCAAGTCCCACTGTATAGAGAAAATACGGTAATATCTTATTTCTCTGGGATCGTCAGAAAATGAACTGTTTCACCAAGTAGATTTTCCAGGTAACTGAAACATATACCTTTGAGCCCCAAAACGTTTTAAGATTTTAATTATTTTAATGGAAACATTTAGTCTGTTCTTAAAACAGCCTATTCAGTGTGATTAACCTTGTCTCATTGGCTCAGGGCCATCAGTATGATCTGCGGCTGTGTGCTGGGGTGTAACCCAGTGACAGAGCAGCACCAGGAGGTTCTAGCAGCAGGTCATCGGTCACCTGGACCATTGCAGCACTTTCCAGCTTTTTCCCCCCAGCCCTTCCCCAGTAACCCCTTCCCCCGGCAGTCAGAGGGCGCCTTCCAAATGCCAGTTGCCCACGCATTCCCTGCCTAAAACCTTCAGTGGCTTTCCATCACCTGCTGGCTGTGGCATGGGCCACCAGGGATCTGGGTCCTCTCCACCCATCACTTCAGGGACCCCTTCCCACTGGGGCCTTTCCCAGTATGCTCTGGTAATGCTGAGCTGTGCGTGATCAGTTCCCCAAACAATGCAGGCTGTGGCCTGCCTCCTGGCCTTAGGAGATGCTATCCTCTCTGCCTAGGGTAGCCATTCTTAAAGTGTGCCCTGAGGACCTGAGATCACGTAACCTCTCAGGGGGCACCCAGGTCCTCCACTTTCCTGTTTTCTTTGTGTATAAGAACAGATCTTTTTCCTACATACATCAACTGTACTTCAACCAAAGCAACATCTTACAAGAAATGTGGAGCTGGATACGAAGATCCAACTGCCTTCTGATAAGTCAGGCATTGAAGAAATGTGCAGAAATGTTAAATGAGGTCATTTTTTCACTAAGGATTTTTTTGTTTTGTTTTGGAAAAAGATTTTTGTAAAAAAAAGATACATGTATATTTCAATTTACATTTGCAGTTAATGGATTTATTATTAGTTTTAATGAATTTGTAAGTATTTTAATAATTTCTCAGTTTTTATTTCTGACATAGTAAATATTGATAACTATCACCCACATAAAAGTTCTTTAGGATTGTCATTAATTTATAAGCATGTAAAGGGGTCCCAGTGAGGTAGGAGGTGGGATTCTAAATGTGGGGCTTTGACACTGGACCAAATTGAGGACTAGCTAAAACAAGGCCAGGACACAAGCTGCTTTCGATAAGACATGCCTACCAGTGCACCATGTCAGTTACCACTGCCATGGCAACACTGGGGAGTTCCCGTCCCTTTCCATGGCAATGACCTGAAGACCCAAAAGTTATTACCCCTTTCCTAGAAATTTCTGCGTAATCCACCCCTTCATCTACATGTGATTAAAAGTAGGTATAAATACGACTGCAAAACTGCCCTCAGCTGCTACTCTCTGCCTTTTAGGCCCCAGAGTAGGGCTTTAGAGCACATCTTTATGATCACTTTTTCAGCTCTGGAAAGACCTTTGTTTGTGCTTGAGTTCATGGGAGTAATGTGGAGAATGAGATTGTCAGGAGCCTGTCCTGTAGATACCAAGGGTGCAGTTGTGATGTAAGAAAAGAAGGGAGGCTGGGTGCGGTGGCTCACGCCAGTAATCCCAGCACTTTGGGAGGCTGAGGCGGGCAGATCACGAGGTCAGGAGATTGAGACCATCCTGGCTAACACGGTGAAATCCCGTCTCTACTAAAAATGCAAAAAATTAGCCGGGCGTGGCGGTGGGCACCTGTAATCCCAGCTACTTGGGAGGCTGAGGCAGGAGAATGGCGTGAACCCAGGAGGCGGAGCTTGCGGTGAGCCGAGATCACGCCACTGCACTCCAGCCTGGGCGACAGAGCGAGACTCCGTCTCAAAAAAAAAAAAAAGAAAAGAAGGGAAACCCTGGGTGCAAAGGGAAATTCTACCACCAGGTACAAGCTATATGACTTGGGGCAAATTGAATCTCAGTTTCCTCATAGACAAATAGAGATCATCCTATTCTTCTCTTAGCATTTTCTAACAATTAACGAAATCCCATAAGGTGTTTACTGTAACCATGGTTACATAGCAAGCACTCTATACATGGAAGTTGCTATTACTGTTATTATTACTATTGTTTTGTGGATTTTCCAGTCTTATCAGTGACACTTATTCAGTATGATAAGATATGAAAGCTAGTTTGGAAGTGTCATGTGGAGAAATGATGGCATATGTTTAAGGGATTTTATGGGCAATTCAAAGAATACAACACCCCGCACCTAGTGACCGCTGCCAAGGTGTCTGTCTCTCCTTCTCCCCAGGCACCGATTTTGAAAACCCATCAGCCTTGTGGAACCAGGGTACATCGTGCAACACTCACTGTGTCCCCCTTTCCCTGCAAAACTCCAAGAGCCCCACCCAGCTACCAGGAACTAATTCCGGAGGAAGCAGGGAAGTACATGTCCAGTGTATGCCAGGCTCCATTTTCATTGTGCATCATTCATTCATTCATTTAGCAAATATTTACTGAATGCCAACTCTCTGTGCTGGGAATTGCGCTAAGATCTGGGAATTCCACAGCTAACAAAATGACAGACTCTGGACTTGTGGAGTTCACATATTAGTGGGGAAAACAGACAAAACCAAGTAAAAACACAAGTGGAAAAATATAAATTATAATAAATGTCAGAAAGAAACAATAATTTATCCACCACTACGATCCTATGAGATCATGCAATTATTATTCCTAGATCATGCAAATTATTATTTTCTAGATGACAAAACTGAGGCTCAGTGAGGTGTCACTGTGAACATGTGGTGATGACTCTAACCATCCACCTGCTCCCACGCTGAGGAGCTCCTCTGATGGGGACATGGTTAAGAAGCTGTAGATATTGCCACTAAATGGCTGTGTGACCTGAACAAATTTCCTAACCTCTATGATTCTTCATTTGCTCTATTTTTAAGAAGGAAAAGAGAAATGCATGAAAAACTCTTATCACAGTACTTGTCATTCAGGAAACACCCCAAAATAATAACAATTACAATTGCCATTAGAGTAGCTTCTATACGACCACTAAAGTGTTGATGGGTAGATATCTCAGAGGATTCTGTATCCAAGGATAAATAATCCACATGCCAATGAAACACCCCACTTAGTAAATTGTGCCCATCTCAATCACTGTGTTGGGTGAGCTACCCATGCCGCCTGCAATTTCATTTATTCTACAGAAAAAAAGGAAGGTGAAATCCAATCCAACCGCTCTCCAAAGTGATTCCCAACTCAGAACAAATGAATTTTGAATGAATGAAGACCTAAGTCCACATTTATTTGGAAGATCAATAACAACATGCAGAATTGAAAGTGAGAGTATCCAGCTTCCCACAGAGGGCCCTAGATGGGCCACTTCTCAGGAACAGCTGTCTCAGTTTAGGAGGAGGGCTCCAGATGAGCCTGGCCTCCAAGCTGAGCCAATTCTTCAAAATGGCAGCTTCCCAGAGGGCTCTACTTCCATTTCAGATTAGGGGCATGCAATTATCTTGAAAGACCCTGGGTCTTTATTCCAGGTCGATCTACTGATGCCCAGATCCCAGCCCCCTGGAACAGGAAGCCCTGCAGAGCCAGTCCTGGTCCCCATTAAAGCCCTGTTCCCCTCCCTGCTTCCTTCTCGAGCTCCTCTTTTAGCTCCCAGCCTTATGACTGTGTCTTCCATTCCCCACTCTGCTCTTGGCCTTGGGTATGATGGCTTAACCCTGGGCAACCTCAGTCGGACAGTGTCTGGGTCCCCATTCTAGCTTTCATTGCTCTTTGACTGGCAATGCTGAGACCACCCCATTTAAGGAAGGACTTGGTTATTTAGACGCTTTAGCCTGAGCTGAAAGCAGCTCTCTAGCTGGCTATCCATCACCTGACATAACCCTGAGTCAATCATTTATTTCAGCAAATAATTCTTGGGCATCTACAACGTGGTAAGCATTAGACTCAATTCTGGGTGCACAGACATGAAAATAATAGTGCAGCACAGTGCTCAGAAGCCCAGGTTCTAAGACCAGATACCCTTGAGGTTAAATCCCAACCCCTCTGCTTCCCAGCCACAACCAGCCCTGAGTGGGCTTCGTAATTTGTTCCAGCCTCAGCTTCCTCATCTGCGGGGGAGGGTATTAAGAGTACCCATTGCACAGGGCTATTCCCGGCATCAAAAAAGACAGTGCACAATAAGCACTCGACTAGTACAAATTCTTATTAATATTAGGGCATGGTGCTGGTCCTCCAGGAGGTTATTGGGGCAGATCAATAAGCAAATGGCTTTAGTTTATCTTCATAAGGCAATTGAGAAGATAAGAAGTAAAGAAAGATGAGAGGTGAGAAGAGACAAGGGGTTTCTGCTTTCGTGGAAAACCTCCTGAGATTCAAAGTATACTGTGCTCCAGTCCAACTGGCTCATGAGAGAGTGTTCCTATACCTACAGACCAAACACAGGCAAGGTGAAGACGGTGTGTCTGTCTCATGCTTGGACCAACTGGGGTCCTCAGGGCTTGGTCTGATGAGAGCTGCCAAGAAGGAGCAAGCCTGACAAAAATCTGGGGGAGGAAAAGATGCTGGGCAGCAGAGTCAAGCTCCCCAGTGGCCTCTGTGGACTAAAGGACATTCCAACAAAACGAATTGTTGCTGGCCTAAATGAAAAGCTTGTACATGGACCTTCAGAATATTCTAGAATGTGAGGCCAAGAACATTGTTTTGTCCATTGCAGTATTCCTAGAATCAAGAGCACAGCACAGCCCAAAGAAAGAGTGCAATGAGTATCAGTTGATGAATGAATGACATGGAGGTTGGTTGTGTAACAGGGGTCTCAAAACCTGCAAGTGATGGAAAGAATTGGTGGTTTTAGTCAACAGTAAACCCAATATGACTCAAGACTGGTTTGCAGCCTCTAGAAAAACATCTGCCTGAAGCTGAGCTGTAAAAATACAATACCTAAGGTGGGAGCAGGGATAGTTCTACTTCCTCCAGAAAGCACAGGTCATCTGGAAGGACGGAGAAGTCTTGGGCACAAGCCTTGGGAAGGGACACAAAATAGCTGGAGTGAAAGGATGTCATGGGGCTTGAAACTACGTCCGGTTAGAAATGGTGGACTAAGGACATTCAGGGTGAAGAGAAGAAGACCCATGGGACGTGTGAGCTGTGTCCACATGCTTTTCAATGGTTGTTGTAAGGGATGGGGAACAAACACATTCTGAGGGTCTTCCCAAGAATAGTGGTCTCATGGTGGCAGATTACAATGAACGCGCTGAATCAGAAAAATCTCTTCAGCCAGGTGCAGTGGTGTGTGCCTGTAATTCCAGCTACTTGGGAGGCTAACATGAGAGGATTGCTTGAAGCCAGGAGTTTGAAACCAGCCTGGGCAACATAGCAAGGCTCTGTATCTAAAAAGAAACAAACAAAAAGATCTTTTCAATAGGCAGAGCTGTCCAAGACCTCGATGCGTTCTGTGGTTAAAACTGAGTTCCCCGTCACTGAAGGCACTCAAGCAAAGACTGGATATCCACCTGCCCTGAGCCAACAATGCTGTATGCATCTTTCTGTCTATTATTCTGTCATTACATTTCCCCCAACTCTCTTCTTTTCCCTCTCCCCCTTCCACATTGAAGGATGCTTGTGATTACTTTGAGCCACCAGATAATCCAAAATAATCTCCCTAGTTTAAGGTCAGCTGATTAGCAAACTTAATTCCATCTGTACCATAATTACCTCTTTGTCATGTGAGAGAACACATTCCCAGGTTCCAGAGATTAGAGTGTGGACATTACTCTGCCAGTCACAGCAAGTGCTCCATGCACAGTGCTCACATTGTTGTGATTCACAGCATGTGAACCAAAGGCCTCTAGGCCTTGTGTAGCTGCCAAGTCCCCTCCAGTGTCTGCTCAGGGCAGGGCATGCAGTAACAGGTGACCTGGGCACAGTGCCTACCGGCCCAGCTTCGCCTGTCACCCCTAGGGTGTTTATTATGGTTAATGTAGGACTGAGGAGCATTTGCCTCCTGTCACTCTAGGACCCCTGTACAAGGCATGTGGAAGGACAGAGCACACACGTGCTCCGGAGAGCAGCATCAGGAACTTGTAGCCACTGAAGACGCTGCATGTGAGAACAGAGCCTAGCAGAATCTGTGCAGATGCATGAGGGACTCGCTTTCAGGACAGATGTTCTCTGAGTACATGAAACCTCAGCCACAACCTCTTACCCTTAGACAAAAAGGCATGATTAGAAAAATACAACATGTTCCTGAGGTTTCAAGTAGAACAGATTTGAAAGATCAGCGTAAGGTTCTGGCACATTCACCTGACCCAGGGGCTGCACCTGTTGCCTTTGCATAAGCTCCCTCATCAGTCCTCAAGGAAACCTCATCAGGAAGACTTCTTATGGTCCCTGCCTTTCAGAGGATCAAAATGACCTGAGCAAATAAGTAATCAAAGCTGGAATCAAATTCAGGTCCCACGGTTTGGAAGTCTTTGTTTTTCACAACACGCTTCATTGCCCAGGGCAGAGAATGTCACATCTTTTGTGCGGCATCTTCAAGCCCATCCAGCAGGTGGAGATGAGGAGAGGTCCTGGGATATTCAGATTTCTCAGTCCACAGCTAAGGATGTCTCCCACACTTCACTGATCCTAGGGAATTACCTCTCAATAGCACTACCACTTTAACTCCTGTTCAGTGCAGAAAATTTGAAAAATATAGAAAAACAGGAAAAAATTAAAATTACCTAGAATTAGACATTATTATCATTTGGGGTATCCATATAGATATGTATTGCTTTTTGATAAAGTAAAATTTTTCTGCTCATAAGTTTTTTACGGCTTATTTTTCACTTTATAGACCATAGACACTTTCCTGTATCATTATCTCTTCTTCCATCATATCCATTTTATGGCTGTATATGGATATAGCACAATTTATTAAAACATCCTCTATTGTTGGACAATTAGATTTTTGTGGGGTTTTTTTAATATTACGATTTTGCAATAAAATCCTGGTAGATAAAACTGCACATGGAATTGAGAGTTTCCACAAGACACATTTCTAGAAATAGAATGGAGAGGCCAAAGCGTATGAACATTGTTAAGGTCCTTGTTGCAGACTAACAAAAAGCCTACAGATGCTCCCCTTGACTGTGTATGAAAGTGTCCCTTCTCCCACAACCAGAGTAATGCTGAATTTTATCTTTTTAAAAAAATCTTTGCTTCTATAGGCTTCGTGGTTTTAAGGGGTCCCATTTGGCATTGCATGGATTAAACAAAAGTGTATGTGCGATGGTCCTCTTCTCCTAGGATTTAACTCAAAAATCAGCAAACTTTCTGTGAGGACCTGATAGTATATATTCTAGGCTTTGCAGGTCATACAATCTCTGTTGCAACTGCTCTGCCAATGAAGCACAAAACATATAAACATTGACTATTGAATATATATGAGCAGCTATAGACGATAACTTATAAATGAGCATAGCTGTGTGTCAATAAAACTTTATTTATAGATACTGAATTGTGAACGTCATATGACTCCCACGTATCATCAAATATTATTCTTTAAAATTTTTTTTCAACCACTCAAAAATGCAAAAACAATCTTGTATGGGTCATACAAAAACACATGGTGGGCACAGGCCATACTAAGCCCAAAAGCGCTTTCGTTTGCCAGTCCTCTGGTTTAACTGAAGGCCGCATGTGCACAGTTATGCCTTTAAATGTCTCTACAAGGAAGGCTTTTTTTCCAAATGTGTAATAGTTTTCAACATTGGCTACACATTAGAGTTATCTAGAAAGTTAAAAAAAAAAAAAAAAGCCAGTCCTGGACACCACCCCAGCTGAACTAAATCAGGCTCTGTTAAGGTGCATATGGACATGGCTAGTGTAACTCTCTCCACGTGACTCTAAGGCTCAACCACAACCATGTTTCAATCAGTCAGACAAACCCAGCTCAGTTCCACTAGGCCCCATGCCTGGGCCACCTTAACTTGCGATCTGAGAGGTTGCCAACAAGATAAACGATCTGATCATTAGTCAGGCGTGGTGGTGTGCACCTGTAGTCCCAGCTACCTAGGAGGCTTAGGCAGGACGATTGCTTGACCCCAGAAGGTTGAGGCTACAGTGAGCCAAGATTGCACCACTGTACTCCAGCCTGGGTGACAGAGGGAGACTCTGTCTCAACCAAAAAAAAAAAAAAAAAAAAGTCTTCAGGCCACAGATATTGGCTCAAGCCCTGTGGTTAGGAGATCAGACCCAATCAGCTGCTCAAGCCTGCCAGGCTTTGGGACATTCCCTGGGCTTCTGCATCTCCCCTGCAGATTCAGGCTTTGGCTTCTCTTGAGGCCAGATGTGGAGATGGTGAACAGCAGTTCCTGCCTTTTCTTCTGCCCGGCCTCAATCTGCGGCCAGCCGTGGGCATTGAGCGGATGTTCCATCCCCACCCGGCCTCTCTCCTTGGGTCCTTCCCACTCTTTGCTTTTCTTTGCAGATTTCAAGGTGATGACAAAAGGGACAACAGTCTTAGCATTTGTTAATACCCACTTGACCCACAAAAGAAAATTCGCCAGCATTCTGCAGCTTCTAATTTAAAAACCATTAGACCGTTCCGCTTGGCGGACCAGATCTAAATATTCTTAAAGGGGTGGTTTAATTTAATGATTACCTTAACAAGCCCCCTTTTAAAATGATGATCCGCCAAATTCGAGGGATTTGTTTTGGAATCTGATCCAATAAGTGGCTTTGCACAAAGAGGAGCAGAACAGAATCTGATTTGGTTCAGAACGCAGTGAAAATCATGGAAATTACTTTGCATATTTAATCACTGTAGAAACATGAGTACAAACTACTTTCTAGAGATTACCTTAGGAGAAAGAAAAAAAAAGCTCCAGGCTTTGCAGCCAGCATGCCAAGTACTTTGATTTACAATGAATTATTTGGATTTTATAGAACACACTCAGTGTTTCAAAGACTTCAACCTACTCAGCCCCTGGCAGGAGGACATATTTTCAACAGTGGAGCAAAAGCTAGACTTTGGAAACAGAGGCCACAGGGAGGGGATTTGTTGTACAGGCCTGCAAGGTGGCCTCAACTTTTCTACTTTTTGCAACCAGAGTTTGAGAAGAAAATACGAGGACAAGTGACAAGAAAAACCCTCTGGTCAGGTGTTTGGACTGAAGGCACCTGGTTCATCTCAGGGAAGATGGTCACCCTTCCATCCACCCAGTAAACACAGAGCAAGCATGGAGCTCCACCAGCTCTGCCCATGGAAGCTTGCAGGCAGAAGCTTCATCAAGAGCTAGGGCTGTAGTCTGAGCCCAGTCCTACTGCTATGGGGCCTTGTGACCACATCTGAGTCAATTCACCTTCCCATATAGTTCGCTTCTTATTTATGCTTCACTTCCTCTAGGTTCTACTTAACTATCACTTCATCAGTGAGGCCTCCTCTGAGCACCCTATCTTTATTTAGGAAGGTAATATCTTTACTGAGCTGCAAAACCTTGGAAAATCAATACAGTCTTCTTTAATAAGATAAAATCATATATTTGTGGGAGTCATGGATTATTTTAGTGATAATTTTCACTCCAAAAATATTTAAGCACCAAATGAAAACACTGTGTTTTTGCTGTTGTTGTTGTTGTTGTGTTTTTTGTTTGTTTTTGGTTTTTTGAGACAGAGTCTTGCTCTGTCACCCAGGCTGGAGTGCAGTGGCGCAATCTCGGCTCACTGCAACCACTGCCTCCTGAGTTCAAGCGATTCTGCTGCCTCAGCCTCCAGAGTAGCTGGAACTACAGGCAGGTGCCTGGCTAATTTTTTTGTATTGTTAGAAGAGATAGGGTTTCACTGTGTTAGCCAGGATGGTCTGGATCTCCTGACCTCGTGATCCGCCCGCCTTGGATCCCCAAAGTGCTGGGATTACAGGTGTGAGCCACCGGGCCTGGCCCACTGTGGTTTTTTTAATGGTGGTTTATAGCAGATCAAGTTATTTTATACAAATAAGTAGCTTTTAAAACTCTACAATTTCTCATTTTGGAGTGAGTTCCTTCATGCAAGCTGTTGAAGTTTCCAGCACTGGGGCAGCTGTTTGTCCATAGAGGTGGCTTTGCTTTTTTCCAGGGTTGGCCCAAGGCCAGGTAGAGTTCCAATATGTGAAAAGCTTTAACACTTTACCTTAAAGAGATTCAACATCAATACCAATTTCCAAGTCCTTTTTTAAAAATGTTAAATTTCTCCATAAATACTGAAATCCTCAAAATTAGCCAGTCATTTCAAACAACACTACTATCAGATGATCCCTTTTATTTACAAGTACTGCATCTTTTTGTTTTGGTCAAAAGTCACATAGCCTTACCAAGCACCCCATCTTAGGAGAAACACCCCAGACAGTTTTCCCCCTTCCTGCTCTTTTTCTCCTGCATTGCACACATAGAAGTATTACCTAGGAACTTGTTTACACTCACCTTCCCCTGTTAGAATGAAGCTGGTATTTAGAACTTAATCTGCTCTGTTCATGAGCTGTTTCCCCAAAATTTTGAGCAGTGCCTGGCTCAATAAATATGTGAATGAAAGAATTAATAATGTCCACCTTCTTGTTACTTGTGTAAAGGTGAACTGCAATAGAAGAAGTGTAAATGTCTAACAAAGCAAAAAAAAAAAAAAAAAAAAGTGTACATAGAAAGAAAAAAAAAAGGTGGCATTGAATATGGATTTTGAAGTAGAAGAGACCTGTGTTAGATCCCAGCACTGCTATCCTCTCACTCTGACTCTTGATCCCATCACAGATCTGCCTTTCTGAGCCTCAGTTTCACATCTATAAAATGGGACCACACTTACTTCTTGGAGTCACTGTGGAGGTTTGAGATCATGCAAGAAAAAGGCCAAACCCAGTGCTTGGCATGTGCTATATGTGGTCAAGAACTAAGTGTCAGTATCGTGACTTCCCAGATATGAAGGTTGATTGTGTATGTCCACTTGGCTGGGCCACAGGGTGCCCAGATAGCTGGTTAGATATTATTTCTGGATGTGTCTGCTGGGGTGTTTCTGGAAGAGATTAGCATTTGACTGGGTGAACTCAGCAACACAGAAGGCCCTCTCCAATATGAGTGGGCATCCTGCAATCTCTTCAGGACCTGAATAAAACAAAAAGGCAGAGGAAACTTGAATTTACTCTCTGCCCGACTGCTTGAGCTGGGACATCAATCTTACCCTGCCCTCGATGCTCCTGGCTCTCAGGTCTTCAGACTCGACTGGAATCTACACCATCAGCTCTCTGGCTCTTAGGCTTTTGAACCACACACTGGATTTCCTGGGTCTTCAGTTTGCAGGTGGCAGATCATGGGACTTCTTGGCCTCCATAATCACATCAACCTGGTTCTGTTTTTCTTGAGAATTCTGACTAGCACAAAGCGTAAGGAAACAACCACAATGACGGTGATTCAGGAGCACCTCTGCCTAGCCATCTGGGGACATTCACTATCACATTTTCTTGGGGTTTCCTTCCCAATCAACACCCCCCTTGTAAAGAAGTCAGAGCTGTATGCTGGAGGAATCAGAAAAATAGACGGATACTTTAAAAAGCTCTCCAGCCAGTCACAGTGGCTCAGGTATGTAATCCCAGAACTTTGGGAGGCCAAGGTGGGCAGATCACTGGAGGCCAGGAGTTCAAGACCAGCCTGGCCAACATGGTGAAACCCCATCTCTACTAAAAATACAAAAATTAGCCAGGCATGGTGGCGGGCGCCTGGAATTCCAGCTACTCAAGAGGCTGAAGCATGAGAGTCACTTGAACCTGGGAGGCAGAGGTTGCAGTGAGCTGGGATTGCACCACTGCACTCCAACTTGGGTGACAGAATGAGACTCTGTCTCAAAAAAAAACAAAAAAAAAGAAAAGAAAAAGAAGATAAAAAGCTCTCCAAGAAGTGCAACATTTTTAGATTGGTCCCAAGTTCCGACAGCTGGCAGGCGGTTCCCATTGTAAAACACTGGTTTGCAAGCATCTGTCTGTCTGTATGTGTGCACTTCTCCAAGGCGTAAACGTATGCAGTAACTACACACTTTGCAAGATGTATGTGAGCTGTGAGTGTGGGTGTGTGTATGTGTATGTTTGAGTTTCTGTATTTCTGAAAGGGATTGTAGAGACCAGATGTGCACACTGCATGCATGTGTAAATAAAGAGAGCAATGCATACACACAGCATTCTCATACCTGCTTTCAGGTCCTCCCTGTGTATTCCTTGAAGCGTCACAAGCTTCAGAGCTCAGCAGTCGAGAGGTTAATGAACAAGCTTTCTTTCCCATATGCACTGAACAGATAATTTTCTTTTATTCCTTACGATAAGTTGAAGAAGCATTTGAGTGACAGGACAATTTGTCAATCAACAAAAAATAGAAGGGGAACCTCCTCTGCATAATTTTACACACAGAATCCAACGTGATCTGGGACCATATACCAAGCTGGGACAGCAAAGAGGATGAGTCCAGCAGGGCCTGTCAAATCCATGCCTATTTCCTCCTTCCAATTTGCTCTCTGAAGCTGCTGAGGATTTGTCTAAAGTCAGGAAAGTTCATTTGGCCTCGCTCAGTGAAATCCTTCAGTGACTCCACCTCACCCTTGGCCAGATGGCAAAGGTCCTTTCTCACCTGGCGCCCACCTCCATCGCTCTTTCCAACTTGTGCCTCTGCCTAGTCCGAGTTACCTAGTGACTGTCCTCGGACACACCAGTCATCACGCCAGTCCTTCCTCCTCCAGGTCTTCCTCTGTGCCTGCCACCTGGAATTCATTCATTCATTCATAAATTCACTAAATTGCAGATGGGAAGCCCACTGTGAGTCAGGCATTGAGACAAACATGGGACGGAGAGTGGGGGAAAATAAGACAGATGTTCCTGAGCTCAGAGGACACCCTCCTGCAGAGTAGTGGCGGCACCCCCTCCCCCCGCACTCACCTGGAAAACCCTCGCCTCTCAAGGTTTGGCTCAAGTGCCCACCTTCTACCTATGAAATGGCCCCTGACCCTGCTTTCCACCCTCTGGTGGAACTGACCACTGCTTACTTTTCACCTCCACTGTTATTGGTGTAGAATTGTCATTGTCACACTTGTTTCACTGTCTCACACATATTCATTATCTCCCTGCCTTTCCCCATGAGACTAAGCCCCTCATGCTCTCATTCACCTTCAGACCCCCAGCGCTTTGCACAGAGCACATGGCACACGATATGGTCTGAAAACATTTGCAGATGAAACGCACCAGACAACCCATGGATGGGAGAATGGAAAGATGGATGGATGGATGGAAGAATGAAGGTGTTCAAACGACCAGTAAGACAGAGCAGAGGCAAGGTATTCAGATACCTTTCTGGCACATGTACTCAAGGCCCACCCAAATCTATAAATGGTAACATCATTATTATTAATAATTAACTATCACTGTCAGTGTGATCTGTTTTATCCTGGGAATTTATAAATATTATTTCAAACTTTCCTAACAACTTTACAAAGTAGTATTATCGTTATCCCTGAAGATGCTGAAAATCAGAGAGGTTAAAAAACTCTTCCAAAGTCACACAGCGGGTAGAAGGCGGTCCTGCGGTTAGAATTCTGGTTTGTCTGAATTCAAAGCCACTACTCTTTCCCCACCATCCTCCCCCACCACTCCCACCACTCTGCATCAACATACGTTGGTATTTGGGCCTTGAGGGTCATCCCAGACCCTCACCCGGGGACCTTTGGCTGGCTTCCTTCTTAGCCAATGTGAGAGCTGTCTTTCCTGGAGAGTCCCCCTTCTCTAGCACTAGCCATTTCATTTTTTGGTAAAACCTGCATTACGGAAATAGATTGTCAATTACCCTGGTGGCTGTGTAAAAGAATTACTGCAACAGTCATGGTGAAAAGAAAACTTTATTTTCACCACTTTCCAGTAAAAGCTAATTCAGAATAACTCCATTTAACAGTTATTTTATGCTGAAATACTGAATACCTCAGGGAGTCTTTTAGGGATTTTAAAGTCTCTTTATTTATAAATGATTCATGCTGCATTTTCAGAAAAACCTACAATTAGTGTGGGTAGCACAGAAGCTCCTTAGGGAAAGGTAAAAAAAAAAAAAAAAAAAAAAAAAAGAAGAAGAAGAAGAAGAAAAGGAAAGAAAGAAAACGAAAATATACACGCATTCTCTGCACCCTTTTATCCATTATTGTTTTGCAGTGGACTATAAAAAGAGAACCGACAGAAAAAGCCAAGGAGGTATTTTGTCTAACCTTTTAAATACATGCCCCATTTGACAGTATTTGTACAGCAGTTGTTGCCATGATCTGCTCAGCCCACAACATTCTTTTCATGCTCATTTCAACTTGGCACAGACTCTCCAGGCCAGCAGAAGCTTAAAGGAATCAGAGCTACTTCGGGAAGATCGCATCTTAACAGCATCTAACTCGGGCCATCTGAGAGAAAACTGTGCCCTTGGGGGTCAGTTCAGTGCCCAGAGAGAAAGCAAGGGAAAGACTTCCAGTTCTCGATCTAAAGCCATCCAGGAGATACCTTAGGAAAAACAGCTCCCAGGTCCCTGATCTTTCTGAGTGTCGTTTTCTTCACATGTCCAAGGAGGTGCACCATATCCACCTTATGGGGTTCTGCCATTCCACATTCCTGTAATGTCTTATTCGGAGAGTCCTGCTCTGTGCCATATGTGAGACAGACCCTGGCTTCAGAAGCACACAGTCTGGTGGAGAAGATGGATGTAGAATAGTCGATGGTGGGGAAGAGGCTCCGAGAAGCTTAGTGAGCACAGAGGGACACGGGACCCAGACATGGAGTCAGGGAAGGCTTCTTGGAGGAAGCAACAATTAAGCCAAAATGTGAGGGGTGAGCAGGCACAGAGGGAAACAAGGGCATAGGGCTGGAGGTACCAGTATGTACAGCAATCTTGAGACCAGAGAGAGTGAGGAACATGTAGGATCCTATAAGCAATTTAGCCCAGCTGGAGACATTCAGCCTCAGAGGCAGGAAGGTGATGCCACTGAGCTTTAGAGGATCCGCAAGATGATGATTTCAATAAGAGGGTTTTGTAAACTCTAAAGCCATAGGGCCCTGCACAGTGTAAGTTATTATCCAACGTTATTACCCTTTTGGACAGACTGGGGGCGGGGGGCAGATCTGACTCGGAGATAGAACTAGAATTTGCCGGTGTCATTGGCAAAGGATCTCAATATTTTTCCAGCTGTTCTTACCTAGTTCATTTATTACAATGTGCCAGATGGATGGGGGGTACCCCATTCATGCATGCATCCATTTGGATATCTGAGTGTGTGCATAACTCATATTTTAGTTTTACTGGAAGCAAATATAACAGAACTTAGAGATGTTGAAAACCACAGAAAAAAGAAAAAGAAACAACTTTCCATCTGAGCAACCTACAGAATCCATGCCCAGCGTCCCTCTTCCCTCATCTGGAAGCATCCCCTTCCCATCATTGTTTACACCTGTCTCTGCTGAGAGAGCAAGTACACGGCCAATGCTGTCTTATGCATTTTCTCGAATTATATTCAGTGAAATGAGCATTTTTCTAGCCTCTATTATGTGCCACGTAGTGTGAAAGACCTAACAGGAAGATAGGCATGAAAGAGACTAGTTCACGCCTTTAAGAGCTGTGTTAGTGTAGGGACATGTCACACGAGGCTGAGACACCTGCATGGGGAGCTGTCCACAGCAGCAGGTACACAACAATTCAAGATTCTGGGGTCAGACCAAGCTGAGGCGTATTATCTAAGAGGCTGGTGGGCTCTGGTACTGGGATACAGTCAGCCATAGTCTGACACTTACCACCACTATGACCTCAGGCTGGTCGCTCGACATCTCTGTGCCTCAGTTTCCTCATCTGTAAAATAAGCGTGACAATCCTACAATCCCCATTGAGTTGTCCTGATGAACTTATTAATAGATGTAAGGTACTTTGAAGAGTGCCTGGCACATAGTAAGTGCTCTGAAAAGGTACGTTAATCTTATCATCATTATTATCACCACTAAGCAGACGCAAAAGGCCCTTACTCTTAATTACCACACTCTATACACTCCCCCATCCTGAATGAAACGAGCAGATCTTAACCAGTCACTGGAGTGAACAGATAATGGGTAGGTTCAAGACAAATTCAAAAGAGACAGAGAGAGCTGAGGAGCTGTCTAAGGAGCTCACCAAGATTCCAAGGGAAACATGGCACGTGAAACAATTTCTTTACTAGGTGATAAATTTGCAGACTTCTTTTGTGTATGTTGTGACATTGGAGGCTTAAACCACTCAGGAAGATGTGCATGAAAGGGTCATTATCTCTGCTTTGTAGATGAGCTAACCCAGAGAAGAAAATTATTGGCCTGGGGTCTTCCAGTTTGTAAGTGGCTGGGAAGACACTCAAATCCAGTGTCCTGAATCCAAGCAAGATGGTTTTGCTCTTCCATTCAGCTGCTTTCTCCCTGCTATCAACTGAATATGTACCCCCCACCCAGAATTTATCTATTGAAACCTCATGCCCAATGTGATAATATTGGGAGGTGGGGCCTTTGGGAGGTGATAAGTCATGAGGATGGATCCCTCATGAATGGGATTAGTGCCCTTATCACATGGAGAAACGTTATCTCTACTGAAAATACAAAATTAGCTGGATGTGTTGGCACATGCCTGTAATCCCAGCTACTCAGGAGGCTGAGGCAGGAGAATCACTTGAAGCCCAGAGGTGGAGGTTGCAGTGAGCCAAGATCATGCCATTGCACTCCAGTCTGGGCAACAAGAGCAAAACTCCATTTCAAAAAAAAAAAAAAACAGGGACCCACTAGGTGGGCTCGCCCGTCTACCATGTGAGGACATGGGAAGAGATTGGCCATCTAAGAACCTGAATTTAGGCCCTCACCAGGAACTGGATCTGCTGGCACCTTGATTTTTGGACTTCCAGCCTCAGAACTGTGAAAACTAAATTTCTGATGCTTATAAGCTTCCCAGTCTATGGTATTTTGTGATAGCAGCCCGAGTGGACTAGGACACTCCCTGTTGAGGTTGAGAATCCTGACAATGCTGTTCCTTTGGAGAAACTGAAACTACAGATGGGAGACCTGGAAGTGAACTTAGGTGACAGCAAGGAATGTGTGCAGCCTGGTGGGGGAGGGACAGCCAACAAATGTGCTCTGGCCTCTCCACGGTGACCTGGCAATTGGTGCAAGAGGGTATCAACAATTCATGATCCTTGTCCCCTATACAAAACTAACTCAAAATGGATCATAGGTCTAAATGTAAAACTTAAAACTATAATGCTTCTAGAAAAAAAACAGGGGAAAATTGTTGTGGACTTGGGTTAGGCAAAGATTTCTTAGTTACAAGACCAAAAGCATCATCCACAAAAGAAAAAAATGATACAGTGGATTTCATCAAAATCAAGAGCTTCTTTTCTTCAAAACACACAGTTAAGAGAATGAAAAGACAAACCACAGACTGGGGGAAATATGTGCAAAGCACATATCTGATAAAGGACTTGTATTCAAAATATATGAGGAACTCCCAAAGCTCAACCATAAGAAAACCAACAACTCATCCTCAAAAAAAAAAAAAAAAAAAAAGAGATGGACCAAAGACCTTAGCAGACGTCTCACCAAAGAAGATATACAGGTGTCAAACAAGCACATGAAAAGAGTCTACATATCTTATGTCAGCAAGGAAATGCAAATTAAAACAACAATGAGATACTACTGTACACCAATCAGAGTGGCCAAAATTCAAAACTCTAACAACATCACATGCTGGCAAGGATGTGGAGCAACACAAACTCTCATTCATGTTCTTGAGAATAGAAAATAGTACAGCCACTTTGGATGACAGTTTAGAAGTTTCTTACAAAGCTAAACATACTCTAGCAATATGATCCAGAAATCATGCTCTTTGGTATTTACCCAAAGGCGTTGAAAATTTATGTCCACAGAAAAACCTGTACACAGATGTTAGCACCTTTATTCTCAATTCCAAAACTTGGGAGCAACCAAAATGTCCTTCAGTAAATGACTGGGTCAATAAAATGTGGTACGCCGGGCATGGTGACTCACACCTGTAATCCCAGCATTTCGGGAGGCTAAAGAGGGGCAGATCACGAGGTCAGGAGATTGACACCATCCTGGCTAACATGGCGAAACCCCGTCTCTACTAAAAAAAAAAAGAAAAAAATTAGCCGGGCATGGTGGCAGGTGCCTATAGTCCCAGCTACTCAGGAGGCAGAGGCAGGAGAATGGTATGAACCCAGGAGGTGGAGCTTGCAGTGAGCCAAGATCAGGCCAATGCACTCCAGCCTGGGCAACAGAGTGAGACTCCATCTCAAAAAAAAATAAAATAAAATAAAATGTGGTACATTCAGAAAATGTAATATTATTCAATGTTAAAAAGAAATAACTTATCAAGTCATGAAAAGACGTGGAGGAATCTTAGATGTATATTACTAAGTGAAAGAAGCCAATATGAAAAGGCCCTATACTGTACAATTACAACTATATGACACTCTGGAAAAGACAAAAATATGGAGTCAGGGAAAAGATCAGTGACTTCCAGGGGTACGCGGGGAGGGAAAGATGATCCAGCAGAGCACAGGGGATTTTCAAGCAGTGAAACTACACTGTACAATGCTCTAATGGTGGATGCATGTCATCATGCGTTTGTCCAAATCCATAGAATGCACAACTCCAAACATGACCCAATGTAAACTATGGACTTAGGGTGATAAGGACAGCCAGTGCAGATTCATCAATTATAACAAGTATACCACTGGTGGAGGATGTTGATAATAGGGGAGGCTATGCGTGTGTGGAGGCAGGGAGGATATGGGAAAGCTAGCTCTGCACCTTCCACTCAATTTTGCCGTGAACATAAAACTGTTCTAAAAAGTATAGTCCGTTTTAAAAAATGGATATAGAATGCGATCAGACATTTCACCAAAAAAAAAAAAAAAAAAAAAAAAAACATGCACACACAAGAAAAGATACTCAATATCGTTGGTCACTAGGGAAATGCAAACCAAAACCAGAAAGAAATACCACTATGTTCCTGTCTGAATGGCTAAAACTAAGCAGGGAAATGATAATAACAAGTGTTGGCAAGGATGTGGAGGAAGTAGAATTCTCCTATATTTCTGGCAGGCCTGCAAAATGGTACTCTGCAAAACAGTCATTCTGGAAAACAATTTGAGAGAAATCAGCTATCTAAACATCCTATAAAGTTAAAAGTACGTTTACCATACCACTGAACGAGTCAATTCCTAAGTATTTACCCAAATAAAATGCAAATCTATGTTCACATAAAAACCTGTAGGAGAATGTTTGCAGCAGCTTTACTCATAACCACAAAAACTGGAAACAACCCAGATGTCTCTCAACTGGGGATTAAATAAACATGGTACATCCATGCATTGGAATACTATTTGATATGGTTTGGCTGTGTCCCCACCCAAATCTCATCTTGAATTGTAAATCCCCACGATTCCCATAGTCCCCATGTGTCAAGGGAGAGACCAGGTGGAGGTGATTGGATCATGGGGGCAGTTTCCCCCATGCTGTTCTCCTGATATTGAGTGAGTTCTCGCGAGATCTGATGGTTTTATAAGTGTTTGGTAGTTCGTCCTGCGATCATTCTCCTTCCTGCTGCCTTGTGAACAAGGTGCCTTGCTTCTCCTTCGCTTTCCACTATGATTATAAGTTTTCTGAGGCCTCCCCGGCCATGCTGAATGGTGAGTCAATTAAACCTCTTTCCTTTCTAAATTACTCAGTCTCGGGTAGTTCTTTTACAGCAGTGTGACACTATTAATCAATAAAGAGAAAAAAACTACTTATACATAACAACATAGATAAAATCTCAAAGTCATCATGCCAAGTGCAATAGGCCTGACTCAAAAGGCAAAATTCTGTATGAGTTCCTGCGTACTGAATTTTTGAAAAGGCAAAATTATAAGGGCATTAAATGTAGCAGAGGGTTTGGGGGCTGGCCAGGGAGGGGAGATTTGGCAATGAAGGGGCACAGAAATATTGCTTTACATGATGGAATTGTTACATATCTTAAGTGTGGGGGTGTTACACACTGTAATCGTTTGTCAAAACTCCCAGAACTATACATTAGAAAGAACGAATTCTACTTATGTAATTACACGTTACTGTGGAAAGGGGGAAAGATGAAATCATTATTCATTTTTTTAAAAATCCATAGGAAGACACAAAACCACTCCTTTAATAAAAGAGCTCTTCCTTCATAGAAGTGAACTGAGCGATTCTTTAAACTTCGCCATCTTTTGTTTTTAATATTACAATTAATATTGTAGGAAAACAATAATTCGTAAAGGGACTCAAAAATGCATTAATGTGAATTAAATTTTTATAAGGAAGAGAGAGATCCAAATATTTCGCTGGCACCCACGATGTGCCTGCGGAGCGATGGGTGTTTTCTGTGCTAGGACTTGGTTAATTGCAGGAACAGAAGCGAGGCAGTCACTTGAGCAAACTTTCTGTTCCTTGCTTCCTAAGTTTTGTTCCCCAAAACTTCCTTCTCAGAGAGCGGTATAATGCTGATGCTTCTTCTCCTCCTTTCCCCCTTCCCCAAAAAAAGTTCTTAATTCAGTCAATCAAGTGGTCTATGTGACAGCAAACTCTAGGTTGGCTGATTTTTTTACCTCCTAAACTGACAGAATCAAATGGTGATTTATTTATTTACTTACTAATAATTTATATCTTGTCTCCTTCCAAAAAGGATTTGAGTGTCTCACTCGATGTCTTGGTATTACCTCCAAAAAGTGTAAGCGTATCGGGGAAGAAAATAGACACTGGAGAAGTGGTCTTTGGTTTCATTGCAGATTCTACGGAGTCACACGGCAATGCTTAATGAGCCCATGACTGCAGAATATAAATAATAGAGAGTCTGACCTGGCTGCTATGTTAAAATGGGATATCGGATCTAAAACCACCTGCGTGAGGTTGTCTGCACAGGTGTGGGGAGATTATCTACTAGGTAATTGGGCCCAAAGACTTGACACATTGGAGAAATAGAGGCTTTCTTCCCTGAGCAAGTCCAATAAGCTAAGAAGGAGTTACCCACCAGCCATTAAAGGTGGTCTATGGACCAGCACTTACATGAAGAGTTTCAACAACTGGGCAAAGTAAGCATTAGGACTCTGTGAAAAACCAGAGAGGGCTCAGAGAGGGTATGTAACTTGCCAAGGGTCACAGAGCTGGTAAGAGGCCAAGCTAGGACCTTGAATCCAGGTCTTCCAGAATCCACAGCCTGTGCTTCCCCCCTTTTCCAAGTTGTCTCTTGGCTTTTGAGCCCAATCAACTTGTCTGGCACTGGCTACCTGTAATGCTCTCATTTATTAATATAGTTTGACATCCTTTGCTCAGTTTTGGACACTGCTTCAAAAAATGTTTGCCATCCCTGCCATGGGTTACGATAATCTCAGCTACAAGCAACAGCAAGTTCAAATTCAAACTGGCTTCAACAATGAGATGATTGATTAGCCCCCAGCAGTGGAGGACCAGAGGCAGGGCAGGTTCCAGGCACCATATGTTAGAAGATCTGCTTTGCTGCTCCAAGGTTCCCCGTGCTTGGCCCTTTTCCATGTGTGTGCTTCTTCCCTGGGAAGGAAGAAATCAGAATGCAGCAGTGGTAGGGATTTCTCCAAAGAAGCAATGGGCCCATCATCTCCTTAAGTGTGAGAGAGCCTCTCTTATAAGCCCCAGCTGTCATCACCTCCAGACGCATTGGCCAGGGATGGGCTACACACACATTGCCAGGTTATATCCCCATTCTTAAACCATCACTGGCAGGGTTGGGGGATGACCATGTTTGCTGTAGGAGAAACTTGGTAGATGTTTTCTTTTTTTTTTTTTTTTTAATTTATTTATTATTATTAAACTTTAAGTTGTAGGGTACATGTGCACAACATGCAGGTTTGCTACATATGTATACTTGTGCCATGTTGGTGTGCTGCACCCATCAACTCGTCATTTACATCAGGTATAACTCCCAATGCAATCCCTCCCCCCTCCCCCCTCCCCATGATAGGCCCCGGTGTGTGATGTTCCCCTTCCCGAGTCCAAGTGATCTCATTGTTCAGTTCCCGCCTATGAGTGAGAACATGCGGTGTTTGGTTTTCTGTTCTTGTGATAGTTTGCTAAGAATGATGGTTTCCAGCTGCATCCATGTCCCTACAAAGGACACAAACTCATCCTTTTTTATGGCTGCATAGTATTCCATGGTGTATATGTGCCACATTTTCTTAATCTAATCTGTCACTGATGGACATTTGGGTTGATTCCAAGTCTTTGCTATTGTGAATAGTGCTGCAATAAACATACGTGTGCATGTGTCTTTATAGCAGCATAATTTATAATCCTTTGGGTATATACCCAGTAATGGGATGGCTGGGTCATATGGTACATCTAGTTCTAGATCCTTGAGGAATCGCCATACTGTTTTCCATAATGGTTGAACTAGTTTACAATCCCACCAACAGTGTAAAAGTGTTCCTATTTCTCCACATCCTCTCCAGCACCTGTTGTTTCCTGACTTTTGAATGATTGCCATTCTAACTGGTGTGAGATGGTATCTCATTGTGGTTTTGATTTGCATTTCTCTGATGGCCAGTGATGATGAGCATTTTTTCATGTGTCTGTTGGCTGTATGAATGTCTTCTTTTGAGAAATGTCTGTTCATATCCTTTGCCCACTTTTGGATGGGGTTGTTTGTTTTTTTCTTGTAAATTTGTTTGAGTTCTTTGTAGGTTCTGGATATTAGCCCTTTGTCAGATGAGTGATTGCAAAAATTTTCTCCCATTCTGTAGGTTGCCTGTTCACTCTGATGGTAGTATCTTTTGCTGTGCAGAAGCTCTTTAGTTTAATGAGATCCCATTTGTCAATTTTGGCTTTTGCTGCCGTTGCTTTTGGTGTTTTAGACATGAAGTCTTTGCCCATGCCTATGTCCTGAATGGTACTACCTAGGTTTTCCTCTAGGATTTTTATGGTATTAGGTCTAACATTTAAGTCTCTAATCCATCTTGAATTAATTTTCGTATAAGGAGTAAGGAAAGGATCCAGTTTCAGCTTTCTACTTATGGCTAGCCAATTTTCCCAGCACCATTTATTAAATAGGGAATCCTTTCCCCATTTCTTGTTTCTCTCAGGTTTGTCAAAGATCAGATGGCTGTAGATGTGTGGTATTATTTCTGAGGACTCTATTCTGTTCCATTGGTCTATATCTCTGTTTTGGTACCAGTACCATGCTGTTTTGGTTACTGTAGCCTTGTAGTATAGTTTGAAGTCAGGTAGCGTGATGCCTCCAGCTTTGTTCTTTTGACTTAGGATTGTCTTGGAGATGCGGGCTCTTTTTTGGTTCCATATGAACTTTAAAGCAGTTTTTTCCAATTCTGTGAAGAAGCTCATTGGTAGCTTGATGGGGATGGCATTGAATCTATAAATTACCTTGGGCAGTATGGCCATTTTCACGATATTGATTCTTCCTATCCATGAGCATGGTATGTTCTTCCAATTGTTTGTGTCCTCTTTTATTTCACTGAGCAGTGGTTTGTAGTTCTCCTTGAAGAGGTCCTTTACATCCCTTGGAAGTTGGATTCCTAAGTATTTTATTCTCTTTGAAGCAATTGTGAATGGAAGTTCATTCCTGATTTGGCTCTCTGTTTGTCTGTTACTGGTGTATAAGAATGCTTGTGATTTTTGCACATTAATTTTGTATCCTGAGACTTTGCTGAAGTTGCTTATCAGCTTAAGAAGATTTTGGGCTGAGACAATGGGGTTTTCTAAATATACAATCATGTCATCTGCAAACAGGGACAATTTGACTTCTTCTTTTCCTAACTGAATACCCTTGATTTCTTTCTCTTGCCTGATTGCCCTAGCCAGAACTTCCAACACTATGTTGAATAGGAGTGGTGAGAGAGGGCATCCCTGTCTTGTGCCAGTTTTCAAAGGGAATTTTTCCAGTTTTTGCCCATTCAGTATGATATTGGCTGTGGGTTTGTCATAAATAGCTCTTATTATTTTGAGGTACGTTCCATCAATACCGAATTTATTGGTAGATGTTTTCTAATCCATTACCCCTCCAAGAGAAAAGAGTCATTTTCAGAACCCAGGAAGACTGCCTTTCCCAGCCTCTTTTACAATTCAAATTGAGCCATGTAACCAGCTTCTATAAATAGAATGTGAAAAAATGGTGCCACTTCCAGGCCTGTCCATAAAATGTCTTGTGTGGTCCTCTACACTCACTTTCATCAGCAGCTGAAGGCAGAAGACTCACAGCACAGTAGAGAAGTAGAGATTAAAAGTTGCCTTAACAGATGTCAGCACAGTAGAGAAGTAGAGATCTGAATTCCTGAATCACTTCACAAGAGGCCAAATGCTGGTCTAGACACATAAAGGTATTATGTCAAGCCACTCAAATTTTAGGGTTATTTGTTCCTGAAGCTCGCACTAATTGCCCTAACTAATCCAGGTGGCTTCAACTAATTAGCTGGGTGGAATAGAAGTTTGGGAGTCAGCCATAAAAACCACTCTGTAACAAGTCATGTGCTTCACACATGGCAGAAAGGCCCCATGTTCAGGGTCTCCCATGGCCAGGGAGATGGAAGAAAGATATTAGTGAGCTGCTTTGAAAGTTCAGCAAGTTTAATAATTACAGGACAGCTTTAGAGACTAACTTTAGTCTCTGTGTGACCTTGGGAAAGTCACTCCCAAACTGGGGGCCTCAATTTCTCCAGAAGAACATGACATTTACTCTCTCCAGGCTCTGAGACCCAGTGGGTCAGGGCAGCTCAAGAGGTTGATCTGTACTTACCTTGGGTTTAGTGCTGTTGAAGCAACACATAGTGTGGCCTGGAAAAGGGTCATTTTCAGAGCTAAGGCCAGGGCACCCACTCTGGAGAATCTGCACCAAGAAGTTCCAGGCCACCCAGCAACCTTGGGACAGTCACATCTGTGCGTGTTGATCCCCAGGGCAGGCTCTTTTCTCACTGAAACCATTACTCCAGTGTATTTGATGTAATTCCTACAAAACATGATTTTTATAACTCTGATCAGGGAACCAATTAATATAACTATTATTTATTGTGACTGTCTAGGCATAAAAACCCCACAAATCAAACTGATTCCCCAAATCCGCTTGGATCCCTGCACTGCGAAGTCACATCCATTACACTGCTTTATAGTCGCATTTGTATTTTTTATTATTAATGCTATCAATACAATATTTATTCACCATGAAATAGCCTTCCACTTAGGAGGGAAATATGTGTACTTGTAAGTGCTCCTAATCATACCAAACTCTGCGCATGCTGGCTGGCGGATTGATGATGACTGGGACACACATTTTTTGAATAACGATAATGATCACCAGTTATTGAAGTCCTACTAAGCACTAGGCTATGCCTTATATTCATTATCTCTTTGACCTTATCAATAATCATACCTTTCTCAACTTCATTTTACAGAAGGACACACTGAGGCTCAAGAAGGTGAGGTAACTTCCCAAATATCCCACAAATAGTCAGTAAGGAGCCGAGTCTTTCACCCAAGGACTCCCTGCTTTCACACAATTGCCCAAGTGCCTTCTAGGATTGACAGAGGGAAAGGCCAAAGCATTCAAGATTGAAACCAAAAAACACACAAACACATCACTCACTTTAATTGTGTCTCTTTCCTCATGTATTCTTCACCCAGAAATTACCATCGTCTCCATTTCAGTTTCGTGTGAACTGATGCAGGAATCTGGATCACAAAGGGAGTGCGGCAAACTCACCTACACTTTGCACATTTTGGAGAACTTCCCCCTCAGTGATCTCAGGCCGCATGTGATGACACTAGCACAGGTTACTAAAAAAGTGTCTTTCTTCCTTTCAGGGACCAATAAAGGCAGTGTGCGCCATGTTGCTCTGGAAGTTCCCAAGAATTAGTAATATTTGAACAGACAATTTCTTGACATCGTTCCACTTCACCACTCCCCACACCTCAGCCCTGCCCACTGCCAACCTCTCCAGTCATACCCACCTCCAGGCAGCACGAATAGTGTTGACAATGCTAGGTGACAGCAGGAAACAAAACATACGCCAATGAGGGTTGCCAGATAACATACAGGATGCCCAGTTAGGTTTGAATTTCAGATAAACAAGCATGTTTTTAGCACAACCATGTCCCCAATAACTACGATGGGAATTCACATTTAACCAAGTATCCTGTATTTTTATTCACTCAGTCTGGCAACTGTATCAACATTAGAGAGAAAACTTCTACTTTCTCTGCTAAAGCTCCTTTTTTCTCTTGGCCTCTTTCCAGACCACTGCCAGGCATCAAAGGAAGGGAAGTGGCTAATGTGCTGAGTCAGACCCCAAGATGCCCCTGGTCTGAGCTTCACCAGCTGGTAGAGTTCCTCTGTCGTCACGGCCAGTGTGCGTGCACACGCTTCCCTCTGCTATTTCTACTTGTCAGGGGCTAAGCAGACCAAAGCTGGACATGCTGGGTTTTTCTAACCTGTTCCAACTCTGCTCTCCTGCACTGGGGTGGGGAAAGCAGGCAGGCCATCGCCTGTTCACACAGCCATCTTAGACTTAGGAAGGGGCATGAGAAGCAAAGGTTTGGAGCCTCCCCTGCAGAGTCCAGCTGCTCTATCAGAGGGCCCGGCACCAGCGATGTCGCAGGAACTGCCATTTGGGTTAGGCATCTGTGGAGAAGGATCAATCCCTCCTCCAAAAACCTCCTCCTGGAGAAGAAGTGAGGAATGAATGAACCAGGCCTGAGCTCCACTGAGCCCCGCTGTCCAGTGACCTGCAAAGGGGCACACTCTGCCCAGAAACCACCACACACAGGAACAGCCACTGCAGAACCTCAAACAGCCTGATACAGAGTAACATGCACAGGCTCTGAGTTTCTCTGGACAGTGGGTTGTGTGGACAAAATCAATAATCAATGCTGACTGGGGCCAATAGTTAGTGGGACTCATATAACAAACCCATAAATAACTCTCCTCTATTCTCTTCCTGAAACCCAACCCTTGACCAGCACCAACCAGCTCTTTCCACGCTAGTGAACTGGTTATTCCTACAGATGAGTCCATTGGTATAAGGTCACTGATTACCTTAAAGAGCATGTGCCCTTGCCATTATTTTCAATAAGGGAACAATGAATGGGCTACTTGAAATCTGACCCCAGACCTCAGATGGCCGAGGGCTTACATGCATGGATCAAAATATAGCAACTTTCTACCTGTGGTCCCTGAGAGCATCTGACCAAAACCTCCTGCTAGCCTTGCACAGGGACAAATCTCTGTGCTGTTCATTTTCTCTTCTCTAAAAAAAGTGGCTTATCCACTATGTCAAACAGTACAGAGATTCCTCAAAAATTAAAAATAGAACTACTACCTGATCCAGCAATCCCACTTCTGGGTATGTATTGAAAAGATTTGAAATTAGGATCTCGAAGGGATCTCTGCACTCCCATGTTCACTGTGGCACTATTTACAGTAGCCAAAATATGGAAACCATCTAACTGTCCACTGATGGATAAATGGATAAAGAAAATGCAGGGCCAGTATGGCGGCTCATGCCTTGTCATCCCAGCCCTTTAGGAGGCCAAGTTGGGAGGATCATTTGAGCCCAGGAATTGGAGACCAGTCTGGGCAACGTAAGGATACCCTATCTTTACAAAAATAAAAATATTAGCCAGGCGTGGTGGCACATGCCTGTGGTCTCAGCTACTTGGGAGGCTGAGATGGAAGGATCGCTTGGACCCAGGAGGTTGAGGCTGCAGTGAGGCATGGTTGCACCACTGCACCCCAGCCTGGGCCACAGAGTGAGACCTTTACTTATGTTTTTTAAAAAGTGATATATACACACAATGAAATATTATTCAGCCTCTAAAAAGAAGGAAATCCTGCCATATGTTACACCATAAATGAACCTTGAGGATGTGATGCTAAACAAAGGACAAACACTGCATGATTCCACTTATATGAGATATTTTAAAAATCAAACTCCTAGAAGCAAAGAATAGAATGTAATCTCCAGGGTCTGAGGGAGGGGAAAAGCGGCATTGCTATCAATTAGTACAAAGTTTCAGTTACGAAAAATGAGTGAGTTCTAGAGATCTGTTGTTCAGCCTTACACTTGTAGATAACAATACTGCATTGGATGCTTAAAATTTGTTAAGAGGGTACATCTCAAGAACACATGGACACAGAGAAGGGAAGAAAACACACTGGAAACTTTTGGAGGGTAGAGGGTGGAGGAGGGAGAGGAGAAAAATAATTAATGGGTACAAGCTTAATTCCTGGGTGATGAGATAATCCTTACAACAAACCCCCAGGACACAAGTTTACCTGTGTAACAAACCTGCACATGTACCCTGAATTTTAAAATAGAAGCTAAAAAGAAAAAGATGGTGGATCTCATGTTAACCGTTCTTATCACAATAAAATAATTATTTTTTAAAAAGGAAAAGAAAAACTTCTCTGTGGTCGAGGCAGGAAAGGAGAAAAGTCAGCGTCATGCCTACGTCTAGAGGACCCCAACGTGCAGAAAAGCCAGAATCAAAATGTATAACTACCGTCCAGGAAGTGGGAGAAAAAGAATCAGACTAGGGAGTTATTTTTAGATGCATTTGTCCTCCCCATATAATGCAACTTTCAAATATGCTTCTATTTCTTCAAGTACGGCGAGTCCCCAGACGCCCCGTTCACACACTGTGTGCCGCCTGTATCGGAGAAATATCTGCTTCTCACAGATAACCAACCCTCCTAATTAATAACACAAAGTCACAGGAGGAGCTCTCTAACTGAAACCGCAGCGGGGAACAGATAAGAAAAATATACTGGAGATGTGGGGTTGCGGGTTGGTTTTTTTTTTCCCCCTAATTCCCAAAGTCCTGCCAGTATTCTACTATGTCTTATGAATTCCAGAATAATGAAACATGACACAGTGTAACCCAACGTGAGGCGTCAACATGACATAAGTAAATGCAAAAGGATTCATGATCACCAAGCATGTCAGAAACACACCCGGAATTTTCTTCCTCCGCCCCTACTCCTGGGTGACAGGGTTTGGAGATTGGGATCTGTGGGATAACGGCGGCGCAAATGAGAAGAACTGCCCCGCCTTTGTGTGGGCAGCTTCCTTGTTAATGGCGCTCAGGATGCTTTGTAGAGTTCACGAAGCTAAGAACCAGGTAGCCATACTTGGAAAACAAGGGTCATTTCACCTGCCAGGGACCACACACGGACACAGTCCCGCCTCTTTGCCAGCTGTTACCACCAAAGTCCCGTCATCAGGCCAGCCTCCTGACCTAAAATTACAGCATGTGGAGCTTTTCCAAGGAAATTATTTATTTAAGATTGTAGGAACTTCCTTGAAAACACTGCTATTTTATTAGTGAACGGATATGTGTCTGGACTATTGGGGAATGGTAGAAAATCGCATTGCCATTTGCCATCCCTCTACAGTTGTCTAAGTATTTTGCTTAAAAATAGTCCCTTTGGGCCGGGTGTGGTGGCTCACGCCTGTAATCCCAACACTTTGGGAGGCCAAGGCAGGCAGATTGCCTGAGCCCAGGAGTTCAAGACCAGCCTGGCCAACATGGTGCAATCCCGTCTCTACTAAAAATACAAACATTATCTGGGCATGGTGCCGTGTGCCTGTAATCCCAGCTACTTGGGAGGGAGGCTGAGGCATGAGAATCACTTAAACCCAAGAGGCAGAGGTTGCAGTGAGTCAGGATCGTGCCACTGCGCTCCAACCTGGACGACAGAGCAAGACTCTATCTGGAAAAAAAAAAAAAAAAAGAAGAAGAAGAAGAAGAAAAAAAAAAAGAAATAGTCCCTTTGGATCCTCACAAATTCCCTACCACGTGGGTTCAGACCCATCTTGTGGCTGGGAAAACTGAGGCCCAGAGGAGGATGTGGCTTGGCAAGATGGAACAGCATGTGACCAGCAGGGCCTGGAATGACAGATGTCCTCTGACTGGCTCAGGGCTCTCTTCGTGGCACCACGCTGTCTCTCCAACTCAGCTCTCACCCATACGGGTAGCTCAGACACCCTCCCTCCCGCATCAGGCTATCACAGCCCTCAGGAGCTGCAATTGAGCTTTTGAGATACCACCATATATACATCTTGCTTGGATTCAGGATGTTGTTGAAGCTCATCAGAAACAGCAGTTTGGGGACCAAATAGAGAATTCCTTAAAAATTTCGTCCCTGTCAGAGAGAAACATTCCCACATTCCGACATGTCCCAAATTGCAATTTGCAACTCTCTATGTTTGAAGGCAACTCAAAGGCTTTCTTCTCAGGGTCCTGGATGGAAACAGCACTGGTCTGTCAGTCATCCTGATGTCATCAGAAGCCACTGGGTCACCCCAAAGGATCCAACATTGCTAAATTTTAGTTTTGTAGAGAAGCAATTTGGAAATGTTGGCAACAGAGGAAGTGCTTCCAAATCAATACATCCCTATTCGTTATCAAAGAAAGTTTTCCAAGACTCATAGCCTCAAACAACGCCTTTCTCCAGCATAACAGTGTATGCCTTTGCCTACAAAAGGTGCACCCTATTCAACCCTCATAACAGCATACAGCTTGTGTCAGGAGAAGAAAGAGAAAGAAGAAGAAGAAATGGAGGGAGAGAGGCAGAAAAGGAGGGAAGGAGGAAGGAGATGAAGGGTAGAGGAAGAGAGGAAGAGACAGAGAGAAAGGCAGAAAAGAGAGGGAAGAAATAATGAGAGAGAGAAGAAAGGGAAATTGCTCCTAAAAGATGGCAATATTAGTATTATATAAAGCTTCATAGTTTATAGACTATTCACATGATCCTCTCACTTCATTTGGCCTCCCCAGCAGCCCTGAATGTTGCTTATGTAATAATTTTGCTCACATTGTTCAAATTACAAAAGCGAGGCTCTGAGAGATGGAGGCCCAGCTAAGGGTTATTCAGCCATGAACACCCCAAACCCTTGCTGTGGATGTGACCCCATGGTCATCCTAAAGGGTCCTTCTGTTTCCGTGACTTTTGGGATTCAACACCTTTTTGTTTGAGGATGACGTGTTCATTCTCTCAATGTATCATGAGATACCATATTTGCGTTTTAATGCTGCTGATCCAGAAGGAAAATGGCATGTTTGAAACGATCAGTCTCAGAGGTTTCTGCAGAACCACACCAGCCAGACAGGGAGCTGTGACCAGTCACAGACGGGGACCCTTGGCCCTGTGTCCTTGTTCTTCAAAATCCTTCCGCTCTGAGCTCCTGCCACTCCGGCTCTCTGAAAGCCCACACAGGGGTGAGTTGTGTACTCTGGGGGTGGCTCCTCGTTCCCAGGCTCCAGGCTCTGACCTCAGGTGTCTCCTCTTCAGGCGTAACAGCCCTGGGTAGGGCTGAAGCTCCACTTCTGCATTCTCCACCACCACCCTGAGTGGCCTTTGCTTGTCTAAGGCCTGTGTCTTCTCCCTTTTGTGAGCTCACCTCGTGAGTCCTGAAATAAAGGTGGTTATGTTGAACAACTTTATGCCATAGGTACTATTAGCCTGATTTGCAGATGAAATAAACAAAATTCAAACCACGCAGCCGTGTAGGGATTGACATGGAAGAATGTTTGAGGGGCCTTCAGTAACCCTTTTCACCATCTCACCTGCATTCAGTTCCTGTGGCTGCCGTAACAAAGTATCACAAACCAGGTGACTGAAGACAACAGAAATTATTCTTTTATACTTCTAAAGGCTAAAAGACCAAAATAAATCTATTGGCAGGGCCACACTCCCTCCAAGGGTGCTAGGGCAGGATCATTCCTTGCTTCTTCCAGTTCCTGGTGACTCCAGACATTCCTGGGCAGCCTCACGCCAGTCGCTGACCCCGTCTTCCCAAGGCTGTCTTCTCCCTGTGTGTCTCTGTGTCCTCTCTTCTTATAAGGACACCAGTCATTGGATTTAGGGCTCACCCTAAATCCAGGATTATTTTATCTGCAGGTTCTTAGCTAATTACATCTGCTATAACCCTATTTCCAAGTAAGGTCACATTCTGAGATTCTGGGTGGACGTGACTTGGGGTGGGGGGAATCCTGTTCAACCCATCATACAACTCCCAGTTTTATTCTTTGTAAAAGAGATTTTAAGCAGCTGAAAGAAGTAGTTTTAAAAACCAGGAAACTCTGACTATCACCCAGAAAAATCCCACAATGTAGGCAATTGTCTTTACAGCCCAAATGCATGGCAGGTACAAGCACTAGCCATTTGCCACCAACGCCCCTGGGAAACCAAGAGACACCCAGCCCTGTGGGGAGTCAAAACTCCAGCCCATTTCTATGCAAATAGCATTATAGAGCCATTCAGCATCTGATTCCTTGTAGATGAATCTGTGCTTGCCAAACGCCACCCGGAATTTTTCCACGGGAGAGACTCTGCAAGATATCAAACAAGATCTGACAATACATTCATCTTTAATCTGCGCAGTGCACCTTTACTTTGCAAGTCGTTTGCTTTGCATGGCATGATATGATTTCCGATAAATTCTCAAAATTTGCAGCCTCTGTCTAGATGGAGGAAAAAACCCAGCAGGCAGAGAGGAGAGGAAGGGACCGAAAGCAGCAGATTTGCTGAACTCTGTGGAAGTCCAAAGCATGCAAAAGTGAGCCCCAAAGGTGCTTCTCAGGAAAGGAGCCATGTCCATTTGCACCAGGGTCTCCAACCCCTGTTTCTAAGAGACATGCAATGAGGCTGAAATCGGGAAAGGCACACAGCTCTCTCATTCACTGCATCTAGAATTAATGCCTTGAAATATAAAACACACACACACATACACACATACAAAATCCCCACTGGTGCCCTCTCTCACAAATGAGCATTTTGTAAGGAAAGATATGACCCTTGCCGAAAACCGGATAAGGCATTCCTGGGTAGAGTTTAAATAAAACCTCTGCCTACTATTGCTATTCGTTTCTTACAGGGATGATACAGGTTATAAATCCAATATTCAGCTCCCAAATAAGCTTCAGGAGGAAAAAACTCATATTGCCACATTAATGTCCAATTGACACAAACTTTGAAAAAGTGTATATATATAGAGAGAGAGAGAGATTCACATATGTATGTGCACATGCATTGTGTGTGTGTATGTGTGTGTGTGTACACAGATATATACATACATATTTGGGGGTAATTCTAAATCCTCCACACCATACACCAATGTCACATTTTAATGTAATATCATGTCCAATGCATATTCATGAAATAGAATCTTGGCAGTGGCACAAGAAAAGTGGGATGAAGTGTGTTTGGTGGAGTGCGTCACGTTTCCAGGCCAGCGGATTTTTTGATTAAAGTCCCTTATCCGTTTTATCATGCATATCCACTCTCTGATTAAAGTGATCTGGAGCTGACACTCACAATGTCAGTATGCACGGAGACCCTTCACACAAAACATGGCTGGAATTTATATCCTTAAAAAAAAGACCCTGTACACCCAACAACAGGACGAAAACAGGGCAATGCTCATTTAAATATAAGTCTACGTTGGATGGCTCTGCGAGTTGCCTGTTCCCTAGTTCAAAGAGGTTTAACCCAGAATATCAATCAGTGTCCAACTTCAGATGCTAAATTTTATTTCTTTTTTTTTTTCTAAGTATTTTTTCTGATTTGTTGGGCTTTTTATCAAATGTTTCCACTTGAGAAAAACATAACCTGGAACTCCCACAGCAGCGTATAAATAATGAATTTCCGTGGCCGGGCGCGGTGGCTCAAGCCTGTAATCCCAGCACTTTGGGAGGCCGAGACGGGTGGATCACGAGGTCAGGAGATCAAGACCCTCCTGGCTAACCCGGTGAAACCCCGTCTCTACTAAAAAATACAAAAATCTAGCCGGGCGAGGTGGCGGGCGCCTGTAGTCCCAGCTACTCGGGAGTCTTGAGGCAGGAGAATGGCATGAACCCGGGAGGCGGAGCTTGCAGTGAGCTGAGATCCGGCCACTGCACTCCAGCCTGGGCGACAGAGCGAGACTCCGCTTCAAAAAAAAAAAAAAAAAAAAAAAAAAAAAAATGAATTTCCCCCAGATGCCGGCCTCTCCAGCACCGTGAACGACAGCATGTCCCACTTTTCCTAAGGCCCCATGCAACAGCACTTTCCATCAGGTGCCCCCGCCAAGAAGCTGGAAGGAGAGAGGAAAGGGGGCAACCAGACCACTGTCCATCTCATGGTGGCAGAGACCAAGCAAGCCTGAGGCCACAGACAGGATGGAGCTGGGCCCGAAATCCTCTGCCTCCCACTGGAGCTCCATGTCCCCTTGAGTCACTTGGGCCAATGGCTGAAGGAAATGATGCAGCTTTTGAAAGCCAATTGATGTCAGAGAAAACAAGGAGAGGGCAGCTATGCATGTGGTAAACGATACATCCGGACAGTCTGGAGTGAGATGCTTTCAGAGAGCTGGTGAAGTGTGATCCAAAGTCCTGGGTCATGTTGCAGTTGACCAGCCAGGTGGCCGTGGGCCAGTCATTCCATCCTTCCTCATCTCCAGATCTTCTGTCATGGAGATAATCACGTCAACCCATGGGCCTCTTGTACAGCTCCAACAAAATCGCATCTGAGAAAAGAGTTCATACCCAGGACAGACGTTCTCAATGCAGGTCATACCTGTGGGTATGACCCTCAGAGACAGTGAGATCTCCAAACAAGCACTGATATTCTGTCACACGTTTCTGTTTTCAATTCCCAGGCTCCCAGGAATCTATTCCTCTAGCCCTCTGAGCAGCTCCCATGAAGAGCCAGAAAGTTTTCCCCAGCAGCCAGCCCCCACCCCACTTCCACCCACACCCAAGCCGGGTGAGAAGCTCCTCCTCCGCCCATCTCCATGTGCTCCTGTGACACCCTGCCACCCACCTCCAGAAGCCCCCTGCTCACCCTCAACAGGGAGGAGGTCAGTCGTGTGTTTATCAGGACCCCTGCTGGGTTGAAAACCTGGGACTGTGCATGTTCACTGCATTTTCCCAGTGTTCTATGCAGGGGTGGTGCACAGTAGGTGGTCCGTGGGCTTGGTTAAGTGAATGGATGAATGAAGCCAGGCCTCATTGGTTGGGTACCCTTAGTGTGCCAGACCCCATACTGGTCCTTCCTTCTCTCTACTTACCCCAGCCTGACACACGTTGGAGTTGGCCTCATTAAGTCTAGTTCACGGAGGAGTAAAAGGAAGCTCAGAGGAGGGCAGCCACCTACAAACCCAGCAGAAAGGGGAAGAGCCAGAAGCACGAATGCACCTGGGGTGCCTAAGCTATGGCTGATCAGTAGCCCCGAAAGGCATTTGAAGCCTTTAATTCATGGAACCTCCCTGAGATACCTACAGCAGTAGTATCCAGACCTGTGGGTGTCACTGAGCAGCAAATTTTAAAATTAAAGATAGATAGATGATAGATGGATAGATAGATAGATAGATAGATAGATAGATAGATAGATAGATAGATAGACAGACAGATAGATAGATAGATAGATAGATAGATAGATAGATAGATAGAATTGACATAGAGTTGTCAGCTTTTATTTGGCCAAAACTTAGAAACAAAACCCAAGTACTATATAAAATGGAGTAAAATAGAGAAAGAACTTCTTCCTTCCATAAAATAGAGAACTTTTCACACCAAAATTCTAGAACAGGCACAAATATGTCTCAGCCTAAAGGATGGCTCTTTAAAAGGAAGACGTTGGGCCTGTTGATGTTCCTCATGTTGCAACTGACCTGCAGCTCCTCGTATTGCAGCTGACCTGAGGAAGCACCCCACAGCCAGCCTTGGCCCTGGACAGTCACTGGGGACAATGCTCCTGACCTTATTGGTCGTTTTCTTGTTCGGGGCGTGTGTATTGCACAGGCCCAGGCTGAAGGTACAGTTTCTTCCTCTAAGATCAGAGCTGAGGTGGGGCAGCTGGATGGCCAGGACCACTCGTCTGCTGCCACGTATCTCTGCCCACTGTCTATGCGGCCCCGGACAAGCTCTTTGCGTGCCTATGTGCCACTGAGGTTCCCTATCTGGAAAAACAGGATAAAGGATCCCCTGATCGCGCTGCTGTGAGATCATGTGTGTGGAGCCCATGCTCTGCCTCTGAGCATGCACTTTGCTTTCAAGAATAACCCACAGGCAGCCAGGTGTGGTGACTCATGCCTGTAATCCCAGCACTTTGGGAGGCAGAGGCAGGTGGATCACTTGAGGTCAGGAGTTTAAGAACAGCGTGGTCAACATGGTGAAACCCCATCTCTACCAAAAATATTAAAAAATTAGCTGAGTGTGGTGGCTCATGCCTGTAATCTCAGCTACTCGGGAGACTGAAGCAGGAGAATCACTTGAACCTGAGAGGCAGAGGTTGCAGTGAGCCGAGATCGTGCCACTGCACTCCAGCCTGGGCTACAGAGTGAGACTCCATTTCAGAGGGGAAAAAAAAACAAAAAACAAAAAAAAAAAACAAAAAAACAAAAAAAAAAACCTCTCACACATACACCCTGCAGAACTCACTGCTCCCCAGTCCCACCCGGGGCAGATGTCCCCAGGCAGGGGGCAGCAGTCATACATTAAGTTCCAAAGCCAAGTCTGGCCTCCAGCAAATCTATCTATCTATCTATCTATCTATCTATCTATCTATCTATCTATCTTCTATTTATTTTATTCATCTATCTATCTATTTATCTGTCTATGTATCTATTAACCTTCTATCCATCTATTTCTCTTATCTATCTACCTGTCTATCTCTATCTTATCTGGGAAGCAAAATGAGGCACCCCAAAAATGCTTCACAGAGAATGAAAATCTTCTCTCAGGGATCTCACTTCTGACTTCCCAATGAGCAGAGCCAGTGCAGTCCTGCCCTATTCTTATTCCGGAAAAGTACACAAATAACCCCTTTGCTGTGCATAGGTTGTTGGGAGGAGATTCCTGCCCACATCACCAGCGCAAGCACTTGGTGGAGGTTCCTACGAGGTCCGTGCATGAGAACCTGGCAAGGTCGGCTCTATTAACACTGATTTACAGATGACAAAGCTGGGTTTCTGAATGACACAGTGACTTGACAGAGAAAACAGTAGCTAGAAGAAGACAGGATTTATCCCCAAGCCTCTATGACACCAGTAACTCTAAATTCAATAAATAATTGTCCCTTTCTCCCTTGCATGCCCATTTTCTACTACTATATATTAGTGCCTAGTGGATGGATGGGAAGGAGGAAGGGGGAAAGGAAGGAGGGAAGGAAGGAAGGAAGGAAGGAAGGAAGGAAGGAAGGAAGGAAGGAAGGAAGGAAGGAAGGAAAGAAGGAAGGAAAGAAAGAAGAAATTAGGGAGGGAGAGAGGTAGGGCATTCTTGTTTTCTTAAAGTTAAAACTGGGAGAAATCAAATGTATGTCACTTGAGAGTCTGGATACACAGAGAAAGTCAGGGGAGGTGTCCTCTGAGCGGCCCTGCCCCTCAGCGTTTGTGTCCTAGCCATCCAAAGGCAGAGACAGAAAAGAAACAGGGGACAGGCAATGTTTAAGAGGATCCTGGGATTCTTCTGTCTTTTGTCCTTTGCAGACTAACACTTAGTTTCAAGATTCAGAAACTGTTCTGATATTTTAGTCCTTTTCTAATTTGATCTCTTCTTCTTCCCCCACCCACTCAGAACCCCGCTGAGATCTGTCTTTTGTGTCCTCCAACTTTAACCTTGGATTAAACTCCATCCTTCTGAAATTAGCTCCATCCTTCTGAAATGGGGAGAGAGAGAAAAAAAGAGGAAGAAGAAGGAGGAGGAGGAGGGAGGAATGATGAAGGGAAGGAAGGAAGGAAGGAAGGAAGGAAGGAAGGAAGGAAGGCAGGCAGTGAGGGAGGGATGGAGGGAGGGAGGGAGGGAGGGAGGGAGGGAGGGAGGGAAGGAGGAAGGAGGGAGAAAGGAAAACAGGGAAGAACTTTCAGCCCCTTTGTAGGCCCCATGGTATTGAACAGAATGCCCCCCACTCTGGTCTGACCCCCACCATCCTGATTTGGCCCCTCCACCCCCTTCTGCACACAGAGCTCCCAGGTCCAAACACACTGTCTACCAACAACCCCTGGTAGACAGTGTGTTTACCTGTTTTGCATTTTTGCATTTTTCTCCTCTGGACCCACAGAAATGCCATCTGTTTCCCAATTCCTGTGCCTGACTCTGTTCCTTCTCTGCCTACTGAAGTCCCCACTGTTCACAGCCCAGTCGAGGCTTCAGCTGGAAGCGATGGCACCATCCTGGGACCTCCATGAACCTCTGTCATATGCACCCATCCTTTAGATGTTCAGTAAATGTTCCTGGATGTTGCCCCAGATGGCGACAAAGAGCAGACAAAGACATTAGGTTGAAAGATGGACTAACAGGTACCTTACCTGCCAGAGCCAGGAAATCGCAAGGGAAGGAAGAGGAACCTGACTCATGTTGAGTCATCCATGTATCAGGCATAATCCCTGCCATAGCCCCATTCTGCCTTGTCCTCATTTTACAGATGAAAAAACTGAAGCCATGACTTGGGGAAGGTTAGAGACTAGCAAGCAGCTGAGCAAAGACCCAGCACAGTTGTACCCGGCCCTGACACCATTTCTATTGGGACATCTCACCCCAGTTCAAGACGTTCCTCAGGTTGATCCCCTCTGAGATTCTCCTAGGATTCTCCAGATACATAGGATATTTGACAAACCTCTGTGCATGTTTAAGTTCATGTCTCAATAAGAAGCTATGGAAATTGCAAATTATATTAACAATCATGCAGTACCACACACTGCTATATTTTCCTAACATGATTTTGATGGGAAGAAATTTCCATAAATTATGTGACTTCGAGTTTTGAGAGCTATGAAGGAGCTTGGAGATTCCTTCACATCTAACTCCCTTATTTCATGTGTATGGAATTTATTTCTTCACTCACTCAGCAGGTGTTTATTGAGTATCTGCCTATGTCAGACATTATGCTAGATGCTGGGGATGCAGACATGTTATTCCCCTGTCAAAGAATTCACAAAGTGACTGGGTCAATGAACAATGCACAAATAAGGGGAAATGTGTGGGGAGAAACAGTGATAAATCAGCATGGCCTGGAGACCACAGAGCCCTGTGATTGAAATCTTGTGACCTGGAAAGCTTTGTGGCCTTGGACAAATCCATTTTTATAAGCCCCAGTTTCCTTACGTGTAGAATGGGGAGAAGAGAACTCGCAAGGTTTTAGGAGGACTGCATGAGACAAACTACAAGCACTAGGACCCAGGAGGTTTCTCAGAGGAGGAGTTGCTGGAGCTCAGAGGGTGTGAAGTGACTGGGCTACTGGCAGAGACAAGAGGCTACGCATTGCAGGAACAGCTGGGTATAAACACGGAGAGATGAGTGGGCTGGCCTGAGTATAGAGGGTAACAGAAAGGGGAGAGGATGGGAATTTTTTAAAATGATGACAACAATAAGAACTAGCAGATGATAGTTATCATTTCTTAAGCAAACTCTCTGCTAAATGATCTGTGCGCATAATATCTGTTGATCTCCCCAACCACTTTTAAGATAGGTACTGGGATGATTCCCACGTTACAGACATGGAAACCAAGGCATGGAGAGATGAAGTAACTTCCAGAAACCTGCACAGCTAGGAAGTGGCACAACCAGAGTTTAAGCTCAGGCCTTCAGACCAGGGCTGGGGAGTGATGGATTCAAAAACCCTTTGGGCGGCCAAGCGCAGTGGCTTACGCTGTAATCTCAGCACTTTGGGAAGTGAAGGCGGGTGGATCACCTAAGGTCAGGAGTTCAAGATCGGCCTGGCCAACATGGTGAAACTCCATGTCTACTAAAAATACAAAGAATTAGCCGGGCATGGTGGCGGGCGCCTATAATCCCAGCTACCCAGGAGGCAGAGACAGGAAAATCACTTGAACCCGGGAGACGGAGGTTGCAGTAAGCCGAGATCACGCCACTGTACTCCAGCCTGGGCAACAAGAGCAATCAATACTCCATCTTAAAAAAAGAAAAAAGAAAAAAAAAATACTTTAGGGACCGTTATGCCTTTTGCAGATATAATGAGGAATTGTCACTATTTTCTGCTCTAACTTCTTCCTAATTCCAGTGACCTCAATCATGTCATCCAGCCAAAAGGGAGGCGGGGGAAAGGATTCACATTGCAAGCTAAGAGTGAGATTATCCACATGGAGTCTTGCTTTCACACCTTTTCCGACATTTGCACGGCTTAATTAAGGAGGTGACCAGCTGCCACAGCAGGTTTTTTGTTTGTTCTACGGCAGCAGGAGGTACAAGAGACGTCCTTAAAAGGCCCAAAAGTGGTCACAAGGGCTCAGAGAGGGGCTCAAACCAGCAGATTTGCGGCTGGAAGCCAGCTTCCCTTCAGCGGGCCACGCATCAGGCAACACCGAGCCCCATACCCAGGCCCACAGCCAGCCTGGGGCAGCAGGAGAGGGCAGGATCTCAAGTTCAGCTCTGCTGGGCAAAAAGCTGTGAACTGCATCCATGAGTTTAAGGGTTTCTCCTGCATCACATGTCATCCGCGACACCATGTATTACCTCACTGAAACCACTCGACAGCCCTGAGGGACAGATGCCACTCTTATTAGCCCCATTGAAAGATGGAGACACTGAGACTCCGGGGTTAAGTCATGATGCCAAGACCCCACGCCTAGCAGGTGAGGAGCCAAAGCTCAGCTGGACTCTTGTTCCAAGCCTCTGTGCTTGACCTCCTCACTGCTCGGGACTTGCCTCCCTTGCAGGTGTGCTCCTGGGAAGACTGTTTCACCCTCACCCTCTGTCCGTCATACCCGGGGGGATGAGGTCCACCTCGCTGGGTTGCTGAGGGATACGTAGAGATCTTCTCTGTGAAGCACTTCTCATGCTGCCTTGACTGAGCTCAGGCCTCTGCAAACGGCAGCTGTTAACTGCTATAAAAGGGCTGTCCAGGTGTGTTAGTTTTTTAGGGCTACCATAACAAAGTACCCCAGGCTAGAGAACTTAAATAACAGAAATGTATTTTTACACAGTTCTGGAGGCTGGAAGTCCACGACCAAGGTGTCGCCAGGGGAGGTTTCTCCTAAGGCCTCTCTTCTTGGCTCGTGGATGGCCGCCTTCTCCCTGTATCTTCACACGGCCTTCCTCTGTGTGTGTCTGGGTCCACATTCCCTCTTTGACTAAGGACCACAGTCATACTGGATTAGGGTCCATCCCCGTGACCTCAATTAACCTCAATTACTTCTTTAAAAGATTTTATGTCCAAATACAGTCACATTCGCAGGTACTGGGGGTAGGACTCCAACACAGGGATTTTGGAGAGGGGCACATTGCAGCCCATTAGACCAGGGAAGCCAGACAGGCTGTGTTTCAGCAGGTGAATCCTTCCTTTGCAATTCCTTAGTGTTGGTTCGGACTGCCCCACACCGTGCTTTTACCCAACAATCACCTTGGAGAGGGAGCAGGGCTTCTGCCAGATGCCACAGTGACAAAGCTGAGTCACTTGCTGTCCCTGCCCTCCGGAAGCTGGCAGTGTCCCCAGTGACTCAGATGTGAGGTGTGACTTACCGTTCACACATCACTTTTCATATTCTTTATAGCATTTAATTCTCCCAACTCTTCTAGGGGAAAGGTTCTAGCACTGTCCTTGCTTTCAGCTGTAGAGACTGATGCTCAAAGACCAGGGGATTGGCCCCAGACCACAGTGACCATGCATTAAAGCTGAATCCCAGGGTTCTCAGCTCTAGTTCAGAGCAGTCTGGAATATTCTTTCTTCAGCCTATCTGGAATATTCTTTCTTCAGCCACAAATTTCAATATCTGGTCAACAAGAATTTATTGAGTTTCTACTTTGTGCTCGGAGTTTACATAAAAGCAGAGGGCGTTGGGATAAAGGAAGGAATCAACAAATTACAAACTATAGAAATGAACAGATCAGTGTGATAGATTTTAAGGGGGAGAATGACTTTAGATGATATGAACTTGGAAGGTCCCTCTGGGAAGGTGACATTTAAGCAAAGACCAAAAGAGGCAAAAGAGGCCATGCAAAGGCCCTGGGGTACCCTGGTTTGAGATGATGCTGGAAAGTTAGGCAGGGGCCAACTCATACATGACCTTGGAAAATATCATTCTAAATATAGTAGAAAAAAACCGTGGACTTGAACCAACAGAATGTGAACTGTTCATCCGATGATGTTTGCTAGTCTCTCTGGTGTTCTCTCTCCATTATTGTAGGAAATGGGAGTAGAGTTAAAGATTTCTCTGGGATTGAAATTGTAGTCAAGACTTAGGCTTTCTGAATCCACAGGGCAATGACAGTCAACTTCTTTGCAACTAAAGGGATTTGCAAGGGGTGGATGCATGGAACACAATGGGTTTCAGTGGAAGCTTTACTCAGGTCAAACCAAAGACACTATACTTTTCAAGTCGAGTTTACGGAGGGACCCATTGTTGCCTGGGTCTCCCATCAGCCTCTGGGGTGCAGATCAGCTTGAGTACTAAAACAGGACAGCCAGTTCCCTGTGGCTGTGGTTGAGGCTGGATGGAGTAGACCTGTGGATGAGAAGCAGGAACAGAAACCTGGCTGCCCTCCCGACAAGCATCTACGGGCGATGAATGAAGGAAAATGGGTGACCCGGTCCCATCTCATTGTGCCTGCTCCAGCAATACGAGGCACATCACGCCACTCTAAAACAGCAGGACTATTTTCTCCGTCCTAATTGACGAACAGCTGTGCTTTAATAGACTACAACGTGTAGCTTCACTGATCTCTCCTTAGGCCACCCTGTGAACTGAAGGCTCCCCAGGGAACCGGGGAAAACAAAATTTTGCCTTTCTGAGTAGGTGAAGGGGTAGTGTTAGTGGGGGTAAAATTTGTTGTTAATAAATTAATAAACAGATGAATGAAAAACTCAGCAAAAAGGATTTCGGAAAGTTGATTTTTTTTCCCCTTTTACTGGCCATTTAACAATAGTCATCACCGTGAATTCTGGTTTCCCCTTAAGGAACAAGTGAGGACTAACACGATGAAATAGACAATGTTAAGACCTTACAGTGGCCTGGACCTTTGTGGTGTCAATCTCCTTCCAGATCAAGGAGTTTAACCTTCATTACACAGACTTTGGTTATTCCACAGTGTCTTAGTTTGTTTTCTCTTGCTACAACTGAATCTCTGAGACTGGGTACTTTATAAAGAAAACAAATTTATTTCTTACAGTTCTGGAGGCTGGGAAGTTCAAGGTTGATGGGGTCACATCTAGTGAGGACCTTCTTGTTGGTGGGGTCTCTCTGCAGAGTCCCAACGTGGTACAGGGCGTCACATGGCCAGGGGCCTCACAAGAGACAGCCAAACTGGCTTTTTCAGCAGTCCTACTCCAGTGATAACCAACCCACCCCCAGGATAACAAATTAACTCATGAATTTATTTATTTGTGAGGGCAGAGTCCTCATGATCCAACCATCTCTCAACATTGCTGTGCTAGAGACCGTGTTTCCAACAACACATGAACTTTTGAGGAACACAGTCAAGCCATTGCACACTGATGTTTGTGCCTATCTGCTCTGCACAGGAAATATGCTGGAGATTTTGGGAAGAGCAAAGTACACAGGGTTTCTGCCCTCCGGAGGCTTAGAGTCTAGAGCAGCACTTGGCAGACTCTGGCCTGAGGCCTCATCCAGACTGCCAGCTGCTTTTGTATAGCCCTCGATCTGAGAATGGTTTTACATTTTTAAATGGTTGAAAAAAAATCAAAAGTACAATAGCATTTCATGACTCATTAAAATTACATGAAATTCAAATTTCAGGCCAGGCTCAGTGGCTCACGCCTGTAATCCCAGCAATTTGGGAGACTGAGGCGGGCGGATCACCTGAGGTCAGGAGTTTAAGACCAGCCTGGTCAACATGGTGAAACTCCCTCTCTACTAAAAATACAAAAATTGGCCAGGCATGGTGGCATGCACCTATAATTCTAGATACTCGGAGGCTGAGGCAGGAGAATCACTTGAACTTAGGAGGCAGAGGTTGCAGTGAGCCGAGGTCGTGCCACTATACTCCAGCCTGGGTGACACAGCAAGACTCCATCTCCAAAAAAAAAAAAGAATTTCGAATTTCAGTGGCCACAAATATAAAGTCTTATTGGAAGACAGCTGCACCCACTTGTGTATATATTATCAATGGCTGCTTTCATGCTACAAGAGTAAAGTGGAACAAGAGGGACAGAGACCGTAATAAATGTACTCTCTAGTCCTGTAAAGAAAAGGCTTGCCAACACTTGGTTAGTGGAAACAATGATTCAGAAAGGAAGCAGAAGGCAGCCTGCCTTTACTGAGTGTGGGACACCTTAGAACCATCAGGTCATTCAATTGTCACCACCAGAGAGTGTGGCTGGGATTACTTTCCCCACCTTATGAAGGAGGAGACCAAAGTTCAGGAAAATTAGCAACTTGCCCAAACTTCCAGCAGAGTATTGTTCACTTTACACCATAGTATTTAAGTTACAGGATAGCAAGAAGAGTGACATCACCTAAGGACTTTGCATCATCTTCTGACAAAAGGGTTAGTGTATTTTTCCTTGGTACATAGTATATTTGTATTATGTTAGGAGTAAGTCTGACATCATTAATGTTTTTATTCAGAGATTAAGAATGGCTGAAGAACATATGTATGGGCACCAAGTTCACAAGAGGTTAACTTGTGATGGTTAATTTTATATGCCAATGTGGCTGGGCCGTGGTACTCAGATATACTGTCAAATACTAGTCTAGATAGTGCTGTGAAAGTATTTTTTAGATGCAATGGACATTTAAATCAGTAGACTTTGAATAAAGCAGATTCCCCTCCATAGTAGGGTGGGCCTCATCAAATTAGCTGAAGGCCTTAGAGAAAAAAATTTTCTGAGGCAGTGGGAATTCAGCCAACAGATGTTCTTTGAACTTGAATGGCAACATCAATTTTTCCATCAGTCTCCAGCCTACTGGCCAGCCCTGCAGATTGTGGACTCACCAGCTTCCATTATCACATGAGCCAGTTCCTTACATCTCAGTCTCTCAACTCTCTCCACATGGGTATACAGACGCAGATGGAGAGATAAAGAGAGAGGGAGAGAGAGATAGAGAGAGGGAGAGAGAGAGAGACAGAAAGAGATGCATTCTATTGGTTGTGTTTCCCTGGAGGTCCATAACTGACACAGATTTTGGTAGCAGCAGCTGGGAATTGGAGACAGGTCTATTAGCGGAACCACAGCCAGAACCACAGTTTCCTGACTCCAGTCCAGTGCTCTTCAGACTGAAGACTGGTTTTTAACCTGGTCTGGCAACTGCTGAGTCCTGCCATCTGTAAAGCATAGGGTCATAAAAGCAGCAACATCATGGTGATGTCATGAGGATTTAATGAGATGATGCATATATAGCACTTAGAGCACAGCCTGGTGCACAGAGAGTCCTCAGGAAGTATCAGCCAGCGTGCTCATTAATATCACTAACTCTGAGCCTTGATCTCTCCCAATGGACAAGGGCCAAGTCCTTGCTTACCCAGCAGCCGCTGAGTATGCTCTTCTGGACAATATCTCATTTCCATCAAGTCCTGGATCTGAGCAGGCGATCAGTTGTCTGCGTCTGTCTGAACCTTGATCACACATCGCCTACTGACTGCTTGAAAACCTACTATTTATGTTTAAAGGTGCAAGAAACAGTTAAATGTTTCCTATTGTTGTATCAGTGAACCAGTTCAGAGATTGCCGACTCAATTCAATCAAAATTAGTGACAAGAGAGCAATTTTCCCATTCCGTTCAGCATGGCGAGCTTTTTGTTTTGCTTTGTTTTATTGGAGGTGATTCGCTGTATCTTTCCTAAAGGTAGAGCTGAGTAACTCCGGCAGCTTCGTGCCTCCTTTTGTCTAGATAAGTGTTATCCAGTAAAATGAACACAATAAGACTATGTTTACCTTAATGCTGTTTAAAAATCACATCGCCATAAGAGATCAATAGCTCTCCACAACAATTTACCGAAGACCCGTCTGGGAAAGAGAAATTCAAATTGCATTGATTTTTTTTTTTTCCGTGAGTGTATGTGTGCATGTGACAGTAATAGTCCATGAGCAGGCGTGTTGACAATATGGCACATGAGCATTGAATCTAAAACACAAGGCGGAAGGAGCCAAGAGGAGGATTGCTAAAGTGTTGTGGCTGTTACCCATTGCCCTGGGAATTGGTAGAGATTCAGTAAAGACATGAGAGAGGGGGGATTTTTCCACACACTTCCCATTTTTCCAGAGCTCATAGCCTTGGAGAATGCATTTCTAGAAAAAAACGGTGGGGATGACCCAAGGCCTCCTTCCTCTTCTGTACAGATAGAAGGTGAAGATCAATGGCCATGGGGCTCCTGGGGTTGTGTTTCCATGGGGGTCCATGAAAAAGGAGTTGAGTCTCTAAAGGCAGAGGCCACTTTTCACTCACCTTGGACCCTGGAACACAGCAGGTACTCAGAAAAGGTCTTTCGAATAACTAGACAGACCCAAAACAGGAAGGGAGGTAGGGAGGGAAGGGAAGCAATGGACACGTCTGGTCGACCTGAGTTAGGTTCTGACCAACCCACACTAGCTCTTGACCTTGAACATGCTGTCTTTTCTCTCCAACCACATCAACACCAGGGTCGTGAGAAGTAAACTGAATTGTCACATATATACTTCCTGGTGTGCAGTAGGTGCCTAAGTAATGGCAAAACAGAGTTGACACTAGATCTCGCTCTGTATGCCACAAACATCACATTGAGTCTAAATTCCTCTGAAGGAAAGGTTTCCTTGATCCATGAACAGCCCCACGACATGCAGGGGGACCACCCTGCTCCACGGCTACAGCTGGTGGACAACAGGCAGGGCTTGCATTTGCCTTCCTGGTAGCCCTGCAAGCCTGCTCCGACCACTTTGAAACATGCTTTGGAAGAAGCAGAATTAAAAAAAAAAAAAAAAAAAAAAGAGGAGGGGGAAAGGGGGAAGGAATGTAAGTGGAGAAATTATTGGAACTGGAGAGGGGTTTTAATGGTAACGTTGGCATCCTGCAATTTCACACATTAAAACATATTTTTAAAGAAACGACTACAGTGCTGATTGTATAAGGGCAAAGCTTTCCACTCTTCAGACTATTAATAAGAGCTTCCCATAGAGAAGACAAATACATGCTTGATGCATTTTTAATCCTTTGCCAATACATTTGACTAAAGCTGTTTGCTGTTTCAATGACAGGATTTAACTTGCCCTTCTGTATTCAACGTTGCTGATTATTAATGACATTTAGGAAACACAAGCTATAGAGTTACATTCTGGTCGAGCTGCAGCTTCTCCTCCACGTTCTGTGGAAGGGAACACACATCTGAAGTGGGGGGAAGCCCCCTTCCACAGGCACCCGTCACCATGAACCAGGGCAAAGGGAGCATGCCCAATCCTGTGCTGCCCCCTGCCACCTGCATGGGAGCTGGTTCAAGGTCAGGGCTAAGCACCGGCACCCGTGGTTCCAGCTCCTTAACCTTGACAGCCATTTCCAGGAGAATCTCCGACCTATCCGGCGATAGTACCTTGGCAATATTAAACCAAATTCACGGAAGATATTTAGATTTCTCAGGATCTCCCTCATTCAAATGCCAATAATGAAATCTTCCAGGAAGAAGAGGCAGCGAGGAACCTGAATAACTTTGAAACAAGGGATCAAGGGATCAAGAGAAAGCCCTTGGATCTTAATAGAATACAAGCAGAGAGAAAAATCCTTACCCGGACACAGCTGATTATTTTGTGCTTTTTTATTATTTTAAGAAATAAATTAATGCTCGGGTTAAAATGAAATTACATGTGTGGATACCCTGCAGGCCACTTCCTTTATTCAGCCGGGTTATGGTATGTTAATAAGAGCATTAACCAAGTGAACACAATGGAATGCCATCAAGAACGGCTGCAGAGGAAAAAGCCAGGGGCTGGGGTGGGGTGGGGGGGGCAGTTAGCTTTGGTTTTAAACTATTCCTGCTCTGGGGGGGGGGGGAAACGGGGATCAACAGGCAAGTGACAAGGCAAGAGGAATCGAAAGAGAGAGTTGGATTTACAGACAGTGTCTGAAGAGGACCCCCCCTCTTTCCATCCATGAAGAGTCATTCGCACAAAAGCCTTTTAGCCTCCCAGTATTATATGCTCAGCCCTGACCCCCTATTGTAATGAAAAGCAGATCCCCCTGTGAATCACAGAAAATCAATACTGCATTTTACTAAGTTTGCGTCAATTTTGCACCTTTCAGCCTCCGGATGGGAATTATTGCCGCAAAGATGAGAAATTCTCTTCTCCCCTACTCTGCAGTTGTCTGAGTTTCAGGTTTGGAAAACCCTATCACTATTTTAAAAGGAAAAAAAAAAAAGGACGATGAAGAAGGAAAAGAAAGAAGGGGTGTTGAGGGGCTTGCAGTTTGAGAGATTTTAATAGCTAATAATAAGAGAGACCATAAAAGCACAGATCCAATTTAAGCGAAAGAGTCCCTGTGTAAGCATTGCTTGTCAGTCTTGGGGTGTACTGTATAGGGGCCAGCTCCTGAGCATGGCAGCCCAGAAATATAAAGTCCAGATTTAATTCTGATACAGAGAAATACAATTTCAAAACCGGACGTCTTATCATCGGCATGTCCCACTGGAGAACTCATTTCCCTAGCAAAAGGCTGTCAATGCCATTATGTTGTACAAGGAAGCAATTTACCACTACAGCTAAACAGGGCTACCAGGGCTGTGGGAACTTAAGCATTTGAAGTTATCGCTAGGAAAAAAAAAATAGCATTTCAAATGTCAGTGAAATGGGAAGGAATAATTGAAAAGTATCAATCAGAGAAGCAAAGGGGTTTCGAAGGCTGACGGCAGCCTGACTCTTGGGCTCTGTTCCTTTCTCTTTCTTTCCTGCTCTTTCTCCTCCCCTGCTCACCTTACAGCCACCCCCTCCCCATTTTCTCACCTTAACCCTACACCCTCCCATTACGAGTTCAGATTCAACTCAAGAGAAGAAAAGATAGCTGCTTGGTCCTTGTTCCATGTCAGACGTGAAGGGCAACCTCGTGATCTCCTAGTCTCCAGTGGCCAGCATTACATGGTGCAGATTTGCTCCCGGCCAGGGTCCCAAACCACAACTAAGCTCAAGATCAACGGGAGGTCCAACTCTCTAAGTCCTGAGGATCTCACCAAGCACTGAAATGGTGGTCCTGGGCCCAGTTCCTCTTTACAGCTATTGGGAACATTTTGATAAAACTTGGGGTATAGAGAGCGCTGAATGGCATTTTTACCCTGGTCCCACCACTGATTAGTTCTGATTCACCCTGACAAGGTAATTTCTCTCCCTGCACTTTAGTATCCTTGTCAACAAAATGAGGATAATGGCATCTACTTTGCAGGGTTGGTGTCGGGATAAGACACAGCCTTTATAAAGGAACTGGAATTCTGCCTGGCACGGGCGCAGCTGTCAACATGACTATCATCATTCCCCTGCAAGTCGAAGAACATTCTAATCTCTTGCCAGCTAAAAGGTCGTGTATGATCGGATCACCTCTGAGAGCTCAGTGTTTACCACTGTCTCCTGGCTCTCTTCTGTCCTTCTGGCACTGCAAGCTCATGCCAACCTGCAAGCCTTTGCATTTACTGTTCTCTTTTTCTGGAATGCTCTCCCTATAGGTCTCTGCATAGCTGGCTGCTTCTCATTCAGTTCTCAGTTCAGCTTGCATCTCAGAGAGGCCTTCCCTGACAAACTTACTGGAGGTTATACCAGCAACCAGCAATTGCTCTCTTATCCCTGGGCTTTATTTTCTTCGTGATACTTATTTTTGAAATCACTGTCTGTCTTCTCCACTGGAATATAAGCCCCATGAGAACAAGGCCCTTGTCTGTCTCATTTTCTATTGACTACTTTCCTCTTGGATCAGGCCCCTGGTACAAAGCAAGTATTACATAAATACCACCATTTGTTGATGAATGAATGAACAAGTGAAGGGAAGACCATCCCGCTTGAGTAGAAACTGAACAACTCATTCAACACAGCCTGGGAAATGACAGGCATTCCATACATGTGAGCTGGCCCTCCCTTGCTGTGTGGCTGGTCCTGGACACACCCATCTTTGTGGGCAAAGCCATGGGGATGTGTAGCAGCTGGTCCTGCCTCTTCACAGCCCTCAGAGCTGAATTACAGACTCATGGTGGAAACTCCAGGTGGGCTTGGGTGAGGGTAGTGTGCCCTGTGCTGGGGAGGCCCTTGCCTCCAGGCCTCACACTAGGCCCGCAGTAGGTTTGTTCAGCCTGCAGTGAGCTCTGGGCCCTGAACCGGGCACTGGTTTCTCTTCCTCGTGCCCAGCCCCAGTTCAGGGCCCTAGGAAGCACTCTTGCTCTCTAGTCTAGCACCCAGGCCATCTGCCATGGGTCCCTCCCTGCCTACCCCTCCATCCCCCACTCTCCACCCACACAGCTCCTCTCGCTTGCCCAAGTCCCACCTTTGCTTGTGCCAGAAAAGCTCTTCCCCCACCTTGTTACCTGCCCAGTTCCTTCTTGTCCTTTCTGACCAGGTCCTGGGTTCTCCCCAGAAAAGCCTGTCCTGGGCCTCTGGGATGACTGTCACCTGCCTCACCTGTGTGCTCACTGGATTCTAACTTTTGCTCAGCACTTAGAATTAATTAGGTTTCCCGAGTTTGTCCCCACTGACCTGTCCTTGGGCTCAGGGATTTTGCCTGTCTGCGATGCATCTACCTGGCTTGGTGGCAGACTCGTGCTAAGAACCATTATAAAGAAGCCTATGTCGAATGGTTTCTGCAGGCCAGGCTCCGCACTAAACACTGAGCACTTACCCCTCACTCCACTGTTGTCCCCACTTCACAGGGGAGGAGGCTAAGGCTTAGAACAGTTACACTTAGCCCTGCTCCACACGGAGCCTGACACTCAATAAAATGCATTAAGATTGAACTATTGCTAACTACTATAATTTTCCAGCTCAAAAATATACACTGCTTCCTATTTTAAGATTTTTGAAATTCAGATGCATCTTACAATTGATGTAAATATTTAATGTAGGAATGTTTCTCTGTTCTAGAAAAGCTGTTGTTCTGTCTGATGGTGGCTGGCACTTTAGAAATGAGAAGACATAATGGAGTCACCCTAAGGATGTCTGAGCTCAAGGACCCCAAATCCTACCCCAGTACAGAGTTGTTTTTGTTCTAGGGAAACCCCGCTACCAGGCAAACTTTTCGGGATCTCCTTCAGGGAAATGAGTTTCGTGGACTCTCGCAGGGTGACAAGTTTTCGCTCCCTTTCCCACAGTGTGTGTGTGTGTGTGTGTTTCTATGTGTGCTTGTGTGTAGATGTGTCTGTGTGTATTTATGTTTGGGTATCTATGTGTGTGTATGCATATGTCTGTGTGTGTATGGATGTTGTCTCTGTGTGTATGTGTGTGTGCTTGTGTGTCTTTGTGTGTATGTCTGTGTATGTCTGTGTGTGTATGTGTATGTACATGTCTGTATGTATATGTCTGTGCGTGTATGGATGTTGTCTGTGTATGTGTGCTTGTGTGTCTGTGTGTGTCTGTGTGTGTATATAGCCATGGACTGAATTGTGTGACCCCCAAAATTTATATATTGAAGCTCTAGGATGGGGCCTTTGCAAGGTTGTTAGGGTTAGCTGGGGTCATAAGGGTGGGGCCCCCACGATAGCATTAGTGCCTTTTCAAGAAGAGACAACAAAGAGCTTGGTCTCTGTCTCTCCACCATGAAAGGACACAGCAAGAAGGCAGCTGTCTGTCAACCAGGAAGAGAGGCCTCATCAGAACCCAAATGTGCTGGCAACCTGATCTCAGATTTTCAGCCTCCAGAAATATGAGAAGATAAATTTCTGTTGTTTAAGCCACACAATCTATGATGTTTTGTTATGACAGTCCAAGCAGACTAAGACAGATATAGATAGAGATATAAATACAGATACAGATAGAGAGATAGTGATAGATGCAGACACAGATATAGATATAAAGACATATCAATAGAGAGAGAGGGAGATTTATTTTAAGGAATTAGCTCACACTATCATGGAGGCTGGGAGGGCTGAAATCTACAGGCTGGGTATTCAGGTAAGAGTTGGTGTTGCTGCCTTAAGTCTGAAATCTGCAGAGCAGGACAGTAGGTAGGAAACTCAGGTGAGATTTCTAGGGTACAGTCTTGAGAGAGAATTGCTTATTTTTTGGGAGACCTCAGGTTTTGCTCTTAAGGCCTTTGTCTGAATAGACAAGATCCACCCACATAGTAGAGGGTAATCTGCTTTACTGAGTCTACTGATTGAAATGTTAATTTCATCTTTAAAAAAACACCATCACAGTAACATCTAAAGGGGTATTTGACCAAACAACTCAGTACGATGGCCCAGTCATGTTGATACATAAAATTAACCAGCACATATGGTTAAGTTAAAGGATCCAACAGTAAATACTCAGGGAATCATCATCAAATACTAAATTCTGGACACTGTAGGTCTGAAAACCCACTTGCCTGTGGCATTTCTTAATGCTGTGAGAGATATCGAAGCACCTGATTTGTTTTCTGCCCCCTGGGATTTTCAGAATTCCACTTCACCCTCTAAGTCTTAGAAGGCATTGCCTCTCAGCTCAGGAATGAGTGAGTCATCATTGACTTCCTCTTCATCCAAGTCAGTTCTGTTCCCTCAGCTCTTCACTTCCCAGCATGCTGAGACTCCTTGGTCAGCTCCAGGTGCCCCTCTTCTAACCTGCTTTCCACCATGGCCTCCAAGACCCAGGAAGAAGGGAGCTGCAGGAGCCCTGTCCCCTCTCTGAGGTGTAAGGTTATCCCAATCCTGTTTCATTTGTGGATCCCATCTTGTTTTACAGTTTGTTTTTTGCTTACTTTTCTTTGACTGGACACTCCTCAGCTATTTTTACAGACTTCCAGTGGGTCTCTTGAATCTTCTCATGTCCCTGTAGCAGAACCCTGGGTTGTAGCCCTGTTACATCTAAAATAATTTTCACAGGAGAAATGTTGCTGAGTGTGCTACACAGAGGTATGAAGTGATGAGCATGGCAACAACCATTCTGCTGTTTCTGTTGGTTTCTGTTGCTTTGCTCAAAGATCCCCAGTTAAATAGAATAATTATTCTAGAAATGGTTCTGCCAAGCAGATATCCCAGCTCCCAGTTTGTTGACTGACAAAGTGGAAAATCTCATATTTTGTAGCAAACTGCTTCATAAACCTGAAGGGAGTGTGTTCGTCCACAGCTCCATTCTGGAATGAGAAGTGCTGAATCCAGTTCCCTTGATTCACAGCCGATACCTGCCCAGGCTGAACTGGCTTGTCATATGGTTGTATGGCCTCTGTTTCAAAAGGTGTAGGCTGGGTGGGAAGGGGGTTGTAGTGGGGATCAAGGTCTTGGGTTCTGTGCAGCCTTGGGCAAGCCTTTTACCCAATCTTCATTTCACCACTTCAACTTTAAATGAGGATAACAACACTTACCTACTTGCCATAGATCACACAGTTGTTATGAGGATCGAAGGATGCTTGTGAAGGTCATGTAGTGTGCCATACAAATATAAAATAAAAGGGGTAGCACAATATCTGCAATTGCTTCAGCAAAATAACAGCAACAGACACTTAAATTACACTCTCGTGTGCTCTCTCTCTGAGCTTCACACACATTGACTCATTTAATTCTTAGTCCTCTGTAGGGGGTCCCATTATCCCCATTTTAAAGGTGAATAAACTGAGTCCCAGGGAGTTTATGGAACATTCCCAAGGTCCCAGAAAGACGTAGTGAAGGTGCAGCTGAGACCCATGAAGTCAGCTCTGGGGTCTGTGTTCTTAGCCATTATCCTCTGTTGCTTCTCCTACTATACCCTACTTTCCATAGCACCTCACACAGGTTACTATGCCACATAAAAATCAGCCAACATAAAAGATACCTAAGTCCTGAAAAGATATAAAGAAGTGTAGTTTTCACCCTTGCCTAGCTTTCACCCTAGATAACAGGCTTTTAGCAAATATTCGTTCTGTGAAAGAGTGATCTACTCAGAGAACATTTCTTCAATCTCTTTATTAGTGAAAATTGTGACATCTAAAAAGTATCAGACTGGAGTTGGAGTTTCTAATGAAGAACTCAGCAAGCCAGAGGCTTCCTGATAACATGCAAATCACAGAGAATATGTCTGCCTGGCCAACTCCTAGCTCTGTTTCATCCCATAGCAAAGCCAAGGAGTCTCCTTTTTTCTTTACATTATCCTCATGTAAGACATTACAGAGTGGAGAAAAAAAAAAACTCTACTTTGAAGAGCTAAGGGCTTATGTTTTGGAAAATTGTTCTTGGATATCTCTTTAAATATTCTCTATCTTAATTAGTATTAGTGGTATATCTTGCTAAACCATCCAAAACCTCTCCATAGTAAATTAATAAATTTATTTAACTGAATTTTTTAAAAAAGAAAATTTTCATATGCTACTTTCTTCAAACAGAAACTCTGATGTCAGAATTAAACCTTTGCCCTAGGACCCAGGTTGGCAACTCTCGTTCTAACTTGACCTAACTGGATGGCGAATGAATTCAACTTTGGATGAAATGTGCCAGTCTTTTCTTGGATCTGACAAGAGATGCTTTCACCTCTTCTGAAACAACCTGCATTAGTTGTACTTGGTAGGAAAAAGTTTTGAGTTTTCTTTATCACTTGCTCACACTAGCCTACCCATGCTTTGCCTATACCCCTTTTAATAAGTGTAGTGTCCACCATGAATCCCAGATGTGGTGCAAGCTACAGAGTGGAGAATTAAACAGATCCCTTCTCTTGTTCTGGCTGATATACAACTATTAATACCATTTTAGATATTGTTAATAGAACTAGATATTGGACCACAAAGGTCAAATCAAAGACCTCCTTCCTGTGCATCAATTTGTACCTAAACTCCCCAATAAAACATTTAGCCTGAATTTGGCTCTAAAGAAATCCTGAATATAAATGGCAAAAACCAGACCTAGCAACGAATGGGTAGATTTGACAGAATAAGAAGAAAGTGATAGCCGTGTTAGCCCATCTGGAGAATGAAGAATTGGAGTGTGGTAGAGCAGGGGTCAGCACATTTTTCTGTAAAGTATTTTCAACTTCACAGGCCATACGTTCATGCTCACAACTGATCAACTCTGCTGTTGTGGCACAAAATAATAATAACAATAACAATGATTACAATAACAGATGATAACAATAAACAAATGGCCGTGGCCGTGCACCCATACAACATTTTCTATGGACACTGACATTTGAATCCCATATAATTTTCATAAGCCTTTTGATTTTTTTTTTCAACCATCTAAAAAATGTAAAAGAGCCATTCTTAGCTTGAGGCCATGCAAAAACAGGTAGCAGGTCAGATTTGGTCCACAGACCCCCAGTGGGGCCTGCAAAAGCAATCTTAGAGAATAATTTGGATGACTTGAGTTCTAGTCCCAGTTCAGCCTCCAGCAAGCCCACTTCCATTCAGAGCCCTCCCTCCTCCACCAGTGAAGTGAAGGGTTCTAACACATGCTTCCAAGGTCCTTTTAGCTCTCGGATGCCATGACCCTGTGATGGCTGCAGGCTGTCCTACTGAGGACTGTCCAGGTTACTTCCAAATCCCCTGCCACAGTTCCTGAATGCTTCCAAACACTTTGTTCTCATGTCACGTTTTTCCCTCATAGGAAGGCTCTGTAATTTTTAAGAAGAAAAAAATAATTGATTATAGGACCATATCTTGAAGGACATTTACCCAAAGCTTCACTGCTCTGAAGCACGCTCAAAAGGAGGTCATGGGAGCAGGGCGCCCCTTGGAAATGTTTAGACAAAATGAGAGATGGGATGCTTTTCTACATAGAAGATGCAAAGTCCACCAAAAGATGATAATAATAACAATAATAATACAGGACATTGATAAAGCACTAAAAAACACAGTGTCCCTCTTGTGGTTTCAAATAAAGAAAAGAAAACCCACGCTTTTCTTCAAAGTGAACTAAAAACAGCAGGATTAATATTGATGCTGCAATGGGAAAAGCAAACAGACAGGCAGGGACAGGACTGCATCCAGCCTCCAAAACACATGTAAAGTTGGAGCTAAAATGTCATATGCATATGTAATTTATATGCAAAAACTCTCCTATAACAGGGCCACTGGCTGCCAAGTCTCCTTTTGCTACTTCCCGATCCTCGCTGAAACTCTATAATTTCATATTATCAGTCACCTACCAAGGGCAAGTCTGTCTGAGGAGAACACAGAAACTTTCTTAAGGCCAGGATATTAAATTCTTCTCGCACATCGCTTTCCTGGTAGCTCAGCAGGTTTCAGCAGGAAGACCTATTTTTGCTCCTGTGCGGGCTCTGTCCCTGGCAATGAGTGACTGGAACAGACTGCAGACAACTCTGCCAAGAATCTGAAGCTCTGATGATGTGAGCCAACCTCAGACTAATAATTTTATATCTCAATATAAGCAAAAGAGTTCCATAAAAATAGACCGTTTTTAACAGGATGGTATTCTGTGCTGAGAGAGGGCTGAAGAACGCGGTGCCATGTGAACATCTTTCCACTATCTGCGGTACCTAACTTTAGCAACTTCCATATGTCTATTTGTCTGATCACTGAACTTGGGGAAAGAATGTTGAATGAGATGTGACTCTTCAAACTCCATGCCTGGGATTCTTCAGAGGTGAAATACCTATCAGTGTGTATATAACACTTCCTTCTTTCAAGTTTCCAAGAGATGGAAAACAAACAAACCCAAGGCTCAGGCTGTCATACTCCTCATCAAATGTATCCACGCACAAGGCCATGTGCGTGTTCCCGCTTGTAAATTAACGAGAAATATATTGACATCACCAAGGTCAGGTGTGAGAATGGGCTGGTTACTCTAAGACGTCTTTTTCTCAACGTTCAAAGCGGTGACCGGATTCTCAGATGGCCAAATCTCATGGCACACACTGATTCAGATGGTTTGTCCCTAGAGAATTTCCCCAGGATGAAAGTGGAAGAGGTCAGTCTCAACATGGAGCTTTCCAAGACTGGATGCCACAGAGGGAGGGGCAGAAACCAAAAAAAAAAAAAAAAAAAAAAAAAAAAGTGTGTTTTTTTATTTGCTTGGTGGGACAGGAAGCCCAAGCATAACATCCGGAAATCAGACCAGCTGGGTTGAAGGGAGAAGAGAAGGCTTAAAGGAATGGTGTAAAGGCTGTTGTGCCCTTGTATATCAATCTGAGTTCTGCAGAGAGACAGAACTAATAGAATATGTATGTTAAGAGACTATTTTAAGGAGTTGACTTATGGGATTATGGGAGCTAGCATGTCCAGAATCCACAAGGCAGGCCAGCAGGCTGGAGATTCGGAAGTGGATGCTGCAGTTGAAGCAGAATTTCTGCCTCTTCTGGAAACTTCAGTTCTGCCTCCAAAGGCCATCCAACTGATTGGATGAGGCCCACTCACATTATCCAGAATAATCCCTTTTCCTTAAAGTCACTGAATCTACATGCTAACCACATCTACAAAATACCTCCCCAGCAACACCTAGATTCATGTTTGGTTAAGTAGTTGGCTTAGCCATGCTGACACTTAAAACCCACCATCACACCTTGCATGCAGAAATTAAATTAGGCATGGCTGGGGAAAAGGATCTGCTCGGTGAGAAGGAAACGGGTGGTCCTGACCACACGACAGAGACGCAGGAGGCCAGCTATTCCGAGGATCGGTCCAGCAGAGGTAGGCTGAGTTCCTACTGCGTGCCAAGCACTGTGCTCGACGTGGGGAAGTTAAACATGGAGCTTCCAGTGCAGGTGAAACAGACAAGGGGAACAACACTGAGGATCATTGGATAAGACAGTGATAATTCCTCACCTAAATATCTTCCTCAGTTTTTATGTATGTGTGTGTGCAGAGGGAAAAGAGGTGTCCTTTTTGGTCTAGGTAAGGAATGGGAAGAAAAGAGCTGACATAGTAGAGGTGGGGAGTGATGGTCATTTTGGGGTTCTGTAAAAGTCTTGGGCACCCTGATCTTTCCAGGATCCTAAGTCCACACATCAAGAGCACCACTAGTAGTACAGGCAAGTCAAAATCCATAAATATTTACATGAAACACAAATGCACTGTGTGACAAATTTGCATGAGAAGTTAAATATGATCTCTTAAATATCTCATACAAATCTAGGAGACTCACAGGGACGAACAGAGAGAAAATCATCAACAGTCCTTTATATTCATCTTTTCACTTTTCCTTCCTGGACTGAAGATTGTAACCCTCCCTAAGATTTCATTATTGCCTCGGAACTTGTGAAATACAATATTGGCATTATTTTTGACATTTCTTCAAAATAGGACTCTTCTCCCCAAAAGATACATTACATAATAAGACCAAGTTGATTGTGGGAAGTCCATGAAGTAGGGAGAAGATAGGATTTGGAAGCAGGAGATCTGGATGGGAGTTCCAGCACTTCCAGTGATGAACGATGTCCCCCTAGGTGAGACATTCAGCCCAGGAGGTGGTCAGGGACAGTGGATTACAGAAGAAGTTCTGGGGCCAGCCTGCCTGGGCACCTCACAACTCTGCCGCTTGCTAGCTGTGTGACCTCAGGCAATTTGCTCAGACTCGCTGATCCTCAGTGTATCGATCAAATAAGGAAGAAAATAATCCCTCTGTGTTGAGCCATTGTGAGGACTGAAATGGCACAGATAAGGCGTGAATACAGCACCTGGCTTTGAGTCTGTGGTTGTTATTTTCTATATCTTTAAGGGGAAACAATTACAACAGCACCTGCTGTGCCTATTTCCCAGACTTATAGAAGAATCAAAGTCAGACAATGTGAGTGAGGGCTCAATAGAAGCAAGCCAGGCACTGTACTAATAGGTGCTGGCTCTCATTCCATGAACAGTGCTCTCTGAGTTGAGCTCCGGGACCAATGCAGACCACTTCATCTCATGTCCTGGTGGCCCCTCCACAAGCTATCTTCTCCCTTTTCCTGCTCCTTTTTCCTAGCTGCCCAGCAGTGACCCAGGCAGCTGTCCTGTCACCTCTAGTAACCCCGGTCACCATCACTGAGTCAGGGTGGTATCACTGACATCCACAAGGCTCCACCTCCTCCTTGTCATCTTCTGTCTCATCTGCTGCTGCCTGCCCAGAAGCTGCCATTACACTTTTTCCCCTCCGGAAGTCCAAGGGAATAGTGGGCTAGAACGCTGGAGACCTGGTCCCAAGACTGTCTCCAACACCAATGTCATGTGTGACCTTGAAGAAAACACTTCCCCAACCAGGGCCACTGTTTCCTCATTTCTGCTGAAGGAAGCTTAGTCTTGGACAGTGGGGAATAGGAAGGTCCAGAGAGCAAGGCAAGGGCTTCAGAGAGCATGATGGTGGGGGTGTATGTCGAACCCACTCTCACACACAGGTGGAGCACACCTCCGAGCTCCAGCCCCCTGGGCATGATTGAGAAATGTTATGAATGAGAAAACAACAGAGTACCTTGTTCACCGTGTGCTCCTGTTTAGAGGCAGATGGACCTGAAGTCCCAGCTCCAGCACTAACTAGAAATCTCTGTTTCCTCATCTATAAAATGGGGATAATAAAAGGGACCTATCTCATAGGTTTCTATGTGTGAAGGTTAATAAATTATTACACGCTGAGTTTTTAGGATAGGGTCTGGTCTGTAAGAAACACTTATAAATGTTAGCTAACCTAACTCATAATATTAAAATTATGGCATATTATCTCATTTCATTTTATATCATTGAGTTTATTTATTTTTCCAACAACCTTATGGGTAAGTTACTACTGTTTCACAGACAAATAAACTGAGGCACAGAGAGGTTAAAGGATTTCCCCAACGCCATGCAGGCAATAAGGGATGAAACTAGGGACCTAACCCAGATAATCTAGCACCAGAATTGATGCTCGTAACCTCCACACCGTATCCCCTTTTGGTTCTTTGCCAGAATTCTATGAATGTGTGGGAGACAAACAAAAGGATAAGAATTATCTATCTAGAGCAATGAATTCTGAGACTGTACCAATCCTAGCACTCTATAATTAATCTACAGGGTTGTTTTTCCCACCTTAGCCTGACTTCCTTCACTTCCCAGCATACTTCAAACCCTCTTTGCTTCCTAGATTGCATGCGTGCACTCGGAAAATATCACAGTTACATTAATAACTCCAGTAACACAAGATTAGGAACGTATATGTTCCTGGGAAAAGTTCTATAAGGCATCCATGCCATCAGTGGATAGTAGCAGTGGTACCTGCCGTCTTGGAGTCTCTGCACCCTATGAATGAACAATCCCAATGACTCTGAGTGTCTTCAGAAAGAAGCCATTGCAAAATGGACCAGATTTACCTTCAGGGTTTTCCGAGTGAACCAAGGGATTTCATGAGTGCCGCTCTTTTCCCATTTGCATTCTCTTATGTGGAAATCACTTCCCCATTGCATACACAAACAAGGTAGGGCAGACCTAAGATGATTGCTCAAGTTTTGTTTTCTAGAGGCCCCTTAAAATGAAAAAGGAAATGGAAAGGAGAAAAAAAAAGTAACAATAATCATAGTAATAATAGTAACTTCTGATTCTACCATTTATTGAGCTCCTGCTCTCTTCTTGGATATTATTGTACAAATTAAGCCATGGAAGAGTAAATCAAGTAGCTGGATCTCCAAGGGCAGAGTGAGAGAAAGGGCTCCAGCTGAACATGCTCATTTCTACTCTCAAATTTACCAATCAAGTAACTCAATCTACCCACTTGAGAAGAGTTAGGGTGAGGCAGGTAACCAAGAGTATTCCTCTAACAAGTGTCTCTCTACTTTGAAGGAAGTATCAAGAGTGGAGAACGGGTACTAACACTAATAACCTATATAAACACTCATAACTCACTCCTGCTAACAATTTCCATCATGGAATCTTTCAAAGTACCTATCATAGACCTCCCTAAGAGTTTATCTTGTCCCATTTCGTTCCTCCATCCTCTGCCTAAGCAGTGACAAAGAAAAGGGTATTAACCAATTTATTTACTGCTTGTAAATAATCACCAGTTACTTAGGAAAAAAGAAAACTGGGTTTTAAGGTGGTTTACAACATTCAGGCACAGGTAACAGAGGGTATGACAAAACTTCCACTTCTAGTCATGATGGAATAACTAGTACTAGATTATTTCTGCCGTTGAAAACTACTGTAAAACTGGGCAATATCTGAAGAAAATGTTTTCAGATATTGTACAAGAGTCATCATAGGATTATGATCCCTGAGAGAAAGTAAATGCGTGAAGTAAGTGCTACAATTGTTCTGGCTTTCTGCTTGAAGGTGTTCTATGCTCTGCAGGATAAAGAGGTGGAGCCCAAGAAAACATGGTAGAGTTACTGGACTGAGAAGGCAAAGATTAGAATTTGGGACTGTTGAGGAGCACTGGAATTTACACAGTGGGGTGCCAGAGAGGAAAGAGATGCACAGAAAGGGAAATTCAAAATCTCCATAGGGATTCTTTTAAGTCTCTGGCCATATACTGAGCTGTGCATGTGCATGAAAAGACTTCATTTTGGTCTAGCAGGTGACAGCTACTGGGAAGCTATAAGGTGAATAGAGATTTTGAAAATCATACCGTGCTAGTAGTTGGTGCCATTCCGAACAGACAAGGGACAAAGACCTCAACAGACTCTCCAGGTGTTCACCTGAATCTCCAGAAACACCAAATCTTAGAATTAGAGTCATACTAGCCCTTAAGTAAAGTCTACACTAGACCCACAATAACAAAGCTTTAAAACAAGCCTTAAAAGGATCAAACTGATCCACCAATAAATTAACTACCAACCAAAACAAAACCCAACAATTTCTAAAAGAAGACAACAAAACCAAGACTCTCATCAATATAACAACCACAATATCCAACATATGATCAAAAGTTATTGAACATGAGAAGGAGCAGAAAAATATAACCAATAATCAAGTGGAAAAATGTCAATAAACATGGACACATACATAATGAAGCTATTAGAACCAGCAGAAAATAATAAGAAACATAAAAATCTTTAAGTATCTAAATGAGACACTAGATATAATGAGGAGAGAAATAGAAAATCTCTGTAGGAAAATATAGACTATTTTAAAAATGACTAAATGGAAAATTCTTGAACTGAAATATAAAATAAACCTGAATAGAAAAATTCACTGGATGTGTTGGAATATCAGCAAATTAAACACTGCAAAGAATCAGTATAATTAAATATAGGGCAATAGACACTATTCAAAATAATGCACAGAGAAAGGGGGTGGGAAAAAATATAAAGAGCCTAAGCGACCTGTGAAACAATATCAACTGATCTAATATATGTATAATCCCAAATATATGCAGAGAAGAGAGATTAAGATAGAAAAAATATTTTATAATATAATGGTCCAAATTTTCTAAATTTGATGAGATTAACTTATACTCCAAGAAATCTGGCAAAGCCCAAGCAAGATAAACCAAAAAACAACAACAACAACAAAAATAAACACAACAAAATAAAACAACAATAACAAAAAAAACATGATGTTCAGAGACATCATGGTCAAATTGCTGAAAACAGAAGATAAAAATAAAATATTAAAAGCAGCTAGAGGCTATTTAAAAAAACTATTACTCACAGAAGAACAATGGTAAAAATGACTACTCTTCTCATTAGAAATAATGCAGATCAGAATATAATAAAACATCTTCAAAATGCTGGGGAAGGGGGGAGCTGTCTATTTATAATTCTATATCCAGCAAAAATATTCTTCAAAATAAAGACATTTTTAGATAAACACAAGCTGAGATAATCCATCACTAGCAGACTTACCCTCTCAGAAATGTTAAAGAAAATTCTTTATGTTAAAGAAAAATTATACCAAATGGAGGCTTGAATATATATAAAGTAATGAAGAGCCTCAAAAATGGCAAATATATGGATACATTTAAAAGACAAGATTTTTGTTTCTTAATTTCCTTAAAAGATAATTGATTATTTAAAACAACATTAATAACAATATGTTATAAATTACATAATTTATAACATATGGAAGTACAATGTATGATAACAGTAATACAAACTACAGAAAGGATAAATTGAGATTTAGTGTTATACAGTTCTTACTGTATATGTAAAGTTGTGTCATATTAATTCGTGATAGATTGTGATAAGTTAAACATGCATATTGTAATCCCTAGAGCACCTCTTTAAGAGAAATAACACAGAGGATCCTTTCGTGGCCTTTTGGCTAAGATAAGTGTGAAAAATAACACAGAAATATAGCTAAAGAGCCAATGTACCAGATAAAATAAAATACTAAAAAATACTTATTTTTTAGAAAAAGTAAAAAAGAAAAGGAAAGAAGAAAAATTAAATAAGACAAGTGAAAAATGAATAACAAAATGGTAAAGCAGACTTAAACTCAACCACAACAATAATTGCATTAAATATAAATGGACTAAATATTTTAATTAAAAGGCAGAGATTTTTCAGACTGGACTAAAACATTAAGACCCAACTACATGCTTTTTAAAGGGATGTACTTTAAATAGAAAGAAGAACATGCCCTGAGCTGAGGAGATTTTGAGAGACTGTGGGAATGCAGGAAAACACCTCAACACAGCCACCCCAAGATAATCCAGACATTCATGGGTCCCAGAAGATCTAATTCAGGAAATGAAACCAGAACATGAAGCCCTAATGAACAGACATGGGAAACAAAAGCACAGCTTTCAAGGCTAGCCAATTTTTGAAAGATCCCAGCAAGTGTTGAGTATGGGAAAGACTTCACAGTGAGCTGAGCCCAGGCTCTGGGTAAAATCTTTTGGCAAGACTTTGACATGGTAATGTGACCTGGCTGGATTCATGATAGTTCCCAAATCCAGAAAGATACCTTCCAGAAAGATGAGGCAAAGTAACTGGGCAGATAGAGTGGGGATCTATCTGAAGAGAGTCCCTGGCTCAGGATCATGAGCCATGGTGGAGTAAGCGGAGCATTGGCTTGGATCCTTCCTGGCACTCAACATACACCCTAGTCTATCCAATTCTGGGTATGGCTGGAAACTCAAGTTTTTATTTATTCCGTTTCTACACTAATTCACAATGAATTTGGGGCAATGTATAAAAATATAGTCAACACTAAAGAAGAAAATATGTTCTTGAGGAAATCAGGCAGAGGGAGGAAAGGGAAGCAAAATCAAAAAGCCTGGAGTCTGCATACTGAACAGACTCACAGAATGTTTAGAAGTGAGCCAAAAAATTGCTTCTGAGACTCCACAGAAGCAAGACAAACAAAGAAACACAGCAAGCCCTTCTGGGTGGCAGGTTGGGGACACAGCTGGATGAGCTCATAGGTAAAACAAGATGAAGACTGTAGATGGGATTCATCTATTAATGCATCTGTAAGGAACTTCCCCCAGACAGGATCAGAGGAAAACACTGGAGGCTAATATTTTGCAAACTGCAGTCACTCCTTCAAAAAGTCATTATGGAGTACATTCTGGGTGCCAGGCACTGAGCTAAACACAAGAGGAATTATGTGAGTAAAACAAGTGATCCCTGCCCTTATGGACATTAGAGTCTGGCAGGGAGGCATGTGTTTATTTGCTCTTGTTGGGCATCTAGATACTGTTGTAGATGCTGGGTTACAGCAGTAAACAAATGATCAGAAATGTAAATGTAACAAGTGTCACGACAGAACAATGCGGAAAATGCTGGGGACCATGACATCAAATCAGGGATCTATCCAGGACTTGAGAGAGTCAGAGGCTGGAGAATAGGGAAGGCAAGGAGTAGCATTTGAACTGAGCTTTGACGAATATAGAGACAGGATTAACAGGCAGAAGATAAGGGACTATACCAGATGGGAACAAGCGCACATCCATGAAGGACATGAGACAGGAAGCCGCATGGTGTGTCTGAGGAGCAGGTGGGGCTGGGGCACAGGCTGTAGAAAAAGAGTTAGGGGGCTAGAAACAAGGAAGGAACAGACCTGACAGGATGGCATTGCTCCTATGATGGATTTACGACTCAATTGTAAGAGCCATAGGAAGCTGTTGAAGGATTTTAAGTTGGTGCATGATGGTATAATCAGATTTGTATTTCTGCAAGATCATTCTGGCCTATGTGGGGAATGACTTCGAGCGAAGTGGAGTGGACACAACGAGAACAAACAACAGCTCTTTCAGGGATCCAGGAGAGAGACAGGGCAGTGGGCAGCTTGAACCAGGGCGGATGGTCTGAAGATACAGACAAATGAATAGATGCAAGAGATTTTCAGGAAGCAAAATAACAGTCTTCAACTCTTCATTTGCAAACCTTTCCTAAGGAAGGCTCTGATCTCTTCACATTGAGTCAAGTGGTTTTCACATCACCAAAAAGATCCATGGGATGGTGGAAACAGATGAGCACAGTGGTTAATGGCACAGACTCTTGGTCAAGTTATGCAACTTTGCCCTGAGCCTCAGCCCTCTCTTCTGTGACATGATCTCCCAGTGGGCTTCTGAAGACTGCACAAGCACATGTGATCGCCCTCCTGTTCTCTGGACACAATAAGCAAGTGTCCACCTCTGGCTCTTTGCACTTCCTGTTCCCTCTGCTCTTCCTCAGCCATCCACGTCTCACTACCTCATCTCCTCAATTTCTCATCTCCTACCTGCCAGATGATGCTGTGTAAAAATGCAAACTCTGTTTGACCACTCCCCCAGCACACCCTCTCTCCCTTCCCTGATTTATTTTTTCTGCAGCACTCATCATTCTTATTTTGCATATCTTCCACTAAAATAAAAGCTCCATGAAAGCAGAAATTTTTATCTTTGTTCACTACTGTATCCACAGCACGTGGTGCATACTAGACACTCAGAACATAGCTCTTGAATGAATGAATAGATCATGTTTGAAAATCATGCAGGCCATATTAATTGCCCAAGGAATAAAAGCGATCAGTCTGTTGACAACACCAATAATACTAATTTTAAAAATTATAATATAAATTCCTTCTTCTGATGCCTTCCACAATGCCAGTTTTCTGTTTGGAATGATTTCTTTCATCACAATGACTACTTGTTTGAGCAATTATGAAAACAAATCTTTCTCATTGGCCTCAGTGTTGTTCATTGAAATCGTGCCCTGACTTTTTCAATTAAAAAAAAGCACAAACCCACAGCATTCTAGGTTGACAAGGACCACAGGGCAGGGCTTAGACTTTATCCCTTAGGATGAAGCCCACAGAGGTTCCCTCTTTCTGCCCAACTTCCTCAGAGTTCATTTTATTGCCACTGGGTTGATCTGAGGGTCAGAGATGCTGAGGCTTGTGTCTGCTGCTCACCAATGCATTATCTATTTATATATGTTGCCATTATGTGTAAGGAGCTGAAATTGGAAAGAAGGTAAATAGGACATCTTGATTCTGAGTTACATTTTCCTGTAGTGCAATTGAAACACGATTCATTCTATTCTTACTGCATTGATCGGTAATTTTCATTTTCTAATTTCAAATAAAACCTCTTGCTGCAGTCAAAAGTGGTTGGCTCCTGGATGTAACTTCACAGCTCATTTTAGCTTCATCGCTTAAAGACGTTCTGTTACCATCAGTCTTAAGTGGTAATTCCACTTTTCCAATTAGACTGTGGGAACGAACCAGATAAATGGACTCTCATCCCCCAAGCCATAATCTCAGCCCAGCCATCAAGACTGGGACAATGAATACCCCAGGAGCTCTTTCCTGTCATTCCACTCCAGAGCCACAACCCTCCCCGTGCACCCTTTCTAAATAAGCCACGCTTTGAGGGGCAGTTGTATTTTGAGACGTTAACTCCAAGTGATTTGAACTTCTTTTGAATAGTTCTAACATCCAACACAGTAAAGGCCCAGATACCAAGTGGACAGGGCTCGTTTTTAGCATCATCCAAAAGGTAGCCCCTTCTATCATTCTTCCTTCCCTCATCAACGTGCACACATGTGTGCATGCGCACACATACACACGCGTGCACGTCATCTAAACCAGCTGCAGATGCAGAGGCACCTGTGTCGTAGCAGAAAGACCTAAGACTTCGTATCAGTAGGCACGAGTTCAAGCCCTGGTTCCACTGTGGGGCCTTGAGCAAGTCATTGCCTCCTTTGGGATGTTGGTTTCCCGTATTCATGAAACAGACAGGCGATTTTGAAAAACTATGTAGCACATAGGGATACTGGGAAAGTGAAATGGCATTAGACACAGGAAAGCATTCTAGGGACTGCCAGTATGAGGTCAGAAGACGGCCTGATGGGGGTTGGAGTGGGTCCTGGAGAATCTGATAGGCTTGCTGGCATGGGCCATTGCTTCATTCCATCTAGCAGGCAGCATTTCATTTCCCCAGCCCCACTGAGGCTTAGTTGCTTTGGTAACAAGAGGAAGAAAATAAGCCTCATCCTCAGGATCTTAGTAGTCTGCTGTGGAGACTCAGTGACGTCTTGCACATGAAAGAATGTTAAAAAGTAAATGCCACGTGAATATATATGATTATGGTTGTGATCAATATTGTTATTTAACTACATAATTCAAATATGCACTTCGTTCATCCTATGATGACCACATGACTAGCATTTGTGGATGGAGAAACAAAGTGGAGACCAAGATAGACATTCCTCTGAGAAGGGCAAGACAAAACCACAGTCAAACCTGGGGGCCAGACTGCAAGAGAAAGAAACTGGTTATTGCTTGCTCCTGGGCTTCAGGCTGATTTCTTTCCTCTGAAGTCCTTTGGTCATTTTATTCATGGGCTACACACCTCATGTGTCTCCACTGTACATAATCACCAGTGACTTTCTTTGAGGTCCTAAGTTACATTTCCTTCCCTCTGTGCCTCATGGATCTAGCATGCTAATCCTGTTTCTTGAATTTATGACTGCCCAAAGCCCCTTTCTCTTTGCCTCTTAATGGCAAGTATGAATTTTTCATACAACAGGGAGAGAAAAAAAAGAGAAGTCAGCTCAAGAATTGCTCTGGAGAAGTTGTTTCTCCAGGTTTCTGCCCCCAGGGAGTCCCTGGCACATCCTTACAACTTCCAACATGATTCTATGGAAAAGAAGGGCCTTTGGGGTCAGATCCCTCTCTCCAGATGTGAATCCTGTCTCTGCCATTTACAGGCTGTGTGAACTTGGGCCGGTTATTTCACCTCTTGAGTACTGCCTTTCTCAACTCTAAAACGGGAACAACATCAGCTTCAAAATGTTCTAGCGGGGAGCCAACAAAATAATGGATGTAAGGTGCCTTGCAGAGTAAAATCAGTGTTAATCTCCTTCTTACTCCTCTTCCTTGAAGTGCAGGAGGATAATTTTAGCAAGGAAGAGATTGGAAGTGAAAACTATTACAAAAGGGACAAATGGCCTATAACGGAGAGATGTAAGTTGCTGAAAATAAACTTCAAGCCCTGCAGAAGACAGCATTTGGTAGCTCGGGTTCAGCGGTAGAGGCCTGCACGCCTCTGGGTGGGTGAACGTTTATCAGACACCCCTGCAGTTCAATCTGCATCACTTACTTCTGCCAAATCTCATGCCCTCTCTTAGCCTCAGTTTACCTCACCCTGAAAATTGGGTAATTCCTTCCATTTCACATCTGTGCTGTGATGACCAATGAAGAAAAACAATGCTGTTAACAGTTGGATTTGCGGAGCCCTCAGGGTGGACAAAGTCCTGAAGAGTTAAAAAGTCTACAAGACACTTTTTTGATTTTTGTCTTTTCCTTTGAATTATCATACAAAACATTACCATTTAAAGAGCCAAAGTCTCTTTTACTGTATTAATGCATGATTGTAAAACACTTTCAGAGGGTAAGACCATCATTTCTTACAGTTTCTCATTTATTTGAGAGGGTCTTTAAAGTTTGTTTTCTAAGAAAGCACAAAAGGTCTCTGTCACATTCAAGTTTAAGAGACATACAGGAGGCCGGCGCGGTGGCTCACGCCTGTAATACCAGTACTTTGGTAGGCCGAGGTGGGCAGATCACAAGGTCAGGAGATCGAGACCATCCTGGCTAATACGGTGAAACCCAGTCTCTATTAAAAATACAAAAAAACTACCCGGGAGTGGTGGCAGGCACCTGTAATCCCAGCTACTCGGGAGCTGAGGCGGGAGAATCGCTTGAACCCGGGAGGCGGAGCTTGCAGTGAGTTGAGATCGCACCACTGCACTCTGGCCTGGGCAACAGAGTGAGGCTCTGTCTCAAAGAAAAAAAAAAAAAGACACAGAGGAAAGATGCAGAGACTGGAGCCACCCAGACGATCAATGCCAAAGTGTTCCCTTCCCCAGGGCCCTGTGACCCCAAGTCACGGCTCCCATGGGTGTGTCCTGCAGATCACCAGGGCCCCCGCCGCAGGGCCAGTCTGCAGGGCACAGTCGGTCTCACTATTAAGCATCTCAGCTGGCCTCCCGTAACCAGGCACTGTAGAAAGAAAGTCCTTTTCAAGGAACTGTCTGCAGAGAGGATTCTTTAAAAAGGTAAGGATCTGCGGCCACTGTGGGAAGAGAGAACTGGGTGAGGAGCCCGGCACAAGAAAGAACAACCCACCGCTCCTTGGGCGATGAAACAGGTTCCATCACAGCTGAGATAGAAATGGCTTCTGTCTCCTTTTGTTTCGGGGAACAGCCCAGCTGGGGCGGGCCTAGGGGCAACCACAGCAAGCAGTCACACAAAGCCAGTAACATGCCCGCGGAGCCCTTTCCCATGAGGCCTGAGGCAGGCACCCGTGTTGCAGATAATAACTGGCCGCTTTGGGAGGTCTCGGACAGAGAAAGGGGTCTGGGTCGAAAGACTCCATGCAGAGACCACCAGTGGCCCTTCTCCCCGCCGAGGTGGGTGCCCTCGGCCCGTTCCGGGACTGCAGGAGAGATTCTGAGTCCTCTGCGGTGCGGGAGAAGCCGGGGCCGCGAAGAACTTGGCGTCCCTTCCAGTCTCTGGAATTTGGCAAGAGCCGCGGACCCTAAACCCAGGCCCGGGAGGAGCTAGGCGCGCGGCTCTCGGCGCAGCTCTGGGCCTGCACGGTGGGATTCCGCTGTCGCAGCGATCAGGTCACGCGTGGGGACAGAGGAGGCCGAACAGATGCCTACCACGGCACCAGCTGCTGCGCCGCGCCCCGGGGACGTGGAGCGCCGAGAGCACTGCGAGAATGGAAGCAGGACGAGCTCAGCCGGCCAGGAGCTGGGGCAGGAGCCTGGGCGAGGGGCGGCACCTGCCCGGGGCCGGCACCTGCTGGGGGGCCCGCTCCGCCTTGTGAAACTGAAGGAGCGACTCGCGGGCTGCCGCGAGGACCCCGGCGCAGACGCCAAGGAGCTGAAGCTGCGGCCCCGGGGCGGCGGATCCCGCGGCTCGGACTCCTTGGCCGTGGGGTGGCTGCTGCTCGGTGCTGCTGTGCAGGAGGCAGCCTGGAGGGGAGGAGAACTTGGATTGGCACATGCGGGGCTGCTGGGTCATCCCCAACCCCAACAGGGCGCCCAGAGGCGGGAAGCGCCACGCAGCTGGGTGGGTTGGGGCTTGTTGAAGCGTCCTGGAAGCAGCGTCTTTAAGGTGGGCTCCAGGTCTATGCATGTAGGACCCCGGTCCTCAGAGTCCCACCTTCCTAGAGCCACAGCGCGCGCGCTCTGGGAGCAGCCCCCACATCACACTCTCCGGGAGCCTTCGCACTCTCAGACCCATTGGACTGCTGGCCACAGCTGCCCCAGCTCGCTGCACTTCTGCGTGTGTGTGTGTGTGTGTGTGTGTGTGTGTGTGTGTGTGAGAGAGAGAGAGAGAGAGAGAGAGAGAGAGAGAGAGACAAAATCCACAGAATGTGAAATTCCCCACTTTCACCGTTTTCAAATGTACAATTCAGTGGCTTTTAGCACATTGACAATGTTGTGTAATTATCACCACTATCCAGTTCCAGAACATTTCATCACCCCAAAAAGAAGCCCAATATCCGTTAGCAGCCACTCATTACTCCCCCTATCCCAGCCCCTGGCAACCACCAATCTGCTTTCTGTCTCCACAGATTTGCCTCTTCTGAGCATTTCCTATAAATGGGTTCACAAAATATGTGACCTTTGTAACTGACTTCTCTCATCATGTTCTCACAAGCTTCGGCCATGTTGTAGCATACGTCAGTGCCTCATTCCTTTTTATGGTTAAATACTATTTTATTGTTTGCATATACCGCATTTTATTTCATCAGTGGATGGATATTTGGGTTTTGCTCAACCTCTTGGCTGTCATGAATGGGGCTGCAATAAACATTTGTTTCAGGTACACGTTTTTGAGTACGTGATTCTAATTCTTTGGGTTATATAGCTAGAAATGAAATTGCTGTGTCATATGGTAACTCCATATATAACTTATTGAATAATCAACAAACTGTTTTCCACAATGGTTGTCAACTTCTTTTTGTTATTGGTATATAATGGTTGTATATATTTTGGGATACATGTGATACTTTGACGCATGCATACAATGTGTAATGATCAAATCAGGCCAACTGCAACATCATCACCACAAATATTCACCTTTTACTTATGTTGGAAACATTCTGGGTTGTCTCCCACAGCTATTTTGAACTATAGAACAAATTATTGTTATAGAATGTTGCTTTACTGTGCTATCGAACACTAGAACTAATTCCTTCTATCTAACTTCGTGTTTGTACCCATTAACCAATCTCTCTTCATCCCCCTTCTCCCACTTTCCTTCCCAGCTTCTGATTACCACCAATCAACTCTCTACCTGCATGAGAGCCACCTTTTCAGTTCCTATATATGAGTGAGAACATGTAACATTTGTGTTTCTGTGCCTGGCTTATTTCACTTAACATAATGACTTCTTACCGTGTTGATGCTGATGACAAGATTTCATTCTTTTTTATTGCTGAATAGTATTTCATTGTACATACATGCGTGTGAGTGTGTGTGTGTAATGTATACATGCAATGAAAGTGACCCTAAGTTATTCATGGTCCCATATATATATGTATATCATATCACTTTTTAAAATCCATATATCTACTGATGGACAGTTAGGTTGATTCTATGACTTGCCTATTGTGAATGGTGCTGGATTGAACTTATTTTTTAAATAGCATTTACCATAGGATACAATCAAGCACATAGTGATTATTTGATCAATATTTATCTTGCCTCATCAGAATGTAAGCTCCATGAGGCAGTGACCACTGAAGTTCCATTTACTTCCATCTCTCTAGTTCCTAACACAGGGATAAGCCCCAAATGGTGCCCAATAAATACTCATGGAAGGAAGAGAGGAAATATCCATGGATGGCAGAAAGGAAGAGATGGAGAAAAGGAGAAAGAGAGGGAGGAAAAGAGGAGAGATGGAGGAAGAAAGAGAGAAAAAATTATTTGCAAAAATAGCCTTAACTATTCCCCTCCCTCTACCCACTGCACTCTGCAAGTGACTTCACAGCTTCTCTTACCAAGAGATGGGGCCATCACACCACCACTTGAACCTGGGCAGGCCTTGACCAATAGAATGAGCTGGAGAGGCAGGGTGCCCTTTCTAGGCTTCAGGAAGCCTGTGTGCTTCTGTACTCTCTCAGAATGCTGGCCAGCTGCTGAACGAATGAGCCAGGGCTAGCCTAGTGGATGATAGAGACATTGCCCCAGTCAAACACCAGACACGAGTGAGGATATCCTAGACAGCCAGCCCCCAAGAGAACCAGAGAGGAGCCCCACCCATGAGATCAATTAAGACTGATCCAGGACAGCCTAACTGCCCAGCTGATCCACGGGCTCATGAGCCCTAATAAACACGTGTCGTTTTAAGTCACTGCGTTTTGGGTTAGTCTGTTACACAATAGATAAGGTATACAAAACTGTCTTTCAAAAATCTGACCCTCTAACGAAATAATGGCGTTTGCAACAACCTGGGTGGAGTCAAAGACCATTATTCTAAGTGAAGTAACTCAGGAATGGAAAACCAAATATCTTATGTTCTCACTTGTAAGTGGGAGCTAAGCTATGAGGATGCAAAGGCATAAGAATGATATAATCGGCTTTGGGGGTTTGGTGAGGGGAGGATAAAAGACTACACGTTGGGTACAGTGTACACTGCTCAGGTGATGGGTGCACCAAAATCTTAGAAATCACCACTAAAGAACTTACATGGAACTAAAAAACCACTTGCTCCCCCAAAAAAACTATTGAAATAAAAAATAGATTAAATGAATAAATAAATAAATCTGTCCCTTTGTTCGTATATCCCCTCACTGTTAAGGCCTCCTCCCAATCCTGTCTACACTGAATTCTTTTCATTTTCAACCTGTAATTCAGTCATCCTCCTTCTGGCAGCCTTCCTTGATTTCACCAGCCCATACTACACTTTTCTAAACTTCTATAGCCTCAGCGGCATGGTGTCCTGCTCAAAGTACATTCCAAAACTGTCTTGGTTTGTATGTTAAGCTGATGGGTGACCAACCAGTTTTAAACTCCAGGAGGATCAGGAATTAACTTCTTCCTCCTTTGAATAGCTTTGGAGTCTTATGAATTGGGGCTAAATCTGGCCTCCTTCCCCTTTGCCTTAAAGAAGTTGCACATCTGTAGTCAGGTGCTTGAAAGCGGAAGTTCTTGGTCTGAACCCTGGTTGTGATCCTTCGTATCTGAGTGACATCAGAGCAGTCATGCAATAACTTGCACCTCAGCTTCCCACCTGCAAAGTGGGCACCGTAATTCTTCCAAGGAGATCCCACAGTTAAAGTGGGTTTGTGTATTAATACTCAGTAAGAGTGAAGCTCTAGGCAGATGTGAGAATTTCTTCTCAGCCCTCATTCTCTTCTTTGCCATCTCAACCTGACTTCTTAGTAAAATTGCCTTGTAAAAGAAGTGATGGGCTCCAGCATCTCACCCTGAACTCTCCAGTTATCCTCAATGCTAAAGCAACTACCATGGCTTTGGGAAAGCAGAAAGTGAACCAAGGACTACAGGGCTGGAGCCCCCCCAGCCTCTGCCCTATCAGCTGGCCAACTGACCGTTCAACATGCCCTTTGCCATCTGCCACTTCTGTTATAGCAGAGGTGCTTCCCTTACCCTGAGATGCGGGTTCACTTAGTCTGGGGTGGGCCCCGGGCATGGATACTGTTAAAGCTCCCTTGGTGATTCTGATATGCAGCCAGCATTGAGAAGCACTGCTTCAAAGTAAGCATTGCTTTATTGGTGCATTCATTGGTTTGCTTGTCAAATATTTATTGAGCACATACTATAGGCCAAGCCAGATATAGGTACAGGAATCACCAGCACCCAAAAAAGTGATGAGTCCATGATGGAAACTATTCATGGAAGGAAGGAGGGAAAGAGGGAAGGAGGGAGAGAGGGAAGAGGGAGGGACAAAGGAAGGAAAAAAGAAAAAGAAAAGAAGGAAACAGAAGAAAGAAGGAAGAAGGGAGGGGGGACTCATCCTGCAATTCCTCCATCACCCTGCCCCTGTCGCACCTGTCCTCCTGTCCTCTCACCTCCCACTTCCCTTCAGGAGTCTCAGGAAGCAGGAGCTTGTGCCACTTCCACAGCACAAACACAACAGAGAGAACAGGGCTATTTCAAGCACAATGCTTAAGCACCCTGGGCAAAGGAAACCAGAATCTTGGTGCTGAAAGTGGGTCACCCCAAAAAGACACAATTACCTTTCTTACCCCAAATTGAACCCAAATACATTGCAAATGGAAGCCACTGGGATCAGAGAAGTTAAGTGCCTTGATGGTAAATGGTCATGTGACAATCTCCTGATGCCAAGTAGGTGTCCTTTCCAGGGTGCCCTGTGCCCTCCACCTCTTCTGTTACGATAACCATGATTGCCACCAGTTCTGAGCACTTCCTCCCTGCCGGGCACTGTGCTAAGACTGCCCTATGCTGTTTCATCCTTACCTAGAGGCAGGCCCTATTACTCCCCTCTAGAGCTGAGGAACTGCGGCTTAGAGAAAACTCATCTAGGAAGTGCAGAACCCGCATGAGAAGCTGGGTCATCCTGGGTGGAGCCAGGGGGAACGTGCTTTCCTTTACACCAAGTCGGTCAGAATGTTTATTGCATAATCATTTCTCATTTTAGAAAGGGTCTGTGTCTTCTTTATCATTGGATTCCTAGCTCTTTGCACCCTGTCTGGCCACGCACAGGCACTCATTAAGTTCTTAAACCGGCAGAACATAACTAGCACTTACCACTATTGATAAGTATATATTCATAAGGTGTTTGCTTAATGTCTATCTCTATCATCAGCCTTAAGCCCACAAGGGCAGCGACTGGCTCTGTTTTCTGCATCTTGTATCACCAGCATCCACCCTCTAGGCCCTCAGCAAGCAGCTTTTGAGTAGATGGATGCATGGCTCCGTGGAGATTTGGGGCACAAAGCCAGAACACCGTCAGTACTTGGTGGGAATAGCTGCTTTCAGATCACCAGAGGAAAGGAAGCTACCCCAGGGGACAACCCGAGACCCTGAGAGGAACGAGGCCCCCTTAGGTAAGAAATAAGGACCAGAGGCAGAAGGGGCTTCCCTGGCTCCATTTTCAGATGGGGCTTTTTGGAAGCTCTGCCACAGCTTGTTAGCAACACTCACCCGGACCAGGCAGTTAACCAGGAACCAGGTTAGCTGGGAACCAGCCATGAGGTCCAATGTGCTCAACTACAACTCAAGATGTCGGCAGCTCATGTATGGAGCTCGTGGCCTGGGCTGCTCATCCTGTTCCCCAGTAAGCAAAGGTCAAACACAACAGTCCCCGGCCCCGTGATCAGATGCCCAATGTTTCGTGTTCTTTGTGCTATGTTTACCCAGTTTCAAGGTTGGACTCAAACCCATCCAAGTGTTGTTGGAGGCAGAAACACTGAAAGACGGGCATGCTGTCATTGTGCTTTCCACCAAGGTCACAGTGCATGACCCTTCCCCCCTACACAAAAAGCTGTTGCCATGGGAATCACACAGGGTGTTGCCAACTTGACAAGAGACATTCAAACCAGGAGGGACATTGACCTGACCCCCCCACCCCACATACTCCCCTAAAGTGCCAGGGGAGAAGGAGCAAAGAGAGTGTCCTTTCCTTTACCTGAAGCACTTGCTTATTCATACGCATTTAAATGAGGATGACAAAGACTTAACTTCCATTACAATTTGCTACCAGAGGTGGAGAAAAAAGCTGGAAAGGATGGGGGTGCCATTCATTGCTTTCAGCCTCCTCAGCCCCAGGCCTAGGAGAGAACACAATTCTCTGTGTCATTAGCATTTGGTGGGCAAAGGGACAGCTCCCTCAAAATGGGGCCGTCCCTAATAGATAAAGGAAAAATAAAATATTATTTCTCAGCAGATGTGCCTAGAACTTGTTTCTCATGTTACCGAGTCCAACATCGGGGAGGCTTTGCCCAGGAAACCTACATGGCGTAGTTCCAAGGTCCTTGAGCAAAGAATGATTTGTACATGGGTGGAAAAGAACTCAGAAGAAGCCTTTGTGACCCTTGAAAATTACAGGAAATTCCTATTGCTGTGTCCATCAATAAGGTCTGATGGGAACACAGTCCACGTGTTCATTCCTATATCATCCAGGACAGCTGTTGCCGTATAGTGGTACAGATGGGTGGGAAAAGGGGAGAGCAGGTTGCCAGCCAAGCAGGGCCCAGCACTCCACTGGGCCCACCAGGCACAGTGCCTCAGGCCTCAGTTACTTTTAGGGGCTCACAAAAATGTTTTAATTCTAATTTATTTTAAAATCAGAAGAAAACATGAATATAATAATAAGAAATCCAACCTACGCTATGTTTATCTTTATCGTAGACAAAATATTGTACAATATTGTAAACATTGTATAATATGTTGTAATATATTTTATATTTTCTTACAAAGAAAAGGACCCAAGAAGGTAAAAGTGCCAAGGACCCACAAAAGTCAAGATGTGGCCCTGCCGCAAAGCCTGGTGTTTACTCTCTGGCCCTTACAGAAGGACGGACTAGTAGATCAAGTCCTGGCTAGGAACCAGGAAATCAAAGTGCTTGCCTATTACTGACGTGCTGGCTGACCTTGAGGAATCCGCTGGTCTTCCCCGCACTGCTGGGATTCCCTCCCTGCTCCACCAACTTCCTGGCAGTGTGACCCTGGACCAGAGACTTGATCTCTGTGAGTATTCGGGAAAATGTGGATGGTGACAGTCCCACTTTGTAGGGTTAGTGTAAACGGGGGTAACCTTACGACCCACAGCACTCAGCCCAGGGGACTTGGCACTTAAAAAGCAGTTCATTCTACAAGGCCAAGAAGCAGGCTGAGCCCCTGCTATCTGGAGGACAAGGTGCCAGACCTCACTTCCCTTTGGTAAGCCTGTCTTGCAAAGCGATCAGGCTTGGGAAGTCTTCCCACATAAGGAGAGGCCCTGGAAGTCCCAAAATAGCTCTACAGGTTCAAGGGGACTCCGGCAGGTGAGGGGAGCCCTCCCAGGGGCCTCGCCTTGCACTGTCGTCCACCCTGTGGCACCTCTGCCTCGGACACCGGTAGGTCTTTCTGCATCTGGAAACTGCTGCCTGGTAATCTCTACATAACCTTTGCAACGTGCCTGCATATTTCACCCTTCCAGGCGAGCACTCCCATTTTTTTTTTGTCATTCCAATTTCATTTCCTGGGCTGTGTGGACTGCGGGCTCAGCAGTCGCTCCGGTCTGAAGTGACTCCTGGGACCTCCTCACTGTTCTATATGCAAATGGCCTTGCACCTGGGCAGCCGAGCGGGCTCGCAGACAGTTTAGTTATGCAAATCTGATTGATCGAGAGCATATTGCAGGAGCGCGCGCGCAGACCTGGGACACTGGCAGCTATATTTCACTGGCTAAATTCCCGAAGAAGGGGGAAAAAATTAAATGCCAGGCATTTTGATGCATATTCCCTTTCAACCCCTGTAGTGCAATAGTGTTTATTTCTGAATGTGTTCAACACTCGGGTTAGACGTTGCTAATGCAATTTTTGCGTGCAGGGTGTGTTATTGCTGAATTAAGAGAAGGCTTGTTTTCGGTGTAAAAAGCCAGTTGCTGTGATGTCACAAGCACAATAGGTCTGTCAGTTGATTTGAAATAATTCCCCAGGCAAATGCAGTAACGGCAGTGTTAAAAAATAATTAGGTCCTTCGGCCTCTAAATGCTCACCCAAGTGGAGGGAGTAACGTTAAGTTCCTCCGACTTTATTCTCTTCTACAACAAAAGGTAAAATAAACCTCAGGGACGCTGATTACATATTGTCATCCTATGTTGAAGGCGTTTGTCTATTTCCCAAACACGGGGGTTTGAAGAGGGAAGATGGAGTAGCAGTAGCAGCTACCGCCTTGGAGGAAATACATTTTAAAAAAAAGAACCTCAAATCTACTTGAATCTGCTTAAAATAATAAATTCCACATCAGACACGTTGCATTCATGCGTGTTGAAGTCTGTAATTCCAGAGGCTTGGGAAGCCTGGCTCATCCCGCTATTCTGCATTGTCCTTATTGATTTATAATCACTGATAAATAAGGTCCACCTACATGGCAGACTAGAGCTGCAGAAGGGAAACAGAAAGATATTTTTGCCAGCATCTTTCTCTACAACCCCACTACCCACGGATCAAAATTAAAAATAAATCAATGTTTTTTGTGGGAGCAGGGACGGTGATGAGACTGGTAGAAAGACAGAAAGAGTAAACATTGTCTGGTGTCTCAATCACTAAAAATGGGGCTACAAAAAGCAGGTCTTGAAAAGTACAGAGCCTTAAGAGAGGAGACGGCAGGGCGTGCAACTTGGTTCAGGAGTTACACTAATTGTGCAGAATGACATTAAAGTCAAAGTTAGCAAATACAAGCAGTCATTCACTCATTCATTGATGTCAATTACATTACCCTTTGCTTATGGCCTTGGACAGCATTAGTGTAGCTGTCTGCATGGAGCTACCTCAGGTGGACACATCCTATGCACATGAATATTTGCCCACAAAACACCTGTCTTTAGCTACAAAGGAAAGGGAAGGAGTGAGATTTAAAGGAGTACTTATGGACAGAATTTGCCACAAGTGACACAGCATGAATCCTTTGTTTGCCCCTAATTCCTTCTTTCTCACTGCCTTGCACACACACAGACACATATGCATGTGTGCACACATGCACAATACACACTTGCATTGTACACACACGGACACATGCATGGCCTCATACGTTCACATACACATCTGCATACACCATGCAAACATGCATACGTGCACATGTGCACACAATGCAAGCGCACACACACACTGTTGCAACTACATGTATGCACATGCATGAGTGCACACACACATGCACAGATATACGGTGCACACACACATACTTTTTTTTTAAAAAAAAGCAGCCATCCGACAGGCAAAGCCCAGCCGCAGGGTCAAAAATGAAGACCCTAGGAAAGGTCAAGTTTAATCTCTCCCCACGATGGCCCAGCACACCCCTCCCACCACTGACTAACAAAAGGGCCTCAGCACTTTGACTGACAGAATTCTTAATTGTATCCACTCATTCATGACAATTTGATTAAAATATTACGCCAAAGTCTCACCCCCTGTTTGCTTCGATCCTCCAAATCTAATTTTGAATTTTCAGAAAGGAGATTACCTCCACAAGCATGACTGGGATGCTATTAACTTCTACTTAATCTTTATTACTGATGTGAATTTAACATATGTACAGCTTCGCTCTGCTCCTGTTGTTTTCCTCTCGAAAGTAACGTCTAGGCAATATACAAGCAGCGGGCATTAATTTTCACTTTGATATTCTGTCAGAGTCCAGCTCCCACTTATCTGTGAAGAAGAAGAGCCGTCTCTCAGTCTAGGGCCCTGATTAGGACATGAAACCTCCACCTTCCACTCCTCCCTAAGGCATACCTGCAGGGAGCAGCTTTGGGACTCCAGGCTGTGCAAACACGGAGGTGTGAGGCTGGCTGTCCTCCCCTCTCTGCCTCAGTAGCAATCAGCAGATGCTAATCAGCCTCACCCTCGGAGGGGCTTGCACAGAAGAGACCAGCAGGTCTAGAACCCTCCAGGCTGCCCACTGTCCTGCCCCGTGCCTCAGAATCACATCTGAGACAGAGCCCATCACAAAATAAAGGCAAATCAACAAATCGGCAACCTAAGAATAAGAACCTGGACTTTGAGGCTTTGTGTTTTCAGGGATTTCTCTATTTTCCATGCTTGTAGGTTTATCCTTTTTCTTGATGTTTCTCTCATCACACATGACATGTGAGGGTATGTAATCAAGGGATGTGTAAGCATAGGAAAGTCGGAATCGTGGCCTCCAAGGTATTGAGAGCGGTTGCTTCACCCTGGGTGGGGAGCTGGAAGCAAAGGTCGCAGTAGGTGCAGGGAGCTCCTTCTGTTGTGTTTCTCCCTATCTGTTATGGCTTGAATTGTGTCCCCCCTCCCACAAAATTCATGCATTGAACCCCCGGTACCTCAGAATGTGACCCTTTTTACAGATAGGGTCTTTCCAGGAGGAATTCAGTTAAGATGGGTCACTAGGGTGGGCCCTAATCCAATACGAGTGGTGTCCTTATAACAAGAGAACACTGGAGGCAGACACACACACTCAGGGAGCGCTGCATGTGAAGATCCGAGTCTGTGGCCACAAGCCAAGGAGGGAGGTACAGGGGAGGGAGGCCTGGAACAGAGCCTTCCCTAGCGCCTTCAGAGGGAGCACAGCCCTGCAGACCCCTTAAACTTGGACTTCTAGCCTCCAGCACTGCGAGAATAAGTTTCTGTGTTTAAACCACTTTGCTTAAGCTTTGTAATGGCAGCCCTAGTACACGAATACACTCTCCATTCCTATATTTCTTGAATCAGGTATCATAGTATTGCTTTGGAAAATTTTTAAAAATAAGTGTACATTTTTTGATTCCCATAAATTACAACCCTGTCTTACTGTGTAGAAACAAACCCTTTCCTCCTTCCTTCTTATCTCCTCTAGGGATCCCACTGACCAAACCCAACCAAAACCAGACAGCAAGGGAAGCCCCTTGATGAAGTTCATGAGACATTTCACACAGGTTAGTTCCTCGGGCACTGAGCAGGGGGAGAAGGGTAGACAGGGGGTCTGCAGGAGCAACAGGAAGACGTAGGAGAATTTAAACTTGAGAGTGACCTGGACCATCTGTCCATTTAGAAAAGTCACTTTGACACTTAGTCAAGAGCAGATCATTCTGTTACAGGACACTGAGGAGATGGGCTGCAGCTCTAGGTCTATGATCTGATCAGAAAGAAGGTGAGGAGAGACAGTCTACCCCAACTTTAAAAGGAGCAATTTGCATTTGGCTAATGTGGGTTCTGTGTTCCTGTTAAACACAGGACCTTGCTTGTGATAAGCAAGAACAAGCGCACAGTCTGCCACAGCTCCCTCTACCGCCTGTGTGCTTTCCGTGTCACTGCATCTACCTCAGGCCAGCCGTTGTGCAAGGCACTATTTACCTTTGTTGGAACTTCCCAGCCCCCAAAAACCATTGGTGGTTGAATATTTCGGGAAAATGGAGTACACCTAGAATAATTAATTCAAGATGTTGTTCCCCAAATCGTACCTAGCCCAGACTCCTTCCAAGAGCTCCTTCCCTACAAGGTGAGGGTGTCAGACATCTGAATTCCCAGAAACTGCACAGAGCCTAGAACAAAGGAGTCACTCTGGAAATGCTTGTTAGATAAATGGATGAATGAATTGTTGGGAGAGTTCATTCATTCATTCTTTCATCAAACACAGGTGGGCCGGATGTGGTGGCTCACACCTATAATCCCAGTACTTTGGGAGGCCGAGGCAGGTGAATCACATGAGGCCAGGAGTTCAAGACCAGCCTGGCCAACATGGAAAAATCCCATCTCTCCTATAAAAGTAATAAATAAATAAAACACACTTGAGCCCCGACCATGTGTCAGGCTCTGGGTGCTTAGCCCACATAATCAGGGCCCAGGAGGGACTGGGAAACTTCTGGAAAGAGAAACCAAAGATGTTGTTCCCAATATCAATCATAGCCCAGCTCCACATGTGAGGAGTGAATTCACCAAAACACTTTCAACACTGCTAGAAACAACAACAACCAGAAACAACAGAAAAGCCAAGTTGTGTTTGTTTTTAAAAGTACTTCTTGTTTTGTATGTCAGTGCTTTGCAAGAGACACTGCTGGCAAGGGCCTTTGAATAGACTTCGAAAAAAAATCTGTTTACAACATTCACCTCAAAATTAAAATAATATAAAACTTTTCCTTATGTCTTGCTTCATGGTCTTTTTCCACTTAGCAAGCGTTTGATTTATGTTGGTCCTGTTTTCAATGGGGCTGAAACTGGGAGCATTTGATTAGCTCACGGGGCCATCTCATGGATAAAGAAAATGTGGTATATTTACACAAGGGAATACTATTCATCCATTAAAAAGATGGAAATCTTGGCATTTACATGGATGAAGTTGGAGAGCATTACGTTAAGTGAAATAAGCCAGGCACAGAAAGATAAATTCTGCATGATCCCACTCATATGTGTGAGCTAAACAAGTTGATCTCATAGAAGTAGAGAGTATAACAGTGGTTACCAGAGACTTGGGAGGGGAGAACATAGGGAGATGGGGAGAAGCTGGTCAACAGGTACAAAGTTGCAAATTAGGGAGATAAATTCTGATGTTCTGATGGGCATTAAGGTGACTACAGTAACCCTGTAGAATAAAGTATTGCGTATTTCATATTAGCTAGAAGAGAGGGTTTTGCATGTTCACAACACAAAGAAATGATAAATGTTTGAGGTGTTGGATATGTTACTTACCCTGATTTGATCATTGCATGTGGTATGCATGTATTGAAACACCACATTGTGCTCCATAAATATGTACAATTATTAGGTATGAATTTTTGTTAAAAACTTTTATTAAAAAATGAGCCAGCTGCTAGGAGTCAGCAAGACAGGGTTTGTCCTTTGGCTCTGGGCATGGAATAGAGCGGCTCAGGACTTCTGGGCAGCCCAGCCTGAGAGATCTAGTGGGACCATCTGTAGAACATGCCTTAACACCAGGGAGACATCCAAATATCCAGAATATTTAGCAACTGGCAGACAGGACAAAGACCAAGCAGAATGAGCCCTGGCATTGTGCCAGAGCTGACCTCTAGTGCCCCTTCTCCTGGTCAGGCATTCACCCTTTCATTGCTAAGACAAGGGGAGTCCCCAAGGGGGTTCTGGGGCAGCCAAAGGAGCTATCACAGCATAGCTATCTTCCAAACAGTAGAGAAGTACTTCAACATGTAACAATGTATAAGCTGTGCCAGGGCCTTCCAGGGGATGGAGGCTGCCTTCTCCCCAAGACATCACCAATGCTGAGATAGATAGGCGAGAACTCAGAATTGTCTATCACACACCCAGAGGTCCTTGTGGTCTTGGGCACGTGTATCAGTTTTCTAGGGCCACTGTTACAAATTCCCATAAACCTGGTGACTTCAAGCAACACAAGTTTATCCTCCTGTATACAGTTCTGGAGATCAGAATTTCAAAACTAATTTCCCTGGGCTAAAGTCCAGGTGTCATCAGGGCTGGTTCCTTCTGGAGGTTCCAGGGGGAATGTGTTTCCTTGCTTTTTCTAGCTTCTAGAGGCCTCTGCATTCCAGGGCATGCATTGCTTCAACTTCTGCCATCACATCACCTCTCCTCTGTGTGCCCAATGTCCCTCAGTTTCCCTCTATAAAAACTCTTATGATCACCTTGGATCCCTCTGGATATTTCAGGATCATCTCCCCATCTCAAGATCCTTAACCAAATCAGCCATATGCCATATTAGGTAACAATCACAAGTTCCAAAAATTAGGACCTGGATATCTAGAGAGGGTAGCAGGGGGCTGTTATTCAGCCTCCCACAGCAATACAGTAAGAGTCTCTGGGTTCATGTTCCCGCCTCAGGGCCTTTGCACTCCCTCTGTCAATAAAGCTCTTCCACCAAATATCAGCCTGCTTTACTCTCTCAGTTCATTAAGATCTCACTCAAATGCATCTCTTTGGAAAGGCATTCCTTGAGCACCTTGTCTAGAACTGCCCCCTTTTCCCAGTGAGGTATCTCTTCATCTCCTTACTCTTGTTGTGGTCCTCACAGCACTGATTGGTACCTCACGAATCAGGCAACACTGTTTCCTACCCATTTTCTTCACTAGAACATGAGCCCACGGGGCAGAGATTTGGCTGCCTTGTTGATGACTGTAGCCACAGTGATTAGAACAGTAATAGGCTCATAGTAGAAATTCAATAGATATTTGTTGAGTTAATCTGACATGAGGATAAGTATAAAAAACAACCTTGTAGGCTTTCTGTAAGGATGAAAAGAGATGGTAAATATAAAAAGTTTTGTAAACAACAGAGTTCTGAATGACTTAGCTCAGCAAACATTTTTTTGAGTGTCCGTTATGTGCTCGATGCTGGGACATAGAATTAAAAAGAGAAAAGTCCCTAGCCCTAGTGGAGCCTAAAGTCAAGGGCAGAAGGAAACAGAGACAGAGACTCAATAGCCACATGTCTCAGTATATTATTATAAAGTATAATGTAAGCAATGGGTGGATTACCTATCGATACACACAGAAACACCCCAAAAACTAAGCAGTTTACAGTAACAACAACCTTTTTGTTATATCTTATGGTTTTTTGGGTGAGCAATTTGAGCAGGGCTCAGCTGGGCAACTCTTCTGCTCTGTGTGGCATCAACTGGGATTACTGCATAGTATATAGCAGGCAGCTGGGTGGAGTGGAACACCCAGAACAACTTTACTCACAGGCCTGGTGCCTCGGCAGGGATGGCTGGAAGGTTGAACCCAACTGGGTCCTTCTTCTTTTCATCTCAGGGTCTCTCTACATGATCCACTTAGGGCTCCAGAAGGCCACAGGGGAAGCTTCTAGCCCTCTGGAAGTCCAGGCTCAGAACTGGCCCAGTGCCATTTCTACCATACTCTACTGGTGAAAGCAGTCACAGACTGGCCCAGATTCGGCAGAAGAAAAGTCTACTCCTTTTCACAACAGGAGGGGTGTCAGAGAACAGCAGCCACACTCAGCCCACCACAAACATCATACAGGAAAAGTACCAGGTATACATGTAACCAAGGAGCTGGGTTTCCATCAGGGAGATGAGGTAGGTGTTTCTGGGGTCTATGTGTAGAAGCTGAGAAGGAGAATGAGGTGGGATGGAGGGTGTTCCTGACAGAAGGAATGGTGTATGCAAAGAAGAAACTGTAGCAGAAAATAGCTCGGCCAGTGTGAGGAACTAGAAAATGCCTGGGGGCAGGGGTGGGAAGGGGCAGGAGACATGGGCAGGAGCCAGGCCACAAGGGCCTGCTTGTAAGTTTCCAAACTCACTCTGTGTCTCAGTTGCTCCATCATTAAAAGGGCGGTAATAATTTTAACCAACCTCATAATGTTAGCCCATGTCAAGAACTTAGAATAGAGCCTGCCTTGTCGTGGGCATACTCAATAAGTGATTAGCTGTAAATTATTACCTGAATTCTTTTCAAAGATGCCACTGGCTGCAGCAATGTGAGAAAGGGACCAGAGAAGGTCCCGGTCTGCTGCTGCCATCCCTGACCTGTTGTTGTCTCCTACTTGCTTCCTGCTCTTTGAGCCTCTGCCCAGCTCCTTCAAGCCGATGTTTTGGGGTTCCCTGTCTGCTTGCCTTATCACTTGGAGTCCAGGCATAGAAGACCCTTACTTCTTTCCTCCACATGCATTATCTCCCCAGGAGCAATTTACATTGAGACTTAGGAAAGGTCAGTGCTTGTTCAAGTTCACCAAGCTATAAACCTGAAATGGGCCTGCCTGACCTCAGAGTCCTACTTCTCCACCCAGACGCAGTACCAGAGCCTGTCTGGGTGCATTGCCAGCGGCTGGTGGCTGAGCAACTCCTACGGCACGTGAACTCAGCCCCAGCTTCCAGGACCTTTGCCCAAATTCAGGGCCTGTCCGGGCAGGTGGGGGAAATCAGGGATTCAGGACACCCACAGTACAGAAATTATGATCATCAGCTCTGGGGAAAGAAGAGGAGAATGATGAGGAACTTATGTGGCAGAAACTCAGGCCATGGAAGAATCTGCAGGCTCTAAAAGGTGCATAAAACAGTACCCAGATTTTTAGCTGGGCACAGGCCTACAAGCACCAACACCTGCCAGCCTTAGGCAGCCCTTGCCTGTAAACCCAGCATCAAGCTCACTGTGGCCTTTTGCAAAGCAGAGTGAGTTATCGGATGTTCTCTTCCGACATGAGACATAAATGCTGGGTAGTATCTGCTTTGAGAACTCCCCTCTTTCTCCGTGTTTCTCAGTTAGGGTATAAATAGGCAATGGAGACACAGTAGAGGTTTTTGAGTTAATGGCAGCTGATAAGGCAAAACACTGAGGGTTTGGGGAGTATACCAGCTCGATAACCATCAGGAAGTGATTTACCTTTTCAGAGCCTCAGTGTCTTCATCAGAAATATGAAGATAGAAAACCTCTTTCCCTATATGGTTGCCATGAGGATTAGCAATAACCGATAGTGCTGACCCTGACTAAGAAATCGATTTTTTTTTTTTGAGACAAAGTCTCACTCTGTTGCCCAGGCTGGAGTACAATAGTGCTGTCATGCTCACTGAAACCTCCACCTCCTGGGTTCAAGCAATTCTCCTGCCTCAACCTCCCAAGTAGCTGGGATTACAGGCACCCACCACCACACTCGGCTAATTTTGTATTTTAGTAGAGACGGGGTTTCACCATGTTGGCCAGGCTAGTCTTGAACTCCTGACCTCAAGACCTCCTGCCTCGGCCTCCTAAAGTGCTGGGATTACAGGGGTGAGCCACCACACCCAGTCAAGAAATCAATAATTTGTAACTGTTGCAAGTGTATTGTTATCACTGCCTTGTGGGCGCCTAAAGAAATGAGTGGCACTTCATGTGTTTTCCTTCTATTACATTAAGTATTTTTGGACCCACTCACCTGTATGACTTTTCTGAATGTGTCATTTGTTCTGACTCATTTGCATCAGGAGTTTCTTTTGTATGTTCTTCCTAGGACTCATCCATCACCACTTAGCGTGGTGCCTTGGTTCCAAAGACCCGGCAAGCACTCATGTACCACATCGCAGACCACGTGTATCTGCAGTTGACTTAATTAATTCTCCCTCAAAACCACCAGAAGTAGACAGGAAAAGAGTTCTTAGCCCCATTTTGCAGATGAGAAAACTGAAAAACAAAAGGAAAAAAAAAAACAACCACCATGGTTCAGGTCACATAGCTAGTAAATGGCCAGGATTTGAACATAGATTTTATCACTCTCAACTGAAGCACTGGATACGTTTGCATAAGATGTTCATTCTACATTTAATGAAAAGCATACATCTTGGGTTGAGTGATTACATTTCAGCATAACACAAAATGTCAAATGAGATGGTAGAGAATTAAACCATCCTAAAATTATTCCAAAGGTGTAGCTACTTAAGAAAGACATTCTTTTTATCCTATAGCAATTCTTTAAGTTTTATTGAGATATAACTTATACACCATAAAATGTGCCTGTTTTAAGTATAAAATTGAACATTTTTAGTATATTTACAGAGTTGTGCAACCATCACCTCCATCTAATTATAGAACATTGACAGACAGCGCTGGTAGGATGTGTCAAGATCGGTTGAAAATGCTCTTTTAGAAGGGAGCTTAGCAATATGTATCGAAGCTTAATGCTACTCATGACAAAAATGAAAACTTCTCAACATAAAAAGTTCTGCTGAAGTTAAAACGTTATATGCACTAGGTTGTGCATTTTAGAATTTATCAACCCTGAAACTGGAAAAGATTCTAAATTCTGCCAAATTCAGAAATATTTGCCTAGATGATATCACTTTCTCCTCACAGAATATTCTGTCATTAATAGTCATGGTTGTCATATAACCCAGGTCTATGTTAAGATTTCTAGGATGCAAGGTGGCAAATAAAGCATTTGATAAATGGAAAACAATAAAAATTCAACATAACACACTAGAACATAACATCCAAAAATGAAAATATTTAGTAGAGGGTGTAGAATCTTGATTACAAATTTTGTCCTCAATTTTCATGCATTCATTTAGTATGTTGTTGTTCAAAGTCTACCGAGGATGGCTGTGGTCACCCAGGGTGCTGGCCCCCATGGGCCTTGCTCCAGACGCGGCCCCTCCCTACCCTTCCTTGTCCCAGAACCTTCCTTTCCTATGTAACTTAGGGTTTCAATGACTATATCCGCATTCTATAGGAGAGAGAGAGCTATGAACAACAGCTGGCCAGAAAATTAAAGGAATATAATAAGTGTCCATTGAAAATGAAAAAAAAAATTGGGTTCAATGCTACACAAAGAATGAGAACCAGATCCATGCACACAAGCTCCCCACACACACATCTGGCACCCATTTACGGATGCTGTCAGTGTGTGAGCAGTAATGCTCAGCTTTCAATGTGAGGTATGTCGAATGGTTTGTGGTTATTTTAAGCAGTAGCCTTTCTTTTTTTTTTTTTTTTTTTTGCCAGTTCATAAATTCCTTCTATTGTCAATTAAGTGACAAGCCAACATAGATTTCAGGCCACTGGGGTCCTCCTGCATTGTCCCAGGCCTGGGCATAGTGAGAGGAGGCATGACCACCTTCTGTGCACAAAAGAGAAAACATGCAATGTCCCTCAGCACTAGCTCATCACTGGTCCCAGACAGGCCTGCCTAGGTAACAGCCATTGTGGATTCTGCCAAATGCAAGACTCGACTGTCATAGTCCACATCAGAGACAAAGACCAGGGGAAGCCCCAGTCATGTTCCTTCTGCAAGCAGCTGGAAAAGGATGCCAGCCGACCTGCCCAACAATGTTCTCAGGAACACGCAACCTCATCCAATACAATTCCCAAGGACCTGCCTTCTATCCAGTTTTGGAGAAGGAAGATGACAACTCAGAAAAGAAATCTCCTATGCAAAGAGGAGGGATGATTCCATGATGAAAATGAAATGCTGGCTGCACTTGAGTGTCCTGTGATTCATTTGATTTTTCGGAAAGTCTATATTGAGACCTAAAATGTTCTCTCCAACCTCCTAATAGGTGTAAAGAAACAAGAAAGTCTTTTTGGTTCATTCTTCTTTTCAGTGGTGCCCCAAATTGACACATTCCCTCATTTGTCTTTCTGCATGTTTCCCGAGGATCTGGGAGGTGTGCCACCTGTGCCAGGTGTTAGGGACACAGAGGTGAGTAAGACAGCATCCATGGGGTAAACAGAGAGTGAGCAGGCTTTCATAGAAAAGAAGAAGTCTTGGGAATGCCAAGATTATCCACTGATTACAGAAGAGATTGAAGAAGACTAGGGCTTGTCCTGGGGTCACTCAACTTCTCCCTCCACCTACCTGAGCATTTTAGCCAGACACCAATTATTTCAAACTCAAACTTGTCTGCCAAGATGAGTTGCAGACTCCCTTCAGGGAGGAGCTAGGGTTACTTTTCTATCTCTACTAGTCCAAAGCACCCACTGGGGAGAAAATAGGTGCTCAATAAAAACAGCAGTGGTCCTGGCATGGCAACTCACACCTGTAATCCCAGCACTTTAGGATTCCGAGTTAAGAGGATTGTTTGAGTCCAGAAGTTCCAGACTAGCCTGTGCAACACTGCAAGACCATGTCTCTGCAAATAAAATAAAATAAAATAAAATAAAATAAAAAATTTAGCCTGGCGTGGTGACACACGCCTGTAATCCCAGCTACTCGGGAGGCTGAGATGGAAGGATTCCTTGAGCCCAGGAGATGGAGGCTGCAATGATTTATGATTGCACCACTGCACTCCAGCCCGGCCAACAGAGACCCTGTCTCAAATAATTATGTAAATATTTGTAACGCTGCAGTGATTTACTGAGTAGTGGAATTTACGCCAGCATCAAATGCTTTTCTTGGAGACCCACTCTTATTTGCTGAAAGGAGAGTGTATGCAGCAGCCTTGCTTTGAGACTTTGTTGCAAGCCCTGTCCATATTCAAAAGCAAAGTTGCCCAATGAGGACAGCGTGGTTCTTTCATTTGGGGAATTATTCGGTTCTGCGTTCTCCCCCTGGTTGATCTTCATTCCCTTAGCTCATCCCTCACATCCCTTTAAATGAAATGTCACCTCACGCTTTTCTGCCCACTAATTTGTCATCTGGGATATTCCGGGCTGGGCACTTCTTGGTGAGCCCATGGTGGAAGATAAATACACCTTTCAGCAACATTCTTGGGAATTTCATTGTGGGGGGCTTTGTCCTGATTCTGATGAAGGAGCACGCTGAGGAAATAGTTGAGGGCTGAACCCAGGAGCTGAAGAAACACCAGAAGTAAGATAAAATTTTTCCATTATTGCTCCAGTGGGCAAAACCATACAAGAATTACAATGAGTCCAATTAAGGTTCCAACAAGTGGAACTCTCTAATGTTTAGAAAAAAGGAATGAGCTACTTTGTGTAGGATAGAACTCCCCAAGAAGGAAAAAAGTCTGCAAGCAGAACCTAGATAGCTCTCTGTCTGAGGCACTCACTCCATAAGGAACTACTGTGCACTCCACATGCCTGGCACTGTGGCAGGTACTCCCAATGCAGTAGAGACTCCTGTTTCAACGAAGCTTGTATGACAGTGAGTGAGGCAGCCAGCCTATCAATAAACGAGGAAGTGACCCAAGAGTGCTCACACTCAGATGTGTAAACACAGCCGCCTTGTTCAGAAACACTGGTTGGGCACTGCAGAACTATGAGCCATACTCAGTGGTCCCATTCTCAGCTTGCCAGGTAGCAAAGGCACTGTGAATGCATTGAAAGCAAACTGCTTTAAAACTAAATGTAATCCAAATTCAACGAGTTCATCAGTTCTTTGAGGTGTAATTTGGCTAATTGTTCAGTGTTTCAGATTCCTGTCATCCTTCCTTTCACATCCAGGGATAGGAAGAGAGACGCGGGCTGGTATTTTAGCAGGTGCATCTCCTCAAGCCATCACATCTGGTTCCATCTTTGAGTATTTTGTTGGATTTTGCTGCTGACATCTGAGGCTGGTGGACTGTGGTCTTTCTCAGCTGGGTCAGAACCTGGTGTCTCCACCAGCTGTCTTCTGCTGTCTCAGCCTCCCATTGAGCTCTTTCTGGAACTGCACATACCCAGGAGAGCCTGCCACTGCCACTCTGCCCTGAGCCTTTGCACAATCACTTTGCCCCTGCCACTGCAGGCCTAGTGACCAACACACTTACTCCTTATATCTTCCTGCCATTACATGTTGGTGTGCTCAGAGTCTAGCCTCACCTATGCTGTTGTCATTCTATTCAATGCACACTTCCTGGTGGTCTCACCTGACTCCACCTGCCATCTATCAGATAATGCCTTCCAGGCCAAAATCTGAACGAGAATCCTCTTCTGATCTCCAACTCAGTTGCCAAATGCCTCTGGTACTCATAGTCCTAGTAGACATCTCTGAAACCTGTCCCTGAAGTTGAAAGCTCCCCCTTCCCTCCAAGTCTGCTCACCCGTGCCCCCTGCCTTTGTGAATAGTGCCATTCACTCAGTTGCCTAAGGTCTCCATTTTAGGATGCCCCCTCTCCCACATCCCACACATCCCACAGTCACGAAGTCCTGTAAATTCTGCCATGTTTATTTATCTTGGATCTATCTCACCTTAGACATTTCTTTGTCCAAGAAGTGTTCTTTCCCTGGTGCACCAAGCGGGGCTGAATGTTCTGTGTCTACGGCATTTCTGTGCTCTTATGCAGGTGTACCCTTGACTCAACCATGAGCTGGGTGGGGGCAGGAGCAAATCTCACCAGCTCATCTCAGTGCTTGCTACCCACATTTGGGCAGGGAGGGTGCTCAAGTCAAAACACACTTGTCAAATGACTGAAGACAATGAATGAGCGGATCTACGTCAGTAATTCACAGGTCAGTGGGCTTTCTACTAAACCTTGATTTAAAAAATCAGAATGTGTGAGTGCCAGTCATGGCCTGTTTGCATCAAAAATCCTCACCAACGATCTTTCTTCTACAGGAACACTTGGTTTTGTCTCCATGTAAAAAGTTACCCTGAAACAGGAGAGTACGCAGAGGGACAGAGGAGCTATATGGGAGCTCTCTGTACTTTCTGTTCAATTCACAAACCAAAAACTGCTCTATCAAACAAATTAAGTCTATGAAACTTTTTAACAGTTACTTCGAGGACAAGAACAATTAACTGAATACTTCAACCATTCATCTCCTTCTGTATACACTTTCCTTTCAAGACATTTCTGTAATGAAGGAAAATCAGCCTGGTGGATTTGAATTCCTTCTCTCTTGGCCTCAGTTCTTCATGCAGAAATCAAACCAGGACTATCCCAAGGGTCAGTAATGCAAAACATTCCAGCCTTTCCATCTTGAAGACCTCAAACACGTTGGTACCACCCCTGAAAACAGCAGAAGTGTTTCCCACCCCTACCAAAACTGCTTTCAGACCATGAAGGTCTCTCCTCGCAGGAAGCTGTTGCAGGATTTCGGACTTAGTCCCTGGCCTTGGCTGTTCTTAAACATGAAACGTGGAATTCTTGAGTACTGGTTCAGAAGTGGCTCTGTGCCGTGGTTGGTCAGCCGCCCTCCAAGCACCTCCACGTGACCATCGCAGTGAGAGATGGTGGAGGCAGAAGTAAATCAGGCTGTATCCCTGCCCTCGCCTGAGTCAAACTAATAATTACATCGCTCTCTGCACAGGACAGCACAAAGCTCAAACCAGGAGAGACAGATTAGCTCTGCTGGGTGGAGGAGGGGAAGAAACAGTGGCCCCTCATCCATTCAAGCACTGCAGCTTTGCAAAGTGCCTTGGCACGCTGGAACCACCTTCCAGGCTTGTAACAAAGTTTGTTCATTTTCCTTGGAGAATCCCTGGTGCCATACATATCTTCTCTGTAAGACTCAGGGGAAGCTCTGAGAGTCCTCGCACCTCACTCAGACGGGTGGTTTGGAGGAGAGGAATCTTGGCTGTTGTTTCCCATCTGTAAAATGATGAGACTGATCTGGAGTTAACAGAAAGTTTAGACATCCCTTCACAACTTCACTTCCAAGCATCTCGCATTCAATGGCTATAAACCCCTAAACCCCTGGAGGAGTGCAAGAGAATGCTGGATGTGGTGGATTGGTCCCAAACATTTTCCAGAGATTCTGAATCTAGAAAAACCCTTTTCTTCTATTTCTGGTTATTTCCCCCCAAATTTCTGACCCATCTGGCATTGACCCATGTAGGGAACTCTTTCTGTCAGCTGAAGCAGGCTTCACGCCATGAAAATGGGAATTTTTCCCATGACTGCATCATACTGTGATTTTTCAGGGAAAAAAAAATGCTCCTGCATGCCTCTTCCCAGAACTGGATTACCCGATAGATAAACTGAGCAGGCAACTGAGCATCAGCTGAACAGGAGCACCCCCCACCCAAAAAAAATGAGAAAAAATTGTTTAGGAAGAACTTTATATGTGATATTTGCCTCCAAAATTATCAAAGTAAACCTCCGAGGATAAATCAGGACTTCCTGACATTTTTTGCCTTATTTTATGTATTTATTTTTTGCTTTTAATTATATATGAAAGGGTGGAGAGGAGCCATCATCATCTTTTTGATGTTTAAGGCCTCTAACGTTTTTTTCTCAGATCCTACAACGATCATGCCTTAAACAGGAGGCAAAGAAGCATTTGAAAGATTCAGGGCATCTTGGGGGTGCAGAGGGAGGTACGCACTGAGCCCAGAGAAGGGAAGGGTGGCTGGAGGCACTGGCTGGTGGAAGGGCAGGCCTGGGGACAGCTCTGTAGCTAATCCGCAAGGCATTAGCTAACTATATCCCAGTAGTTAAGCAGGTGGATGGTCGCTGGGTTCAAATCTTGGCTCCATCACTAGCTGGATGGGTGACCTCCGGCAAAGGACTTGGCCTCATCATACCTAACTCTCCCCATCTCATAGAATTGTTAGGAGGAGTAAATGCAGGCAAGGTGAAGGGAAAGCGACACATAGGCAGGAGGATGAGGGAGGAAGGAAGGGCCCCAAACAACTTCCAGATTCCTGCCTGGGATGGGTGAATCTGGGATTTACCCTCAATCTCCCACTGGGATTGAGTGCACTTTGGGGCCACTCAAGCCCTGAGTGGGACTCTTCTACAGGGACATACTCCAGTCTTTGGAGAGCTACTTGGGATCCATGGTTGCCTTCAGCACTGTGGGGTTCATCGCGGGCACCCCAGTGAGTTGTCTTCCCCTCTGTACTAGCTAATATTCCCCATCCTGCCTTGCACACTGGAGGCTCTCGCATGGGAACACCCCCTGCCCACCAGCCAGTGGGAGGCACCGGCAGGCTGCAGGTGGCAGTAACTCTATTATCCTACCAGTCACTGCACTTGCCCCTTGAGGCTGGTAATGGGGGGCGAGCGCCAGCACCTGATGAGGGCTCCCAGCTGCCACTGGCCCCAGCGTGCAGCTCTGTCCTGTGCTGGTTCCCTTCACCTTTGTAAGTAGTCCCTCCATCGAGCTCTCCTTTCTAACCCTCTGTGATGGCCATATCTTGTCCTGCATAACCCTCCTTCTCTGCCCCCAAAACCTCTTCCCTCTCCTCTCGTGGAGCTCCTTGCTATTCAACAGTAAGACCAGATCCCTGAGATCCCACCAGGGGCACTAAATCCAAAAGGAAAGCATGCATGAAGGAGCCATGATAAACACCAAGGAGAAAGAAAAAACAGTCACATCCCAGATCCAGGAGACCCTGTGCCACAGCGCTGCAGGAGTTAGCACTCAGTGGCTATGGAAAGAGAAAGAACAGCTTCCCCAGGGGCTGCCCTGGAGTTGGGGTGCTGCTGTGGCCTCTGATCTCTCAGGGAGCCGTGAAAGAGCTTGGTCTGGAAGAGTGTCCCTGAGGCTCACTGGGACTCTGAGGGCAGAAGGGCCTTAGGGTGGGTGAGTGGACAGGATTTAAAGAAAGTTGCCCCTTGACTTACAGCAAGAAGTGGAAGGTAATCTCTTGGGTCCAGATGTAGTGCAGAGCCCCTAAGTATAGTGACTCTCCATCAGAAGGGGACAAATATTTCCCTTGGGGCAGCTGCTGATAAAGACATACCCAAGATTGGAAGAAAAAGAGGTTTAATTGGACTTAGAGTTCCACATGGCTGGGGAGACCTCAGAATCATGGCAGGAGGTGAAAGGCACTTCTTACATGGTGGCAGCAAGAGACAATGAGGAAGATCCAAAAGTGGAAACCCCTGATAAAACCATCAGATCTCATGAGACTTATTCACTACCATGAGAACAGTATGGGGGAAACCACCCCATGATTCAAATTATCTCCCATGGGGTCCCTCTCACAACATGTGGGAATTATGTGAGTATAATTAAAGATGAGATTTGGGTGGGGACACAGAGCCAAACCATTATCAGATAAATTCCAGGGCAGTGCCTGTGAGTCCTGAGAGTGGTATCATGACGAAGAGAATTATATATGCTTGGAAAGGGCATCTTGGAGTAAGGAAGGGTGGCCATCCCCCAAAGGTGAGCTGCTTTCCCATACCCCTGGCCTGGCAGGTCATTAAGTAGTCTTGATCTCTCCCACCACCCTGGCACTAACTGCTCCCCTTCTTTACTCCCCACACCCTTGTCCAGCCTTCTGGTCACCTCCTAGTAGCTGCTCTCTCTCCCTGGCAAGTCTCACCATCTACCCCAGTCCCTATAGTCTGAGCCAGGTCTTTTCTTCCCCTGGAGCACCTTCCTACCAGGCTGACCCCAGAACGTGAACAAAAAGCCAGGCAGACTAGAACCAACCTGTTTGTAAATTCCACCACCAAAGGGCTAAAGCAAAGCCTTAAAAGCCCAAAATGGCTAAGCTAACTCCAAAGAATGACTCATTTGCTTCTGTATCCCTGGAAGGATCAGCCCATTATATTTAGTGAACTTTGATACTTCCTATTGTAGTACATAAAGGCTATTATTAAAATGAAAGATTATTACAGTGAAGGATCTGATCCTTGCTACTTTGCTTTTTAAAGCTATCCAAAGCAGTTGGTATCAGGACTCCTTGCAAGTTTTTCTGATTATCTGTTGACATTGTCTCGTAAGGAGTTTCTTTAAAGATGTAATTGACTTCATTTATTCCATGGTCTGGGAAGGTGTCTGAGGCCTTGGGCCTTAGCTGCAGGAGGGGGATATCAAGGAGGCCCTGCGATTAGAGCACGTCCTTATAAGCATATTTATGAAATAAGAGCAATGGTTTGTGCCTGGCAGCTTGGAATCTAACACTGTGCCATATCTACCTTATTTGCAGGATTAGAAGCCATTAATTCCTGGAATTGTTCTCTGGAGTGTAAGTGACAACAGCTGTAGCTATCTGCTCACTGTCTTTCCACATGGGCTCCCCTGTACAAGGGATGCATGAACACACACAGTCAAATGGGATGCTGCCGATTCCACGTGGGAGCTAAGACAGGCCTGCCACCAACAGACAGACAGACAGTCCCAGAGCAATCATCTGGACACTCGAGAAAATAGGCTTAGTCCTGATTCCCCTCTCTCTAGCCCATTCTCAGGCAGGCACAGGCGGAGAGAGGGAGACTTTTCCATTTGCTCTGATCATGGAGAGGCACTTTGAAAGTATCACTCTGTCTTCACAAAGGGCTAAGTATCAGATTAGTCCAAATCTAACCTCTCTCAGCCTCAATTTCCCCATCTGAAATTAGGAACTTGATTAGTCATCTCAAGGGGACTTTCTGGCCCTTCAAATACAAAGCAAACTAACAAATAAAATCTCCTCTCATCTATCGTTACAGCTGGGCTCAGTTAAAACTCAGAGTGAAAAGCTGTCAGAGAATAATTATAAATTTCTATTAAAATAGCAATTGTAAATGATTGTTGTGTTTCAATAACATTGACTAGGTTTTTGATTAGATAAATTTAAAGAATAGAACAAAAATGTTATCCCCAACAACCAGATAACCCATGTTGGGTATAAATACAGCAATGGATGCATGGATGGATGGATGAATGGGAACTACAGTGCACATATCTTAAATTATTCAAGTAGTCCAGAAAGGAATGAAATGAAATGCAAAAATCTCTCTCTCCATCCCTCCTGCAAACCTGACTCCTCATCTCCCCCTAAAGCTACACTTTGCTAACAGTTCCATGTGTATCTCACCAAGAAAACAAAATTTTTTACACTGATACCAGCATCTATACTAACATATGCTTACTCAAAAGGGAAACATAATATATTTGGCTTTCTACAAAATTTTTCAAACATACAGAAAATAATATAACAGACATCCATGTATGTATCTTCCAGATTTAAGATATGTTTGCCTTATTTTATTTGCCTAAGATCCAAGAAGAAGAAAGAAAGGAAAAAACTGAAGAAAGGGAGGGATGGATGGGGGAGGGAGAGAGGGAAAAAAGGAAGGAAGGAAGGAAGGAAGGAAGGAAGGAAGGAAGGAAGGAAGGAAGGAAGGAGGGAGGGAGGGGTGAACAACAGAGATACAGGTAAAACCCCCAAGTTCCATATCTTGTCCCCTCCCCAGAAGTAGCCACCATCTTGAAGTTTGGTATGTATGATTCTAATGTACATTTTTGTAATTGTACTACATGGATTTATAGTCAAGAACAATATATTGTGATTTTGTGTATGTGAATTTCATATTGTGTAAACAGAATGATATCAACTATATCTTCTCTCAGTAAACATTCTTATTCATTCATGTTGATGTAAATAGATCTAAGGCATAGTCTTAATGCACTGTAACAAAAATACCATACACTGGGTGGCTTAAACAACAATCATTTATTTCTCACAGTTCTAGAGGCCGGGAAGTTTAAGATCAAATTGTCAGGTGATTAAGGTGTTTGGTGATTCAGTGTCTGGTGAAGGCCTACTTCCTGGTTCATAAACAGCATTTTCGGGCTGTGTCCTCACATGGTGAAAGGGACAAAAGGGCTCTCTGGGGTCTCTTCTATAAGAGCACTAATCCCATTCATGAAGGCTGTACCCTCATGATCTTATCACTTCTCAAAGGCCTCACCTCCTAATATCACCACCTTGGGGGTTAGGATTTCAACATACGAATTGGGTGGTATACAAGCATTCATCCATAACAGATACTCATTTCAATTGCTTCATAATGTTCTGTGGTGTGACTAAACCACGGTTAGTTCTTCCATTCTCCACTGATGGACAGTTAGGATGTTTCCTGTTCTGAATTTTGTTTTTGTTTTTGCAATTAAAAACATAATGGGTCATAAGTAGTGGCTCACAACTGTAATCCCAGCACTTTGGGAGGCCGAGGTGGGTGGATCACCTGAAGTCAGGAGTTTGAGACCAGCCTGGCCAACAGGGTGAAACCCCGTCTCTACTAAAAATACAAAAATTAGCTGGGTGTGGTGGTGGGCACCTATAATCCCAGCTACTCAGGAGGCTGAGGCAGGAGAATCCCTTGAACCTGGGAGGTGGAGGTGGCAGTGAGCCAAGATCACACCATTGCACTCCAGTCTGGACAACAAGAGCAAAACTCCATCTCAAAAATAAATAAATAAATAAATAAATAAATAAATAAATAAATACAATATAACAATAAGTGTTAGAGCTCTTCTTTTATCATCTGCATCTATCTCATTTTTTAATCACTTAGAAAGAATTGTGTTGAATGAATATATCATAACTTATTTAACTTGTTTACTATTAATGATCAGCATATTAGTCCATTTTCATGCTGCTGATAAAAACATACCCAAGACTGGGCAATTTACAAAAGAATGAGGTTTACCGGACTTACAGTTCCACGTGGCTGGGGAGGCCTCACAATCATGGAGGAAGGTGAAAGGCATGTCTCATATGGCGGCAGACAAGAGAAGAGAGCTCGTGCAGGCAAACTCTCACTTTTAAAGCCATCAGATCTCATGAGATTCATTCACTATTACGAGACAGCACAGGAAAGACCTGCCCCCACAATTCAATCACCTCCCACTGGGTTACTCCCATGACATGTGGGAATTGTGGGAGTTACAATTCAAGATGAGAACTGGGTGGGGACACAGTCAAACCATATCCATCAGTTAGTTTGTTTTAAGGATTGTGTTCTTATCAACAATGCCCAAAGGAATATTCTTTTATCAGTTTTTGGGCATACTTTTAGGGAACATATCTAACAATAGAATAACTGTGTCAATGAATCCATACAATTAAAACACTGATAGATCTAACAAAATTATCCCCTGAAAAGTCCACAGCAAATCATATACCCCACCAATAATGTTTGAAGAACACTCTTTAATTTTGTCAGCCTGATAAGTAAAAATACTATCCCAAATGACTTCCACATCATATCCAATTTATCTTTTTCATTCCTCATTCATAAACTGGAGAAGAGTCGTGATAGCATACTGTTTCTTCAGACAACTGTGGGCAAATTGTTTTGCAGATCTCATATTTAGGACTGCTCCAGGTCAAGCAAGAATCCAGACTGGGAGTAAGATTTCTCAGGCCACCCAAAGTACATCTCTCAGAAAGCTGGGCCCCTCAGATGGTTGACCCCAATTGTCACCATGGTTTGTGAATGTATGGCTGAGAGATTGATGAACAAATAGATGGGTAGATGAATGGATGGAAAGATGGATGGCTAGGTGGATGAATGGATGGGCGGGTGGGTGTGTGGGTGGGTGGGTGGATGGATGGATGGATGGATGGATGGATGGATGGATGGATGGATGGATGGGAGGGAGATAGATGTGGTAGATTAATAAATAGGTTGATGAATGGACGGATGGATGAATGGATGGATAGGTAGGTAGATTAATAAATAGGTGGATGGATGGATGGATGGATGGATGGCTAGATGATAAATTAATGAATAAGAATTGAGGAAATACAGTTTCCATGGGCTAATGAAGCAAGAAGTGTAGCCTTAAGAGGTTATCTTACATCTTGTTCAAGCCTATCCAACAAAGAGTCTAGCACCTCCACTAAGGAGTTAGCTCCTCAATATTCTTGACATTAAAAACTTTGCAGATTTGTTTTTGATCTCTATAAAGTACCATACAGGCTGGCCATGGTGGCTCATGCTTGTAATCCCAGCACTTTGGGAGGCCAAGGTGGATGGATCACCTGAGGTCAGGAGTTTGAGACCAGCCTGGCCAACATGGTGAAACTCTGTCTCTACTAAAAATACCAAAATTAACCAGGTGTGGTGGTGTGCACCTGTAGTCCCAGATACTCAGGAGGCTGAGGCAGGAGAATTGCTTGCACCCAGGAAGCAGAGGTTGCAATGAGCCCAGATTGTGCCACTGCACTCCAGCCTGGGTGACAGAGTGAGACTTTGTCTCAAAAAAAAAAAGTACCATCCGGTCTCCAAAAGTCTTGAAGCAGCAAGAATTATGCAGGGAGTAATGAGCTGCATAAGGGTTCCCTGGGATCTGGGAAGGTGAGACCGAACCATGCCCTTCTGGGGCAAGTTGTAGCTGCAAGTTAGACATAGGGTGGAGCCCTACAACAGCAGCAATATGGCAGGGGTAAAAAAGAGAACTTTGCCAACTGCATCTTTCAATTCTGAACCAACAATATGAAATGTTATTTTGTCAGCTAAAGGTATTTGTAGACAAAAACAGCTCATCCTCATGATTCCTTCTCAACTGGACTTTTGATGGGCCGACTTTCTCAGGTAGACATCATTCTAGAAGGGGCTTCATGGGGCATCCACATGAAACACCAGCATTTTCACCTATTCACAAGAAAACACACATGAGCAAAATTAAGCCAGAGAAGCCTCGCCATGGAAGTGTCAGGGTTCCACCACTACATCTGCTTGAGAGATCTGGCCACAAGTAAATTTCCAGATGATAGATCATTGGAAGATGTCTAAAAGCATTAAAACATTTTCTACACTTTTGTTATTCAGACCTGGACCTGTTACTGTTGAGAATGTAAGAATCTCAACTCGAATTAGCTTAAAGGAAAAGGAAAGAGTTGATTCCAGAATGGAAGTACCCAAGCCTGATTGGATCCAAATGATGGCAGCAGCCACTCCAGACAGCCTGCTGCTGCCGCTATCACACCAGCTTCAGCAGGGAGGTGCAGCGGGGGCTGCACATTCCATGAAGCTGGTGGGAGCCAGGGACAATCGAGAGCCCTGCCCCTTTCAAGTTGGGGTGGGAGCTCCCTGGGTGGCATTGCAGCTGCACAAACAGTGGCTGCAGACCAAGGTCTCCCACTCCAAGGAGCGGGGAGGAGCTCCTGTGCAAGTAACAGCACTATAGACTCAGGCATCCCTGAACTCCTGGGGGCCCAGGAAGGCCCCTCTGCCCTCGCAGGATTGGAAGTGCCTGCTCCCACTGCCTGGCTTCTCCCTGCTCTGGTACCCCTTCTGATCTTGGAGCAAAGTTGGGGCCCAGCCCCAGAATGGCAGCAGGAGGCAGACAGATTCCTGGGTGGAAGGAGGCGGGTCCCCAGTGAGTCCCCCTCTTCAGGCCAGGGAGGGTCTGAAGGCTGAGGGCTGGGCTGCCAGTCCCACAGACAAGAGTGGGAACTTTTAGTGCCTTTTCCAGGCCTACCCATGGCCACTCATGGACCTCCCCTCTGAGGCTCATAAAAGCCCGAGGCTCAGTCAGAGCTGAGCAGATAATGGGACAACTAGCTGCAGAGAGGAGCGGTCACTCTAGGGCCACCTCTATGCTGAGAGTTTCAGAGACCTGCAGAGATGTCAGAACTACCAGCTGCAGAGAAGAGCAACCCATTTCAGGGCCTCCTTTCTGCTGACAGCTGGGAAGATGATGGGATGACTTGCCTGCAAAGAGGAGCAACCCGCTCCAGGACCGCCTCTCTGCTGAGAGCTGCAAAGATGAGAGGATGACCTGCCTGTGGAGAGGAGCTTCCCACTACGGGGTCTCATCTCTGCTAGGAGCTTAACTCTAGTTGAGACACCCTGGCTGCGGAAAGGAGCTACCCACTGTGGATCTCCTGTGAGCTGTTCTGCTGCTCAATAAAGCTCCTCTTCATCTTGCTCACCCTCCACCTGTCTGCATACATCATTCTTCCTAGTCACAAGACAAGAACTCAGGACCCACCAAATGGCAGAGCTAAAAGAGCTGTAACAAAAACAGGGCTGAAACATGCCCCTTGCTTGCCATGTTGTGAGCGAAGAGAAGTAGAGAAGAACTGTGGCCCTTTGGGGAGCCCAGACCTGGGAGTTCCCCAAGCCAGGACTGTGACTTCCTCTTTGGGACCCTGTGGTTCCTGGAGTCTCCAAACTTCCTGGCATCACTGCATTCCCCAGTGCCAGCTGGGGAATGTGCCTGGTCCAGCTGCAGTCTTGCAGAGAGCTGGCACCCATGCCAGCACCTGGAGCTGCTCGCCCCATGGCAGCCAGCCAGCATGTCTGACTGCACAGCGGTCAGATCCCATGCTTGCTCACACACACCCCTCATTGTTCTGTGCCTGACTCCAGTCTTCCTTGGAGGCATGGGATCCAGGCTGGTAGCATGAGCTGAGTGCAATCTGCCAGGCTGAGTGGGCAGAACAAGCACAGTGGGCCCAAGCAAAGCTCAGGGAAGGGTACCACTGGCCACAGGTTTCCAGTCAGAAAAGTGACATCCCAAAGATCCCATAACACAAAGTCTCAAAAAATGTCCTAGGGTCTTTCACGCTTGTATGTGATTCTTCTTGGCTTTTCTTCCTATGCCAGTCTTATTCCTTCTTTCTGAACAGATAGCCCATGTCAGTTCCCAGCCAACAGCATTAAAGATGATGCTCCACAGGAAAAAAGTAATATTATCTCTTTAGGTCCAGCGGGGGTTTGTGGGGGAAAGGCCTATGAAGGGTTCTAGTTTTCCATGTATACTTTTAAACCAGTCACTCCAGGTAGGTTGAACAAGACACCTTGCTTAGGTCTAAAAGGATAAGGTTCTATAGTTCGAACCTGGGATAGTCAGGCCCAGAAAGTCCACACCGAGTTGGAATGTAATTCCTCAAAAAGTCAAAAGAAAGAAAATGGAAAATGTGCTGGGCTGAGCAAACAAACAAACAAAAAAACAACTCGCAGCTACCAGTAGCCATTATACCAGCAATGACCAAGGGGAATTGGGGAAACAAGATGACCATCAGAGAGCAGGGGAGAACCTCATCACCAACAGCATTCAGAAATGCAGGGCCATGGGGTGGTGACTCTGAGTTAGTTTTTTCTGTTCTTTAATTATCTGCAATGAATGCATCCCTGATTACTGCACCAGGCGAACCACCCTCACCCACCCAACCACCGTGATGGGCCGTGCCATCCACTGTTGTCTAGTGGCCCATCTACTCCACCACTGATCATTCCCCGAAGGTACAGAGACCAGGAAGACATGGTTTCTGTCCTCAGGGAGTTCACATTTCTTTTAAGAGAGATGCAGGTAAGACCAGCAAACAGCAGCACATGCACAGCTGTAACAGAGGCTTTGTAAAAAGCATTGCAATTTTAGTGAAGAGAGAACTTGGTTTTGCTAGAGAGGAAGGGACATGGTCCACTGAAGGAAAGAAGGCATATGAGCTGGACCCATGGTTGAAATGGACATTTTCCAGGTAGACACAGAAGAGCTGGAAAGTTCAGACAGAAAAAAAGGGGGGCGCTTAAGCAAATGTTCAAAGACGTAGACAACATAGATGTTTATGGAGTTTGGGAAAGAGCAAGGTGCCTCTTACTCTCAAGTATAGGAAGCCACTGGGGAGAGGCTCAGAGAGAGTTGGAAATGAACACCCACAAGACCTTTCCAAGGAAGGACCATCGTGATGCCATGAGGACAACCAGAAACCATGAGTCCCTTGTAGAGGGGCCTCAGAGGTCCTGGAGGCAACACAGAAGTCAGGCTTTGATAGGCCTGCAAGTCCTGGAGGACTGGGAGGAGTTGAGCTGGAAACTGACTGCCCCAAAGCTCCTACTGCTGGCAGATCAGAGACCTCATCCTCCTGCTGACTCAAGCAGAGCAGTCTAGGGCCAAGCAGGGCCAGTTGCACAGGTTACAGGATTGGAGCCCTACAAGGCCTGTGACTCGGCCTCTGGCTCCCACACCCACCTCCTCTCTTGCCACCTTCCCCTTTATGCACTGGTCTTATTTCTGTTCTTTGAAAACTCCAAGCCTGTTCCTGCTGCAAGGCTCATACGCCTTGTAATTCCATGGCCTGGACATTCTTTCCCCAGGTCTGTGAATGGCTGGATTCCTTGCGTCATTCAGATCTCAGCCCAGCTGTCATTTTTTCAGGCTTTCTCTGATAACTTTACACAAAGGGTTTCCTCCATCAACAGTCACTTTCACATGATCCTGATTTATTTTATTACCTGAAATCATGAGTAAATCATTGATTCACTTTACAACATTTACTAAGCACCTAAGTGCCAGGCACTATTCTGGTGCTTCAGATATGACAATAATCCTGACAGAGTCACTGCCTTCACAGAACTTTTGTTCCACTGGTGAACCGAAATAAATATAAACAACATAATATCTAGTAGTGTTAAGTGTTATGAAGGAATAATTCAGTGTCAGGAGATTAGTACAGATGAAGGCTGCTATTTTATTTAGGTAAAATGGGAAAACCTCTCCAAGAAGGTGACTTCTCAGCAGAGACATGGATGAGCCGAGGAAGTGAGCCAGGTACTTACCCGGGGAAGAGCATTCCAGGCAGAGGGCACATCAGTGCAAAGGCCCTGAGGCAGGGGGATGCCTGGTGAGTTCAAATAACAGCGGGAAGGCAGCCCTGATGGATTCCACCAGGGTCACAACCTTGACCCCACTGGACTGCAAGTTCCATGAGCGTGCAGCCTCATCAGTCTCACTGTCCCCAGATTTCAGACCCAATACAGTGCCTGGTCCATTGTCAATGTCACATGAATATCTGTGAAATGGATCAACTCATTACTACAGCATCCCTTCCCTGGCCCTAGAAACTCGTACTAGTTGAACGTTGACATTACAATCTGAACATGCAAGTTATGTTTTAACCTGTCAGACCAAATCCTTCTTTTCTTGTGGCAGATTCAACGGACATACAAGATGCCAATATCTTCACAGGAGTCAAACAGCCAAGAGAGGGCCTCGGTTGCTCACTGAGCAGATTAGATTCTTTGTGTGAAGAGGGTGTATGGGTGCACACACCATTCCCCAAAGAGATAAATGCAAAATCAAGTTTTAAAGGCAGCTTTGATGCCACCAACCTCCTACTTGATAGTCCTCAGAAACTCACATCCATTTGTTCAGCACAGGAAGAATAATCACTGGCTATTGCTTCTTGGATCCCCTATTTCCTTAAAGATGATCACCCCCACCAGAAGCTTCCCACCCAGGATGGGAAGGGTGGATTATCTGGAGGTTTTATACTATTAGATTGCATAAATGTCATCCCCACTGTTGGCACCTAAATATCATTGGGTTCTTAGTCAACATGGTGAGACACAGCCTGTGCTAAAGAAACCTTGCAACATGAGCAGCATTGTAATTGTAGCACTTAACTGGATATTTTTAAAGGGGGAGTAAGATTAAAAAAGGCAACACAACAGCATTTTTCTAACCAATCAAAACCAAATTATACCTGAGCAACATAATTGGAGTTTAATGAGTAGTTTTATGTTGTGATAATCAAATCACCATATTGATGGGGTTTATCAGCAGAAATACAATGTTAATTACTAAGGAATGATAAAAAATTAATGCAACTCCAAATGCAACATCCCACACTACATACGGAAAGGCCGTGTGGACAGTCAGGAAGCCGGTCATTTTTCCTTTTAATGAGCCCAATAGCTTCCAGGCATGGGAGCTCTGGCTGGGCAATGTTTATTTGCCATTTTCAATTAAACATGGTTCAAGGGCTGGATGTCATTCGTGTGTGCTAATGGGAAGCATTCAAAAGTGAACCAGCTCCATCCCTGGGCTGTCATGGGAGGAAAGAAAGCTGTACGTTTTGAAGGCATCACAGAATCCCTTCTTTTTGGTATTCATGGTGTTAGAGAACCTGTCAGGTGAAAGCAAGAATAAGCCCAGACTCAAAAATAAATAAAATAAACTCAGATTTTAAAAGTCAACTACATTCACACTCCCCTATCTAAAAGAGATCTTAGAGCATATCGGAACAGCAGAGAATGACTCTGTTGGAGGTCTGGCATCACTGAGAGCTTTGCGAATTAATATGTTAATGTTAGTGTTTCACAGGACTCACTAAGAGAGTGACCATGTGTCCCTCACCTGACCCCGGTGGGAGCAGCCTAACACACCCTCCTGGTAACCCGACATGAAAACTAGCTGCAACAGGAAGGAACCTCACAAACTGAACCTTCTATCCTAGTCCCTGCCGAGTCGTACCAAAGTAATGTCTGTTTCTCTTTCAAGGTTTAGAAAAGACCAAGGGAATATTATCATCAGCAATGAGAATAAAAGTTGGCTGGCTTAATCAGTTAATTAAGGGAAGCTAGTTAAAATTTCTCAGACTTTTTTTCCCCTAAACACGTAGAAATGTTCTCTGATTTTCTGCAAGACACTTTATGGCATCGAGAACAATATGTGGTCTTGATGTCCAGGTCTACTCATAGAGTCGGGCTCTCTCATCTTCACTGGGAACTATTAATAACTTGGGTATGACCTGCCCTCTCTTTCTGAATGTGGGAATTTGGAACCAGAAAGAACATCAGAGGGCACCAGGTGTGACCTTCCATTCCACTGGCCAGGAGCGGTTGTAATAAGTAACTATGCATGTGCTCAGGGCTTTGCATTTGCAAAGGAGGTTCACATATGCCGTTTCATTTAAACTTTATAACTTTAAGTGGGTGGTGTTGTCCCCATTTTACTGCTGAGGAAACTGAGGCTCAAAATGTCAGATGTCTCACCTGAGGTTATGCAGCTGAGGAGGACCCGAGTCAGAACTTCAACCAAGTTGCCATCTCCAGTGAAGAGCAAGTTCCCGTCGATGTTGTTCTGGGACTTAGGGTGGTGTCTCTTGGCTTACAGAATAAAGCCCCACACTCATCCCCACAGTTGAGATCCTTCGTCACATGGCTGGCCAGCCCTCCATCCCACTGTCCAGCCTGATGGACTCCTTTATCAATCCACAAGTTTCCTGGCAGACATCCAATATCCCCTTGGCTCTCCCTCTCCCATGGCTCTGCTTCCACTGGCCTTTCTTTGGGAAGCCTTTTCCCAGTGTCTTGCTACCAAGTCCACCTGTTCTTCCTGGACCAAGTCATGCCATCTCCTCCAGAATGCCTGCCCAGATTCCCCTGGCCAGGAATCAGATCTCATCCCTCTGTATTCTCAAAGCTGCCCAATTGCAATTCATTTATTAGTTGTATAATTAGTTATTCAATGACCATTTCTCCTCTTGACTGCACATGCCAGGGAGCCAAGGACTTAGCACAATGTGTGACACACAGTAGGCATTCAAAAATGATGTGTAGAATGAGTAAATAGACGAATGAATGAGCAAACGGATGAATGAATCAAGTATTGAACATCTTTTATGTTCAGAAACCTGCGCCAAGCACGTTACACACATGGTACATACTTTGGAGGACTGCAGTCAGGATGAAACGAGAGAAAGCAAATAAAATGCAGGGCCCAAAGTCTGACACATTATAGATGCCTAAGAAATCTTAGCTGTCACGGTTATCATCATCATTTTTTATTATCATGTCATCATATTGTCTCAATTAAATACTTAACATTTTTTTACCTCCAAGTTTATCTATGTATTACAGATGAGGAAACTGAAGCTCAGAGAAGTTAGGCAGCTTATCTAATGTCACATAGCTGGTAAGTGGTGGAGCTGAGATTCAGGTAGAAATTCAAACACAGGTTTGTCTGACAGTAGCAAAGCTGTCTCCTTGGCCATCACACTATTCTACTGCCAAATTTGCAGGGAGCCTGGAATTGCATTGTTAAGGTGGCTCTAAAGTGCAGAACCATGCTTACCTCCATCTCCCCATCAGCTCCAGACAAAGTACTATACTACACAAGTCAAGCTTATGTTGATACAATATTCTTTGGGACAGAAAGAAAATGTCTACAGGGCAAGTTGAGGACACAGATGGCTTCTGTAGCCACAGAGTATTTTGTTCTTTGTCCTTGCCCATTTGTCCTCAATCAGCTGAGCACACAGGTACCAAAATCACTCTGGACACCAACCCAGACAAAGCTGCTTTGTAGATAATGGCATCAGAAAAATTTAAAGAACCAAAAATGATAGTTGGAATGCATCCGGTAATTCTCTGATTTTATACAGGAGGAAACTGGGAGCTGGTCGTGGTGGCTCACATCTGTAATCCCAGCACTTTGGGAGGCAAAGAAGGGAGAATCACTTGAGTCCAGGAGATCAAGGAAATTGGAGACCCAAGAACAGTCAGCAAATTAGTTAGAGGGGCCAGACCAGAGCTCAATCCTCTGCCTTCTAGTCATTCTGCTTTTTTCTACTACACAAATAAGGTATTTTTCTCAAATACTTGGCTCCACGTTTTCTGTCCACTAAAATGTAAGGTCTTTAAAGGCAGAGACAAGAACATAGTCTGGTCCAAAGTCAATATTTGCTCACCATCTGTCCTTCCCAGACCCTGCCCATTGGAGCCCACCCAAACACATGAGGGTCTCTGACATGGTAAAGGGAACTTCAGCAGAGATGTGGCTGTGGCCCAGCTTTCGGTATCACTCAACCACTGAGAGGGGCAAGAGTCATTGCAATTATCTTGTCCAGTGTTTCTCAGTCTCGCCTTAACTAGGGACCCTCTTTTCTCAGCAAAAGCTCAACAAGAAGTCTAATTTGAAAGCAGGAGTCAGAGCATTCAGATCCTGTCCACCTCTATCCCCAGTAAGGGCCTCCACAGGCACAGTTGGAAATCCTATCATCTGGTCTACCCAACCTGTGTATGCCAATCACCATGACAGTAACGCCTGTGTCAAAAGTTTATTTCTCACTTATCTCATGTTCCAATGCAGTGGGGTCTCTGCTCCATACAGTCACTTGGGGACCAGGACCCTTTCATTGCATGGCTCTAACATCTCCTAGGACTTCAGCATCCTCCACCAAATCCCCTACATCTCTCCAGCACCGAGAGAGTGAGTTGGGGGCTGCACAAGAGGTTTATCCCACTTCCACAGACACTGCACAAGTCACAGAACAATTCTACAGTCTCACCTAAGTACAAAGGAGACTGGGAATTACAATCCGACTATTCAGGAAGGAAAGATGGGATGTGGTGAAAGCACGGCATTCTCTGCCACTTCATCACTTTATACATGAGCACTCTGAGGTCCAGAGAGGGAAGGTGGCTGTTCCCTGGTCACACAGCTTGCTAACACCCAAATCTATTGACTTCCCAGCCAGGGCTCATCCATGCTGTGCAATCTGCACCCACAGGAGGTAACATAGTAAAACAAGAAACAAAACAAACAACAACGATAAAATTTAAACCTTTGCACGTAGGCAAACCTGGATTTGAATCTTCACTCTACAACCTATCAGCTGAGCCAGGTTGGATAAGTCTCTGGCTCTCTCTGAATCTTAGTTTCCTAATCTACAAAGTGGAGGTAGCAATACTGACTTTAATAGATCATTAGCAGAATTCCATGCACACAGAAACCCCAGTCCAGGGAAAGAGGCAGTGGGGAGAGAGACTGGACCTCAAAAGCTTTAATTTTGCCCCACTCTTGCACCCCCTGGGCCTTTCTGATCCCCCTTTCGCTGCTCTAATATTTCTTCATAGCATTTATTACCTTCTAACAAAGTATATAATTTAGAAACGTATCTTTATTGTTTATGTCTGTGTCACTCTCTAGAATGTAAAAGATATGAAGGTATTTTGTTTGGTGAATGTATCCCGAGATCCTAGAACAGAGCCTGGTACAAAGGAACCATGCAGCAAGCACTTGATGAATGAGCGAATTATTCAATCAATTACTCCATCAGAGGATGGCACCTAATTGTCATCATGCTCATTCATCAGTCTTGCTATTGCCCTCCTAGGGCATCTATCCTCTGAAGTTCTCTCTCCTCTACCCATTTTTCACAAGGAATATGCTACTGAACAGACCCTGGGTTGTTCATTCCTCACTTAGTCACACCTGTTGGGAGGTGCTTTGGAATCATAACCCATGGCATCAGAGTTCTTGGCAGAAGAGCCACCAGAAATAGAAAAATGTAAAATTACTCTGGTTCTCCATTCCTTTTACAAAACACCTTCAAATCTCTTACCTCATGGAGTTTGCATTCTAGGGAGAGAGACAGACATAAACAATAAAGATAAGTTTGTAAATTATATACTTTGTTAGAAGATAATAAATGCTATGAAGTAATATTATATCCTTTCCTCCCACTGGCCAAATCTATCTGGAATCCATAGAAAAAGAGATTTCAGAAAACATTTTCTGAAATGCAGAAGGCAGAGAATAGCAGGGAATAGATCCAAGAACAAACTGGCACATAGTGTTGTTATTTTTTTAATCTCCAGCATTGGAACATACCTGGCACATAGTAGGTGGCCACTAAGTGATTCATTAGATGGTAGAAATAATGAATTCTATATGTTTTGTGCCCTGCACACTTTCTGAGGTTGAAATCTTACATGATCTATTTATAACTGACTCCACTGATCCCCACCTTCTGGTCTTAACACACTTGCGTCATCCCGGCAGTTGAGTGTGAATAGAACCTGTGACTTTCTTCAAACCAATAAAATATGGCAAAAGTGATGGGAAGTCACTCCTATGATTATGTTAAACTAGTTAAGACTCATATTACAGATGGCCTTTGCTGGCTTGAGGAAGTGAGCAACCATGTTGAGGAAGTTTGCATGACAAGGGGCTGTAGGAAGCTTTTGGCAGTTGTAGGCAGCCTCTTGGAGCTGAGGGAGACCTCCAGCTGTCAGGCAGAAAAAGCCACTGCCCCAAGACTCCTACAGATGCAGGGAGATAAATTCTGCTGAGAACATGAATGAGCTCAGAAGCCAGTTGTTCCCCAGTTGAGCCTTCATATGAGAATGCAGTCAAGTCAATGCCTTGCCTGTAGCCTTGTAAGACCTGAGCAGACGATTCAGCTCAGTTAAGCCATTCCTGGACTGCTGACTCCTAGAAACTATGGAATAATAAGTGTGTGTTGGCTTAAGTTGCTCAGTTTGTGACAACTTGCTACATAGCAATAGAAAATTAATATGAACACTAACTTATTGGGGTGGGGAAGGGGAGGGCAATAAATGTTGAAGATCATGCTATGCAATTATCAAATTCCATTTTCTTTCTCCCCAGCAGGTAACTAAGCTACAGTCTTCAGCTTTATTGCCAGAGATGTGGCCAGGTACCTGAGATCAAGCCAAAGGAATGTACGCAAAAAGCTACAGCTGCCACTCCAAGGCCTGTGGTGCCAAGTAACTCTCTACTTGCTTTTTCCCCATTCTCTGGCTGAATGGAGAGGCTTCTGGCACCTCGAGGGGGCAGAGCTGAAGTGGAAGCCAGATTCCTGACTCGCTGCTTGAGAGGCTGCCTAACACTCACTTTTTAGGAATTTACCCGAGTCAGAAATAAATACTTGTTTTGTTAGGCCACTAAGGTTTTTAAGTTATCATTTGCAGCTACTAACTATTGTAAATAGGAAGATAAGTAATCTGTTTTGAGCCCTCACTATGTACTAAGCACTTGGCTAAACACTTTACATAGGTTATCTTATGCAACTATCTGGTCAAGCCTGTAATGTAGGTTTTGTTCTTCCATCTTCCAGTTTAGAAAACTGAGACTCTGGAAGGTTAAATAACCAACCCGTCACTTGGCTAATAAGCAACAGAGGCCAAATTAGAAACAGACTCTGACTCCAAAGACAATGGAATCTCTAAAAAAGATATGACCTGCAGAAGACAGGAACAAGGTATTTTGGGACATGAAAGTAAAAACAATTCACTCTGAGCAAGAAGATGGGCACATGCTCCAGGAGGAGGAGGCCTGTGAGATGGTCTTTGAAGATGGGCAGTACTGAAACAGATCAAAATGAGCAATGCATCTTCCGCACAGAAAACAACCTGGGCACATGGGCAGAGGTGGAAAAGTACAGGACCCAGATGGAAGAGAGGGAGGAGCCATGTGTCCAGGGTGCAGGTGCAATAGGAGATAAGGGGGTGGCAAGGCTAGAGAAGGAGTTTGGGTTTAAATTATGGAGGATCTTGGATTGCCAAAAATACAATAAAAAACAAATAAAGGCATTTGTACTTATAATATTAAATGTTTTTGAATAGAAGAGTTATATAATCATAGCTGTACATCAGAAGCCTAATTTAGCATAATCTTATGTAAGCATAAATACTCTCTTCTAATTTTTGTATTGGTGAAAATAACACATAGTTTTCTTCCTCGCAGCTAGAGAGATTTACCAGAAGTGATTTCAGTAAGCGCTAATGAAACCCCCTTCCTAAGCACACAGAAGTAGTTTCATTAGATGACAGTCACACTTGCCATGTTTTGTTGGCAGCAGCGCCATATCTACAAGTGTATATGTGTGTACATGCATCTATGTGTGTAACACAGATAGAAATATGCACACAGCCTGTGCAGAAGGGATGCTTTGTCCAGGCCAGCGCTGCCACTGGCACACACACAGGACAGACGGTGATGCCAATGCCTCCTGAAATGCTGTGTGTCTCTTTCACATTTCACAAGAGGGGCAGTCATCTCCTTTGCAATTCAAGTCCCTGTCATGTCTTCAGACACATGACAGATTTCCTTTTCATAAACAAAAGAGCTGCTATCCCATCCATGACCACAAACAGCACCCCATGATTTCAGGGCCTGAGAAGGAGCATCTGAAGGGCTACTGCTTGCTGACTTCCATTCAGTTCCACAGATACATGCAGGCCATGGGCAGGTTGTTTGGCCATAAAGAGATGACTCCTGAACCACCTCCCTCCTAAGGGAGCTTCTAGTCAGAAGGATGAACCAGACATACCTGCAGATGGTTAGTAGAGGGTAGCCGTGACTGTGCTGGTCCCTACTGTGGGAGGCTGCAGAGATATATCAGAAATTGATTGGCCCAACATTTGGATGGACATTTTCAAGGCCACTGCAAATTCCCATGACTCAGTCTTCAGGCGCTCTTCCTTCCCAGCTCCTCTACACGAGCTCAGTCCCTGAGCAGAAAGAAAGCATTTGAGCTGAGCTCATGAAGGCTGCCCAGCACAGCAAATGAAATGCAAACTTTGGACCTCAATATCTGGGTTCAAATCCTGGTTTGACTGTTCCAAAGATCCCTAGACTTTGAGTAAGTAACTTACTTTCTTTAAATACTAGAGAATATTGGGGGAATTAACAGAGAGACTGATAATTGATTAGGTGACTGGCACAAAAAAGGCACTCAGTAAATAACTGCTATTATTATCCATAGTTCCTTCCCATAGTGAATACTGTGTGTGTAAATGGTATTGCGGAGATATTTGGAATTTGGGAGAGATGTTTCAGCAAGTCAGGAACTTCTGGGCAGTATGTGATCTGTCTTGATCATTTAGACCCAAAATGCCAAGTATCAAGGTCATTTCAAGTCTAGAATCATCGACCAATATATCCTCACTTTGGACCAGCTGCAAATCTGTTAAAAAAAAAAAAAAAAAAAAAAACTTCTCTTTCTTCATCTGGATTGTGAGAAATGATCAACTGGACTGAGCCTGAGGCAGAGGCCTGGGCACAACCAGAATTCCTTCCTGAGCAATGACATTGACCCAATGACTGATTTCCTCTGGGTTTAATTGTTAACAATAACTCCCTAACACCTCCTGTTATTTTACCGCCATATACTCATCCTGTCTGCCAAGATATCCTGAGAGATTTGATCAAGTTCCTCAGGGACTCCAACATTAGACACAACTATGGTGTTCTCTGAGATGAAGATGGGAGTTTGCTCAATAATGTTACACAACAAAATTTGGGTCTGCTTGCTCAGTGCACAGAAAAAGCCAAACACTGACATCAGGATTTGCAGCGAGAGAAAGTGAGACATTTATTGCAGGGTCTCCAAGGGTCCCTCCAAGCAAAGAGGGATGGGCAATTAACACTTAAAACCCAACCTCCCCAGTGGCTTACAAGCATGGCTTTTTTAAAGACAGGGTACATTTCAGGAAAGCAGAAGTTACCAGCAAAAATGTAAATCAATACATGGAGGTTATGCATTGCTTCAGCCCAAAACGGTCGGACATCTTGAAGTGGAGCTTTGAGGGAATAGTTGGATTTAGATATTCTTTCATTTGCAACTGATTAAGGAAGCAAGGCTTTGTCTAAAAGCTTGGGGTCAGCAGAAAGGAATGTTAAGGTCTGGCCTGTGGCCATCACTCTCTCCAGGCCCCACAGGAAACAATTTAGAACAAAGAGTTCAGTCCCCACTACTGAAGTCTACATGACAGCAATGGACATTTTCCATCCAGTGGGGATGTGCATTTCTAAAAACAACTCAAGAACATGGGTTAAGGTGTCATCTTTTTGTTTCTACAGGGAACAAAAACACCTTGTGAGCCTTCCTTGCTTGGAATATGACTGCTTAAGTTACCACTATCTTCTTGTTTATCAGGTTGCTCATTTACTTCTCAAGACTAACCACGTGCCTGGAATTTTCCTTGAAGGGACTCAAGATTTTTCCTTTATTTGCGTGCTTGGGGATTCCTGGCAGGCTCCTAAAAGGCGTCCGTGCTCTATCTCAACAGGGGTTCATGAAGAGTGATAATTACAGGCCACACTTGAAACCCTCTTGATAGAGATTCGAATCTGGACTCTACTACTACCATGAAGCTTTCTGAGTCCCCAATTTCCTCTTTAGAAAACTTAAAACCACAAGCCAGATTCGTGGACTTGCAGAGGAAGTTCACTGTGATACAGCCTGATTCCCATCTAGCCCCAGGCCTGGCCCTTGTTAAACAGTGGCCCCTTTGCTCTATGCAAAGGGTTTCTAGCTAGAAACTTGGAGAGAAAACAATGCCTTTGCCCTTCTAAGCCAGGTGCATAGGTTTGTTTGCTTGAGCTCATCTCAGAGGATGAGAAAAGGGGCACTAGTCCTGGAGACTCTCCAACAAACCACTTACCAAATCTCTATACTTTTTGGCAGAACATTCCAGTTTCTTGCCTACTCCAAGAACAACATTTGCAAAAGCACATCATGGTAGACACATTAGTATATCCGAGACTGGGATGATTCTGGCCAGAACCAGAGAGTCCCACTTTCTCCCTGGGGGTTCCTTTCTGAATTAACAAAGGAGTGTCAGAGCTGAGCTTCATTTGAATATTCCAGCCATTAATCCTGGGCACTAGCCATTAATCCTGGGCACTAGCTCTTTGGGGTGCTTTGAATACATTTTAAGGATCATTGCAAATTTGATTGCCATCAATAAAATTGCAAACAATATAATTATATTTGTTTGCTTATGTCTAAATAGGTGCACACATGTGAAATATGAGTATGGTAATACAAGCAAACACGCATCCATGTACATATTCGTGCTTTCAGATGTATATAGATTCATACCTACACAGCACAGAAATGTACTTCTATAACTTGCAAAAATAATCTACTTCTTCTATGCTATACTGGAAAAAAATCAAATCTAAGCACGGAGCAACTGAAAAAACTACATGTATCATTCACCTGATTTCAATTGTGCTTCCCTTTGAACCTCAGCCAAATCATTTTGTACATTAAAAATTGGTCAGGGATGATAAGATTCCATTTTCATGGTTGGTAATGCAGAACCAGGGAAAGAATACAATTACAGACCCCTGAGTAAACTCTGCGAATGTCAACTTGATGTAAATGATCAAGTGTCGACAAAGGGGCCAGGGAGGGAGGGAGGGAGGGCTTGGAGAGGAAAAGAGAGCTGAACTCCAAAAAACAGAAAGAGACAGACAGACAGAAAGGATGAGAGATAAGACTCCAGCATCCCTGTCAGACCATCATGTGACTGAAACAGGTAGCTCTTTGGGCTCAGGAATTTTTTTAAGCACTTGCTCTCAGACTAGTCTTGACTGTGCCCAGGTTTTGCACCTAAATGCATTTATTAATTCCCCTAACATTTACTAGGCACCCACTTAGGCCAGTCAATGCCAAACAAGGGGAATAAAATAGGTTGACTGCAAAAGGCTCAGGTCAATCCTGCGGCATTTCCCAGAGGAATAAGAATAGCAGATGTCCAAATAGAGAAACTACCCTGGTACCCAAGGCTTTCGTGCAGGTGGACACATGTACAAAGATCCCTTCTGAGACAGAAAAGTCAACTGCCTCAGCCAACTCCTCCCACCATCATCTGGGTCAAGGGGATAACATGAGATAGCCCCATTTTACTTTAAGGCTGCCCCTAGTGGACATTATGCTTCAAGACACAGCCAGAAAATGAAGGGTTTCAAGGATTATATCATGCAAAAAACTGTTGTAAGAACTGGGACTGTTTCTCTTGAGAAGCAAAGACTCAGGGGCATGATGTCTGTCATCAAACATTTAAAGGAATGTTAAGACTTGGGACAGGGTAAATCAGGCTTCTAGAGAGTTTTGGAGGTCAGACTCAGAACCAGAAGGCAGAAATGGCCAGAGCAGATTTCCGTGCATTGTAATAGAGGCATGCCCAACAGACTGAGCTGCTTTGGAAGGTAAGAGCTCCCTGTCACTGCAGCTATGACAGAAGGCTGGTTGATCACTTGTGTGGACTATTGTAGGAAGCATTTCTGCATTGGAAGGAGAGAGGTATTGACTGGATGATATTTAAAGATGCTTAAAAGGGGAGACCATAAATTAGAATTTGAGTAAGAATCAACCTTGGGGAAAAAGCAGAGGGAGGAGAGTCTGAGTTCATAACCCGCCCTCTATATATCTTACATGAGTTCCCCAGGTCCTGGCTTCTCACATCGTGGGTCATCTTATATCTAGCAAACAGGACCACACAGGGAAACCTGCATAGCCTCTTGTCCTAGATGGTTTCCACATCCCTTTTCCCTGGTTGGAATGTGCATTCATTCTCTGACTGAACAATCTTGGGTACCTGTATGCCAGGCACTCTTCTAGGGTCTGAAGCTACAAAGGTATGCAAGACACTCAAGACCTCTGGTATGTACCTGATCTGTTAGTGCTGGACATGAAGGCAGTCAGGCATGGACTCAAGTGTTAGTCATGAAGTCAAGCTGGCAGGAGCCCTTCCAACCACCTAGAAGCTCATCAGGACTTGTGGGGATATTATATGGCACACGGTCTCTGGAGCACAGCCAAAGATAAGCTTCACTCAACTGAAGGCAAAGATCGCACCTTCAGGCCTTCCCTCACCTCTCTGGTCATGGTGTTATGGTGATGGAGGGTGGCAGAATGAAGTAGCCACGAACTGAAATACAGCAGCTGGACAATGAGTTTTCACATTATGAAAGGTATTGTCCACATGCGTTCCTTTAAGCCAAGCTTGGGAAGTCATATTGCCACTCCTGTGATGCTAGACTGTCAAAAAAGGGCTCTGAGCTTCTGGGCACCATACTGTTTTTTGTCTTCTCTCCATTACCATGGGAGTTCAGGGAGTGAAGGGTGGGTTCCCATTCTGGGATTCTATGACTCTGGCTTTGTCTTGGATTTCCCAATTCCCTGCCCTGGCATCCTCACAAGGGAGTCAACTGGCTCTCCTTTAATTCCAGAAATTGACAGGATACCCAACAGGTTGCTTCCCAGTTGCCTGTGAGGATGGATCATCAAGTGAAATTCAATTACCTTGTAGTTACATGTGTCGACACCAAGGCCATCTTCCCACCAGCAGTAGATTCAGAAGAGTTGTCCTTATGCTCCTGCCTTCCCATGGACTCTAACGTGGCTGGAAGGATGTTTGCACAGCCAGTGTCTCTACCCAGGAAAAGCTGGAGATGAACAGGAGGCCAGCAAAGGAGTTCCGCAGGTGACGACATCAGAGGACCACCAGGATCTGGTTTAGAAAATGGGGTGTGTTGAACACAGCCACTTCTGAGGTCCCATCTTACTAAACAAACCTCAAATTATATCCACCACCATCCTTAAGGGCGAGACCCAGGTCTTATTTTTCTGTTTTCCTAGAGTCTCCTGTTATACCTGAATAACTGACTTGCTAGGTAAGAACAGAACAGAACAGAAAAGTGAGAAGGGATTCTCTGTCTTTCCCACAGGTGCTTCAGGACCAGCTCACAGTGCTGATTTGGGAGGTGAAAGGCTCTGAAAAATAAGAGACTTCCAAATCCACTCTTCCAATGGCCCACCAGCCTCATCCATGAGGAAGTCCTGAGTTGTTCTATGAAAAGCATGCTCAGTGAGGCAGGTCTGAGGGCTAGACATGCACAACATGCATGGAATGGTGAAGACAGGAGAAAAGCTGACCCGGGATGGGATCCACTGGGGACTGAGGATTGTGTCCTTGGCAAGACCCAACGAGAACAAGCATTTTGCAGGACAAAAGAAAACACATTCCCCCTACCATCCCATCATCATTCAAAAGCCGAGAGCAAGACTGATTTTTCCAATTTATTTTAGAATTATCAACCGAACTGATTAAAGCAGCTATCAACTTCGGTTGTTCTTTATGTGTCGTCCTCATTTCACATTTCCAATGTTTTTTCGCGTGCAGGCTGCATAAATTATTGAAACATTATTTTATTTATCCATCCCCCTGTGACAGAAATAGGTTTTCTGAAAGCAGATCTTTCCCTAATCAGTTTTGTTTTTCTTGGTTTTGCTTCCAAATAGCTCTGTGAATTTTAGCTGACAGATGTGTAGCACTGGTTTGCTTCTTTAGGGTGAACGAAGCCACGGTGGGAAGATAAAGAGAGCAGTTCCGGATTCCAGAGTCCCTGGAAATGTGTTATTGGTGGAGATAAGTCCCTAGGAGATAAGAGACTCCCCATATGTGTCCACATAGTGTGCAAGAGGGAGATGGTAAAACGACACTGTGAGTCATCAGGGCTCGGGGCAATGGAGCCTAACTTCATGGATTCTTCTCCTGGGCTATAGACCTCCACTTCCAGACAACGGGTCATGTCCAGTGGGAGGCCAGAAAGCAACCAAGTCCCAAGATGACCATAGACAGTTGTGGGTTTCTATCTTGTATAAAACCAGCTCAGTGTTTCCCATCACCACAAAAGATAGATATTCTCAGGAAATCATCTGAAAAGGGCCACTTTGACAGCTACAAATATTTAAAGTGTGGGATCTGTTGCATCTTCATGCCTTTGATTGGTAGTATTGGGGGATGAGGAGCAATATATTTAGCCAAGGAAGGAAACATGCAGATGTCAAACCAAGATGTGCCAAAGACAATGCTAAGGCTCCATGTGCTGGCATGAAGGGACTTTCAGGGTCTGGAGCCATGGGACCTACAAAGAGTCATGCATTGTGCTGGTCACACCCTGAACTACAGTGCATGGGAAAGGATGGGAGCCAGAGGGAAAGATGAGCAAGTCACTCCTCCAGTTTCACTGAAATCCGCATCCTCTCAGGCCAAAAGTGAAGGTAACAGCTTGACTTCCTCACGCCAACTGCCTTGAGATCACAGGTTTGCTTCTGCACCTGCCGCCCCCACCCCGGCCCTTGCATTGACTGAGGCCTTGGGTCCTTAACGAAGTCACAATCAAATGCTGGCCCTGTCATTTCTATTTAAGAGACAGAGAGAGATACAGCTAAGATCTAGAACCATCTTAGTTCACAGAGCTGCAGCTACACAGCCTTAGGAGTTTGGAGTCATGGGCTTAGATCTTCAAGAATGTCAGAGAATCATGTAGAAATGAATCTGGTGTACCACTCAACTCTTCAGTGTGCTAAAACCTTCCTTGGGTCCATGCCATTCCTAATGTAGTTCCTTGATTGTAATTGCCATTGATGGTAAACTACCATACTCAGGAACAGCTTTTCCATTGTAAGACATATTCCAACCCCAGAAGCCAGAAAGAGGGGGACATGCCCATTTCACAATGAAGGAGGTGTGGTAAGTATCTTTGCATATGCTGTTCCCTCTTCTTGGAATGCTTTTTCCTTGCCTGGGCCCCCCACCAAACTCCTACTCATCATGACAGCCTTGGGTAAACCACTGACTTCTCCATAAAGATTTGCAGGTCTTGTTCAGGCAGCCTATGGCAACCTTTCTTGCAGTGATTCTATCTAAGGTCAGGTTTCCTGCAAAGCAGAGGCTAAGCATGGATCTCCACCCAGGCCACAGGACTCACTGTGACAGAGAGTTCTTCAGGATAGGTTGATAAAGGAGAGAGGGCTGCAGGACAGGCGGGGAGTTAACAAGGAGGTTGTCTCAGGTCAAGTTAGGCCACGACCTGCTCCAAGGGTAGGGTAGGACCTCTGGAGCATAAACACATCCATAGAGTTCCTCCTTGAAGACTTTGTTCGTCCTGAACTAGTCATTTATCAACAATCTGCTGCCCACCAAGCCAAGTGGACATCCATCTGCCAAGAGCAGTTCTCCAGAGAAAGGGGACAGCTAGAGTGTTCATAGCCAGCACTCTCAGCAGTTGGGCACTGCAGTGGCTGCATAAAGGGCATCTGCATGGGGCACCAACTGTACCCATACAGACCTTCTCCCAGGGTATTTTATATACAGTGCCATTGTGATAGTAATGATCATTTGCTGAGCTCCTACATAAGTCACACTCTGTAGCTGTGGCTTTGTTGTAGTTGTAGTTTGCCATCCAATTTACCACAGATGGCCTCAACAGAAAGCAAAATCCCTATTGAACAGAAGCATCCGTTCAGTGCACCCTGAGCCAGGTCCTTTCTGGGCTCTTATGGTAGATTATTACTTGTCCCCTTTTGCCTGGAAGAGGATGAGGTACAGCCACTTATGGCCATGAGACTTCCTTGCCCCACTGGCATCAGGCTTGGTCATATGACTCGCATTAGTCATACTATGGGTGGAAAGATACACAATACCACAACATGGTAAAGCAGAAAAATTCAGGGGTCAGGAGAGGTACCAATGAGGACAAGGTCTGATGGCCTCAGATCTAACTAAGTGAAAGAAAAGAAACATGCCACCATGTGTGCAAAGTCCCTGTGGTGGAGGGGAGCATCATGTAGTCAAAGATTGTAAGCAAGGCCAATGGCTGGAACACAAAGAAGGAAAGCACAGTATAAGTGAGGGCTGGAGACTTGGCTGGGGGCCAGAACTGCAAAGTCTTGTAGGTCATCTAAAGGATTTGGATCTTGCTTTTAAAAGCAATGAGGAGACAGAGAAGAGTTTACCACTGGGCTTTTCCACTAACAGTTGGGTGGATTAGGCAGGTCATGTGATTTCTCCAAGCTTCTTTCCTTGTTTGTAAAATAAAAGTACAGGACAAAGTGACTTATCCTGTTTCCTTCTTCCCCCTTTTCTGCCTTTATTTTATGGTTTGAGGCAGAGAACATTCCCATAGTAAGACACAAGTGTCCCAGATCATGGAATCTCATCTTTGGCAGGATTTTCCTGAAATATGAGTGATATTCACATCCACCAACTGTCACATCACACTGTATTTCTAACATTAGTCAATAAAAAAATAAAAAATCAATTCGGTTAATCTTCTTCAAACAAAAGAAGAACACAGAAATCTCTTAATAAGAAAAAAAAAGCCTATTTATAATCAGATCAAGAAAACTGCATGTAATGTGCTTTGTGCCTCAAAACTAATTTCTTTAAAATTTTTAATTTAGAGTGCACAAAATAACTATTTTAAAAAATATGCAATTGCATGACTAATTCCATATTAATGAAACTCAACATCTGTGGCTTTTCACATCTGATAGAGTTTAAAAATTACCAAATTAAAGGAAAGGATTAATTTGTTTTGATTTACTAATATTGGTTAGCCATTAAAATTTATTTTCCCCCATTCTATGATTTTTTTTTCTTTTTTGGTCATTACCTAGCTCTGTCCTGTCCTTCAATAATTTTAGAATTACAGTAATCACCTTAAGCATCTTGCCATTCACGCAAGGTATCATTATTCATAAATGAGCACTCTGCTTCTTTTTAGCTGAACAAAGTCAATAGTCGTAAAACATCATCATCATTTTTTCATTCAATTCAATTCCCAGCAACTTCATTTCTGAATTTCTCTTTACTTAGAATATCAGATGTCCAAATGAAATTGGAGCAATTGCCAACACAAACATATGCCCCTCTCCAGTTCGCATGTGGTTTTTCTTTCTCGGCGTTTGCTGCACAGCATCCAAGTCTTTATCTGAGTCTTTCTCCCCAGCTATCCACGCTTCTGGCCACCGTCACCTCTACGGTTGATTTATGCTTGGGACACACCAATTAATTTTACAACCAACTACTAAATCAAAGTTCTTTCAGCATCTCCTATGGATAAAACCCAGTGCCCAGTCCTATGGGGGCATGTAAGGAAACACGCCTCCTCCTGCCCTTCCAGAGCTCACAGTCCTGTGCCAGACACAGTGACAGCACACGTGAAACTGACATGAAACTGAAGTCCTGTCTCACAAAACAAAACTTTGTTTTTATTGACTTAAGCGCTTTACAATTAGGGGACCGGCAAGGAGTAAGGGTTAGGTGCTTGTCATCTTGCTACCCTTCGTCTCTCTGGTCCTCAGTTTCCCCAACTATATGGATCACAGTAGTCTCTTCTCTGTAGGGTTGTTCGGCCAAATGAGAGGAAGCATTGGGTTGTTGAATGGCCAAATGTAACTAAGCATTTAAACACAATATTTAGCACTAAGCAACACTCAGTGTTTATTGAATAGATAAATAAAATAAATGTTTTCAAATAACTCCTTGCTGAGAAGAGCTTGTAAAGGAAATCTCCATGTAAACAAAGCTCATACTATCTACCTGATGCTGAAATAATCAGTAATTTTCTCAAATTATTAGGGCTGGGGTGGGGATCGACGAGTCATCAGGAAAGACAGAAATAAATATCAGAGGGCACTGTCACACGGCCAAACAGCCTCTCAAGCCCACATAGTGGCCCTCTCTCTAATGATTTCTGAAATAGCATCCAAACATGAGATAATGCTCCGTAAACTGTAAAGTGCTTTACAAAGCTTAGTTGAAAGTAGTTATGTCACCTAAGCACATAGAAAAACTTCTATTGCCTCTTGTGCAATATAACTTTAGATTCAAAAATATGATTTATTTTGGAGAAAAAAATGTCCTCCTGATTTCCATAACGCATCATGGCAAAAGGTATTATTGAGTTCTTTGTCTAAAGTTTGCTTAAAATTTAGTTAGCTTGCCTTGCTGGAAAACAAAAATCAAACAGTTCTGTGGAAAATTCAGTGTTCAGATCTGTGGGGAATTCATAATTGGCATTTCCATAACCCAGCTGTCTGGCTGTTGAATGGAACCCTAGAATAAATAAATAAACTAACAAATGAAAAAGCAAACACTCAAGTTCTGTGGTATTTACAAAAAGAAAAGGACAATACAGAATAGAAATAAACTGTCATGAACGGGTCTTACTTAAAATGGCTTGATTGAAACCCTTCTAGTATTCTAAAAATTGAAAGTGACTTTTAACAACTCAAAACTATAGCAAATTGGGAAAAACACAAAGTCTTCCCAGTACCATTATTTTAGAAGAGTCCAATTTTTTTCTGCTGTGATATAGGAAATATTCTGTGACTCAGAATTTTCCATGTTTCCTTTTTTTCCTTTTTCTGGACATTCTAAAATGAGCTGCCTTGGGCTTGGAGTGAAAAGGGCATTTTATGAGAACAATTAGCAAGAAACAAAAGTGGGGTTCAATTTGCCACTTTATTCTGCATCACTGGAAAAAAAGAGAAAAGAAGGATCATGGAGGTCTGTGGCAGAGACTGCTAATAAATATTCAAAATCTGTTTTTCCTTTCCTCTTCACTAACAAAACCCCTATATTTTGGCAGGTGGTAATTTGCCAACTTAAAAAAAAAAAAAAAAAGGAAAGTACATTTCCCATTTTTCCTTGCAGTTGGGGCAGCCTGTGACATGTAGGTAGTAAAAGTTGAATGGAGTTTTCTGGAAAGTTCTTTAAAGGGAGTTGACTCAGTGGGGAGCTACATCCTTTAAGCCTTCCTGCTCATCACCGACCCAATAGCTGGAGATGCAGCAGCCATCTTGGCACTATGAGGAAAAGACCCCAAAAATTATAAGCATCCTGAGCCTGACATTTTGAAGCTGCTGAGCCCATGCTAGCTAGCAGCTGCTTCCTTCTAAAATGTCTTATTAAGTGAAAAGATAATACCCTATTTGTTTAAACCACAGTGGTCCAACCTATATTGCTTGAAATTCCTAACTGACACCAGGTCCTTCGTTTTCAGATTGCTTTTTCAGTGGGAGACTGTGGATTTCCAAATAAGATTAATCCAGAAAATCACAAAGCAAAGATCGACAAATATTTACTGTGGATTTTTAATAAGTGTGCTTCTTCTAAGTCTAAGAGTCACTTAATTTCAGCCACACACTCTGAAAGAGGTTTAGCATGTCTAAAGATTTTGATCTAGCAGTCATCTCTCACATGTGTGGAACATGAATATTTGCTCTGAAATATTTAACATGTACACAGAGTTGGAGATGGCAGAACAATCGTCATCATGTACCACCTAAGAGTTTAGGAAAGCATTACCAACACAGCTGAAGCCCCAGGTGTGTCTTCTCATCAAATCCTCTTTTTCCCCTACCCTAAAGTAACCACTTTTCTAAACTGAGGACTCATGATTTCTTTGTATTTATACTCTCTAAGCAACATATAATATCTTGGTGGTTTTTTAAAAAGAAGGCTCTGGACCCAACTTCCTAGGTTCTAATCTTGACTCTGACATTCACTAGCTGGATGAGCTCCATCTAAAAAAAAAAAAAAAAAAAAGAAAATTACTTAACCTCCCAGTGCTTCAGTTTTCTCATTGTCAAATGGGGATAATAATTTAGTATTTACCTTGCAGATTTATGATGAGGATTAAATGACCTAATAAATGTACAATCTGCCATCTAGCAAAGACTAAATGAGTATTTATTATTAGTAGTAGTATTCTCATGAGAATGCATATAGTTTTCTATGGTTTCTTTACTCATATTTTATTTAAATGTCACACAATTTTAAATATAAACCATAATCTAATACAAAGGTTATTGCATTTATAATAAACTATATTAAATATATAATTGTTTATACTTGATGTCACATATAATGAAATTTTTTTTCACAAATAGAACTGTATTCACCTGCTCTTCCTCTTCACTACCTCAGATGCAGGTGACATCCACGTTCATCTGATTCTCCCTTCAAAGTCTCTGTCTGATGCACCCCTTCTCTGCATGTCCACTGCCACCCGTGGTCTTGGTTCCTCACTGCCTCTTGCATGGACCACAGGAATAGCCTCAACTCCAGACTGCCTCCCTAACAGTGTCTGATTCACTCTCCATAAAGCAGCCAGAGTGCTCCTTCCTGGAGAAAAAAATAAACCTATCTGATGATGTTCCTGGTTACACACTTGTAGCGTATGTAATTTTAAATTGCAAAATTAAAAATAGCTGGACCCCCAAATTCACCTTCTTGAAAAATATCCTGTAAAAATACTAGGATATATGTCCCTAGGAGCATTTATAAAAATGTTTATTACCTATAATATTAATAGAAAATCTGGGATCCACCTAAATATGCTTTAATATAGAAATGGGTCAGAGGCTGTGACTCCCACCTGTAATCCCAGCACTTTGGGAGGCTAAGACAGGTGGATTGTTTGAGTTCAGGTGCACGAGATCAGCCTGGGCAACATGGTGAAATGCCATCTCTACTTAAAATTTTTTAAAAATTAAAATATAGAAATGGTAAAATGAGTTAAGTAATATCTGTTATTCAAAGACTCCTTGAATATATTATTAAGCAAAAAAACTTGAAATATATTGTATATAATAAGTTACAATTTACATAAGGAACAATATAAATATGAGTGTGTAAATGAATACAGACAAGTCTGAAAAAGACATTATTAGCAGTGATTGCCTCTGAGCCAATGTGTGCATGCAAGGGAATTGGAAGAGGTAAAGAGGGATTTTGATTTTTCAACATGTTTTCTGCATTATTTACATTCATGCCAAGTGTCTACTTAGATATTACCTGATATTTTACCCAAGAACAATATATTTTTTATTTTAAAAAATATAATGAAAGATGCAGAAGTCACAAAGCTATAAAGTTAACAATCCCAGGTTCACAGAATGTAAAGAGGTAAAAATGACCAACGTTTTTTCTTTCTCACTTTCTTTCTTTCTTCTAAAGACATCATACATAAGCAGCATTATGAAGTAAGAAAGAGAAGTTAAAAATGTAAATTTTATCATTGTCATTTAAAACCTGAGGGAGAAAAATAAAACCAGCTTAGAGAAGACAAATGGTCACACATCACCCCTTCATTCAGCAGAGATTTATTAAGCCCTTGGCACATCACTTAAATTTTTAGAACCTCAGTTGCCTCATTTTTAAAACAGAAAAGCTAATACATGTGGTTCAGATGATTAAATCTAAACAAATATGAAAATATATCAGCACAGTACTTGACACATAGAAATACTTATAATTGTCCAAAATTCACAGAGCTAATTTTTTCTCTCTGCTTATCACTATCATTACCACTCTGTAATTCATTATGTTATGTCTAAATGTGGATTTTTATTTTTTAACACTGCTTGAAACTTTTCAAATTACTCTTTATGGCTCTACATCTCTTTGTTGGTATTTATTTGTATTACTGTATGCTTCATTCAGGAGAATGAGAAAGAATTCTTCATTCAGGAGAACATTCAATGAGAAAGAATGTTACTCATTTGCAGCTTCCAAGTCACTAATTCTCTCTTCAGCTATCTCTAATCTCTCATTTACTCCATTCAACTTTTGCTTTATAACTATATTTTTTATTTCCTATACATTCTTTCTTTCTCTCAACTTTTTTCTCTTTAAGTTTGGTATTCTGACCTTAATCTAACTGAAAATTATAAACAAACTCACTTTAAATCCTTTCAGATTTATCTACATCACAAGTGACATAGCATAGCAGTTAAGTATTAGGAATTCAGAACCAGACTGGATAGATAAATTTTGGCTCTGCCACTGAAATAATTGTAATTGGGATTAACCTTACTGTACTCTATTTCCCTTCTACTTAATAATTATGATCATTATAATCCATAGTCCATAGAGATTTTATGAAGACTAAATGAATTAATGCACATAAGTCATTTTGAACAATACTTGGCACATGTTCAACCTTTAATACATGTTATCTATCATTATTATTATTATTATATTATTATTATTATTTCTATTTTCCTAGGTTTGAATTCTCTAATGTGTTGGGTATACTGGCTGTCTTTTGTTGCATTGAGTTTCACGTGATTTTTAATTTTTGTTTAAGAGCTCATTTTGCATGGAAGTTTTTTCATGAGGATCTCCCTTTCAATAGGTTTTACAGATGTTTTAGTTCAGACCTTCAATTTTCCAACCCTGAAATAGGTCTTCCACTAGGGGTCTGTACATCCTTGAGATTATAATTACCATCATTATACCTCTACATCATTCAGGCCTGTGGAAATGACTTTTAGACCAAGTTTTTCTGATTCCACATGCCATGCTCTTATCACTCCTCCACAGCTGCCTCCTTCACAAGTGTTGCAAGGATGCAAACCAGCAGCAGCTTGCAGGGGATTGAGAAAGGTAATGAACTGGAAGTAACAGCAAAATGGTCACTGAATTAATCAGCTCTGGCTGCCATAACAGAAACCACAGACTCTATGTTTTAAACAACAGAAGTTTATTTTCTCAACAATCTGGAGGCCTGAAAGTCCAAGACCAAAGTCCAGCAGAGTTGAGTCTCTGGTAAGGGCTCTCTTCCAGGCTTGTAGATGGCCACTTTCTTGCTGTGTGTTCACATGGCTCTTCTTCGGTGCATTTGTGGAGAGAAAGAGAGAGAGAGAGAGAGAGAGAGAGAGAGAGAGAGAGAGAGCAGTCTCTGGTGTCTCTTCTTCTAAGAACACTAATCCTGTGAGATCAGGGCCACATCCCTATGACCTCATACAACCTTAATTACTTCCTTACTCCAAATATGGCCACACTGGGGATTAGGGCTTCAACATATGAATTCAAGAGAGGGAGGGACTCAAACTTTCAGTTCATAACAGTCACTCATTCCAGGAGCTCAGCCACAGAAAGGAAAATTATATGGGCTAAAAAACAAAACTGGACAGTGAGGTCAACAGAAAATTTTTCTAAGATTAGGGAGTTCTTGACACGATTAAAGATTTAAATAAAAGAAGGCATGATTCTGCTCTTAATTATCTCTATATGTTCAACACCCAACACAGTGCATTCAATAACTTATTGTTGAATAATTACTGAATGAGTAAATAAATAAATGAGAACAAATGAAGTTGGCAAGAGAGAGATCAAGGCACCAGTAAGTCTAGAAAAGAAGGATTTTTCTCAAAGATAGGACAAAATCATCATTAAGATTTGGTGGTTTGGTGGTATAGTCCTGGTTCTACTACTACTGACTAATCGTAGGAACTCAGAAAAGTTTCTTATTAGCCTGGGCCTCTGTGTCTTCATCTGTAAAATGGAAATAATGATAATGCTTCCTTCATAGGATTGTACAGAGGAAAAATTAGGCAATTCGTAAATTCATGCATTTATTCTTTCAGTAAAGATCTGTTAAATGGATGCACGGATGGCTATCAAGACAAGTAAGAGAAAAGCATGTTTTCTTCCTTAGAATATGTTTCACTAATACAGAACTTGAGGTAATCTTAATACATGGGAAACTGAGCAATTAAACAGACCTATCCATATCAAAATATAAACAAAATGTAAAATCTGGGCAACTATAAGCAAGATTATACTATTCTGAGGTTGTTTTTGTCATTGTTGTTTTAAGTTTCATAATTTGTTACTATTTTTAAGGTCAAATTGGCTCTATATGCAAATACTGAGTTCTAAGCCATGATTAAAATTGAAGGGAACAAAATGAAAGTCAGACATTTTCTTCTGAAAAAGGAGAAAATTTAAAGTTTGTCTAGAAGACAAGATAAATTGAAGCCAGTGGTGATAATCCCCCAATATCATCTTTAGTCAGATGGCTTATATCTTCCAAGATGAAGGTGAAACTATTCTTATTTGGAGCCAAGAAGTGAAACCACAGGCTCTATGATCTGATTTGGTGCTAAAAGAATTATAAGGATGTAAGGATAGGTTTATAGTGATCACACAGTCATTCATCTGTAGGTGAAATAAGTAAACTTCAATAACCCTGGGGTTGAAACTGAGGATCTGATCATATGGTCTTAATCTTATTAATGATACACAAAAGCTCAACATGTCCAAAGGAACAGTACATTGGAGGCCAAAAAACCTAGATTGAAGATCAACTTTGCTGTTAATTTGCTGCATTGCCTTGGAGAAACGGTGTACCTTCTCTGGTCCTCATTTTCCCCATGTGAAACACACATGCTCTGATTCCTGCCGTGACTTACTCATAAGAAATAAGTAGATTAATAGCAAGAATATTGTCCTGTAAGGTTTTCAGCAACCTATCTGGGCAAAAGTCTAGCTATTGTTAAGGCTGGGGTTGTCCTTAGTGTTTTACAAAGGGAGTTAATTTTCACATCCCTAAACCTTAGAAGTTAGGGCATAGGGCAGAAGGAGGGGCTTGGTGCCGATTGATGTTTTCCCAAGCAGAACAGTGTAAGAAAAGGCCCTGATGGAAATCCTTGCAGGTCATGTAGAGGGTGCAGGTGGCGATAAGAAAAGTTAAGGGCTCAGAGATTACTATGGATGAATGTTCATGTCCCCCAAATTCATACATTGAAATCCTAACCCCCATTGCAATGGTATTGGAAGATAGAGCTCCTAGGAGATGATTAGGTCATGAGGGTGGATCCCTCATGTGTGGGATTAGCACCATTATAAGCGGACACTTAACTCTTTAATAGCTTGGGGTAAAAATAAATAAATAAATAAATGGAATTTTTTTTAAAAAAGAAAAGACACAGATTTCCCCCCACTCCTTCCCTCCCTCCCTTCTTCTCCTCCTTCTTTCCCCATATGAAACTACAAAGAGAAGGTGCTGTCTATAAGCCAGGAAGCCAGCTCTCACCAGACATCAGACCTGCCAGCACCTCAGTCTTGGACTCCCCAGACTTCAGACTATGAGAAATAAATACTTATTGTATAAGCCACCCAGTCTATGGTACTTTTGTTATAGCAGCCTGAATGAACTGAGATAGAGACAAATCAGGACCTACTGTTTAAGGACCAGGGAATTAAGATCAAGAGGGGAAGTTGATGTAAAATTACCATTCTTGGCCTTAAATCTCTCTCCTAAGTACTAAAATTGGCATTTGAGGACAGCTCTGGGTCTATCCATCAAGCTGGGTATATGGACAGGAATATGACCCGTTCACAGAGTCTCAGAGTTGGAAAGAACCACAGTTGTCAAAAAGTGAGCCACGGTCACTCATTTGATGCCACAACCAGGCCCTGGTGGAGTTTGCCGACTATATAATAGCAGATCTAAAAAGTGATGGTCATGCTTGAGTGCAGTTACTCTTACTGGGTCATTGGCTTTCTGAACCAGAAAGCCTCATGTGCATTGCTTTTGTACTTGCTAGTCAAACGTCCCAGACCTAGTCATTAATTCAGTAGTTTCCCGAAAGTGGGGGCATTTCCCTCTGAGGGAGAACACACAATGATTTTAGGTGGCTTACAGACACAGCGTTAAAAACATTGATTCACGTGTTATCTTTCACCTTTCCGATTACATCCAACAGGAAGCCTCTGGTGCATGCTAGGATGACTACAGCACTTTTCTAATGTTTGCAGGTCTCCCTTTGAGTCTAACTCCCATAGTAGGCAAAACTCTGTAAATGTATTTCCATTGTACATTTCATAGTTACCTTCGATCTATGGCATGGGATCTCGATTTTCCATTTATAATAGTGATATAAAAGTTCCTTTTTAAGTAAATATATTTACATTTAAAATTAGTTAAAGAAACAAAAGTGCAGTGACTATGGCAAAGAATGGTGACTTAATTCAGGGATGATGGGAGGCTGAAAAACAATAAGTTAATTAAACAGAGCCCAAAGGGTTCAACAGGTGGGAAAGAGGGAAGGAAACTGGCATTTACGGAGTGCCTGCTATATGCCAAGGCAGATGTTAGGCATTGTTTATACTTTGTTTGCTCAATTGATATTCATAGTGAATTTGTAAAAGTGAGAAAGGAGAATGGCTTAAAAGTGCAGACTCTGAAACCACTTACTAGTTGTAGGATGTTTACTAAGTGACCAAACTTCTCTATCTCTCAGATTAGGGTTGCCAGGTTTAAAAATACAGAATGTCCAATGAAATTCGAATTTTAGGTAAACAATGAAAAAAAAAGTAGAAGTATGTCACATGCAATATTTGAGACGCACTTTAAAAATACTTTTTTGTATATTTTTAAGATGTATAACATGAAGTTCTGATATACATATACCTAGTGAAATGGTTACTATAGTTAAACAAATTAACACATATCTATCATTTCACATAGCCACTGTGTGTGTATTTGTGTGTGTGTGTGTGTGTGTGAAGCAAGAATACCTAAAAATCTACTGTTAGCAAAAATCCTGAATATAATACAATGTTATTAACTATCATCTGCATCTGGTATATTAGACAGCTCTACTTATTCATCCTACATATTTGCAACTTGTATCTTTTGATCTGCAACTTCCCATCATTCTCCTCAACCATCATCATCTCCCATTTCACATGTAAGTGAGACCATGCAGTATTTTTCTTTCTGTGTCTGCCTTATTTCACTTAGCATAATCCCTTCCAGCTTCAGCCATGGTGTGGCAAATGGGAGGATCTTTTTTTTTTTTTTTTTAACAGTCTCTTTCTGTCACCTAGGCTGGAGTGCAATAGCACAATCTCAGCTCACTGCAGCCCCCACTTCCTGGGTTCAAGTGATTCTCCTGTCTCAGCCTCCTGAGTAGCTGTGATTACAGGCACCTACCACCACATCCAGCTAATTTTTGTATTTTTAGTAGACACCGGGTTTCACCATGTTGGCCAGGCTGGTCTCGAACTCCTGACTTCAGGTAATCCACCTTAGCTTCCCAAAGTGCTGGGATTACCAGAAAGAGCTACCGCGCCCAGCTGGCAGGATCTTTTTTTAAGGCTAAATAATATTCTATTGTGTATGTGTGTGTGTATACACACACACACACATATATACATATGTATTTGCGTATATATCACAGTTTCCTTTTCCACTTGTAGATGGAAACTTCAGTTGCTTCCATAACTTAGCTATTGTAAATAATGCTGTGATGAACCTGGGAGAACAGGTGAGGTGGTGATTTCATTTTCTTTGGTATATACCTAGAAGAAGGATGGCTGGGTCATGTGACAGTTCTTTTTTAAATTTCTTTAGGAACCTCCATACTGTTGTCCACAATGACTGCACCAATCTATGTTCCCATCAACAGTGTACAGGGCTCCCTTTTCTCTATATCCTAACAGTTTGCTATCTCTTGTCTTTTTGACAATAGCCATCCTAACATTTGTGAGTTGATATCTCACTGTAGTTTTGATTTGCACTCCCATGATGATTAGTGATGTTGAGTACCTTTTCATATGTCTATTAGCTATTTTTGTCTCCATTGAACAAATGTCTATTCAAGTCCTTTGCCTGTTTTTTAATCTAGCTATTTGTCTTTCTATTATTGAGTTGTATGAGTTCTTTACACACTTTGGATATTAATCCCTTATCTGATAAATGGTTTGCAATTTTTTTCCCAATCCACAGGCTGCCTTTTCTTTTTTATTGTTTCCTTTGTTGTGCAAAAGCTTTTTAGTTTGATGTAGTTCCATTTTGTGGCCTGAATTTTTGGCGTGATAGTCAAAAAATCATTGCCAAGGCCAACATCCAGGAGCTTTTCCTTTATGTTTTCTTCTAGGACTTTTATGGTGTCAAGTCTTAGTTTAGGTTTGTATACCTTTTGAGTCGATTTTTGAGGTATAGTGTAAGATAAAGCATACGAATCAGAAAGGAAGAAATAAAATTGTATTTGCAGATGACATGATTCCATATGTATATAAAACCCCCAAAGAGTCCATAAATATATTGTTAGAACTAATAACTAATAAATTTAGTACATTTTGTAAATTTACTAATAAATTTATTAAATATTTTCATTAATTATTAATTTCTTTATAATTTTGTATTTATTTATTTATAAATTAATAAAAACAATTTATTATATTTTATATTATATTATTAGATTTTATATTATTAATAAATACAATTAATTAATTTTAAATTGTTTATCAATTTATTAAATGATTTATTAATAAGTTTATTAGCAGATTTACTAAATTTGCTAATAAATTTAGTAAAGTTGCAGAATACAAAATCAATATAAAAAATCAGTTGCATTTCTGCACATGAATAATGACCTTATGAGAAAGAAATAAAAAAAAATTTCATGTATAATAGCATCAAAAATAAAATAAAATAAAATAAAACATTTAAGAATGAATTGAACCAAGGAGATAAAAGATCTGCATGCTGAAACTCTAATGAAAGAATTGAAGAAAATACACGCCCAAAAAAGATATCCTACGTTGATGGATTGGAAGAATTAATCTTGTTAACATGTCTGTACTGCCCAAAGCAATATGCAAATTCAATGCAGTCCCTAAATTGCAATGATATTCTTCACAGAAATAGAAAAAACAATTCTAGAATTTGTATGGAATCACAAAAGGCCCCTAATAGTCAAAGCAACTCTGAGAAAGAAAAACAAAGTTGGAGGCATCACACTTTCTGATTTAAAATTATATTACAAAGTTATAGCAATCAAAACAGTATGGTACTGGTATAAAAACAGACACATAGGCCAATGGAATAGAATAGAGAGCCTAACATATACAGTCAAATAATTTTTGAAACAGTGTGAAGAAGACACATGGGGAAAAACCAATCTTTTCAATGAAAGGTACTGGGAAAACTGGATTTCCACATGCAAAAGAATGTTATTGGACCCTTATCTTTAGGACATACTTATATTTAAAAAATGTGTTATTTATCTGAGATTCAGATTTAACTGGGCATACTGTATTTAATCTGACAGTCTTTTCTAAGCTTCTTCCTCTGCAATATGGTAATAATAAGTCTCTACCTTGTAAGTAAATTAACACATGTTAAGTATTTAGAACAGAGCCTAACACATAGTAAATGCTACATAACTGTTTTATTGTTAACTTTCTAATCTTTTCATGAGGTGGCCATCAAAATTCTGCCTCCAAGACGCCTCCATGGAACCCTAGGACTCTGTGGCACATAGTTCAGGAAACCACTCATCCCAACCTAGCATCTATTTTAAGCAAACCAAGAAAGCTCCCTGAGAGCAGGGACCATGCCTGTTTTCCTAAACAGTATATTTCCACCACAAGCACAAGGCCTACAGTGAGTTGAAGCTCAATTAATATTATTGAGTAAATCATTAAAAGATTATCTTGCAGATTAAAAAGGCCAAAATAGATAACTGTGTGACCGGTGGTTGTACTGGTGCTAGAATCCACCAGTAAATATGCATTGAGAAACCAGGTTAGGTCTTAATGAGCATGTAAGCACTAAAGACCTCCAGGAAACAAGAAATGATAGCATGCAAGAGACACCCGATTTATGGTGTCTTTTGGAGCCTCTAAGAATGGGGTTGTTTTGTTTGGGTCTAATCCAGGCCTCATCCTGTGAAGCTGTGTCCTGACACTGCCAGTTCACACTGCCCAATTGGAGTCTCTGGATTCACTTTTGCAATGAATTCACATAAGTGGTTAGACAACAACCAGCAAGTGTTACTTTAGCAGCTACTGGAAATTAGCCCTACGAAAGGCACAGGTGTAATTCAGAAAAGCGTTAAGCCAGTAGTTTGACCTCACAGCCGCACAGTCAGAGAGATGAGACAGGTACTTTAAACCGCAAGAAAACAAGAGATGAAGCATAATATTGAATGAGGAGGAAAAAGTTGGTGTGTCCTATGTGGCTACTGGGGAGAAAATTAGGACCAGTGAGGAGAAATTGTAAGAAGGCATATGTGAAGGTAGTTTTTAACAAGTAGAACTATCTAAAGACAGAGTGAATGGCACAGGGAAGCAGGGAGTCCCATGTCACTGGAGGCATACAAGGGAAGTCTGGACATTCCTTCATGGGAATATTGTACAAAAGAGTCCACAGGAAGCTGGCCACACTGGTCTTCGTGGTTCAGTCTGCACCTAGTATGTAATGTAACCAGTACCTGAATTGCATCCTCCAGTTTGGGGTTGTCCACATTACTCAAGAATCAAGCCTGTATCTGAGACGATATTGTGCTTGACAGCCGAGCTGAGAGCTGGGCTCAAGCTCCATGAGCCACACTTCCCCTAGCTGTTAAGTGTTGGGGGAGGTGTGGGGAGTGCAGAGGAGATAAGCATGCCAGTAGGAAGGGGATAGTTTTCCTCTCCCCTATTCAGAACTATTTGCACTCCCAGAAAAGCTAAACTGCACAAACCACACCACTTACAAGGATTGTTTTACATCAGAATTACAACAAGATTGTACAAAGCTTTTTTATATTATTTATTTTTTTTGTACCATTAGAAGATATTATCTGAGTTACGCCAAAACCATCTGGAAAGGCAGGAAGGCACTCGGCCTGCTGCCTGGATCCTCTGCTTAGCTCAGCAGGCCTGGCATAGAAAATGAAATGCCACGGCTCGCACCAGCCGCAACAGCCCCTTCACCCGCTGTCCATACGTATCTTTAACTCAACCACAGACACCCGCCAAGCACACTTCTTCTGCACACTTCCACCTCCTCTTGGGCCTTCTCACAACTACGTCTGGTAGAGAGATACTGCCTGGACATCTTTCAGCAGGACATTTTTTTTTTATTGTTTGCTTTTCAGTAAGAAGCTTGAAGAGCCTTGGTACTTAATTTGTCGGTAGGAGAAACTTAAATGGATAGAATGCAACCCCAACCATTTTTCCCTTGAACCCATCTGTCTGCTGCTACACCACCCCCACCACCTCCATATACCACGCACAGGGCTGCCACTCAAACTCAGAGACTTGCCCAGCAGACTGGACCCTGTTAGACAGGCAGGCTGAGGAGTGACCAACCAAAGGTCTGAATCATTTAGAGCAGCCCAAGTCCTGAGTCTCCTTTGGTGTATAGTGAGTCATTATCATCCCAAAGTCTGAAAATACAAGCATTGAATTTTTCAAAGAGAAATATATATATGCCTTGTTTATAAACAGCAAAGAAAAGACGATGAGATACCTGGAAAATATATATTTACAAAAAAAAAAAAACAGATCCTGATTATTTTTAATTGGGTTGGAAGGGGTTACTTCATTATGCAGCAAATTAGAAAATTCATAATTTATCATTGCACCCAGTCGAAATGCCACCCAACTGAGTCGCACCCCTGTGAAAACCATCACATAGTAGCAAACTGTCAAGCCTGCTGCAGCCGACGGGCAAAATTAATATGCAAATGTATGCAAGAAATTAAAAAGCAGAATTACCCAGGCAAATGAGGTAGCTATACTTGAATTGTTAGAATTATGAATAATTACTGCGAATTTTCTGCTCCTAATATAACTTGTTTTTTGATAAACAAAGACTTAATTATCGAGATGCGCTGGAGAATTTCCGTGGCGCTCATTAATCTTGCAAAAAAAACAAGTCCCTGGTGCCCAAGCCGTAATGAAGAGCGCGTGCCCTGAATCTTCAGAAAGATCACAGGCACCAGGGTGCCAGGGCTGGAGAAAAAAATGACAGTGCCAATGTCCCCTCCTGTACCCTGGAGTGTCATAACGTCTTCCACTAACTATCAAAGGGACTTATTTATGCCGGCAGCTGAGCTATAAGTCCAATTTACGATGCCTTGAGCAGTGGTGAAATGATCTGTTGATGTGCGGTGGAAATGCCATCTTGCAGTGGCGTGCGCTGGTCCCAATGATACCAACATGATGAGGACCCCGAGCTCCGGCGCTAATGGATGTCGCGTGACAGACCGTAATCCGCAAGAGGGACCATCTTTTAGGACCGGTCTCGATGGTTCTCCATTAATCTTGGTTGTGCAGCTCACTGGTGTCCATGGGAACAAGGGCATTATCGTAAACACTGGTTTTAAATTTTCTCATTAAGAGTGGCAACTTGAAGGAGCAAGACCAGGCACCACCCGACGGGGCAGTGGCCTGTGCAGCCTTCACTGTCTCTAGTGACCAATGCCCAAGCCCGATGGGTGGACCAGGGAAGCTGTCCTTTCTTCCGTTCAGGACCAGCAGGCAGAGGGGAGCCAGGAAGGGTCCCAGGCAGCCTGAGGGGGCTGTTTCCACAGCCCACAGCCCACAGCCCGAGAAGCCACATGGCCCTGTGGGAGCTGGGCTCATTTACCAGAAGCTTGCAAAAGGGCCATCCCCCACCAGGTTCTCCCAGCACACAGGCGAGGGGCCTGCTGAGCGTGTATTATTACTTAAAACCTGGCATCTAAGTGGGAATAACTGAGTTCCCGTCATCATTAGGCCGATTAGTGCCATGATAAACCCTCACAGATCATAAGGCAAAATTACAAAACATCACTTCTGGAGCTCTGGGTCAGCTGAAGGAGCTCCTGGCTGCCTGCATTTTCAAACACCTCCTTTCTGAATTCAGGCCCCCAAATACCCTGATGTCTTGACAGAACCATTTCACTGTGTAGGCAAATTGTCACCTTTTACACCAGGGCATCTGTCATTTTTATACTCAATGCTGCCTCTCCTTCCTCCTTGCTTGCCTGCTCTCTCTCTCTCTCTCTCTCTCTCTCTCTGTCTCTCTCTCTCTCTCCCCCTCTCTCTTTCTCTGCCCCCAGTCTTGGTACAAACCCCTTGGGAAGCCAGCACCCTATCCAGGAATGGACTCGTATATCTCCTGCATTATACTTACACAAAAAGAAAAAAACCTCAACAAGTCAGATAGAAATGATGTATCTCCGACATCATTCATCTCCAGATTTTATTTTTATGCAGAACCCAGAGCAGCTTGTCTTGCATTCTCTCACATTCCCTGAGATTAATTCTCACCATGGGCCTGTGATAGGATTGTGAGGGTGAGAAGACATCCAAGCTCAACAGGAAATGAAATGCAACTCAGCAACTCCATCTTCAGCCACTCAGACCAATTTCTGAGGGGACGTTCCTGGAGTAGCCATCCTTCTCTTCAGGTTGAATACTCCCCCAGAAAGAGGGAGGCAGGGGAATTTATCATCTACATGTTCATCAAGCCACCATTGGACATTTGACCAATGAGAAAAATTGAACAGCTACTCAGTCCCTAGCACTGGAAGGTCACAGTAGAATATAAGTCACCAGAGAAAAAGACTCAATATTCATAGCAAACTCTACCACTTAAAAGCTGTATGACTGTCTTACTCTATTTTCTGCTGCTATAACAGAATACCACAGACTGGATAATTTATAAAGAAACAAATTTTATTTGGCTTGTGGTTCTGGAGACTGGGAAGTCCAAGAGCATGTCAGTGGCATCTGGTGAGGGTCATCCCATTGCAGAAGGGCAGAAGACAAGCTCAAGGGCAAGACAGAGACAGAAAGGGAGCCAAACTTATCAGGACTTCTGCAATAACTCCTGCAATAACTAACCCACTCCCTAGATAATCCATTCATGAGGGCAGAGCCCCCTTGGCCTGATCACCTTTTAAAGGCCTCACCTCCTAATACCATTATAATGGCAATTCATATTAACATGAGTTTTGGCGGAGTCATTCAAATCACAGCAGTGACCTTGTGCTATTACTTAATGTCTCTGAGCTGCAATGTCCTCAACTGCAAAAAGGGGACAGAATGTGGCGAGAATTACATGGCATAAGTATTAAAACCTCATCATAGTACCAAACACATGATAGGTCATTTGCATTTTTATTATTGGGCTAAAAAATAAATTAGTCTAGTCTCAGCCTATCCTCAGGAAGGGTAGAGTTCAGGTGGGTGTCACAGGGAGGCAGTACCAAAAAACACGATACAAAAAATTAGCAAATAATCGTGAGCAAAGATGAATTACCCTGACTTTAGAAAGTGTCAGTGGGGATTGAAGTAATCAGTGAAGTGACAGACACACCAAGATACCATCTCTTACTCAAACCCTACCCTTCAGAGCTCTCTGCTCTGAGACACTGGGCTAGGCTCTGGAAGCCACATGTCTGTTTTCTCTGCTGCTCCCTGGTAGGCTCGCAGAAAAAATGAACTTACACTTCCTGTTCCTCTGTCCTTCCTGTTTTCCTTCTTCACTCCAGCAGCAGCAGTTCCTTCCAGCACCAGGAACTGAATCTAGTTTGAATGTTTTCAGTACCTACCAGACCAGCTTTTCTGTGCACCACACTAGGGAGACCAAGTTTTAGTGCTGAAAGTCCCACACCCTAGGAATCTGCTCCATCTCAAGGCAAACCAGAACAGTTGGTCACCCTTCTCATCTCAGAGACACTAGAACCAGCCAAGCAGTGCCTGCTCCTCAGAGGTCTAGGTTCAAGCTCCACAAACTCTGCTGTGCTAAGTTCTGGCAATTCTACCTTCTTTCTTTGTCCCCAGCCCTGGGAGGGGGTTAGGCCATTTTCTGCTGCAAAAACAGAATACCACATGCTGAGTGATTTATAAAGAAAAGAGGTTTATTTGGCACATGATTCTGGAGACCGGGAAGTCCAAGAGCATGTCACTGGCATCCAGTGAGGGTCATCCCATGGCAGAAGGGCAGAAAACAAGCTTAACCCGGGGGCTACTTCTTGCTCCCACAATACCTTAATGTGCTCTTACTGAGGATGTGATTAACAATCTCATAAATAGTTAATACTTCTTTATTATTAATGGTAGTAAAATATACATAACACAAAATGTACCACTTTAACCATTTTTAAGTGTATAGTTCAGTGGCATTAAGTACATTCACAGTGTTGTACAACCATCAATACTCTCCATATCCAGAGCTTTCTGTTTGTTTGTTTTTTGGGTTTGTTTTTCTGTTTTTTTTTTTTTTTTTTTAGATGGAGTCTCACTCTGTTGCCCAGGCTGGAGTACAGTGGAACAATCTCGGGGCTCACTGCAACCTCCACCTCCCAGGTTCAAAAGATTCTCCTGCCTCAGCCTCCCAAGTAGCTGGGACTACAGATGTGTACTACCATGGCCGGCTAATTTTTTGTATTTTTAGTAGAGTCGGGGTTTCACCATCTTGGCTAGGCTGGTCTCAAACTCTTGACCTAAGGTGATCCACCTGCCTCAGCCTCCCAAAGTGCTGGGATTACAGGCATGAGCCACTACGCCTATCCAATCTCCAGAACTTTTTCATCTTGCAAAACTGAAACTCTGTACCCATTAAACAACTCTATATTCTCTCTCCCCTACCCTGGCAATCACTGTTCTACTTTCTGTCTCTACAAGTTTGGCTGCCCTAGGAACCTCATATAAGGAATCATACAGTATCTGTCCTTTTGTGTCTAGCTTATTTTTCTCACATGTTTCCAAGCTTCATTCATATCACAGCATGTGTCAGAATTTCCTTCCTTTTCAAGGAAAGGAAAAATATTTCTGAATAATATCCCACTATAAGTATATAACACATTTTCTTTGTCCATTCATCCACTGATGGACCCTTGGGTTGATTCCACCTTTGCCTATTTTGAATAATGCTGCTATGAATATGGGTGTGCAAATATTGCTTTAAGACCCTGCCTTCAATTCTTTCAGATGTATACCAAGAAATGGAATTGCTGGTTCATAAGCTAATTCTATATTTAATTTTTTGAGGAACCACCATAATATCTTCCACAGAGGCTGCACTATTGTACATTCTTACCAGCAAGGCACAATGGCTCCAATTTCCCCTCTTCCTTGCCAACACTTGTTACTTCCTGTTTTGCTGGTAATAGTTATTCCAGTGTGTGTGCAATAGACCACTTCTTTATGTTAGACTTACTCTGTTGGACTAACAGGCATGGCTCCATCTCCTGGTTGGGCCCTGGGTGATACAGAAGGCTTCCAGGAGGAGCTGCAATTGGAGCAAATCACTGGAGGAGGAAGCACGCAGTGGGTGCTGAGAGGGAGGGCATCAGGGCAGTACTATACTGTTGAGGGGAAGGACCAGAGAAGAGTGGGATTGGACCCTTGCCAGTTTGGGGTGAGGCCATGCAACTCACATAGCCAAGCTGGATTCTATTCTCCCAGCAACCTGTCCCTGAAGCTGAAGTAATTGTCCCCTGACTGCAAACCCAGCAGTGTGCTCCCAGATCAACACTTCTCTAAGCGTCTAAGGAGCAGACCTAGGAAGCCTCTGATGAAGTATGTGGCCCACTAAACAAATGCAAAACCTGAGGCCTGGAGGGAGGCAGTAACTCAGCCACAACACCCTGTGAGAACTCAGCCTTCTTGATTCACTCCATCTCATAGCACTGGTCTCAGTCTTTCTCCTACATACCACCCTCTGTGTAGAGGAAAACACCTCCTTTGCCTTCCCAGGCCCAGTGGTGGTGGTAATAAAAATAAGCAGGTTGATTGAGTGCTGACAATTGACCAGGCACTTTACATGCATCATGCCGCTGTCCAGCCTCAGTATTGTCCAAGGTCAGGTCTATCACTGTTCCCATTTTACAGATGAGGAAACTGAGGCTTAGCAAGTTTAACTGGGCTGTCTGAGCTACAGAAGTTGAATCAGGATTGGACCCCAAAGCCCACGTGCTTTGGCCATTCCACCCCTCCCCTCTGCACTGTGGGAAGATGTGAAATTTTCCAGAGGAAGGACCTGAATCCTCATAGCTGCATGCCCCCAGAGCGCTGAGAGGGGCTGAAACATGGATGCTAAGAACCTTCAGGGACAGCTGCTGATGGCGAGTTGACTTAGCACTCCTAAGGCAACATGTGGAAGGCAGAGGCAGTAATTGGGAGAGACAGAGAGAGCCCAGAGCCAGGCAGAGCAGTCCTGTCAAAAGTCCTGAAGAAGGCAAACACGTTCTGTATTATTTTTTCTGCCCATATTTGTTATTTATTTAGGAATGTGTTTTTCCTCCAAGCTCTTTCTGAGGCTGTGGTGAAGAGGGCAGGCTGTGTGGGGTGAATCCAAGGAAACATGGACTCACCCTGCACAGAGGCCCATGCCTACTTCTACCGTGCACTCAGGACTGGGATCAACAAGGGCCCTGATAGGGAACCATGGCCCTGGGCAAGGCTGGTGCGGAAGCCTGACGCCAGCCCTGGGTCGGAGCAAGTGAGCAACCCAGCCCTCCAACACAGGCAGGTGTAAAGGCTAGGCTCCTCCAAGGAGCAAGATCCAGAATCTGATGCAACTCTCCTCTCTGCCCAGGGCCTCTCAAAGATCCAGTGAAAGCCCCAGACCTATTTTGTACACACCTGGGGGGGGGGGGGGTTGTAGAGCCCCCTGAAGCCCACTGTGGACAGCCTTGGGACCCACAGACCCCAGATTAAGTACCTCTGAGCTTGCCTACAAGCTTCTTAGGGACAGGGATGGGCTTCTTGTGGAATCCCTGATACCCAACACAGGCTAGCCCATCGCAAACCCGCACGCATGCGCTAAATGATGAAGTAACTCCAGGTAGATTCTCACGGCTGTTTTGCAGGTGAGGAAACTGAGATCCAGAGAGGATGTGCAATTTGTGCAATGCCAGGATCTGTCTCCAAAGTCCAGGCTCCATCTTCTCTAGCTGCTGCCTTCAGCGGTGCTGGGTATCACAGTGAGAGGTTAGCGTTTCCTGTATGTTCAGGTGTGCAAGCGCATCAACACGCTGTCTCATTCAATCTCCCCAGCAACCGTAGCAACAGGCCTAGCATTGCATCTGTTTTAAAGCTGAGGAAACTGAGGCACAGAGATGTTGAGCAACTTACCAAGGCTCTTGACAGGCTAGTGGCAGAGCTGGATTTGGACCAAGCAGGCTGCCCCCAGGGCTCATGTACCCACCAAGCGGGCTCTGCTGCCTCCCCCAGGGGATTCGCTTAGGTTTTGGAAGGCGGGAACACCCCAGACTCCCTGCCCTGTGGGAGGGGACTTTGAGGGGCAGCAGCATGTGGAGCTAGAGGCCAGGCACAAAAGCCAGGCAGGCCCCCCAGGCGAATCCAGGAGCCAGCACTTGCTAGCTGTGAGAACCTCAGGCCTCAGCTTACTCAGCAGGAACAAAAGGTGGGGAGGGGCTATCCCCACTTTGAGATGTGTGCCCAGCATTTGGCACAGACATGCAGGCACAATCCAGGTGATCTGCAGAAAGCACTCAGAACAGTGTCTGGCACAAGTGGAGTGTCCCTAAGAACGAGTTACCACTGTCGTTATTATTACTGTTAATGCTCTTTAACCTCCCTCTCACATCCATGACGGAAAAACTGAACCATCAATACGGTGGGAGGTGGTGGGGGTGCCTAGAGAAAATGATAAGCAGGAGCCTGGAGTCGGCACGCCTGTCCCTAACCCAGTCCCATACTCCGGGACAGGTTCTCAACCTCTCTGTGACTCACTCCCTCTGCTACTCCCATCCATGAAGCAGGGATAACAGTGATAACCCCCACCTCATGGCCTTGTTACAAGCACTAACTGAGATCACCCATGCTGTCTTGAGAGCCATGCGGGCACAGGGGAAGCATTCTGTAAGTGCTGCCTGTTCATGTCATTAGTGGTCACAGCCTGGTCTGTCTTAGAACTTCATTAGGGCCAGGCGCGGTGGCTCATGCCTGTAATCCCAGCACTTTGGGAGGCCGAGGCAGGCGGATCACAAGGTCAAGAGATCGAGACCATCCTAGCCAACATGGTGAAACCTTGTCTCTACAAAAAAAAAAAATACAAAACTTAGCTGGGTGTGGTGGCAGGTGCCTGTAGTCCCAGCTACTCAGGAGGCTGAGGCAGGAGAATCGCCTGAACCCAGGAGGCAGAGGTTGCAGTGAGTTGAGGTCCCACCACTGCACTCCAGCCTGGCGACAGAGTGAGACTCCATCTCAAAAAAAAAAAAAAAAAAAAGCTTCATTAGAAATGTCTGGTTTGGTCAAGTCCGTGCATTTCTGCTTCAGGTGGTTGGGCCAGACCCCAGCCTGGAAAATCACACACAGCCTCCAGACTCAAGACACTCACAATTCCATATGGACAAAAATGACCCCACTTAGTTCTTATATAAGGTTGGCTGTGAACTGAGTCATGACTGAGAGACACAAGGGAAGTTGCAGTGCTTGCCACTAGACCTGGACAGGGTTTGAGGGACTGAAGCAAGACTCAAAAGAATGAGGACAAAATGATAGGGAAAGGGCATTCCAGGCAGAAGGAACTGCATAGGCAAAGGGCCAGAGACTGTTCACAGATCACTACTAGAATATATAATGCCTTTGTGTAAACTGAACAAAAGGCACCTTGAACCCAGTGCGGGCATCCTCAGTCTAAAGTGTACAGCTTAGTGAATAGGCATTGGGCTGTATGCCATGCCCTACCCACCCCTTGGCTGGGAGCCCTCGTACACAGTGAACAACCTGACCAGCCATACACAGGGCTTTGGGTGTTCAAGAAAATGAAGACTCATTTGATGCTGCTGGAATGTGATATTCATGAACAGAAGGGTGCAATAAGAAGTAACATTGGAAAGATGAGATGGGCCACCTCAGGATAGCAAACTGGAGAGGGAGAGCTAATTGGCTGTCTGTAGTCTATCAATCAGGATTGTCTGCCTGGAGCAGGAGGTGGAGTACAGAGAGGATGCAGACACAGATAGTTCAGAAAGAGCTGAGATTGATTAGTGATGTCTGTCATGGACACAGAAGGGGAGGCAGCTGAAGAAGCCTCACATAGCCTGTGCTCTCCTTGTCTCAGCAGGGATGGTAAGCTAAGGAATACCATTTTATTCTGGCAATGTTGCCAGGAGGATTTTCCTCATAAGAGGCTCTTCTGGGGCAAAGTTAGGCTGCAGCTCTGTGGGCCCCCATTCTCCCTCACATTTAGTTCTCTCTTAAATAATCAAAGTGCAGATGGGGGAAGGAGAAAAATCCACCTGCTGTGGTGGAATGAAGCTGCAGCAGCTTGATGGGTCTGCCTCTGCCTCGTGTACACAGAGCCTTGGGCACAGACACTTGCCCCCAAGGAGTTTGAGAGACAAGTGCAGCTCTAAAAATTAATTTTTAATTGGCACACCGTCAACACGGGAAGGAACAAAGAAGGGAAGGAGATGGTGAGGAGGAGCCTCCCTGAACAACCCCCTGGTTCCCCACATTGCCCAGTGACCATCTGAACCTGTGCTGTCCACTGGAGTGACCACAGACTCCAGCCTGAGCACTGGAAACACAGCCTGAATTGAGTCTGAATTAAGATGAGTCTTAAACACTCGCGAGATTTCAAAGACTTCGTGTGGAAAAAAAAGAATACAAAATACACCTCACTAGTAATTTTTATATTAATCACATGTTGAAATGATAATATTTTGGATAATTGGGTTAAATTAAATATAGTATTAAAGTTTATTTCTCCTTTTTCTTTTTACCTGGCCACTAAAAAACCTACTACACATGTGGCTCACCGCTCTCAACTTTCCACAGGTGATTATGGCCCGTGCTGGGACCAGTCCCAGAGGTTTGGGCTCTGGCAACAAATGTATGTGAGGAGGGTGTGGCCCAGCCCACAGCTGGACTCCTTCCTATACTCTTAAATAATCAAAGTGCAAGTGGAGGAAGGATAAAAATCCTGCAGCCTGAAATCCCAGAGGAGAACCCCTGGTGTGTGGGTGCATGAGATTTGTGCTCTTCAAGGGAATCAACTTTACTTGTTTTATTTTATTTAGACTATTTTCTAGAGCAGTTTTATGTTTGCAGAAAATGTGAGTGTAAAATACAGAGGCTTCTTGTATGTTTCCCTTCCCCCCACATTCACAGCTTCCCCCACTGTCAACATTTTGCATGAGTGTTGCCATTGCACTTGTTGCAACTGATCAACCAATACTGACACATTATTAATAATGAAAGTCCTTACTTTAGATTGGGGTTAATCATCTGTGTCATACATTCCATGGATTTTGGCAAATGGCGTGTATCCAGCATCGCAGTGGTGTACAGAATAGCTTCAATGCCCTCAAAAGCCCCTGAACTCCGCCTTTTCATCCTTCCCCACTTCCTCCCAGTTCTTAACCACCACCCATCTTTCTACCGTCTCCATAATTTTGCCTTTTTCAGAATGTTATAAGGTTGGAATCATACACTAGCCAGCCTTTTCAAACTGGCTTCTTTCATTCAGCAATGTGGACTGGAACTTTCCCCATGTCGTTTTGTGAGTTGACAGTTCATTTCTTATCTCTAAATACTATTCCATTTTATAGCTGTACCACGTTTGTTTATTCACTCACTTATCGAAAGACATCTTGGTGGCTCCTAGGTTTTGTTTATTTTTAAACGGATTTTAAACATCTAGATTCTTCAGTTCTCCTATTATTAGTAATTTAGAAGAAGAATAAAACACAGTTTTAGAAGTGTGAGTGGAACTAGGCCATCTAATACATTGATGGCAGATGTGTGAATCGCTACACCTGTCCTCAAAGTTGTGTCTCAGATCCCCCAAGGAAGGAGAGGTCCAAAGGAGTCGGGTCCAGGGGGCTGGGATTCAGGAATGCCCCAGGAGCACCTGCTACCTCCAAACTGAACTGGAGATGCAGGACTTGCTGAACAATTGTGCTGGGGTAAAGGGAGGATAGTGAATGGTCTTTCATCAGCTGAATACCAGCCAAATGCCAGGTAATCACCCACGTTTTTAATCCCAACAAAAACCCTGTGGGGTGTGAATCAGCAAACTTGGTTTTCAGCTCAGAGACGCTGCCTGAGGGCACACAGCAAGTTAAGCACCAGAGTTGAGCTTGGGGGCCAGGCCACCTGACTCCAAGGTCATGCATGTACATTTCAAAGTAGAGCATCCCCTCCCCAACCGAGAACAAGGCCCTCACGACTGCATCTTTGGGATGTCGTACCCAACTTCACCCTGGATCTTGCCCAAAATTTCCATTCCAACATCTTGTCATAAATGTAATTTCCATGAGAATACGAATCTTGTCTGTTCTTGTCACTACAGGATCTGCAGTACCTAGCACGGTGCTTATCACATAGTAGGCACTCAGCAAATAGTTGTTGAATGAATACCTGAACAAATGAATGAAGAGACTCACAGTCTGGGGCAGATGAAAAAGGAGGAACATACCTGGATAGAGAGTGATCCAGGGCAGAGGTACCTGATGCAGCAGGAACATTCAGGCAGGGCCCCTGATCCAGCCTGGGGCATTAAGGGCTTCCTGGAGGAGGTGATGCTTAGGCTGAGCCTCAGGAATGAGCTAGAATCCAAAGAGGCAAGGGAAGGAAACCCAAAGCAGAGAGGCGGGACCAGGATAAGTACAGTGGACGCATAGAAGGGGAGACAGAGAGAGTCCAGCAGAAGCCTTATATGTCACCAGAAGAGTCCTGGAGTCTATGCCACAGATAGAGGGTGATGGTTCCCAAAGGGAGTGCAATCTATGTGTGGGCAGAGGCATGAGGCTCCGTCACCTGGAGGGAGACTCTGGGCCCTGGAGAAACAGCAAACTATAAAAGGGGTGTGTGGAAGCATGCAATGGAGAGGCCACCTCACATCACATTTGGCAGCCTGCCCTTAGGTGCCAATCAGGCCTGGGTTTTGGCCAGCTGCGTGACCTCACCTCCAGCAAGACACATCTCTCTCTAAAGCTGTGTCCTCACCTGTAAAACAGGAGTCATGTGCGTGTTCCGATCAGGGTTACACGAATTATCACAAGCACAGGGCCTGGCACACAGGAAGTGCTTGATAAACAGTAATGGTCACTATTGATAAATAGGAGCTATTATCATTATTTATCAAACCATCACATGGGATTTTTTTTTAAAGGTTGAAAAACACCACCCTAGGGAGCCATTAAAAGGGTTTTAAGGAGGACACTGAGGGGATCTGATTTGCAATTTAGAAAGATCACTCTGGCTGCCGACTGGAAGATGGATGAGAGGAGGAGAGAAAGTCAGAGACCAGCAAGGAGGCGATTTCCATCACGCAGGTGAGAAATAACCAGGACAGGCATCGCCAGGGAGCTGAAGAGGAGCTGGAATGGAGGCATCCCATGGTGGGCTGCTCAGGGCTGGGTGATTGATTGGCCCCTGGATGAAGAATGGAGGCAGGCATGAGCAGGACTCATTTGGAACATCAGCCGAGAAAGCTGGACCAGCACCCATTTTCAAGGGCATGAGGAAGCAAGGAGAAGGAACACAGCCACCTTAAGCTATCCCTCTAGAGAAAGAGTCTGGTGAGAGCTCATGACCTCCAGTGGGCCATTACCTAACACGTTTTCTTTGGAGATGAAAAGTGGATGCCATTCACCTTTGTTTTTCGTTCTTGACCAGTGAACTCTGCAAAGACACAGTCATGATGTCTCCTTGGGTTGGAACACCACGGGCTTAGTTTAAATTAACACAAAGCATCGGGATCCTTTTTGTTTGGGGTCGGGGGAAGCTCATTCAATGACACAGTTGGCACTGTCATGTCCCAGCATTAATTACAGAACACCATTGTTCATTGTTCCATGCACAGAAAGGGAACACAATATGTTTTTAGGAAAACCCTTTTTTTTTCAGGCAGAGTCTCATTCTTTCTCCCAGGCTGGAGTGCAGTGATGCGATCTCAACTCACTGCAACCTCCGCCTCCCAGGTTTGAGCGATTCTCCTGCCTCAGCCTCCTCAGTAGCTGGAACTACAGGCACGTGCCACCATGCCCGGCTAATTTTTTGTATTTTTAGTAGAGATGGGGTTTCACCGTGTTAGTCAGGATGGTCTCAATCTCCTGATCTCATGATCTGCCTGCCTTGGACTCACAAAGTGCTGGGATTACAGGCGTGAGCCAACCACTCCTGGCCTGGTTGTCTTTTATAAAGTTTTTTAATAAAGTTTATAAAGCAGCATTACCTGCTCAGGTGGACATTTTGATCCAGATCGGTGGCCTCCCTCCCCCACACCGACATTCTTAGTCATGTTGTGCTTTTCATTCGCATTGGTAATCACTCTTTCCTTTTGCATTTCTTGTTCTCTCCTGCTCTCTGCATTTAGCCATCCTTCTCTTTACTTACAGGAGGCTGCCTTAACACCCCCCATAATCGTACTTAATACTCTGCAAATTAATAGCTGTTTTTTCACAATCTGCCTCTCTCTAGATACATAGATAGTTTTTGGCACCACTCATTGCCTCTCCCAGTTCTGCACATCCAATGTACAAGGTACGCTCACTGAATTTAAGATCTCAGTTCATAAAAGTACAATGCATGGAGAAACCATCAGTGACAGCAAAACAAGGTCCCTCAAGCTCCGTAGCTCGAGGCTCAGTAACAGATGAGAGCACAACATATCTTCGGGATAGAGTATTTACAAAACTACTTTAAAAGAATTGCATGTCATTAATCACAAGTTCTTAAAAATCAGTCTTTTCTTATTTGTTCTAATCTAGCTAAATGGCCCTGGAAATACAGTCCGTGGTTTGCTCGATAAATGCAAGTAGAAAATCATAATGTTCTCATCCAATTTCCAACTCATACATCGTGTTATGGATTTTTTTTTTCTGCTAGCATTTCTCCAGTCCACTAAATATTCCAGACATACAAGAGTCTTCATTTGATTCATTCTAATAACTTTTTTCATCAATATGACTTTTGAGAATGCACTGGTATAGCAAATTAAATATTATTTATGACTTTAATTTGTGTCCTATTTGGATTTTACATTCACAGGGCCAACTTGGCTATCATCATTATCATATTGTTTTAGACTACTCCTAAAATTAAAATCCACTCTCGTCTTTAAATGTTTTATTGTGCTTGTCGTTCTTGTTTTGTGCCGTACCGAACATGATTAATTCTGTTAGCCAAGTGCATATGGCCTGCCTGGCCACCATCCATTTCCTTCATCACGGCTGCCTGTGAGTGAGTACTTTATTATTACTTTTTTCATCTTTTCAATTACCAGATGTGCTTCCCCGTTCTCGGAGCTTCAGCACTGTCCAAATCCAAGCCTTTGCTGTGGCTTTTGAGTCCAGTGCAATCGACCCTGAGCCCAGCCTCCTCCCATGCCTTCCTTCCCCTTACCCACCACGCCAACCTCCCAGCTTCCCGTTAGCTGCTGGAACCCACCAAGCTCTTCCCTGCCTCTGGGCATTCCCACCTCCCCTTCCCTCTGCTGGTAACATTCTTCCTTCACTTTTCCCATGACCAGCTCCTTTTCCTCTTGCAGGTCTCCTCTTTGAGAGGTTTTCCTGTACCCTTCTCCAAATGAAGCACCGTCACCATCACCACCTCCCCCATTCTTCTGCATCAGGGGCCCTACCCTTTCTCCTCCTAGCATGTATCTCTGTTTGTAATATTTGTTCATTCATTACTTGTGTATTGTCTATCTCTCTGCTGTACCAGAGCAAAGATTTTGTCTGCCTTGTTCACTTCTGTGTGCCAGGGACTAGGACATACAGAAAGCTTAGGTCCCCTAAGGAGAGAGGGGAAGGGGTGGGGAGGAAAGGAGTTGGCAACAAAACATTCCAAATCAGAGGATGTCAGGACCCAGATATTCTTCAGAAATCTCCTCTGCCTCCCCATTCCCTTCCAGAATGTCTAGGGTAAGTAGAGAATGACAAACACTTGCCCAGACACTCTGGCGACTCCTGAACTGGAAAAAGTTAGTACCAAGGGAATAAGGGGGTCTTGGGGCTCCATGGCTCCTTTGGGGGATTTTTCTGGTGATAGAGTTAAAATGACACTGCACTGAGGGCTGACAACACCAGAAAGGGTTGTGGTCTCTCAATTTCCCATGAAGTACTTAGAAATAATCACGTGTAGATCTTGGCTTCTAAATACCATTCTGCACTAAAATGAACCAAGGTTCCTTAGAGAAATGACTGACCTCAGGGCTTGGACAGGAAAAACATATAAGATGAGCCAGGAATATTTTTCATGCCAAAGAAATAAGAAAGCATTCAAAGGATGATGGAAAGATCTTCAAAAATATGGATGCCAGTGTGAAAGAGTTCCCACTGGCCAAATCTGGGACGGGTAAGCAATGAAGTAAATAATAATCATAACGGATTACAACCCACTGAATAAAATAAATTATAATCCTTGGGTGCATTCTGATATAAAATAAATAAATAAATAAAACAGATTAGAAGTAAAAGACGGAATCACCTGGCAATCAGAAATCCAGGCACACTTGCCTTTAAATGCCAGTTCTGCTGAGCAGGAGCTGGACATCCTGATGAGGAGTTGCAGCAGCTCTCTACCCGTCTGTTCATGAGACAACACCGGCACCTTGCTCACAGGCTGCCTTGAGAAATAAATGAGTGGATCACCATAATGGAAGCACTAAGCACAGTGCTTAGCACCTGGGAAACACACATGACCGTCGCCAGTCTTGTCGTTATCATGATTATTCTTCTTACTGCCCTGGACACTGACAGAAAATAACTAAATCACCCACACGAACCATCTCACTCCATTCCAAACAATTTGCATTATTACTATTATACAAATAATTCAGTAGAGGCCACAGCTGAGACATTCACAACAGGACTTCTGAGGTGTTCTAAGAAGCTCTGTTCTAGGTTCTAGGAGAATCTTCAGCTCTCGCCTGGATTCTTCTATGTCTCCCTACAGTAAAATGCAATGTCAGCCCAGTGCCTAGGGGACTGACTTATTGTTCCTATAAATCCTTTCCTTCCAAATTGGGCCCTCTCAGAGTGAGCAGCCAGGAGCATCATAACCAGCTAAATGAGGCAGGAACAGAGCTAAGCCTGAAGTCCCCACGCCCCTCAAAAGCAATGGTTCCTGGTAGTTGCCTGGCACTTCCACCCAACAAGGAACCATCTCCCCTTGGTTTTGTTTACCTCATTAAAGAGTATGCAGGGAACTTCAGAGAAGGAAGCTGTGGCTTCTGAGAGTTTCATAACTTGCCCAAAATCACACAGTGGACCAGAAACAAGTTCAGTTCCACTCTTAGAAAATCCTGCCTTTGATATGATTAAGTCCTTACAGAAACTGTACACACCAAGGACTATGTTTGGGTCCTTTGAAGACAGCACTGGGGCTTGCCCTGAGCCATACAGAGAATAGGTGGCAAAACCAGCTGTGTTGAGCCTGGGGTCCTCCAAAACACAGGCAGAGCCCAGAGGGGCCTTGACAGAGAAGCAGGTGCAGGATGGAGGCAGACCCAGGGTTTTGGCTTATGGAGACAAGGAAAAGCAAAGTGACTGAGCAGGTTGCATGGGGCCAGGACTTTTGGCCAAATGAAAAGGATTTTCCTTTTTGAAGAATGACCTGAATTCTGATGGGCCTGGGTTAAACTAATAGCTCCTACATTTAGGATTATATTACCTTGGACAAGCTACTTAACCTCAGTTAGCCTGTGTTTCTCCATTCATCAAATGGGCTTGTATTAATCCCACCAACTTGGTGAATGTTACCCTGTCCCTTCTCGTCCTTTGCACTAAAGACCACAGTTAGACATGGAGAAAATAACTAAATCACCTACACGAACCATTTCACTCCATTCCAAACAATTTGCATTATTACTATTATACAAATAATTCAGTAGAGGCCACAGAGGTTGCAGGCTGCAGCCAATAAGAACAATAATGAGATTATTATGTTCTAAATTACTTATTTATTTTAGCTTCTTTGGAAATCAGAATGCATCTTAGAGGTGACATTCTTACAATCAAGTGGCAGAATTTTTTTCTTTCTTGGTGCATAGAATAAGCAACACAGCTAACAATAGACGATACCTTAGATATGAGAAAATATGGTAATGATTATTAAAATTTTCTTAATACTTTCTATGTGCAAGGTACTATGCTGAGTGTTTAATGGGCATCATCTAATTTGATGGTCTATGAGATAAATTCAATTAGAGTCACTTCACCAATTGATATGGTTTGGCTCTGTGTCCCCACCCAAATCTCATCTTGAGTCATAATCCCCATGTGTCAAGGAAGGGATCTGGTGGGAGATGACTGGATCATGGGGGCAGTTTCCCCCATGCTGTTCTTGCGATAGTGAGTGAGTTCTCACAAGAGTTGATGGTTTTAAGGCGTGGCACTTCCTTGCTCTCTCTCTGTTTCTCTCTCTCTCTCATCTGCCACTGTGTGAGACATGCCTTGCTCCCCCTTTGTCTTCTGCCATGATTGTAAGTTTACTGAGGTCTCCCTAGCCATGCAGAACTGTGAGTCAATTAAACCTCTTTTCTTTATAAATTGCCCAGTCTCAAGTAGTTCTTTACAACTGTGTGAAAATGGACTAATATACCGATGAAGAAACTAAAGGACAAGATTATTAAGTAGCTTACACGAAGTCACATACCTAGTGTATCAGTCAGGATTGTTCAGAGAATCGAACAAATTAGATAGATAGATAGAACGATAGAGAGATAATAGATAGCAATTTTACATAATCTATTTATAAATCTATATATTAGGTATACTTTATATATACATATATAGACACCTGTATTAGCCCATTCTCATGCTGCTATAAAGAACTGCCCATGTCTGGATAAGTTATTTTTAAAAAGAGGTTTAATTGACTCACAGTTCTACAGGGCTGGGGAAGCTTCTGGAAACTTAAAATCGTGGTGGAAGGGGAAGCAAACATATCCTTCTTCACATGGAGACAAGAAGGAGAAGAATGAGAGACAAGCAAATGCGGAAGCCCCTTATAAACCATCAGATCTCGTGAGAATTTACGCACTATCACAAGAATAAAAGGACGGGGGAAGCTGCCCCTATGATTCAATTACCTTCCACCAGGTCCCACCCACAACACCCAGGGCTTATAGGAACTACAATTCAAGATGAGATTTGGGTGAGGACACAGCCAAACCATATCAATACCCCAAAATACGTACATAGATTTATTATTTATCAAGATATTTGTTATATATAGATTTATTTTACATATAAAATAAATATATACAGAACCTCTCCAGTTCCAAAAACATGTTATATACTCTCTCTCACTCTCACTCTCTCTCTAGATCTTTCTAGATCTCTCTCTATAGATACATCTATAGATCTAGAGAGAGTGTGCATGTGAGAGAAAGACAGAGTACATAGCATGTTTTTGGAACTGGAGAGGTAAATATCAGAAGAAACTATCAAAATAGTTGAAAGTGTTTGCTTCGTGGATCAGGAATCAAGAGAAGGAAGTTCAAACACAGGGCTGGTGTTTTTCACTATGTAGAACATATAGAACAATTTGATTTTAAACTGCGTATATGTATCACAACAATAAAAATTAAATTAGCGTTAAAAAAAGAAAGCAAGCTTCCAGCACAGTGAGAATCTGGGGGACTGACCACCAGTTTACTTTCTCTAACTCTTCCTTCAAAATCTCTCTGCTCCAGTTTAACAAGCCTCTTCCACCCTGGTGCCTCTGTCTTCTCACCTAGAGAATGGGACTGCAGAGCTGCCTGGAATGCCAGCAAGTGGACCCACGTGGCAAAGTACTTTCTGATCTTTCTCTCCCTTACAGGTCATCATAGTAAATGTGTTGTGCCCTAATCAGAAGCGAAGGATACAGAAAACCAGGTATGATGTGGCCTCTGCTGGCCTCTCCAAGGACATCTCACGCCACTCTCCCCAACCCTGATACTGGCCTGCCAAGCTCTTTCCCAGCTCAGGGCCTTGGCAGGCTCTTCCCACTGCTTTGGACATTGTCCCCATTCCCGCATCCCCTGTAGCTGGTTTTGCCTCCTGCTGCAAATTTAATTTGCAGGTATGGCCTTCCTGCAGAGGTGTGGCCATCCCTAACCAAACTAATTAGGCCCTCATTCCATGTTCTCCTCTCCCTTCTCAAAACATAACAGTATCACATTTTAAATGTGATTTACTTGTTTGTTGTCTATTGTTACTCAATAGATTGTAAGTCCCATGTGGGATAGGAGCAAGTTCATTTTATTTTTAAATTTTGCGTAGCACGTGGCAAACAACAGGCCCTCAACTGAATGAATGAGAGGAGAATGGTGGCAGCTAAATGTCACAAGAGGCCACTGTGTTTACGCCAAGCCCCTATATGCTTTAGTTCGTTTTGACCAGGTCTCCCCTTGACTGAGTCCCCAGCATAAAAGTCTCTAGTTTAGGCATTAACATGGAAGCATGACATCAATTATTTGCAGTGTCCTGGAGTTCATAGCAGTTAACACTTTACATACAGCATGGCTATGGTCTGATGCCTGTGTCCTCCCAAAATCCGTATGTTGAAATCCTAACTCACAAGGTGGCATTAGCAGGTGGAATCTTTGTGAGGTGATTAGATCTTGAGAGTAGAGCCCTCACGACTGGAATTAGTGCCCTTACAAAAGACCCCAGAGAGCTAGCGTGCCTCTTCGATGGTGGGACACAGCAAGAAGGTGCCGTCTATGTATGAACTGGGAAGCAGGACGTCACCAGACACCAAATCTGACCAGTGCCTTGTCCTTGGACTTCCAAGCCTCCTGAACTGTGAGAAGTAAATGCTTGTTGTTTATAAGTCACCCAGCCTATGATATTTTGTCATAGCAGGGCCCACGTGAACCAAAACAAGTACTCACTCTAGGCCAGATCCCGTTCCAAGCAATTTACACACAGAAACTCACTGGATTCTCATCACAGCTCTACTAAGTGGGTGGAGTTTTTAATCCCCATTTTACAGATGAGAAAACTGAGACAACAGAGAGCCTAAGCAAGTTTCCCAATCCACGCAGTTGGTATGTCAGGATGCAGACCCAGGGACTGGCTCCAGAGTCTACAGTCAACCACTGCACGACGTCCACGAGAACAACAAAGTCAGGTACGAAACATGATGTAGCTTGCCTTGTGAAACGCACTCACTGCCATTACAAGCCCTCACTGTGTGCTAGACACACACCTGGGCACTTTTCATATTTGTCTCCTTAGTCCTTTAACACTGCCATCAGATCAAACGATCATTCCCGCTTACAGCTGCCAAAATCCCCGGGGTCTCTTGGCAGGTGAGTTGAGAGCTGCCATTTGAACCCAGGATTCCCTGCCTTGAAAGCTCATATGCGTTTTCTGCTGCTTCTTGTGCTTTTGTGCCAGAAGAAGAGGAGTTGGAGGGTTGAGCAGAGTGAAAGAAAAAGAAAAATCAGCCAGTGTCTCCACTAAACATTTCTAATGGCAGGGAGTTAAGTAATGGAGTACATCCCACACCTAATGACAGTCACTCCAGCTTGGAAGGAGAAAGCCATTATACCTCCTTCTAAGAAGAGACGTCAGCATAATTGAAGTGACAATTCTTGTAATCCTCAGATAATAAAGATTATTTTGAAATGAAAATCTTTTTCCGTTTTTCTTTTCTTTCCTTTTTCTTTTTTTATTTACCTACTTGCAAAGACATTTTTCTTTTCAAAGGAAGGTCATTGAGGTCTCCCTCGACGGAAGCCCCACATTCTTTCTGAGCGGGTAAGTCCACCTTGATCGTCCGTGCTCTGATGCTGGGTGGCTTTGATTCCAGGGGTTGCAGGGGTGTGGCTGGAGGGTGGATATAGGATTCAGAGCCATGCTGATAACATGGCAAGTTTTCCAGGAACGAGAGACGAGGTGACCTACCGGGTCTCTCTCCATCAGCCTCAGAGACCACGGGCAGTGGTGGAGGAGAAGGAAATTCATCTCCGGAAACTGCTCTCCCGGAGGCCACCTGAAGTCGAAGACAAGAAGTGAGATTCAGAAGCCGCTCCAGGGTCACACTGTCTGTCTCTGGATCTTAGGGAAGGAGCTGCCCCTCGCAGTCTCACCTGCGAATCCACTCTATCTCCTCTATCTTCTGTCAGCTGTGTGGCTTGTACTCACCTTCCTGAAATTTCTTTCCCCTTCCCCTGACTAGAATTTTCTGCTTCTATCAATATCTGGGAACTTGAGGGAAGGGGTCATATATTTTTATCTTCTGTTACCAGTAGAATTGTGCCCCCACCAAAAAGACATTAAAATCCTAACTCCCAGCGCCTGCGAATGTGACTACATTTGTAAATAAGGTCCTTGCAGATATAAATAGTTATGATGTGGTCCTACTGGACTAGGCTAGGAGCTAATCCAATAAGACTGCTATCAGAATAAAAGGGGATATCTGGACACAGTCGGGCACACAGGGAACACACCCTGTGAAGAGCAGAGTTCTGCAGCCACAAGCCAAGGAGCTACCAGAAGCTCAGAGGGAGGCCTGGAACGGAGCCTCCCCAGTGCCTTCAGAAGGAGCACAGCCTTGCCCACACACTGACTCATGCGTCCAGACTGCAGCCCTGGGAGGCAAGAAACCTGCTGTTTAAGCTGCTGTTTTGCAGCCCTGTGTTATGGCAGGCCTGGGAAACTAATACAATGGGTCATGTTATTTGTCTCAATTTCACAGATGGATAAGTTGAGGCTCCGACAAAGGGAGTCACCCAAAACCTCATGGCAGGTTAGAGAGAGTGGGACTGAACTCAGCTCAGGCTGACCCAGGGCCCCAGGGACCGAGGCTGTGGGAACCTGGTTTCTGGCTAGGACTTCGCAAACGGCCTCAGGAGCACAGCTCGGAGACTCCCTGCAGCTGAGCCCCTCTGGGGGAGAAGAGGCCGTGGAGCTGCTGTCCTCTCTGATGGGTGGGACATAAGCCTCAGGGCCAGCCTCATGCTTCCCGTGATCTTGTGCTCTTCACCTGCCTTGCTCAGGAAAGCTAGGGCCCGTCTATTAATTCCTCCTGTTAGACTAGTCCCCGTTAGAAACATGAACCCAAATGTGGGACTTTCTAATCTTTGTGGGACACTTCAGGGTCTGCTAAGAACCAGGCCCTCTCTGCAGTCACACACAGCAGCAACGAGAGCAAGACCTGGGGGTGGGTTTTCTTCCAACCTGGGGGCGGGTTTTCTTCCACGTGGTTGAAAACAGTTCCATCTCAGTGGCTGGGGCAGCCAGGGCTAGGCGGAACTAGAGGACCTCTCTCCAAAACACAGACGAAGGGCTGGGGGAACCCGTTTCAAGGACCGTAAAGTCCTATCCAGGCACTGGTGCCTGCCTTGGCTTTAAAACAGCCTCCTCCTTGTCACCTGTGCATCTTACCTGCACAAACAGCACCATGAACCCAACGTGTCCCCACCCCTCGCACACCAGCCCTGCACACTCCCCCCACATCTCTACACCATCCTGAAGAGATGTCATCTTGTCCTCTCATGGTTCCTAGCTGAGCCAAGTCACAATGGCGTTCAGAAGGCAGTTCCGGCCTCATGAGGAGAAAGGAGACACTTGGTGGGGTAGAATGAGCACAGGGCAAGCAGCCCAGAAAGCCACATTCCCATCCTGTCCCCACCTGCCACGATTTAGCTCTGTGCGCCTTGCCTCCACCCCACCTCTTCTTCTGACCAACATCTAAACCTCCTTCAAGATTTAGCTCAAGCCTTGCCCTTGCAAAACCTTCCAGGCCTCGCCACCATGCACAGCCTGGGCAGGCTGCCCACAGGCCCCATGTGCCCTTGGCACACTTACCCCCTGTATTATCAGTGTCTTGGTGCTGTTTGCCAACCTGACTGTGGGCTGCTGAGTTGGGGGGGGCCTGCAAATTGCCAGTCTATGCTGATGTATTAGAAGTGACCCAAGGGGCAGTCCACGAGCTGGCAGAGGACTTTGCCTGCATGGTGGCCTGAACTCCATCCCTCATTATTCGGTACTTGGGTAGGGTTGGGCAGTACCTGGGAGAGTCACATTATAATCGGGGGCACTGGCCATAGGGCAGGCTGCCTGGGTTCAAACTGTACCTCTGCTACTTCGTCGTTGTGTAGAACCTTGAGCATGATGCTTAAAAGCCCTGTGCCTCAACTTCCTCGTCCATAAAATGGGAAGACTACAAGTGACTCTTACAGAAATTATGTGGGTCAAATCTACATAAAGCACTTGGAAAAAGGTCAGGCACACAGTGAGTGCTCAGTAAATGGCAACTTTTCTTCTCATTGTTGACCCATCTCTCTTTCCAACATCTGGTACATAAGTCAAAGGCAAATGATCTTACTACAGCAGAAGAGTCTCCTTGTTTATAAAACAAGGGGATTAAATGAACCGATCATCAACCTCTCTTCCATTCTGTTTTCTGATTCGGAGGTGCATTTCAGACTGCCATGCAAAGTCCTCCTCCAGTCCCCAGGATTGTCCCCTTCCAGCACCAAACCAACACCCTAGCATGCAGAGACAAGGAGGCCACAGTGCAGGAAGGGACAACTCCTGCCAGCAGACAAGCAGAAGCATTTGTGCTGAGGTTTACACTGTTCGTAGAAGCCTTGCAGGCTGGTCTGTTTCACGACATCCAGGTAGGCATTTTGTTTATGCCCAGAAACCTGAATGGTGACAATTAGTTTCCAGCTCTGTAACACTGTCCCCTTCAACCAGTCAGGTCCCACTCTCCCTGCTCATTACGGTGAAACTCTTGTTAGTGGCTTTGCAAGTTGGGGGACGGGAAATCATCAGAAGCGGGTGGGTGAGCTCCCGCAAGTGTAGACGTCTCACTTCCTCCCAAGGCAGCCCACGGCCCCCTCCTCTCCACCTCCCTCATGCCAAGCTTACCTCCTCTCCCTGGGCAGGTGGGGCAAATGCTTATCATCTGCCTAATTGTGGAACATGATAATATGCTAGATTTCAAAATAATTAGGCTGATGGTAATGAGGGTTTGATGGTTTCTGCACAATTAGACGGATGGACACAAACACTTTGTTTTTAACCTATGCTGGGGCTAATGACCTCAAGTGGGAATATGGCAGTGCTGCATTTTAAAAGGAGGAAAAAAATACCCTGGGAACCTCAAAGAAAATAAATCACAGGGCAGTCTCCTTCCCACAGGTTCGTTGCTCTGGATACCTGACCAGATGTTCCCCAGACATCCATAATGAGGGATTTCAGGCCAAGGGGGACGTGGCGTCAGAGGAGCTAGCTCGCTCTGGGTTTGAATCCTTTCTGCTGCACCTTTTGCTCTGCAACATGGTGCAAGCCACTTATCCTTGCAGAGTTTCAGGTTTTCATCCATAAAGTGGGGATGATAACATCTACTGTGCAGGGCTCTTGTGAGTTCCTGGCACCCAGTAAATGTGTGATAAAGATTTGGTGGAAGCCTGGCGCAGTGGCTCACGCCTGTAATCCCAGCACCTTGGTTGGGGGCGGATCATGAGGTTGAGAGTTCGAGACCAGCCTGGCCAACATGGGGAAACCCTGTCTCTACTAAAGATACAAAAAATTAGCTAAGCGTTGTGGCACACACCTATAATCCCAGCTACTGGGGAGGCTGAGGCAGGAGAATCACTTGAACCCGGGAGGTGGAGGTTGCAGTGAGCTGAGATTGTGCCATTGCATTCCAGTCTGGGTGACAGGACAAGACTCTGTCTCAAAACAAACAAACAAACAAACAAAAAAACCAGTGGAATAGGAGGAACAGGGCAAGCTCAGAGCAAAAGAATCAAGAGGCCAGAGCATGGCAGAGCCAGATACGGGCAGCGAGAACTTTTCAACGGCCGAGTAGAATTGGCATCATCAAAGGTTCAGGTAACATTGGCTGTTTAGAAATTCCCTTTAAAAAAAAAAAAAAGGAGGGGGAAAAAAAAAAACCCAGAAACAACCAGTTTAATTGAGGCTTAGAGTCACAGTTCCACCATTACAGAACCATGGGGCTTGAGAAAACTGCCTTCCTCTCTGCGAGCCTCAGCTGTCCTGTGCATTCAGCTGAAGCCTATATCCATCTCACCTGTCAATGCATGGGGACCAAGGTCTGCAAGGTCAGACTAGGGGGTAAGGCCCTAGAAACCCCATGAATGCATCAGAGCCATCAGACAACATGGCAGTTATGAGTGGGTACCCATGGACTGTTATCTCAAGGCAGGTGACAGAGCAAGTTGGGAGAAAATGACCTCAGGGCATGGGCAGGTGGACGGTATTTAGTGGGGGGAGTTATTCACCCAACACACATCTTCTGGGCTGTTGGTCTATTCAGGACCCAGCGTTCGTGCTTGAAAGAAAGAAATAACGTTCAGCTCCTGCCAGGTGAGTTGTCACAGCACAAAGTGACAGGCCATTTAAGTGAAGTTTGGAGGGGGCATAAAGGACAGAATGGCCAACTCTGCCTGGACAAGCCAGGGAAGGCTTCCTAGAAAGACTCAGCCTAGGCCTTGAAGGATGGATTGATGTGGCCTTGCACCAAGCTCGGGGAGTCAAGATTAAAATTCCAACGTACCGTGCATGTGAGTGACCCAGGGAAATACATTTCTCCTTAATTCCTGGAGAGAAAACTAAAAACTTTCTTGACAACTGCAATTGAGGCAGTTTTCTCTGCCTCACAATTTTGTATGGCTAGGCTGCTCCGGCAACCTCTACCAAGTTGTCTACCTGTCCTCACCCTCCTTCACTGCCACTCTGTCACCAGGCTAAGTCTGGTCGGGAGTCACCAACACCAAGAGGGAAGGCACGGCACCCGAGGAGTGTGGTTGGTCAGCACCAGGGACAGAGACATGGCCGTCGCATGCGTCAGTCACCCAGCATGCAGCTCGTATCTAGACCCCCACTGGGGCTTTTATGACCTGTCCTCCGAATCCATATTCAGGGCCACTTTCTCCTCTTATGACATTTTGTGGCACTATTAGCAAACCAGGTGCCAAGTTTTGCTGGATTCAATTCAATGTTTCAGCACTGCACTTGGAGACTTTTTCCAGGCGCCATTTTCCTCCAAACTGACAGGAGCCCCACAGACGCCAGGTATTCTGACACCCTCTGTGAGTGTGGGAGTAGGAGGCTGGAGCCCACTGGGCTCTGATCCTGGGGCCAGAGACAGAAGAAGGGCAGATGTTTAATTGAAGGCAAGGTTCTCAGGACTCCCATGAGCCTCACCTGAGTCCCAGGCTGATGCTTCCTGCAATCCCTCCTTATAGGAGAGAAGCCCACGGGGCCTTGCTCTGATTGGCTCTGACTCCTTTCTGGCCCTGGGGAGCTACCCCGCTCCCCTAGGAAGCTAGTCCAAATACCAGAAAGGAGGATCCGCTCACATTTCCGTTAATGGGAGCGAGGGGAATCCTGGTGATGACGAAAAGTGTCCATCAGTCCAGTCCAGTCCAGTTTAGTCCCCCAGCCCAAAAGTCAGAGCCTGTGGTGCTCAGCCTGTTGGTGCCACTTTCCTGGTTAGCCACTGTCGCTCCATGAGCCACACCGAACAAAGACTTATGCACTGGGCTCATGACACCTGCCTGTCTCACAGGGTGGTTGGGCAGATCATGGAACCTTACTGGCCCTCCACCCACACTTCTTCATCCCTGTATGCCCTGCTGGACAGAGCAGCCGCATGACATTCCTGAAGTGTCCACTCATTTTAAATTTGGGGCACTTTGCTTTGCTATCAGTAATTACTCAGTGCATGTTAGCCACTCGTATTGTCATTAGGGCACCTGCTATGCACCAGGCGCTGTGCTAAACATTAGAACTTTAATGGTGGACATGGGAATCCCACTGTCAGCCATCAAATGTCTATATTTTATGATAAGTATTTGCTGACCCATGGTTTCACCCAATAAACAATGGCTTCTCAATGTGCCAGCACCACGGTGCAGCACCACAGCTCACCCACAGGAGGCGCTCCATCTTAGCCAAGTGAATAAAGACAATGGAAAATATTGTGAAAATACTGTAAAGTGCCAAAAGAATGTGAATTGTTATTAACAGGAGAAACACAAAATGTCCTAGTCATTCTGCCACAGATATGAAAATCAGAAGAAACAGCAGAAAGATGGAAAATCCACTTATGTTTCAGTGAATACAGTGGTGCCCAACCTTTGTGGCTCCAGGGAACAGTTTCATGCAAGACAATTTTTCCATGGACCAGTGAGGTGATGGGGAAGGGGATGGTTTCAGGATGAAACTGTTCCACTCAAATTATCAGGCATTAGTTAGATTCTTATAAGGAGCACGCAACCTAGATCCCTCACATGCGCTGTTCACAATAGGGTTTGTGCTCCTAGGAAAATTTTTTTTTTTTTTTTTTTTGAGACCAAGTCTCGCACTGTCACTCAGGCTGGAGTGCAATGGTGCGATCTCGGCTCACTGGAACCTCTGTCTCCCAGGTTCAAGCGATTCTCCTGCCTCAGCCTCTCCAGTAGCTGGGATTACAGGCACCTGCCACCACACCTGGCTAATTTTTTGTATTTTTAGTAGGGACGGGGTTTCACTATGTTGGCCAGGCTGGTCTCAAATCCCTGACCTTGTGATCCGCCCGCCTCTGCCTTGCAAAGTGCTGGGGTACAGGCATGAGCCACTGCACCTGGCCAGCTCCTATGAGAATCTTCTGCCGTCGCTGATCTGACAGGAGGCAAAGCTCAGGCGTTAATCCCCTGCCGCTCACTTCCTGCTGTGCAGCCCGGTTCTTAACAGGGCACCCACCAGTACCAGTCCCTGGCCCAGGGGTTGAGGACCCCCCGAGTTAATGGAACCCAGGGGAATCCTGGTAATGACGAAAAGTGTAATCCAATAAGATTGTAAGTGTTGTGGGAGCTCAGAGAAGGAAGAGGTCCTCTTTTAGCTGGGCTGGTCAGAGCCTCTTATGGTAGAGGGGGTATTTCAGCTGGGACATGGAGAGATGGGCCAGAGGGGTAGTGGCACTGGCACTGGCAGGGCTGAAGGAACGGATGAGAGGCAAGGACTGGTTGGGTTTGACCAGATCAGATCTTCAACACATTGGCTGAATTTCTAACATTGGCTGTTTAGAAATTCCCTTTAAAAAAAAAAAAAAAAAAAAAAAAAAAAAAAAAAAAAAAAAAAAAAAAAACAGAAACAACCAGTTTAATTGAGGCTTAGATTAGAGTCACAGTTCCACCATTATAGAACCTGCTGTCCCCATGGTACTGACAAGGCCACTGAGGCTCAGAAGACCCATAACAGCCCAGGAAGTGGGTACAGGACCCACACCCCATCCGTCTGAGCCCAAAGCCTCCACCCTTAACCCTTTTCCCAGGCCCTTCTGGAATCAGGAGCTACAAAGGAACACAGGAATCTCTCTTTAATCAGTTCCTGAACAAGATTCAGGTGCAGAAGCAGAGCTCTGGGTGGACCCACACGTTCCAAATGGGGAGGGAGGATGAGGTTATAGGCAAAGGACAGACCACAGTGGCCCTTGGAAGATGAACTTTAATCTGAAGGGAGCCACAGAAGGCTTTAGAGTGGAAAAGTGGCACCATCCTTGCCGTGAAGGTAAGATGAAAGATAGATTGGAGGAGGAGAGAAACTGGAAGCAAGAAGCCCTCCTGGGAAACTGTTGGAATCATCCGGTCATCGAGTAATGACAGCCTAAACCAGGGCAGAGGTAGCAGTGATAGAAAGAGGGGGATGGAACTGAAAAATATGATGGAATAGAATTGGCAGGACTCACAACTGATTGGATGTGGGGGAATGAAGCCAGTCAAAGATGACTTATTCAAGATGCCGTTGGTGTTTTTAATATAAAATATAAATATGAACACACACTATCATATATTCTTTAATACTTATCTGATTTGAAGAAATAGCCCCCTATCTCTCAGCTCCCAAAGACTTAGGATGACTCAAGACAATATTAATAATGATGTATTTTATAGTATATGAACTTTGCCATCTGTGGTAGAGGCATCAAAAAGTCAATATGAGTAAATTGACAAGCTTGTCAATGAATGAAATTAATTTTCTTTTTCTGCTGCATCGCTAAACATAATTTCAGAATGTCATGGTAATATTCACTGTCCATTATCATGGCTGTGCGACAGAGACAGTCAAGTTAAAATATGCAAAGAAATGGCTTTATCATAGCATCTAATGCACAAGAAGCACACGCACCCACTGAAACAGGCATTTGCTCCAGGGAGTACACAGCCCCTAATTTCTTGTCTCAGAATTTGTCAGATTTGCAGCTGAGAGACCTCTGCCCTTTGAACGTGGGAAAATGGATTTTAACATGTTGCCCAGTTTTAACCTACACCCAAATGTTCTCTAGTAGAACAGATGGTCAGGCCTAGGATGAGACCTTAGGGATCAGAAAGTCTAGCCTCCTAGTTTGAAAAACAGGGAGAAAGAGGCTTACAGAGGATGCCACACAGCAGAGCTGGGATTTGAACCCAGGCTTCCCAATTCTGGAATCTGGTCAGCATCAGCAGGCCCTTCTGCTGAGGAGGAGATGGGAGAAGGGCTGCCTAGAGGGTGTGGCCACTGGCTATGGAAAGAAAGCAGAGATCAGCTTGATTAGCCCAGAAGAACATGTGGGCAAGAATGCCAGCTCATTGGTGCAGTCAACCAGTCATTGAGCAGGTGCTAGGGACAAACAGTGCTTTAAGCTTCGGGGGCTCAGCAGAGAACGAAACACACAAAGCCTCTGCCCTCACAGAGTTTACAGTCCAGTGGGGGGAGACCAAAGTGTGTAGTGAATAAGTAAATAATCAAGGAAAATGTGGATTGTGATGAATGCTCTGAAGGAAATGAACAGGGTGACGAGGGAGAAGGGAGCTGGGAGGTGGCCTAGTGTGGATGAAAGGGACCTCCCTGAGGAAGGGACTCCCGGTGTCTGATCCTCTGAGCCACTCTTTGCAAACAAACAGAAAAGGAACAACAGGGGCCATTTCAGCTCCATCCTGTGTCCCCTTTGCAGAGTGTGAACTTGTTTAGACCTCTCAGCAGCCCAACGGGGTACGTCCTGCTGTCCCCATGGTACCGACAAGGCCACTGAGGCTCAGAAGACCCATAACATCCCAGGAAGTGGGTACAGGACCGACACCCCCTCCGTCTGAGCCCAAAGCCTCCACCCTTAACCCTGCGTCACAGGCAGTTTTGTTCAGTTCAGCATCTCTCGTTTGGGTTCTGCTTCTCTCTCTACTTGGAACTTTGCAGAAGGCAGGCCTCCTAAAACCCATCACAGCTATGAGGCAAGGGTTGATGGATTCCCTCAGGAGCCCACATTGCTTCAGAATCAATGTGGGCTGCAGAGCCTGGCAAAAGCCACCATGGTGGCCTTGCGATGTCATGAAAAGAAGGCTGAAGGTCAAGGCTTCAGTAAACCAGCGGCCCCTTCCATCATCTCTAAAATGAGAATAAAAACACTTACCCTGCCTATACCACAGGCTCTTGGGACAATGGAATGAATGGGAAAACGAATGAAAAACGTCAGTTTACACATCGCCTTCGCCACAGCACACTCTTGGGGGGCCAGTGTGTATCAACACCTGCACATATACCAAGAACTTTACTGCATCAGTGTCCTTATTCTGAAGATGGCCACATGGAGACTCGGAACAGTTAATTGATTCATCAGTGCTACGGGGAAAGCTAGAAATCGGGTCTTTCTGAAGTTAAAGCCCATGCTCCACCACCCAAGGAGAAATATCTTCATCCTTGGCCAAGGCAAACACGCTCCATGCCGCCTCTCTGCTGTAGCCGCTCACGGGGAATGGAGTCACAGAGCCTTCCCATAGGGGCTTCCTCGGGGTGCCCAAGCAGAACAAAGAGTGGCAATCGCTGAAGAGTGGATGCTTTAGATGAGGCACTTTTTTCCAAAACTGGAATCCTGCAGCTTCACACGCTCACACAGAAAGTTCGTTCCCCGGTTCTGGGCCACACCTAAATGGCTTTTCCTTTCCTTGCCGACAGAGGAAATTGCTTCGTGAAAGCCAGTGGCCTTTTTTATTTTCTCTCAATGGTTGGAAAGGTTTTTTGCCTTCCAGTTGACAACGTGGATGACAAAGATGGATTTTCTGAGCAAATATTTGTGTTGTTTGTGACCGTGTTTGTGAGGCACAGAGCAGGCAGCTGGATAATGGAGCCCCTTTGGGAGAGGAGCTGAGGACCAAGTTTTTTTGCACCTTGGTCCTTTTGGGCCATGCCACTAATTGGAACTTACTGTCCCATTAATGAGTTTTCTCTCCGGAGATTCGTGTGACCATTTCAACTCTAAAGTCCCTGCCTAATGGACTATTGAACAACAGAGAGCACACACGCTTCATCTCAGAGGCTCCCTGTTCAACATACAGCAGTCCCCAATTAACCCCGGGCTTAAAAACCAGAGTGGCAAGGTGACTCCCAGGCCAGCCCCTGGAAAAAGGCCTAAATTGGTATGATGTAATTGCTCTCCCACCCTGAAGAAGGCCAGTGTGGCCACCATCTGAGCAGTGGATGCTGAGCCCCTCGGTGGCCAAGAATCAATTTTTATCCTCAACATGCCACACTTGCATTTCTACTCATTAGGAGCCTGATGATGACCCCAGTGAGTGAGGCCCACAGGACCAGAGACTTCAAGCAGCTGCCTGGAGAATGGGTCTATGATAAAAGTGGGGTCAGCCAGAAAGGTCAGTCCCCAAGATGCCCAAGGGGGAGGCAGACAAACATGCTCTTCCCAACTGGAATGGGACAAGGATTTCTTCTTCTCCAGAACCTCCTTGTTTCACCTTGACTATAGCCTGCTGAGATTTGCAACACCTCCTATTCTACGTAAAATGTAAATCTGATTGCCAATGGCCCCTCCCTGCTCACAACCCTTCAATGGCTTCCTATTACCCTCTGAGTAAAATCCAAGCTTCTTAGGGTGTAATACAAGACCTCAATCTGCATCTCCAGTCTTACCTTCCTCCCCCATGTGCCTCCTCAGACTTGATCCCTAGAAATACCCAGTTGCTATGGGTTAGGGTTAGGATCCATGTACCTTTGTTGTTTTGCACCCTAAGCCCTGCTGCAGCTGCACCCCCTTCCCAAAAGTCCTTCTGCTCACTCCTTTCTGTCCTCCAGGCCTCACTGCAGATTTATTCCCTTGAAGAAAACTCGGATTGGGACCTCCACGCACCCCCATGGCTCTTACTGAAGTTCCCTCACTCTGTTCCCATAACAGCCTATGATGACCACAAACACAGCATTCATTGCAGAGACCTGACATTATTTGTTTGGGTGTCTTTCCCGGCTAGACCAGGGTTTTCCAACCTTGGTACTACCGATGTTTGGGGTCTGTTAGTTGTTTGTTGTGAAGAGACTTTCTGTGCATTGTAACAACTAAACATTTCTCCAGACATTGCCAGCAGAATGGCCCCCAGTTAAGCACGTCTGGGGCAGACCATAAGCTCCTGAGGATACACAGAGCAAGAGCCCATGGAGGTCAGAGATTCCTGAGAATGATCCCCACTGTCCTCCTCCCCAGCTGAGGTGTCCAGGAGCAAGGTGCCTCCCTCCCTGAACCTCAGTTTCCTCACCCATCGAATGGGGATAATGACGTGTGGCTTAGGGCTGCTGAGAGTAGCAGCCACGGGTAATGCTGACAGTCAATAGGCATTGCTCTATCATGCAACTGCACGTCTTACTTTTCTTTTTTTTTTTTTTTTTTTTTTTTTTTGCTTTTGAGACAGAGTCTTGCTCTGTTACCCAGGCTAGAGTGTAGTGGCATGATCTTGGCTCACTGCAACCACCTCCACCTCCTGGGTTCAAGTAATTCTCTTGCCTCAGCCTCCCCAGTAGCTAGGATTACAGATGTGCACCACCATGCCCAGCTAATTTTTGTATTTTTAGTAGAGACAGGGTTTTGCCATGTTGGCCAGTCTGGTCTCGAATTCTGACCTCAAGTAATCTGCCTGCCTCGGCCACCCAAAGTGCTGGGATTACAGATGTCTTACTTTAAACACGCAGGAAACAGTGCTAGATTCAGATTCACCTGACCCTTGTTGAGCCCTGCCATGTCCCAGACTTTCATGAGTGTCATCCCATTCAGTGCTCACCATGATTACTGTCAACATTTACAGGTAAGGAAACTGATGCCCCGGCATCGGCTGACTCACCCGAGACCTAAGTCGTCACCTGTTGAAGCTCAGGTTGGAACCCCATCTTCCAGATCCTAGACTGCTGGGGTCTCTTTCCTTTCCAGAACCTGGCAGATGCCCTCCCTCTTATGCCCAGCTCTCATCCCACCTTGTCTAGTGGCTCCTGTCCATCCTCAGGCCATGTCTTCATGCCACTTCCTGCAGGAGTCTGTGCTCATGGCACCTGCATTTCTCATGATCCTGTCTCCCATTCCTGCTAAGCCATAACCTCCAGGAGGGCTGATATAGAGATGAGTTTTGCCAGTTTGTCCAGAGCATGGTGCAGCACTGACACAAACCATGTATTGAATGCATGAATGAGTGAGGAATGAATAAAGAAAGGTAAGCTAATGGAACTGAACTCTAACCAGGACCATGGCACTCAGCATGCCAGAGAGAGTTTCCTCGGCTCTCAGAAGGTCTTTTCTATGCAGGTGATTCCAACCTCTTCCAGAGACACTGCCTCCTTACAGAAGCCCAACACACAACATTAAACAGGGATGATTATATAGCAGTGACACTCAAAGCTGCGTTTTTGTAGAAGGTGGCTCAAGCTCAGTGATGCATGGTCAAGCAGAGGCTGAGGCAAAGCCGTCATAGCCTAGTAGTCAGTGGATGTGGACTGAACGTTCACCTGAACGTTTGGGCCCCTGCCTTCGTCAAGTTCCTCCACTTCCCTGTGCACTCTGAACACCAGCTCTCCTACTGTTCCACCGTTCCCCAGACAATGCTGGTCCCTGACCGCTGCTTTCAAACCACTTGTCTGCTCATCCCTGTGGTTTCAGCCTCTGCCTAGATGTGGTGTTCTGGGAAGGCCATCCTTCCCTCCCGCTTGGACAATCCCCCATCGTGCCTGCATTTCCCCAGCACCCTTCTCCAGCTGCATCTCTGTCAAAAACCATCAAACCTATCTGGACGCACCCACCACCCAGGCGGTGGCGCACTCCTGTTATCCCAACACTTTGGGAGGCTGAAGCGGGTGGACCACCTGAGGTCAGGAGTTCGCGATCAGCCTGACTAACATAGTGAAACCCCGTCTCTACTAAATACAAAAACATTAGCCAGGCATAGTGGAGCATGCTTGTAATCCGAGCTACTTAGGAGGCTGAGACAGGAGAATCGCTTGTACCTGGGAGGCAGAGGTTGCAGTGAGCTGAGATCGCGCCATTGCACTCCAGCCTGGGCAACAAGAGAGAAACTCCGTCTCAAAAAACAAACAAAAACAAACACCCGTCAATGCTTAGCTCTTCCGCTGCAGCACCCGTAGTGCCTGGCACGTCACAGGTGCTCAGTAAACTCCTCCAAGATGGAGGAATGAATGCATTTTGCACAGGTACTCACGTCTGGGATGTGGTGGCCTGGTTCCCCTGAATGCTGAGTCTCTGTAAGTCCCCTGCTTATTCCATAATCACCAGGCAACCCCGTGATGAGGACTCCACATCTCTCATGAGGCCCCCCCATAGGAGAGAATATCTCAGTCATAACTCAGGAATTCTGAATGACACACTGTTTATAATTCTCACTGGAATTGAGCACATTGATTCTGGCTTCATTAAAATAAAACCAAGTACCATGGTGACTCCTTGCAAGGAATTGCCCACACATTTGCCCACTACCACCCTCTCTCCCAGGACAGATATTGAAATGGTCCCCCCTTTGTCTCCTCCCACCTCCCAAAAAAGAAGGGGGGTGGAGAAAAGAGAGGAAAAATCGACAGTAATCTTGCATCTGTCTCATCTCTTTGTAAAAGAAAAGCAGTATTTACTGAAAAATATTGTACAAAAGAATCTCTCCCCACAAGAAAAAAGATGTAATCATCTATTTAGTGAAAAAAAAAAAAAAATGCAGTTTCTTAAAAACACAGCCGTACTCTGCATATGGTCTGTTTAAATGCATTTTATTAAGAGTTATACTACTTAATGATGGCTTAAAGAATTGCTACATAAACAATACCATTTTAGCATAAGAGGGTTTGAATATTTCTAATTCAAGCCAGTAAAAACTCACTCTTCAGTGGTTTATGAAACTTGAATACGTTGATGTGGCAGCACTCAATTAATGTCAGGCCGTATGGATTTCAATCTGGCTTGAAATATATTTAAACAAATGAAGTAGATACAAATGTTGGCTCTTTGGCCAGCCAGGGCTAAAAAATCCATTTTCTATCCCATTTATAATAAGAACTAATTTGAATGTAATTTATCTAAAGCACAATGTTTCCTAATTTTTACATGCAACCATTACTTATAGTTTAAGTAATAGTTATATCCATGGATCTTAGTGCACTTAATTGAAAATGCATGTTATTAAAATCCAAGACTTAATCCTTCAAAAATAAAAGCATTATCCTAAAGAATAATTGAATACTCAGACTCAGAGCAAGGGGAGGGGGCGGCCAAAGCTTTCTTTAAAAAAAAAAAAAAAAACTCCCCTTTAAATACTGCACTTCTCTCTCTTTATGTGGTATTAGAATTATGTCAGAGTGAAATTAGCCACTCTCGACCCGTTATTTCAATTCAGATTACAACTGCCTCTCATCCAAGTGTCAGACTTGGCACCAGAGTCAAATCCGTCTGCCGAGGAATGACATGTCAAGGGTGACAGTGACAAATTGTCACTAAGTGAGGAATAACACATGACAGGGCATGTGTCCGTAATGAGGCATATGCATGCCAGTAAGCCTCAGGACGCGTGGGGCTGAGGGCGGAATGCTGGAAGCGCTCCGGATGCTGCGAGTTCTCATTAGGGCTCCGGGCCTCCTTGGATGGGAGTTTCCATCATTAAAATAAATAAATAATAAATAAGCTCCTAAGTGAACAACACATGGACAAAGGCCTATTCTGGTAAAGGAACAAAAACAGAAAAGAAAAAAAGAAATCCAAATGTTTGTAAATTTCTTCTTGAGGGCTTAAAATAAAATAAAGCTTTTCTTCCTGACCTCATCTTCCATCTTCATGATTTGTTTCATCCTTTCTTCCTTTAACTTCAACAAGATCAAGGAAACACAAACTCCAGAAGGAAATAATTCTTTCTCTGTGTGTTTGTACAAATATTTCCATGAGCACTTTGAGAGATGGTCCCATTTGCTAAGCGGGGGCTGTCACAGAGACATTTCACAAAGGTACCCCAAGAGTGAATTTCTCATTGGTCTCTAGTGAAAATAATGGCATTTTCACCCCAAGCAAAGAGCCAGCAACTGGGAGGAGGGTGTAGAGGCAGGTGAGATACACCATCATGAAAAATTAACTCAAGGCCACAAAATAGGAAGCATTCAGAAAGGAAGATAGAATCACCCATTGTTCTGTTTTGCTGTGCTTTGCTTTGTTTCATTTTGTTGTCTTTAATTTCCTGCGTGGGACCTCTGGAATTGTTGCTTGTCCCAATGAAGAAAAATATTTTTATACCCAAGTCACATGGATGCATAATGGAGTGCTGTTGCATTTTATTGGATAGATGGATAGCTGGATGGATGAATGGATAGGTAGACGGATGGGGGAATGGATAGCTGGATGGATGGGTGAATGGATAGGTAGATGGATGGGGAATAGATAGGTAGATAGATGAAGGATGGTTAGGTAGATGGATGGGGGATGGATAGGACAATGGATGGGGGAATTATAGATGAATAGGTGAAGGGATAGTTGGATGGATGGGTGGATGGATAGGGGGATGGATGGATAGGGGGATGGATGTATGGATGAATGGATGGATGGGTGGATGGATGGATGGATGGATACATGGATGGGAGGATGGGTAGTTGGATGGATAGGTGGAGGGATAGGTGGTTGGATAGGTGGATGGACAGATGGAGGGATAGTTAGATGGATAGGTGGATGGTAAGGGTAATGGATGGATGGATGGATGGATGGATGGATGGATGGATGGATAAATGGATGGCTATGTAGATAGATAGGGAATGGGTGGGTAGATAGATTGGGGGATGAATAGATGGATGCATAGGTGGATAAATAGTTGGATGTTATGGGTGGATGGATAGGGGGATGTATGGGGGAATTGGATGGATGGAACAAGAAGTTGGGAATGACATGGCCAGGTCTGTCTGCATGATTGCTCTGGCTTCAGTGTGCAAGCAAAGAGGAAGCAAGGTGATGAGATAATGGAAGCAAGGTGATGAGAGAGGCGTCTGCTGCAAACTCCCACCATTGAAATAATACAGCCCAAGAGAAAGTGCTGAAAGATATCAGGAGAAGTAAACAGGTTTAAGGGATGTTAGAAAGCAATAATCAACAGAAATGTGTTAACTAGCTGGATTTGTAAAGTGGAGAGAGAAATCCTAAGTGATTCCCAGGTTTCTGGTAGAATAGTAGAACTACTGACTACGACAGTAACACAAAGAGCAGGTTTTAGAAGACAGTGATAAACTGATCATTTGGAAAATGCTGAAATCTTGGGAAGGAATCTAGATTTGGGAGCCCTCAGCACATTGATAGGAATTCAAGCTGCAAGGGTAGAAGAGAGAACTCTGAAATCAAAGACTCTATTTTAGCAAAATTGGAGCAGACTCAAGGGGCAACATTTACACATTTCTATAGCACATGTTTTTTATGTGCAAATCTACATCTTTTAAGTTTTAAACACTAGTTTGTAATCTGCTTCTTTTCTCAATAAAAATATCTTGGACATTTTCATTTATCCTTTTTTTCCCACATCATTTAAAGGCTGTTTCAATTTATGAATATGTCATAAATTACTGAATATATCTCTTATGGTCAGGCATTTACATTATTTCTAGGTTTTCTTTATCATATGCATCTTCCTGTGATTTTGGTTCTAAATAACTGATCTTTGCAAGGGCTCCCAAGAGCTTAACTGTGATCAAAAGGAGGGTGAAGAGGAGACGTGAGATGCAGAGAGCCAAGGTGCTCTCAGTGAACATGCTGGGAACAAGAGGTCCAATGATGAGAGGTAATTTAGGGATCACACACCATCTGGGGTGAGAGGAAAGATGAAGATATCCAAGGTGGCTCTTCTAAGAATTCCTGTCTGCCTCTGCACCTCCACAAGTTTCATGGAGCCTCTCCAGAAAATTTCTTAATAAACTATTCATTTAAAAGTCACTTATTAAATTCAAGTCACAAATATCTATGTACTGCTTCTGCCTGGCCTAGATAGACCAGTTGACGTAAGCAACCTAAATATCTAGTGACTTAACACAATGGAGTTTACTTTTGCTCCTGCTAAACATCACAATGTCCATTGTGAATCTGCAGGGGACTCTGCTCCATAGCGTCCCTCAGGGATCCAAGCTGACAGATGCTGCACCACTGAACAGTTTCACCATCTGGAAGATTCTGCCTCTTTAGTTGCCATGGTAGAGGAAGAGAGATTAGAGAAACTCACATGGGCTTTCCACTACCCCTGCCCAGAAGTCTCAGACATCATTTCTTCTCACAGTCCATGGGCTAGAACTGACCACAGGATCCAACCTACCTGCCAGGAAGCTGAGAAATGTGGGAAGATGAATGGAATATTGAGTGAACTTTCCTGTCTCTATCTTAGATATAAATAGCATATCCAAGCTGCCTCCACCTGGGACAACAAAATAAGGTCACTCTTCCATTAAAGGCCCACTGTACAATGGCAAAAGATTAGAAATAGCCTAAATGTCTATCAAACGGAACTTATTAATTATATCACATCTGTCATAGAATATATTTTAATCACAAAGAGAAGGCATTGATATATTTCAAAAGAGAATGTCTCAATATGAAACAATTTCAAAATATGAAATGAAGAAATTATTACACAGAACAGAATGCACAGAATACTACCATTGGGCAGAAGGGGATATATTTGTGATTGAATATTTATGAATATTGAATTTTGAATATTTGTGAAATGTCTCTGATAGGACACACAGGCAGCTGGTGACATTGGTTGTCTTTAGGCAGAGGAGGAATGGCTGAGGCACGGGAGTAGATAGGACAATTTTCACTGCTATTCTTTCTATTTATTTATTTTGCTTATTTATTTATTTATTTATTTATTTATTTATTTATTTATTTGAGATGGAGTCTCGCTCTGTTACCCAGGTTGAAGTGCAATGGTACAATCTTGGCTCACTGCAACCTCCACTTCCCAGGCTCAATTCTCCAGCCTCAGCCTCCCAAGTAGCTGAGATAACAGGTATGTGCCACCACGCCTGGCTAATTTTCTTTTTTCCTTTTTTTTTTTTTTGAGACGGAGTCTTGCTGTCTCCCAGGCTGGAGTGCAGTGGCACAACTGTTGTTGTTGTTGTTTAGGTCTTTGAGTTTCAATATACCAATCCTGTATTTAGTCTGTTAAGTGAATACCTAAGTATTTCACTTTTTTCTGAAGCAGTTGTAAATGGTTTTGTGTTTTTTTGTTTGTTTGTTTTTGTTTTTTTGAGACAGAGTCTTGCTCTGTTGTCCAGGCTGGAGTGCAGTGGTGTGATCTCAGCCCACTGCCACCTCTGCCTCCCAGGTTCAAGCAATTCACCTGCCTCAGTCTCCCGAGTTGCTGGGATTACAGGTGTCCATCACCACACCCGGCGAATTTTTTTGTATTTTTACTAGAGACGGGGTTTCACTGTGTTGGCCAGGCTGGTCTCAAACTCCTGACCTCAGGTGATCCACCCACCTCACCCTCCCAAAGCACTGGGATTACAAGCATGAGCCACCGTGCCCGACCTATTTATTTACTTTTTTTGAGACATGGTCTCACTTTGTTACCCAGGCTGAAGTGCAGTGGTATGGACATGGCTCATTGCAGCCTCGACCTCCTATGCTCAAGCAATCCTCTCACCTCAGCCTCCTGAGTAGCTGAGACTACAGGCAGGCACCACTGCGTTTGGCTAATTTTTTTTTTTTAATGGGGTAATTTTTTTTTTTAATTTTTTTATAGAGATGGCGTCTCACCATCTTGCCCAGGCCGGTTTCAAACTCCTGGGCTCAAGTGATCCTCCCCCTCTACCTCCCAAAGTACTAGGATTACACGTGTGAGACATCACTCAGGCCTTTCCTATTTTTTAAATGTTGAACTTTGACCTATTTTTAAAAATAAATGCATAACCTATTCAAAAAAAAAAAATAAAATGATTTTGTAAAAATCTTTACTAATACTGACTTTGAGCCCCACGCACACCCATGGAGAAACTTACACACACACACCCCAGGAGTGTGCTGGTGTTACTGAGAAGTTCCAGTGTCCTGCCTCTCTGGGCCTCCTATAAAGCCACTCTGTCACAGGGGTGGCCGCCAATAGCCCTAAGGAGGCCACTTTTGTCCGGGAAGAGCCTTTCCCCCATGGTAGTGGCTGCTAACACTGCCCTCTGGCCTCAGGGAGGAGCCCCTGCCCTGATTCTCTCTGACACAGCCAAGACCAGGCTTGCATATCTTTCCATTCATCAGGGAAACCTCAAGCCTGACAAAGCAGACAGGACATTCTGTTTCTGGACAGGGGGACCCGGAGGCCACAGACCCTGCTGAACGCTGCTCCCACTTTCCAGCCCAGGGGCCACGCAAGCCACACCATGGGAGCCACCTCCAAGTCCAGGTCCCACATCCCATGAGACCCAGAGACAGAAAGTCCCCACCCAGCCTGAATTTCCTGTCCGAGGGTGGGCCTCTCTGTGGGACAACTGACAGTGAGACTAGCTGCTCCCAAGGAGGCATGGCCTTGCCCTCTGACCCCCGTAGGACAGGAGCCCCAGAATCCACGGGCCCAGCCTCGATACTTGGGCAGGTGCGCAAACGCATGAAGACCTGCGTGTAAGGCTGTCGCACCCAAGCAGTGGTGCAGTGGGGAGGAAGCCGATGCACAGAACATCCACGGCAGTGTGCGGAATCCTGCGCCAAGCTCAGCCCTGACAGGGGTGAGATTCCAGCAGAGAGCGCGGTTCATGGAGGCTCCAGTCCACTCACTAATTTCAAGTGTTTGGGGAAATCACAGAAAATTTGCTAAAGACAAATCCCAGACCTCCAATTGACCAACTGCTCCCCCTGCTCCTCTCCACTGAAGTCTAGTTCTCATGCAAATGTGTCCCCAGCCAGCCCAGCTCCTTCTGTCAGGCCCCCTCCCGGCACCAGCCCTCCCCAGGAGGTCATCCGGCAGCTCCAGGGAGGCTTCAGACATTAAAATCATGGTGGCCCCAGGCTGCCATTCCTCACCTCGGCAACAAGTGAGCCTTCAGAGGTCACAGATTTCTTTTATTTATTATTATTTTTTAAGATGGAGTCTTGCTCTTGTTGCTCAGGTTGGAGTGCAATGGCGTGATTTCGGCTCGCTGCCACCTCCGACTTCTGAGTTCAAGCGATTCTCCTGACTCAGCCTCCCAAGTTGCTGGGATTACAGGCGCCCGCCACGACACCCAGCTAATCTTTGTAATTTTAGTAGAGATGGGGTTTCACCATGTTGGCCAGGCTGGTCTCAAACTCCTGACGTCAGGTGATCCACCCGCCTCAGTCTCCCAAAGTGCTGGGATTACAGGCATGAGCCACCACCCCCGGCCTGGTTGCAGACTTCAATTGTGTTATAGTAGGGACTGTGAGTCCTTGGTCTGGCCACTGAGACCCCAAAGTGATCACAGAGGTCCCAACCCAGAGATTCCAGGGGCAGGAGGCTAATGCTGACTATGTCCTGGGCACTGGGAAAGAGCAGTGAGCATGACAAAGTCGCTCTGACCTACAGTTCCTGTTGAAGACACGCATGTGGAGCAAGAAGAGTAAAGAAAATGGTTACAAACCAGGATACACAGCACCCTAGAGTACAGATGACAAGAGCTGGCTGGGGAGAGCTTGGACAGAGCCGGTGCCCCTAAGGGGAGGGGACCGGTGTGACCCAGCCTGAGCCTCTGAGGGGAGAGGACCAGTATGGACATAGTCTGAGCCCCTGGGGGAGGGGACCAGTGTGGACACAGCCTGAGCCCCTGGGGGAGGGGACCAGTGTGGACACAGACTGAGCCCCTGGGGGAGGGGACCAGTGTGGACACATGCTGAGCCCCTGGGGGAGGGGACAAGTGTGGACACAGGCTGAGCCCCTGGGGGAGGGACCAGTGTGGACACAGGCTGAGTCCTGTGGGAAGGGGACCAGTGTAGACAGAGTCTGAGCCTCTGCAGGGAGGTGACTGAGGGCAGAAGGTAAGGAGATAAAGAAGGGCTTGGGTGCAGGGAGGGTAGGTAGTTATTCAGGCAAAGGGAGGAGTGTGTTTTACATGGGCCACAGAGGAAAGTGAGCTGGGCGTGTTACCACTGAGTTAGTAGTTGGACCCTGCACTGCCATCTGCGGAGGGCCGTGGTGGGTGTCTGGTGACCTTAGAGTGCTCAGAGAGGAGCCACCACGGGGAAGACCTGGGTGAGATTGAGAAAGGGCACTCTCCTGTACGTATTAGTCTGCCAGGGCTGCCGGCACACAGCACCACATGCTGAGCAGCTTAAGCAACAAAAATGCATTGCCTCACAGTTCTGGAGCCCAGATGTCTAAAATCAAGGTGTCGGCAGGGCTGGCTCCTTTGGAGCAATTTGAGGAAGAATCTTCCACTCCGCTCTCCTAGCTTCTGGTAGTCTCAGGTGTTCCTTGGCTTATAAATGACTAAATTCTCTTCTTATCTTCACATCCTCCTCCCTCTGTGTGTCCATGCCCAAATTTCCCCTTTTTACCAGGACACCAGCCATATTGGATTACAGGCCCCTCTAACAACCTCATTTTAACATGATTTCCAATGTAAAAAGCCAATCTCCAAATAAAGGCACATTCTGAGGTATTTGGGGGACATAATTCAATTCATAAAACTCGAACAACCACCAACAAATGTTGATTCTGCTCTTTCTCACATCTAAGTGACTAGAGGGCACAGATCTTTCCAGAAGTCAGTCAACCATCTGTGGCTTGGGGAGCTGGAGAGGGGAATAAAGAGAAATTGGGGGTGACATTTGTTGGGTTGTCTCGGCAAGGGGGCCAGCCCTTGGCCATGCTGCCTGGGGTCCAATCTCCAGCTTTGTTCTTTGCTAGCTCTGTGGCCTTACACAGTTTTTTTAAAACCCGACAAGCCTCAGGTCCTTCTTCTGTAAAATGAGAATAAAATCATAGTACCTATCCCCTAGGGTGACTGTGAGAATTAAATGGGAAGACGCACGTGAAATGCCCAGGACAGTGCCAGCACACAGTGAGCCATCAGCAGAGGGTAACTGTATTAACAGGCTCTGTATCTTCAGTCTCTGGCACCTCGGGAGTGTTTAATTCATGGGTGGCAAGTAAGAAAGAGAATGAGGGAATAAAATATAAACCAATAAGGTGGCGTAATTTGCACAGGCTGAGAAATGACCACTAGTTGTACTTGTCTGTGGAAACAGACAAAGGTACATGACGAGTTGAAAAGACTGGTGATGTCACGGCCTGTTCCCACCAGCGAATCCTCCGTGGGAGAAGGTAAGTTCACGGTTGCTCCCACTGTCGACTGGTAAATGTTTTATACTATTTACGAGGCAGAGCAATTATGTATAATTATTCCATAATGCAAACACATTATGAATACTTAAAGCACCTTTTTTTTTTTCCTCCTCCTAAGGAATCTGGTTGAACTCTGTGCTAAAGATATTTTGTGTAATTGAAATTTGGAACAGGTGTAGAAAGGAATAAAGAGCCTTTCTGACTGAGGTTAAGAAACTGCAATAACCCTTTTTGTGAAAACACGAAAGCTGTTCTAAGAAGACCCAGGAAGGGTTCTGTTGTGGGAGTATCCTGCACAGCAGAGCATCAAACACGGCTGTGCATAGAGATCAAGGGCTTCAGTGAAGCGGTCCTCCATACCCAGTCACTCTCTAACATCCCGCATTTACATTTCTGTACCACACTTAACATTTACGGAATTATCTTTACTTGTTCACCTGTCTGTGGCCTGCCTTCCCCGCTAGAAAGGGAGAATTGGTGGTCTCATTCACCAGTGTGTCTCCATAGCCATGGCATCCAGATGAGGGCCCAGCACACAGCAGGCATTCAATAAATACATCAAAGAAGAAAGCAAATACAGGAATAATAGGTCACTCCCTATATTAGTCTGTTCTCATGATGCTAAAAAAGACATACCCAAGACTGGGTAATTTATAAAGAATAGAGGTTTAACGGACTCCCAGTTCCACATGGTTGGGGAGGCCTCACGATCATGGCGGAAGGTGAATGAGGAGCAAAGTCACATCTTCCATGGTGGCAGGTAAGAGAGCATGTGCAGGGGAACTCCTATTTGTAAAACCATCAGACCTTGTGAGACTTATTCACTATCACGAGAACAGCATGGTAAAGACCCGCCTCCATGATTCAATTACCTTCTACCAGGTCCCTCCCATGACACATGGAAACTATGGGACCTACAATTCAAGATGAGATTTGGGTGGGGACACAGTCAAACCATATCACTCCCTGAAGGGAAGGAGTAAATGGAAAAGGAATTGTCATTAAATGGGCACTTGCCATATGGATGCAGTCGTATGATCTCATTTAATCATCACAAGCCCCCTTGGGGTTCAGTATTTTACCCCTAATGCACAGATGAGGACATTGAGGCTCAGAAACATTAAATGATTTATTTGCCCAAGATCACACCAGTACAAAGTTGTAGAGACAAGATTCGCGCCCAGGCCTCAGCCCCTTCCACTCTCTGGACTGTCTTCTGCATCAAACATCAGGCACTCAGATCAAAGGGGCATTTTGAATGGGCAGCCAGATCACCATAAACCACCCAACTGGACTGTCTCACTGTAATCAGAAAGGAGCAACAGACACAAAACTGTTCTCAAAAAGGAAAAGGGGATCCCAGTGGCCAGGGGAGGCCATTCATTAAGGGGGCTCATTTGCCTGACAGCTGAATGGAAACCTGAACTGCAGCCTCTCAACCTGAACTTCGACTTGGCCTAATTCCATATCGAGTGACAACAGTTTGCCATCTGTTCTGGGTCTGATCCTCCGAGGACCTCAAAGGGCAGATCCAATCTCCCTTCACTTGGCCTTGACATACATACCCCATCCATTCTTACATAAGAAACAATTTATTCTCTGGCTCCTCTCACAGATGGCTGGACAGTGGCCTGTTGCCTCATCTACCACACCACCTGAGAGAGTTAGGGGAAGGGGCAGGCACTTTACAGTGAGGATGGAGCTGATACAAGCCCTCGTAGGCAGAGTATTTCAATTGGGGTGGGACAGGTGTAACCCACCCTGCTTTGCTCTAAGTGTTGTCTTACAGGGCCACGTGGAAAGGATGTGAACTTGGGAGTCAATTGCATTGCGTTTTGGATCCTGGCTCTCTCATCACTAGCTCCGTGACCTTGAGCCAGTCATTGGACTTTCTCTGCTCAGCGTCTCAGCTATAAAAATAACTCCTTCCCTGTGGAGTTCTTGTGAAGATTTAATTTAATGGGGGTAATGTATGTAAATCACTTTGGATCTGACATTGGGAACGAGCTTCTTAAGCAGGAGGTATTATTATTATTAGATTACATAGATTCTCAGCAAACGTCTCTCAAATCCAAGAAGTCTCCAGGAACATGGTTGAAATTACTGTTGTTGAACTAACCTCTTCTCAAAACTCATAGAGAAAATTAGCACAACATGGAGCTATGAGGGTTGTTGGAAGTCATTTGATCTGTCCATTTTACAGATGAGGACAAGGCCCAGAGAAAGGGAGACGAGTAGGCCAAGGCCACCCAGCAAGTCAGTGGCAGAGAGAGGAGGTGAAGCCCAGACCCCTAAGCTTCCCCTCATAACGCCCCTCTCTCTGTTCATTTGCATCCATTACTATTGCTGCATAGCAAATATCCCCAAAACATAATGGCTTAAAACAGTAACAGTCATTCTATTATCGGTATTCATTTGTTAAGGCAGCCATTTATCTTCTTACGGTTCTGGAGGCTGAAAGTCCACAATCAAGGTGCCGGCAGGTTGGTTTTTCCTGAGGCCTCTCTCCTTGGCTGCAGACGCTGACTTCTTGCTGTGTCCTTGGTGGCTTCTTCCCTGCTTGTGCACACTCCTAGTGTCTCTTCCTCTTCTTGTAAGGAAATCAATCCTGTTGGATTAGGGCCCACACTTATGGCCTCATTTGACCTTAATTACCTCCTTAAAGGCCCTGTTTCCAAATACACCCATATTCTAAGACACTGGGTTTAGAACCTCAACATGTGAATTTGGGCGGTGGGTTGGTTGTGGAGGGAGACACAATTCAGTCCATAGCATGACCTCTCACTGTTTCTGTGGGTCAGGAATTCCAGAAGGCTTAGCTGGACAGTTCAAGCTCAGCATCTCTTTCATGCCATTGGTTTTTCAGATGGGGGAATGGAGATGGAACAGTGGGGGCTGGAGCACCCAGAGCCTGGCCCAGCATTTCTCTCTTCACATAGTCTCAAGGTTTCTCCAGGTGGTCTCTCCATGTGGTTTAGTGTGGGCTTCCTCATGACATGGTGGCCCTTAGGCAGTCAGTCTCCTTGTACAGCAATTATAGGGTGTGACCCAGGGGGTCCAGCGAGCAAGATGGCAGGTGTACAGAGCCATGCTGTGGCACCACTTCCACCTCCTCAATTGGTTACAGTCACACCATGCTCGGCTGAGTACTGCCCCAAAATTCATGTCCATCCAGAACCTCGGAATGCCACCTTGTTTGGAAACAGCACCATTATAGACGTGCTTAGTTAAGGTGAGGTCTTACTGGAGAAGGGCTGTATTAGTCCATTCTTGCACTGCTATAAAGATGCTACCTGAGACTGGGTAATTTATAAACAAAAGAGATTTAATTGACTCACAGTTCCACATGGCTGGGGAAGACTCAGGAAACTTACAATCATGGCAGAAGGCAAAGGGGAAGGAAGACACATCTTACATGGCAGCAGGAGAGAGAGTGCGAGCAATGGAGGAACTGCCAAACACTTTTAAACCATCAGCTCCCATGAGAACTCACTCACTATCACGAGAACAGCATGAGGGAAACCGTCCCCATGATCCAGTCACCTCCCACCAGGCCCCTCCCCTGACACGTGGAGATTACCATTCGAGATGAGATTTGGGTGAGGACACAGAGACAAACCATATCAAGAGTGGGCCCTAAATCCAATATGGCTGGTGTCCCTATAAGGAGAGGGAGGCTCAGACACAAAGGCATCACAGAGGAGGCAGGAACAAAGGTTGCCTTCCTATTTTCTTGCATTGCTATAAAAAAAATACCTGAGACTGGGTAATTTATAAAAAAAGGTTTAACTGGCTCGTGGTTCTGCAGACTGTACAGGAAGCATGGCAGCATCTGCTTCTGGGGAGGCCTCAGGGAGCTTTTGTTCCTGGCAGAAGGCAAAGCAGAAGCAGGAGTCTTCATGGCTGGAGCAGGACCAAGAGAGAGACTGGGGAAGTGCTGCACACTTTTAAAACAACCAGATCTCATGAGACCTCACTCACTGTCACGAGAATGGCACCAAGTGGGAAATGCCCTTCCAGGATCCAGTCGCCTCCCACTGGCCCCTCTTCCAACACTGGGGATTTGGGCGGGGACACAGAGCCAAACCATATCAAAGGCCATGTGAAGAAGAAGACAGATTGAATCGATGCAGCTACAAGGAACGCCAGGATGGCTGCCAGCCACCAGGAACTAGGAAGAGGCTAGAAAGGACTCTCCCCTAGAGCCTTCAAAGGGAGTTTGGCCCAACCAACACCTTGATTTTGGATGTCTGCCTCCAGAACTGTGAGAGAATACATTTTTGTTGTTTTTGTCACCCAGTTTGTGCTAATTTGTTACAGAGCCCTAGGAAACTAATGTACAAGCCCACCCACATTCAAGGGGAAGGGAATTTCCACCTCTTGATGGAAAGTGGCAGGGTTCCAGCAGAGCACATGGGACAGGAGCTACTGTACCACCCATCTTGGCAAAACACAATCTGCCACAAACTCTGGAGTGTATACGAAGAGTGGGGCAGAAGTGTTGACTGTATGTTTAGGGCTCCAAGCACAACAGAGGTTTATTTCTCACTCATGTAAACCACAGGCCTCCAGGTCCTTCCAAGACAATCTAAGCTTTCTGAGGTTGACCATCCCCAGCCTAGAAAGTTCCTAAAGGATTTCTGATGTGGTTGGACCTGGGAAAGGAAAAGAAGCTGGATCGTGTGGCCAGAGAAGCTGGAGGAATGGGTATGGCTCCTGGCTCACCCCGGCCATGGGGCAGGACTCCTAAACCAGCACGAAGCAAACCCACAACCACTGCCCTTGAAGCCTTAACAGGGATATTTACCAGGTAATTCTAAGAATCTGTCCACACATTAAGGAAGTCTCATCTCTCCAGTGTGGCTGGGGCTTGAAGGGAGGGGACCTGCTGTTTGTCCCCTGATTCTAGATGTGCTCTGCCCACCAGGGATAGCTGTTCCAGGCTGCCTAGCCAAAGCCCACTCTTGCTGTCTTAGTCTTTTCAGCCTGTTATAACAAAATACCATAAACTTGGTGGCTTATAAACAACAGAAATTTATCTCTCACAGTTCTGGAGGCTGGGAAGTCCAGGATAAGGGTGCCAGCAGATTTGGTGCCTGGTGAGGGCCTGCTTCCTTGTTCGTCGACAGCCGTCTTTCTACTGTAACCTCACACGACAGAAGGGACAAACAAGCTCCCTTGGGACTCTTTTATAAGGGCATTAATCTCATTCATGAGGCCTCATGGCACCTAATCACCATCATGACCCAATCGTCTCCCAAAGGCTCCACGTCCAATTGTCATTACATGGGGGATTAGATTTCACATATTAATGTGGGGGGGCACAAACATTGAGACCGTAGCAGGGCTTCCATAAACCAAAGCTCTGCCTTAAGCTGCCTTTCTCTCAAAGGAAATGTTTTCCTTGCTAAAAACGCAAGACTAGAATTGGGGTAAACTCCAGGCACATTGTATTAGTTCGAGGATCCCTAGCAGCAAGCAAAAGCAAACTCACAGATGATTAAATACTGAGCTCCAAACACAACTGAGATTTATTTCTCACTCATGTGAAGCCTAATGCAGGGTTCTGATTAGCAGGTGTCCCGTCTCCAAGGGGTGATTGAGAGGTCTAGGCTGCTTCCTTCCTCTTGTGGCTCCCCTATCTCAACATGTGGCTCCCAATGTCACCATGGAAACTGCATCAAATATGCAGAAAGGGAAAAAGCACAGAGGATGGGCTGGGGGCTGCGGATGGGGAAAAAGTGTCCCTCACCTCCACCTACAATTTATTGTCTAGAACCCATTCACAGGTCTGCACCTAACCACACAAAGAGGCTGGAAAGCAGTCTGACGGCATGCCCAGGAGAAAGGGAAAGGGGCTTGGTGAGGAGATAGTCAGCATCTGCCCATAGGAAGGAATGTCAGAGGCTCAGCGGCTCATTACGTCCTGAAGTGCCTGGGCTCTCTCCCTTTGCCCCCATCTGCCCACAGAGACCACTCTGCCAGTGGTCCAGTCCACCCCTGGACTCACCCTGAACCCTTCAAGCTTTATACCCTATAGCAAATCCCTCTCATTCTGCCTTGGCATCTCCAGACCCTGGCCTCCTTTCCATCACTCTGGTCCATGTCACCATCATCTCTTACCCGGGTAATCCCGGTTGCCTCCTCACTGGGACTGCAGCTGCTACCTGCTCCTCCTCCAGCCCTTTCTCATCACAGCAGCTTGAATAATCCTTTCAAAACGAAATTGGAGATCTGGTCTACGCCAAAACTGCCCATTAGCAACACATCTCACTCAGGCCAGTGTCTTCGAAGTGACCTAGGGGTCCCTGCACAACCCATGTTCTCTTAGACCTCATCTCCTCTCCATCCCCCTTCCCCATTCACTCTGCCCCAGCCCCACCGGCCCCCTCACCATCCCTCCAGCATGACAGGCACAGTCCTGCCTCAGCCTTTCCATGAGCTGTTCCCTCTCCCTCCAGCACACAGCTACATCCCTCTCACTTCCTTCAACAGTCATTTCCTCAGCAAGGCCCATCCTAGCAACACCATCTGAAACTTCAGTGTCCCTTCACTGATTTAACTTTTCTCCTTAACACTTATCACCAGCCAGCAAACTACAATCTCACTTACTTTCTGCTTCCCCTACAAGAATGTAAACTCATAAGGGCAGAAAGTTCTGTCTATTTTCTTCCTTGATGTATTGCCAATGTCACAAACATCGTGGACTCTCAGTGAAGTCTTGGTTGGATGAAGGAACAAAAAGGCTGCAAAGGCAATTGAGGCTGTATGCCTCCTGACTCAAGCCCACAGGGCAGGGACGGGGGGTGTATTAGTCCATTTTCATGCTTCTCATAAAGACATACCTGAGAGTGGGCAATTTACAAAAGAAAGAGGTTTAATGGACTTACAGTTCCACGTGGCTGGAGAGGCCTCACAATCATGGCGGAAGGCAAGGAGGAGCAAAGTCACATCTTACATAGATGGCGGCAGGCAAAGAGAGAGCTTGTGCGGGCTAACTCCTTGGAAAACCATCAGGTCTCATGAGACATATTCACTATCATGAGAACGACATGGGAAAGACCTGCCCTCGTGATTCAAATACCGTCCACTGGGTCCCTCCCACAACACGTGGGAATTCAAGATGAGATTTTGGTGGGGACACAGCCAAACCATATCAGGGGATTTTTAGAAATATTTTTTTGGCCATGAAATATAGACCCTCCTTTTCCAGCTCTTGAATCTGGGCCCATTTGGGAAGCATGTCTACCACAAAACTAAAAGCCACCATCCTCAGTGAGGTTGCTCTTGTTTTCATGATTCTCCCCATGGTTGCAAGATGGCTGCCATGACCCCAAGAATAACATCACACTGCAGCCCCCAAAGCAAGAGGCAAGAAGGGGCACTCCCCATATCCACCTCTCTCTTCTCTCAGAGAAGGAAATCCTTCCCAGAAGTTTTTCTGTGAGTTTCATCATTGAAACACAGCACACACGACCACCCTTAGTTTCAAGAGAGCCTGGGAAAGGGCATGTTAGGGTCTTTGGGCCTCTAGAGTAGAAGGTAGGTGAGGTCGAGGTGAGTTTTGAAGGGATGCTACCTAGGCAACTAGTAAGGTTTGCCAATAGCCTTACTTAAGCAGTCTCAGAAGTAGAGCACTGCAGAGCCTGCACAGTGGAGGCATCCAGGCCAGCCTGTGAGAGGGGCCAGGCAAGGCCAGAGTTGGCATGGTCTGCCCAACTTTCCCTAATTAACTAGGGGAGAGGCAGCCTGTACTAAAGTCTCTCATGGCCCAGTCTAGCAACCTCAATCCAGTTCCCATAAGTCCTACTCCATGAGAAGTGGGGAAGTTCTGGAAACAGGCCATGAGGCAAACATCATAGGTCACAGCTGCTCCTCCTTCAACAGAAGTGCAACAGAAGTGCAAAGACAGAGATAGAACACTTGGCTGTGAATAACAATCGCTCCTTTGATCAAGCCCTGCATTTTTTGCAATGCTTGTGGTCCTCTCTGAATTCAGCAGCACATTGACTGAGGCAGGAAGGCTGCGGTGCCAATCACCCACCCACAATATCCACCCGGAGTGATTTTCTCCCTAGTTCATTTCCCCTCCTTTTGCCACATGATAAAATATAGTACAATATTTTTTCCTGGAAAAGACAGCTGTTTTATCAGTATTACAAAGCACCTTCAATTTGAACTCAACTTGTAACCACAGCCGAAGACTATTTTGCTTTTAGTCACTATTATGTGGAATGTTATTCATTACTTTTTTTTATTTCCAGCAATATGTTTTCTATCAATGTGTATCTTTGATAACTCTTTTTTTTTTTTAACATGAATGAATTTCTCTCTACCACAATATTATGTGAGTAGACAACAGGCATGCTAAACTCGAGTGTCTTTGACTTCTTGGGAAAGAAAAAGCAAAAGAGAATTGAATTAACTCTCTTTTCCCTGGGCCCATCCCTAGGACTTGCAGAAGCCCGACCTTCTCCACTCTTTCCCACCCTCACTTGCCTAGTGAGAATGAAATTCCACAGGCTGAACAGGGCAGGGTGGATCTTTGTGGGCATCCCAAGTTTTGGGTGGCTGGGGTCTGGGATGGAGAAGAGTCTGTAACTCTGGACAACAAAACCAAGTATCACCTCTGCTCCTGCCATGAGACTGATTACAAGCATGAGGAACACATGGGGTCAGGCTCTAGATGCAGGCTTACTTTTAGAATGGGTGACCTTGGAAAAGTCACAGAGCCTCAGAGATCCTGGGTGAGCCCTAGTGCCTATCTCTGCAGAGTGAAATCACCCTGCAGGCTTGGGTGAGAGCTGCAGTCTCTCCTTTTCAGTGTGCTTACCCAACTCTGAAGGACTCTCTACATGGGAGCTGTGGTTGTTCTTCAACAGAAGCAGAGTCCCCCAACTTGATCACTGCTCTCAGGACCTTACAGTTTGGTAAGGAAGGCCAGAAATCCTTCTCATCCACAAGGCCCTGGTCTCATGCTGTCTCCTCTAGGAAGCCTTCCTTGTCCCTCCATACCTGTTCTGTGCCTGGGCAGCACCTGGCAAGCTGCTCCCTGTTGCCCCTTTCACATTACACTTGGTGCTAGTCTGAGTGCCTCTGCCATGTCTGAGCTTCCCCCAATCGTCTCTGGAAGCCCAGAGCCTAAAAGCAACTCTGTGCTCAGAAAATACTAGCTGGCTTGATAGAGATACCTGGGACACAGACACAGGGAGCTGTTACTAAACAAGAATGCAAAGTTAAACATGCCAGCCTGGTGCATGGCAACTGCAGAGCTGAAAGTGGGTCTCCTGAGTGGCATGAGCACTCTTTCAAAATGCAGCTCCTTCAGGAACTGCTTTAGGGGAAGGCACAGCACACTAAGGGGCCAGGTCATGGCAGGGTGCTCTTTTGGCAAAGCTAAATCTTCTCATATCCACATCACACTGAGAACCTGTAATTAACCAGTGCCCAGAAGGCACGTGGCAGTTTACAAAGAGCTCTGGGGGATAGAAAAGAAAAACATATTTGAAACATCTAAGTCAGCAATGGAATAGATCTAGAATGTGCAAGAAACTCTTGCAAATAGATAAGAAAAAGCAGGCCTAATGGGAAAATGGGCAAAAGAAAAGAACAGGCAACTTACAGAGGAAGAAAACAAAAGAACCAGCAAGTACATGAAGAGACACTCAAATGTATTAGCAATTAGAGAAATGCTATTTAAAACAAATATCACTGTACACATATTAGACTCACAAAAATTAGAAAGATGAGTTGTGCCAAGTGTTGGTGAAGATACACCCTGGCACAACTTAGCCAAACCAGATACCCTGTGCCACAAACAATTCCACGTCCAGGTTTACAGTCCACAGAAATTCCCACAGTGGGCTACATGGTGACTTAGAAGGCCATTCCGCAGGATGACTGCATTCCCTTCAAACCAAGGCTCATTCCATTGTGAGACACACCAGTATTTTATGTAACACTAAGAAAGGAAAAACAATGAAAAAATACTCTCTTGTCAGAGACTTTTTATACAATTGGAATTCAAAATGCTTATTTTGAATCTTTTAACCTTATTGATCTTTTTTTCAAATCATTTTTCACCCTTAGGCATATATAGAAAGAAAAATAGAAGTAAAACAAAACAAATTGAGTCTTCTTAGCTCTCCCTCACATCCCAAGCCCAGCTCTCTAAACCACCTTCTGACCCAGAGTTGTCAGTGTCCATCTTTACCCACACAGTGCTGCCTTCAAGAGTGTGATCATGAAGCATTTCTTCAGCATGCTGCACTATCACCTCCTGATATGCTTCCAGGTTACAGTTGCCCCTTAAGCCAGTTCCAACATTAATACTGATAATGTTTGTGCAGGGCAGATAGTGGCAACTGTCACAACTGAAGATAGCAAGCACAAGAAGCCACCCAGTGTGAGATGTTAAAATAACCAACAATGTGTGTCTTCAAATCTCTAAGACATGGTGTTTGTGGATTTGGCAGCCATCTGGGAATGACAGTGATATAGTTTTGATTTGTGTCCCCACCCAAATCTCATGTTGAATTGTAATGCAATGTTGGAAGTGGGGCCTTGTGGGGGATGACTGGATCATGAGGGCTGATATGGTTTTGCTGTGTCCCTACCCAAATCTCATCTTGAATTGTAGCTGCCATAATAGCCACATGTCATTGGAGGTACTTGGTAGGAAGTAATTGAATCATGTGGGCAGGTTTTCCCAAGCTGTTCTCATGAGAGTGAATAAGTCTCAGGAGATCTGATTGTTTTATAAAGGGCAGTTCCCCTGCATGCGTTCTCTTGCCTGACGCCATGTGATGAAGGACATATTTGCTTCCCCTCACACCATAATTGTAAGTTTCCTGAGGCCTCCCCAGCCCTGTGGAACTGTGAGTCAATTGAAACTCTTTCCTTTATAAATTACCCAGTCTCGGGTATGACCTTATAACAGTGTGAGAACGGACTAATACAGGGGTGGTTTTCTCCCTTTTGTGTTGTTCTGGTGATAGAGTTCTCATGAGATTTGGTTGTTTAAAAGTGTGTGGCACCTCCTCCTTGCTCTTTGTCTTCCTCCTGCTCCAGCCATGTGAAGACATGCCTCCTTCCCCTTTACCTCCCACCATGATTGTAAGTTTCCTGAGGCTTCCCCAGCCCCCATGATTCCTGTACAGCCTGCAGAACTATGAAAGAAATTAAACCCCTTTTATTTATATAAATTACCCAGCCTCAGGTATTTCTTTACAGTAGGGTGAGAACAGACTAATATAGATGAGGAAAATGAAGTGGAGACATGCCATGGAGCACTGTGTAGCAGCTAGAAGCACTGGACAGAGGGCACACACACACAACTGTTCATGTAAATCAAAACAGTAATTTCCACAAAACTTACTGGACCAGTTGCTTATATGGAGGGAGGATAAAAGGAGAAGAGAGTGGAGAGAAAGTGGAGTAACTACATAAGTAATTAACAAGAACGACAATGACAAAAACAAGAAAGGGGTCTTGCAAAAGTTGAGAGATCACATGTTACACTCTTTTAATACTCACAACTCCTACATCTGCAGTGCAAAGATGAGGAAACCAAGGATCTGAGAGAGTGGAATAAGGAACCGATTCCAGGAGAGGGAGACCTCCCATTTATGAGCACCTACTGTGTACAGGATTAACCTCATGATACACTTAGCCTCACGACATTCTGCCAAGGCAGAGAGATTGCCCTCACTTTACAAGGGCAGACACTAAGGTTCAGAAAGGGGAACTCTCTTGCCTGGGGACCCACAGCTCATAAGAACCAGCTGAACTGTGAGCCCAGGTGTGAGGCTACAAAACTTATGGTCTTTCCACGATGAGCCTTTTTCTCCATGTACCTATCAAAGGTTCAGGACAGAAAAGGGCAGCAGAAGAAATACCAAGGAACTGGAACCCAAGGCCATGCCTGCAAGAAGTAGAGAGGCTCTGTATATTGGGAGAACATGGGAGGGGGTGCACCAACCAGTGGGGACAGGGGAAATCCCATCTCATGCCGTGAAGCTACGTGGCAGTCAGGTGGCCTCACTGGCTGGGGGTAAATGTGTGGATGAGCAGGCATGGCTGAGGAGAGCTCAGCATAGGGGCAGGCTTGCTGGAAAGACCATCACAGGCATCTCTGTCACACCCTCATTCTGTCTGACCTCTAGGTAAGGCACAGAGTTTCTGTCCCCGAGCCACTGTCCATCTGCCCTTCCTTCCAGCCACTCTCCTAACAAAATGATTATTTTGCTTATTTACTTGTTGTCTCTTTCTGCCACCAAAGACTGTAGAATCTGTGAGGGCAGGGATTTTTGTGTGCTTTCTCCTTTGCCACGTTCCCAGTGCCTGCACATAGTAGACCTCAGTGAAAGCTTTGTTGAATGAATGAAATCATGAAAGGCCTTATATCCCATGCCAAGGACATATCCCATGCCAAGCTTGCTTCCTGAGGCATTGGGTGGCCACTGGAGGGTCTGGGCAGAGCTGTGACATTCTCAGACCTGCCTGACAGCAGCAGTGGGTGCAATGGTTAGGAGTGTAGACTTCATAGCCAGGCTGCCAGGTGTGACCCCTGTCCCCACACAAGCCTTATAACCTTTTGCAAGTCACTCAATCTCAGCTTCCTCATCTGCAAAATGGGGATGAAAATAGTACCTCCTCCATAAGGTTTTGAGAAGATGAAATGAGTTCATGCGTGTGGTGGTTAGGGCAGTACATGGTACGATAGTAACATAACAGTCATGTATCAGTTTTTGCTGCATAACAAGCCCACCAAAATTAGTGACTTAAAACAGCAATCTTTTATTTAACTCATGACTCAGTAGTCTGGCAATTTGGGTTCATCTTGATCAACTATGAGGTTCTTCTGCTGGTCTTGGCTGGGCTCACTCCTGCTCAAGTTGGCAATTGATGACCTCACTCACATGTCGTATGGTTATCTGGCTGTAGCTGGGGTTACAGGGTACCTGGGCCATGTGTCTCTCTCAATGTCCAGCAGACCATTTCAAGCTTGTTCATGTGGTGGCAGTTGCAGTGTTTCCAAGTGCAAAAAGATAAAGCAAACCCCAGTGTACAAGCACTATACAAGCTTCTGCTTGTATCATTTTGCAAATATGTCACATTGGCCAAAACATATCACATGGCCAACCCAACTTCAAGAAGTAGAGAAACAGGCTCCACCCCTTAATAGGAGGGGAAGAATTTGTGATCATTTTTGCCATCTATGACTGCCCTTGCTATTTCAGAAATGGCAAAGGCATCTAAAGAGAACTCAGGAGGCCTCTGCTAAAGACCAGATTCGACAAAAGACTGGAAGCCCTACTGGGTGTGAGAAATGGGAAACCAGCCTGTCCCATCCCATATCCCTACTTGCCAGCCCTCTGTGATAAGAACTAATTATTTTGAGTGGCAAGTGGGCTATGCCAGAAGTAGTTTCTGCTGTGTCTCAAATGGCCCTTGAACTCTTGGGGATGAAGGATGGAGTGCAGGCTTAGGGCAGATCTTCTTTCAGAGAGTGGTCAGAGCTGTCCGCCTGTAGCACCCTCTGAGGGTGGCATCCCCAAGCCTCAGCCTCCGCAATCCAGTCTGTAAAAGCCTGATCTCACTTAGCTCCTTCTCAAACAATAATTTGAAATCAACGAATCCTGTGCTGACATACTCCTCCCCTATGATTACTGAGCTCTAGACATGAGGAAACAGGCATTTCTCAACCAAGCCCTCCATCAGTGATTACCATTATTGCATAATTGGGGACCTCGGAAGCAACAGAGTGCCGTGAGCTGCCAGGCCCAAGTTCCTACTCAAATGACACTCTGAGTTCAGCTGCTAGAAGACAGGAAAATGTGACTAATTGAGACTAAAGACTGCTCTGAGTAGCTGTCTAATTTTCCACAGTTAGTTCCTTTTTATTCTGCAGTGGTACCCTTTTGGTAATTGACTTTCAAATAATATCACACTTAAACAGGAGTATTTCTGGCAGGGTTGAGCTATACAATGGATCTAGAAGTGGACTTCATTAAAGGAACCAGCTCTACAGATCTGAGGCACTCCCACAGTGCCAGCCACACACTAATGTTCAAGAAACATGGTCCATGAGATACGTCCACGCAGTTATCCGTGTACAGAAATCACAACATAATTTGAGTGTGCATGCAGCAACCACGCAGATGATCACAGAATTCTCACATCTTTTCTCTCATTTTTCAAGACCCTGTGAGTTTAAAAGAACAAGGAACAAATGAGGACACTGACATTCATCAAAATTGGATCACAAAGCATGTTACTACACATCTAATATATGCCAAGCATTGGAAATGCAGACATGAATATGGCAACACCTGCCTTCAAGATGTTCATAACATGGGGGTATGGATGGGGAAAACCAAAAAGCAAACAAATTATAATAATGGAGCAGGAAAGTCAACATTACAGAGATGTATATACATGCAAGATGGAGCACAGAGGACAGTAACTCTCTGAGGATTGAGAAACTGAAAGTCAAGTTGAGTCCTGAAGGATGCCTAGAAGTCAACCTGGTGAGGAGGAGGCTAAGACATCCCAGTTAGAGCAGTAAACAAATGCTGCCTATTGCAGGAAAGGAAGAGGTTTTCCAGGACCCATGTGCCAAGGGTATATAGCAGAGTGTGACCTAACCTCAGGTTCCCAGCCTTGACTCAGCATCCATAGTTTTCATGCTTGTGTGTTGTCCAATTGTTTGGCAAATATGCCCACTTCCATGCTTCCACGGAAGCTTTCATGATCTCTTCTTGGGAAACCACATACTCATTTCACTGGGGCTGTCATTGCTCCAACCTCACTTGGATTCTCATTTTAGAATTGCCACTGGAGTCCATTTGTAAGCCATATAATGCTTTTGTTTTTATAGCAATACATTGTTTTTGATCCCAGGTGCTATATTCCTTGGCACAACTATCCATTTTGTTGCTAAATTTGGCTCTAAAGAATTTGGAACCATTTCCAAACATTAAATGTACCCTCAAAGGTTGATGATGGCCACTGCACTGAGCATATTCGAAGAAATGTGCTCTTGTAGGAAGAGGGTACATCTCAGTCTGCCATCTTTCTCACCCCTGCCCAGGGGAAAGGAATCTCCATCTTCAGCTACTCTGGGCAGGGTGCCTGGTGCTGGAAGGATAAGGACTATGTCTGTGGGTGACACTTGACCTCCATTCAGTGGGATTATTAAGCTGATCCTGTCACCACCTCTGCCTTGAGGACTCAGCCAACTTATTCACTCTCATCTCAACATGCTCATTTTCACTTCAGATTCTTGTAGCGTAAGGCCTGCCAGAGGAGCCTAAAATCCCACAGTTTGGATTGGGAGTTAGGGAGCAATAGAAGACTATGTTTACTTTGACAGACCACATACTGATTAAGATGCAAGCAATGTGGAATGTTTGTTTTGAAAAGTCTGATCATTCATTAAAAGCCACACCTTGTATATGGTCAGTACCAGGGAGAGGAACAAAGCACTTTCCATTAAAAATGTGTGCAAAATCCTTTTTAAGAAGGGAGCAAAATTCTGAACCCAGATAGACAATGGGGACCAAGAGCCCATTTCTAAACCAGCATACTAGTCACAAGCTTCTCCTCCTTCAATGCATTGAGCACGTGCCTTCATGTACAGAGGAGCCTCCCCTACCCCCATGCTACCTCTCTGATACTGGTCTGTAAGCCCCAGTCCAGAACCGTCACCTCAAGGAGGAAACGATGGTTCTACAATGTCCACTTCGGCTCTCAAAATTACATGCTGTGAACTATTGAAAACAAAACCCCAGAATCACACAGGGCATCACAGAAAAAGACTGGCATTTCCAAGCTGGGGACTGCAGATTGAGGCGCCTTGGTGAGGTCTACAGTTCCTGCTCCCAAGGGCAACCAGGGCAGCTGGCTGCCCTGCTTTCCACAGGAGCCGGCGAGCAGTGTGACACTGTCACTCACCAAGAAAAGTCACTTCCCAAAATACCACACGCTGCAGGTAAACGGAAGAAAGGTCAAAATGGTGTAGGTGTGCGTGCTATAAACCATCTCGTACATAAAAATTGCCTAATTACTGGGGAGATATGAAAAAGCATATATTACTCCTCAGAGCGGCTAACCCTCGGGGAAGGAATAGGAAGCGGGGCACCTCTCGGAGCAGCTCAAATACATCAGACCTCAGGCCTCCTCTAGTTGCAGAGAAAATACCAAAATTTTTTATGCCTCCACCCCTACCACATGACTACATATGAAGCAATCTGTGAAAACAGCATGAAAACGTCATATCAACTTGAATCTTTGTATTCATTTCATACTTAAAGAATGTGACTAATCATTGTTTTTTTACCCTTTGTCCTTGAATTTTCATTACAGAGATTGAAAAGAAATAAATTTCATCCATTAGGTTTGGAAGCATACATAGTATGCTATTTGAATGAATTAAATTTTGTTGACTTCTGTCTGTTCAGTCAGATTTTGAAATAAGGTGAGTGAAAATCACTTCCTCCATTGTCTCTTGTTCTTGTTCTTTTGCTTGGTATCTAATCTATGCCTCCACCCCGACTCTGCAAATATGGGTGCTTTGCCATTCAAAGATCAAATCCATTTTGAAGTGATACAGTTATTTTAAAATCATTTTGCTATTCATTTGTACCGCCCTCCAAAAAAAAACCATTTGTTGAGTGTCCACTATGTTCTAGCCATTGAGCATCGAAGACTAAGTCAGCAGACAATTATTGTTCCAGTATTTCCATGAGTTTGTTGGGGCAAAATAACATATATCATTATAAAAACAGTTGTAAAAGAGGGAGCAGGTAGGAGAGACTCCTCACCCAGAGTGATAGGATTGGGTAAGGCTTCCCAGAGGAAGTGATACCAGACTCTTAAGGAATTAGTAGGAATTAGTTAAATGGAAAAGAGGAGAAAGGGATTTGGGGACAAAGATTGTGCCACGTGCAAGGACTCGGAGGCTTGATAGAGAGAGCAGCTCATTTGAAAACCGCAATTAGTATCTTTAAGATGCATCACATCGATATGAACTATGAGTGGCAAGTCCTTTATTTCTAGTTAGTTTTCTGTGCAATACATAGAGGACTTCCTTGAAATCTTCCTCCTTTTTCCCCTTAAGTTATGTGTGTAAACCAATGTCCCTAAGTTTATTGTATCTTTGTTTTGGAAGATAGGCAATATTAGAAAGAACACATATGCCAGGGTAACAGAGGCTTCTAGAGAAATGAATGGGAGTTAAAGGACTTATGGGAGCAGAGAAGCTCCTGGAAGAACCTGGCAAAAGAAGGATCAAAGGCCTTAGGAAATGACTCTGACTATCACAGAGAAAACAGTAGATGTAAAATCCATCAGAGGGCTTGAATTCTACAGTCCCATCTCCCTGAACGCGTGTTTGTGTGTGTGTAAACACACACAACTAGAGGACACCGGGGGAAGCTCTTGGGTCATTTACGCAGGCAGAGGGCTCACTAGACCAGTGACAGTTGTTTCATGGCCTGGGAAGAAAGCCCAGGAATAAGGGCCACTTCATCAAAAACAAGTAATTGCAGACTGGAGGCTGAGTTGTCTATATCACAAGCATTGCCAGGATGCTGGTCACAGAAGCAAGGGCATCCCCACGATTCCACTTGCCTCCTCAGGAGAGGAAGTGTCTGTAACTATGGGGAGGGGGAGTGACTTTGCCCTCTTGACGTCTTCCAGAAGTGTTGCTTCTTTGTGGTGCCCACCCACATAATGTGTAATGCAACTATCATTCAGCACTTTCCACTCACTGGAATTTTTCTTTTTTTTTTTTCTTTTCTTTTCTTTTTTTTTTTTTTTTGAGACAGAGTCTCACTCTGTTGCCCAGGCTGGAGCACAGTGGCACAATCTCGGCTCACTGCAACCTCCACCTCCAGGGTTCAAGCAATTCTCCTGCCTAAGCCTCCTGAGTAGCTGGGACTACAGGCGCATGCTGCCTCGCCCAGCTAATTTGTTGTATTTTAGTAGAGACGGGGTTTTACCATGTTGCCCAGGCTAGTCTCGAACTCCTGAGCACAGGCAATCTGCCTGCCTCGGCCTCCCAAAGTGCTGGGATTACAGGCGTGAGCCACTGTGCCTGGCCCTGGAATTTCTAAATCTGTAGTAACTGCATTGTTTTCTTGATTTCTTGATTTCCAGTATTTCCACTTCCCCAAAGAAAAGGGAAATACAACAACTGGAACGCTTCCAAACTCTTCCAAAAAGTCAATCACCCAAGGGAAATTCCTTATCAAATTTATTGATTATGCCAACGCACTAGCTCCACACTCAACCAGTCTCTCTTAAAAATGAGTGAGCTAGGCTAGCTGCTTTGTGATCACAGAAGAAATGGAAGGCATGGGCCCTGTGCAAATGAACTCTTGGTCCCAGGTGGGAAAATGAGATTTCACAAAGGAAATAAGACCACACAACAGAATATAGCCAAAAGCCTGAAATATACGAATTGAACTAGAGATCTAGTCACCAGATCTTTATTGAGCATTTATTTAATCACTGGTTCATCCATCTCTCTCCCTGCCAATGTTTACCAAGTGCCTTCTAGGTTCCAAAAAACATGGGGAATACAAAGGTGAAAGAGAAGCAAAGTGTTTCTTGCTTAGGAAGAGCAAGAAGTGGAGACATGACTGCAATGTTAGAGTGGCACTTCAGAGGGCTGCACGTACAGGCTATGGGAATTTAGAGGAAGGAGAGCACCACCCACTCTCACCTTAAACAGGGTAGATGTTATGTGGGTGAAGTATTCCTTCCAGACCTTGAAGGATGGGGAGGAACTGCAGAGACCCCTGATTCTCAGGACAAATCCTGGAATCTTACCGTAAGTCCCCGATCTAGGCATACATGGTCCTATGGCAGTTTCACACTGGAGATGTCCATGACATGCTTGGCAATAACTCGAACATCTACGGGATCTGTGTGTGTAGTGAGAAGAGCAGTCTTGGACTTGCTCAGGAAGACCTGCTTGGATTCCAGACCTACTGCTGGCTTGCCAGGAGGCCAAGATGCAGTGATGTATCACCCCAACGCCCCTGCAGGACTGACGTGTCTTCCTCCAGCTGTTGGGAATATGGCCACTGACTGCTGAGAGTTGCTCAAGAACTGCCCTTGGTGGAAGAGAGCTGCTTTACCTTGGGGCAGCCCATATCTTAATAACAGTCCATATGGGGAAAGGGGCCATAAAGGTTCTATCCTTTGCCTCAATTTGGGACTTCGCTGAAGGACCATCCCAGTTCAAGCTTCCTGGGATTGGCCAAGGCCTTTCTTGTGACTGCCCTATGATTTAATTTCTCCCTTTGTACAGTCCGGCTTCCCTCACCCACCACAGAGGCAGTGGTGTGCTGGTACTGATGGCACCAGCTGGTGACAGCCGATTCCGTGCGCCTCTTCCCAAAACCCATTCAGTGACGTCGAGTTGGTAGCTTAGAAATAAGCCATGGTGCGAGAATTTACACTAAAATTGACAAACTCCACAAATCAAGACCCCCAACCCCTATGCCGGAGGATTGTTAATCATTCAGCAGCACACGGCTGTCCACACTGTGAATCCCAAGGCTCCTCAGCAAACTCCAACGCGAGACTCCTTCCCATCTCAGGGTCTATTTCTTGGGGACCCAACTTAAGACACCAGATGACCTTAGGTGAGATGTATCTGTAAATCAGGGTCGTCACAACCACTGTGACTTTGGACATTTTACCTCATCTTGATGAGCCTCAGTTTTCTCATCTCAAAGTGAGAGATGAGGCCTGGATCTATGTGTTTAGGGGCTATGCTAAGTGGATGCTGAGTGCTCAGGGCATCTCGAAGTTCGTGGAAAGGATAACGAATCTCCATGTGGCCTGAGAAGAAAGCATTAGAGGCCACATCTATCAAACAGGGATAAACCTCTCAGGTGGCTCTGAGGAGTAAATGAGACCTGGGAACAAAAAGCTCCTACTTCAGTGCCTAGCCCAGTAAACCCTCCCTACAAATGAATGCAAAATACTGTGATACATCAAATGCTCCTGGACTGTGGTCCCAAGAGGGGAGGATTCATTACTCACCCAGAACCTAATGGCTCAAAAATGTGTCAAATGATTCGATGAAACAGCTCAGGTCTGTCTCTTTGCATAGCAGAACACAGCGCGGAGAGAAACGATGACCAACCAATTCAAACGTAAGATTTTTCACTCTCATTTTTAATCTGTTGCCCCCAGAAACACAAGGACAGGTTTTAATGGGCAAAGAGTTGAATGAAACCACTTCTTTAGAAGCATTCTGTTTTGCCTCCCACCGTTAGGTTACTGGCTCATGTACAGAAAAGGCTCTGCCTTGGGTTTTGGCATCATTCTCTTGCTTCATGGAGCAGATTAGTCTTACCCCTATCTACCTTCGTCCAGCTACAGTTGAGGGCTAATTGTTACCTTGGAGTGTGTTTGCTGCTGCGGTTCTCTCCTTGTGGAGGGTAATGAAGAGGATTTCTAGTAACCCAAGACGCAGAATCATGCCTTTCTTGGAAGCAGATGAAAGGCATTGGTCTTTAGTATTCTGTTGTGCACCTTACTGATTCCCAAATTACGTGTTCGGGAATACAATCTGAGACATTGCAACCATGTAGCTGTTTGGCGTGCACTTTCCTGAGCTCTGTCTCCTATCATTTGAAAATTAGAAGCAGTTGCATTTTAGGTGGGGTTTGGCAAGCAGAAATATAGGACGCTCAGTTAAATCTGAATTTCGGATGAATAATGAACACCGGTTTTAGTATAAGGATGTCCTAGGCAATATTGGGGACATATTTATACTAAAAAATTCTTCGTTGTTTATCTGGAATTCAGATTTAGCCAGGCATCTGCTATGGTTTGAATGTTTGTGTCCCCTCCAAAATTCATGTTGAAACTTAACCTCCATTGTGGCGGTATTAAGAGGAGGGGCCTTTTGGGAAGTGATTGAGACAAGAGGGCAGAGCTCTTGTGAATGGAATTACACGCCCTTATAAAGAGGCTTTAAAGAGCTCTCTGGTCCTTTTGCCCTTCTCTACGTGAGGACAACACAGTTGCCCCTTGCCATGTGAGCACACCAGGGAGGAGGCACCATCTTGGAAGCAGAGGATGAGTCCTCAACAGACACCAAATCTGCTGGCACCTTGGTCTTGAGATTCCCACTCTCCATCATTGTGAGAAATAAATTTCTATTATTTATAAACTACCCAGTGTGAGGTATTTTGCAGCAGAAATCAACTAAGACAGTGTTCTGTATTTTATCTGGCAACCCTAACTGTAGCAAAATTCGAGAAATCAAAAAGAGGAAGAGAAATTTGTGAGGTTCCACCTGAAGCAGCTCTGGCCATGTTCCTTATTTTGGGTTCAGAGGGATGGGCATCACTGTCAATCATGCACCCTTGCCAACCCTTCTGGCTGGTAGGGAGGGGCATATACAAGAGCAGATGAACAATGGCAACACTTTAATGACTTGAAATTACAACATCTTACCTTTCAAACATCATGAATTTTAGAAGTATTCCTGTATCCTGTAGTAGGAAAAAAAGTGGAGAAAAAAGTCCCCCTAAGCTTCACATACATAGAACACAACTGCCATCTGGAATGTCTTCTAACTGACCTCAATTACTGCCCCATCAGTAGTTCCTGCCACTTTATCCACCGTATCTATGTTCTGAAAATGGCAGGGATCTATCAGTCAAGGTAAGAACCTCTGCCCTTTTACACATTGGTTTATTTCTGGATGTGGTGCCTAACTTTCCAAACAAGGATGGAGAATTATTTTATGAGTAAGAGTGGAGGAAGGGAGAGAGAGGATCTGAAACTGTGTAGACACAGGACTTATCCCCTCTGCTATAGACAGAAAACGCTTGATGGATGCCCGCCTATGTTCCCATATCAAATGCCAGACGCCAGAAGAGAGGCATGGAGAGGACCCCAAAGTTCCTACATCTCAGTTGACTATGGCAGCAGTGATAGCATAGCCCACCCTTCTACCACCAAGGCTTATTATACCCAAGGGAGCTACAAAATGAGACAGTCCATGGGTAATTATAAAACAAGAAGACATCGTTCCATAAGCCACAAGGGAATTCAAATCTTATTACTTAACATGCATGCCATTTAGGCCATGATCTGACACCAATAATTTATTACTTTACCTTCCTATTTCATAGGTGTGAAAGCCACTCGTTGGTTATCACGTATATCTGCTCTGGGAACAGAGCAGCCTAGGTCATGGGACATGGAAAAGAGACAAATCCTTGTGACTTTTTCCCCCAAAGATGTTATTTTTCCTTTTAGGGTAGTTTTACGTTCACAGCAAAATTAAGAGAGAGGTGCCTGCCTCTCACCTCCTGCCCCCATATGTGCTAGCCTCCCCCTCCCCCACTGTTATCCACTTCGCCATCAGAGTGGTGCATTCATTACAATTGACGAATCTCACTGACACATCATTATCACTCGAGGTCCACAGCGTACATTAGGGTTCACTGTCAGCGTTGTATATTTCGATGGGTTTGGACAAGTGTATAATGACATGTATTGTTCATTATAGTATCAGTCTTGTGTTTTTTTTTTTTTTTTTTTTTGAGACAGAGTCTCACTCTGTCACCCAGGCTGGAGTGCGGTGGCGTGATCTCCACTCACTGCAAGCTCTGCCTCCCAGGTTCACACCATTCTCCTGCCTCAGCCTCCCAAGTAGCTGGGACTACAGGTGCCCGCCACCACGCCTGGCCAATTTTTTGTATTTTTTAGTAGAGATGGGGTTTCACCGTGTTTGCCAGGATGGTCTCAATATCCTGACCTCATGATCCACCCACCTCGGCCTCCCAAAGTGCTGGGATTATAGGTGTTAGCCACCACGCCTGGCCAGCCTTGTGATTTTTAAGCCACAGGTTTTGGAATTGTTTGTTATTGCAGTAGGACTTAGCTCACACTGACTAATACAATCAGGGTCGAAAATATTTGGGGGTTACAAGGGCCACACAGCAATGGCTGTACATGGTATCAAGTCGGAGATTATGGCCACAGGGATAGCTGTGATGAGGGTGGCTCTGGAGCCATATGAGTTTGGGCTGAGGTGCTACTGTACAACTTATTAGCTATGACTTCAGGCAAGTCACTTGACCTCTTTAAGCATCAGATTCCTAGAAAATCTTAGCACTTCTGTCACAGGGTTGCTAACGGAGATTAAATGAAATAATGTGTATAAAATAGCACAGTGCCTGGAACATAGCAAGCTCCCCATAAAAGTTAGTTAATATTAATGCTGCATAATTTGATTATTAAAAGATGGAGGTTCTAATATAATAACCCCCACAGCAATACATACAGCAATCTCTGCTTGAAGTTTCCAAAGGTGAGTTCACAGCATCTTAGGTCTTCTGGTTCCACTTGAACTTAACTACCTATCAGTGACACTTCTGTACTGAGACATCTCCCTTTACCTTGCACCTCACTGGGCCTAGTTCTGCCTTCTCCAGTGACTCTGAAGAGTCATACTCTTCTCTCCCGTAACAGACTTTTGAATATCTGTAGACACTGGCCTTCTCTACCACATTCCCCATGACCACCTCTGTGTGCCTCTCTCGAGGTCCCAGTTTTTCCATTTCCTTGTGCAACGTGTTTTTTAACCATTCTCCATGCTGCCTGCCCTCATTTGGAGCCACCTTAATTCTTCCAGGTCCATGCAAATCAGGGCACCAATATGCGGTCCACTGGGTACAGAGAGAGCACATGGGCTAAGGAGCCTCCACCCAGCCTAGGAGGCCGCGATCAACACAGGCCTCCTGCTCTTTCCCACACCATCTGCTGCTAGGCCACACCTCCTTCAGCCTATTCTTGGGTAATTGTTATTCTTTTTTCTTAATATAAATGTTTGGCAGATTGATTTCATTTTCTAGTTTTCCTCATCTCCCAACCATTCATTCATTTATTCAACAAATATTTCTCCTGCACAGTCACATGTAGGAGCCAGACACTCTGCTTGGTACAGAGGCTAAAAAGATCAAGAAACAAGAGGTTCACAGGTTGCTGAGGGAAACTGATTTGGAAACAGAAATATCCTCCAGAATCTTCTGACTCTTGATATCATGCAAAGTACAAACCGTTTCATCGGCAAGCATGAGCCTGACTTCAGTGTCGATATGGTTTGGTTGTGTCCCACCCAAATCTCATCTGGAATTGTAGCTCCCATAATCCCCACGTGTTGTGGGAGGGACCCAGTGGGAGATAACTGAATCATGGGGGTGGTTTCCCCAGTACTGCTCTCGTGGTAGTGAATAAGTCGCATGAGATCTGACGGTTTTACAAGGGGAAACCCCTTTCACTTTCTCATTCTCTGTTTTCCAAGCCATGTAAGATGTGTCTTTTGCCTTCCTCCATGATTGGGAGGCCTCCCCAGCCACGTGGAACTGTGAGTCCATTAAACCTCTTTTTCTGTATAAATTACCCAGTCCAGTCTTGGGTATGTCTTTATCAGCAGCGTGAGAACAGACTAATGCAGGTGTCTTCACATAGAAATGTGATGAAAGTGTGAAAATAAGGACTGAGCGCCCACAGCAGAACAGCGACTCCTCTGGATGACTGTCCTAGCTACAACTCCGCCTGAGGCCACCACGCCAAGATTTTGCACTTTTTCCAGGACCCTTGGTCTCGTTAAAAATAAACTTTCACTCCTTTTATTCCTCCTAAGTACTAGCAAAGTAAATAAACTTTCACTCTTTTTATTCTCTCCTAAGGGAGAGAAGGAAGGAGGAAGAAAGAAAGAAAACTTAAAAGAACAGAGAAGGAGGAAAGATTTAGGTTACCATCATATATTTAAATACGTAAACCCAGAATATTATAGGGCATTGACGCTTGAAAACGAGTAGAATATTTTCCCATTTCAGGTCTCTGACATTGTTTACATTTTCTGTGATTACTCAGAAATCCCTAACAGTGTTTCGGCCATCATACACCAGCACACTCTAGCTGTCCCTGGTGTGCAACAGGCCAATGCTTGGACACTTGGGTTCTTTTCAACTGCATAACTATCCTCCTGACATCATACTTCTCTTGAGCTTTGAGTATCCGTTAAGGAAGTATTTTCCTTTTAAGAAAACGGAAACAAATTAGCAGGCAAATAGTTCTGCTGGTCTTTTCATCTATCAACGTTTACACAGTGCCTGGCAGAGTGTGAAAACCCAGTAAATGTTAGATAAGTGCATTGTGATCGATAAGTAAATATGTTAAACAAATACATTTTTGAGGAGAGGATGGAAGAGGAGTAACGGACATAACACAGCAGAAGCAGCCCTTGGAGGGCTCTCCTGAGTGACACGGCCCTCCAGGTTCCTCTGGGAGCTGGGGACAGGGCACAGGGTTGAAAATAAGGGGGCTCACTTGGACCCTAGCCTTCCTTCCCCACTCAGCAAGACCTAACCCTCCGAAATCTTATTGAAACATCTCTAAAAATGTCAAAGGATAAAACGAAAATGTCTCAAAAAGATAGAATGAAAAAATAAAGAGAAAAAAAACAGGAAAGAAGTGCAACAAATAATTGCTGAGAGTTCTAGGAACATAGAACAGAGAAGCTGGAGGGAAGGAAATCATCAAAGAAGTAATACAAGAATATTTCCCAGAACTGAAAAGCACAGTACGCTGGTCTGAAAGAGCCACTGAGTCAAAACCCACCATAGGAAAGTCTGAAACGGCCTCCTCTGCGGTCATCCTCCTACAACGCATATTCCTCTCCAGTCTGTCCTCCCAGAGCCGTGTCAAGCAGAGCCTCTCGCCCCTGTGAGTGTCACTTTCCAAGGGCTTTCCATTTCAAATAGGATAAAATCCAAACTCCTTTCAGTAGCCCTATGTGATACGGCTTCTGCTGGACTCTCAGACTTCCTGCCTGGCACTCCTTCCTTACCCACTCCAGGCACACGGTGCTCTCTGTTCCTCCCGCATGCCAGCCACAGGCCCTTTCCACCTGCTTCTGCCTCCATCCTCTATCTTCCCCAGGAGCTGCTTCTTTCTCGCCTCTAGGCCTCAGCACTCACATCGCCTCCTCAGACAGCTCTTCCCTGGTCACCCTAACATAGCACCTACAGTCCAAAAAACATTCCTCAACTTCCCTTTTCTGTTTTATATTCATCGTATTTGTCACTGACTGAAATTATTATATATTTCTTCTCTTTTTTCCCCTACCAGATTATAAGCTCCATAAGGTGAAAACCTTGTCTTATTCACTGCAATATCTCTGGAGTTCAGAATAGTGCCAAAGTAAACATTCAATATTTGACAAATAATTGAGTTACCAACACAACAAATGACAGGAAGCCTCATGAAGGTGCATGGCCATGAAATGTTATAACAGGACAAAGAGAAGATCCTAAGAGTTTCAAAGTGGAAAGGGCATCAGAATGCACTAAACTTCCCCCTAGGCAACATCAAATGCTAAAACACAATGAGTGGTGCAACATCTTTCAAAAATCTGAAGGAAAACAATTTTCAAATCAGGTTGCTATACCTAGCCAAACTATCTAACAGATGTGAAGGTAACTCAGATATTTTCCGACATGCAAGGATTAAAAATAATAGCCTCCCATACATCTTTTTTAAAGAAGCTTCTGCAGGATGTACTAGTGCAAAGCAAGAGACAAAATCAGGAAAGAAGCTACAGAAATCAGGAACGGGAGATACAATACAGCAAAGTGGTAAAGAGAAGTCCAAAATCATGGTGAGGAGAAGCTTTAGGTGAAGCTCTGCACAGGATCCCCAAGACAACTTGGTATCACGTGGAGCAAAAAGAAACACTCCAGAAGGGAGGCATCCAATTTAAAAAGAAATTGATAAATATTCCGATATGACTGAACATGTGAAATAAAAAAGCTACTGGCAGATATTATAATAGATCTGATGGAATAACTGTAAATAATCAAAAATATGTAGAAAACTTAGAAAAAAATTAATGAGGCAATTTTTAATTCCAAGAGCAGCAAAAAGTTTTACCAAAAAAGGAAACGATATCACCACACACTGAAGTAAGTAATATCTACCTAATCGAAACAATGTAAACACTGACTACCAATTTATCTAAAAATACCTAATTGTACGAAAGGATAGGGGAGGGGCAAGAGTACAAGAGAGCCAAGATCTCGTCTACCATAATAAAAACTCAATACTTAAGTTTTAAAATTGATAAATAGTAAATTCATCAGTGTGACAGCATGCAAATTCAAAAACACAAAACTCAAAAATTATATTTCTTTACACTAACAATGAATCTGTGGAAACTGAAATTAAAAACAATACCTGCCAGGCTCGGTGGCTCACACATGTAATCCCAGCACTTTGGGAGGCCAAGGTGGGTAGATCACGAGGTCAGGAGTTTGAGACTAGCCTGGCCAACATGGTGAAACCCCATCTCTACTAAAAATACAAAAATTAGCTGGGTCTAGTGGCGTACGCCTGTAATCCCAGCTACTTGGGAGGCTGAGGCAGGAGAATTGCTTGAACCCAGAAGGCGGAGGTTGCAGTGAGCTGAGATCGCGCCATTGCACTCCAGCCTGGGTGACAGAGTGAGACTTGGTCTCAGAAAAAATAATAATAATTGTTCTGAAACAATTGGATATCCATAGGCAAAAAGCAGAATCTTGACTCAAAACTTACAGATTTAAAAAAAAAAAAAAAAAAAAAACCCTCAAAATAGATCAAAGCCTTAGATGTAGAACACAAAACTATAGAACTTTTAGGGAAAATTGAAAATCTTCAGAATCTAGGGCTAGGCCAAGTTCTTAGACCAGACACCAAAAGCATAATCCCAAAAAGGCAAAGCTGATGAACTGGATGGTGCTCTCTTAACTATGGTCTTCAAAATTCAGCCCTCTGGGCAACAGATAGGACCTTCTCTAGGGAAACAGACCAGTCCGAGAGAAAAGACTTTAAGGGAATCATACGGTGGTACAAGAGGTGCCTCCTGTACTGTGTGTGGTGTCAAATCCTCACTCACTCCAGACCAAGTGACGTCAGCCAACTCTGCCCAGGCTTCTACTAGGTTCCTGAAGGCCCCTCTCCTTTCCTTCTCTAGGGCTTGTATGCGATGCCTGCCAGGAACATTGCATTCCACATGTGCAATTCAGGAGCATAAGAAAGTTAGCATCCAAAAGCAGGTTGTGAGATGCATTTCATGGGCTCCTTGGAAGGTTCTGCAGGATTTCAGTTGTTTGGCTGACTTAATGATGCGACCCCATGCTGGCTCTCCCTTCTTACTCCTTTGTCCTTCATTTCTCCTCCCCAGGATCACATTCACAAATAAACTAACTGCATATAAGCCTTTGTCTCAGGCTCAGCTCTCTGAAGATCCCAGGTGAAAAGAGAAGTCCTTCTAAAAATGGCCCACCTGAGAAGTTTAAAAAAAAAAAAAAAAAGACAGCTCCAAAGCCCCACCCCACCACACGTGCACACTCTTGCAACTCCCAATCACCTATTTAATGGCTGACTCATATACAAACAGACAGCTAGAGGGTCCTCTTAAAAATTACACAGGAGGCAGAGGTTGCAGTGAGCTAAGATTGCACCACTGTACTCCAGCCTGGGAGACAGAGACTCCATCTCAAAAAAAATAAAAATAAAAATAAAATAAAATCACAGCAGGGCTGTTCCTGCTTTGTCTTCCATAGGAAAAGCCATCAAACTCATTTCTTAGAGAGTTTCTGACATGATTTTCAAAGCCAGTTTTATTTTTATTAAAGCCCAATTAGTTACACATACAATAGCATATTAATTTTACTGCATTATAATCTTAACATGGATAAAATGACCTCTCTTGTCCTTTTCTACAGCTTCTGGTATAGAACAAAAATCACCAGAGACCATCCAGCATTGCTGTTGCTTTGCTAAGACATGTGAAGCTTCCACCTAGTCAGTGAGGCCATACTTTCACTGACGTTGCCTCAGCCATCTAGCCAGAGACTGAAAAGGTAAACCTGGTTGAAAAATCCCATGTGAATGTGGGCTACTAAAATGGAAATGTAATTTTAGGAGAATCACCTCTACCCAGATTTTGTCTGCCACGTGGCTTTCAGTAAGGAAGATAGCATCATCAAAGACAAAGCTTGATCACAGTTCTGGGGGTGATAGAGAAAGCTATCTGTGGAAGAATAGTCAAATAGAGGGAGATGGAAAGTATTTGACCCCTCTTGTGACTTTAAAAAATGTAAGATTAAATACAATTTCTAATAGCTTCTGAATGAGGCAATAGAAAAAGCCATCGTTTGGTGTCTTAAAAAATCTGTAGATTTTTGAAATAGAAAAACTATTCTTTTCAAAATACGACATTGGCAAAATGGGGCAGGGTGGGGGTGGGGAGCAGTTTCAGTTGCACTCGACTGAGTAAAGGTGACAGGATGTATTTGCCCACTAGTTTCTCTCCATGTCTTCATTCCCAGGGTACTTACGATTCAGAGATGAATGTATACTGAATGCACCCTGTACCAGTCTAATTTCTTTTGACAGCCTGCATTACAAATTATTAAAATTTTTTAAATTAAGTATCTTTGAAAATGGAAAACTGAACTAATGTTCCAATTTGGAGGAAGGGGGACTCAATGTAGAAATTAAAATCATGGTAAACTAATTTGCCAAGGGTGGGGGAGTGTTAGAAATGGTCTTCTGACTTTAACCATAATAACAACAAGGACTATCAATTAGGCAAAGAGTGCTCTGAGCCTATGTGCTGGCTCCACTACAATTTTTTTTTTAATGTCTGGCAGCGTGTTTTACAAACTAAACCCAGCGAGACTACAATTCTACCAGAAGGTGCCTCAGATGGTTTTGCTAATAATTTTGATAAGCTGAAATGGAGAAAAACATCATTTCAATTATTCACTTTTCAAAAACCATCAATTTTAAGTTACAATATTAAATGTCTCTTTCTTCCTCTCTTCATCGCCATCAACCAAATGAAACCAAACCCTGGAAAAACCCTCACCAAAAGTTGAAGGGGGTAGGTAGTGACATTTTTGAATATGTTAGCATGCTAAAAATCTTGTCATTAATTTCTTGCCACTCAGAACTTGTGTCCAGTTTACGTGTAACTTTGTTCGAGGAGAGTAAGTTCCTTTAGAGAACTCGGGGGAAGCCAGCATTGCTACTGCCGCGAAGATGTAAGTGCGAACCACCATATATTGGCTTTTGTTTTAATAGCCTTTTAACCAACTTTGTTAATGGACTGAATGCAATTTAGATATGGAACTTGGCTAAAACGTAGCTTCAATTGGCTATTAAAATTTAAGAGCCAACTAAGATAGCTAATTACAAAAAAGCTCCAGTGATAATGCTAAGCAGAATTAGTAATAGCAAATGACAGTCTGTCTAGTCTTATTCCCATAGGGAAAGAAACTCTTAACTGAGAAGTCAACCAGACAATGTGCAGCAAACCTAATTGCATTCCTGGTATTATGGCATACGAATCTGGCAGCTCCCTGGGACAAAACAGGGAATAAAATCTGCCGAACTCGAGGCAGAAAGCGACTGACCCTCTTTTACATGCCAGTTAGAGAAGATTCCAGGAAATGTATTTCTATTCAGAGTTGATGAGTAAATGCTCTTTTACTAAGGAACATTCCTGTAAAACCCTAGTGAGGACTGAGCAGTAAGGAAACAGACCTCCCAAAAACCACAGTTTCAAAGAAAGAGATCCGTCACCTATGCAGAATTAGATTTTTCCTTTAGATATTTAGGTCTTTAAAAAGGCAACAATAAATATCTGACTGCTAAAAAGTTGAGTTTGGAGGAGAAAAGTGTTCTGCTTTTTGCTTCATTACAGATACCCTCATTATAGCATCAGCTGAAGTGCAGACGGGCTCTCCTGTGAAGATTTATCATGTGTGGTGGCCACTTTGAATTGGAGGTACTGTAGTCTTTAACATTCCCTAGTCAAGTGTCTCCCTGCTGTGCCTGTAAATGTCAGTCCAGTTTTTTCACGGCTGTGCGCACAGATTAGAAACAGCAGGAGAGCTTGGGAGTATGACTACAATACCAGTAAGGACACTTGTCTTCGTGGCACTGCTCAAGTGATTCTTGGAATGCAGGACCCTGCTGTTTTCTAATATTTACACACAACTGGAGTCATCAAGAGCAGTAAATGCAGTCTAAAGGAAGCTTGCTTCTTTGTGTTAGGGACTTTACATTCAAATAGGGATATCAACAATAACATCAAAAAAAATTTTTTTTAAACTTTCATATTTCCCCTCAATTTTGTTGCTACAAGACCAACCAGGTATTATCATGACTGTTCACTTAGCTTGACCCTCCCTTCCAAACACTTTGTGTGCATCACACAGTTCACTGGGAACAGCAGGTGTTTTAGATTCTTGACCTCAAATCGTGTTTTTGCAGGCTGTGGTTTCTCTGACCTCTACAGGAACAGACAGGGCCTTGGAAACCATTCTGATGTCATTTCAACCACCTTTGCTTTCTGAACACTTTGCAGGACATATCAAAGACTTATTTTGGAGCTGCAGCACCTGGAATACAGACGGCTTCTCTTTCAAGTCTAGTTAGAAACAAAAAAAAAGGAAAAAACCCCATTGCAACTGTATGCATATCTTAAGAAATGTCTAAATAACCCTACTTAAAATTATGAATGCTAGGACACACTGTATTAAAAAAAAAATGGCAAAAACTACAACTACTTTTGCACCAACCTAATACTTCGCCATAACTGTTTAGTTATCTGTCAAGGATTTCTGGACTAGAAACTTGGGGTGGGGAGGTACACAGGGACCAGATATATACTTCTGCAATTATAATGTCAGGCAGACTGGAATGTACATATTACTTCTCCAGTTAAACTGACTCACATGTTTGCACCAAAATGTTCTATAATAGTTAATGAAATAAATGAAGATATGAGAACAACTAGGATGTCTGTGTTGGGGCGGGGGAAGGAGTAGGGAAGAACTAAAATATCCACATCAAAAGTCTTCCTAAGAACCTTAAAGGCATATTTCTCGACCTAGAAAAGTTCAAGAAGTAAATGTACTCTTTTCTCTTCACCAGGCAATCTAATAGAATCACTTCCCAATTGTAACTTTCCCTGCAATATACTGTCCTAGAACTTTCCAGTCTTCAGGTTTAGCAGACCCTTCAGTGGCTCTACTTTGACTTTTAAGTACTAACACATATTGGTTCCTTATGGGGAAAGTCTGCACAAGTGTGTAGGGACCCTTCTCACATCTGAGAATTTTACCAAGGACCACCACCATGAACTTCTGAACTATGATTTTTGTGTCAAGGCCAGAGAGAATATTGAATACAGCAATTTTTCCACTTTTAAAGAAACTGTTGCCCAGGTATTATACAGTGTTCATTTTAAATAACTGTGATGGGTTTTCACTGGTTTCTACAGGATATCAGAAGCAGACAGCCAACACATAGGAAAGTGGAAATAGCATTCAGACGACTGTTCCACCCTCTCCCCAAACTCTGGATTCACTCCTCCCTGCTGCACCCCAGGCACAAAGATTATATTATCATCACCACTCACATGGCTGCCATCTCAGAACAATGTTCTAACATTGGACTTAGTGTAAGAACACGGTGTTTTGAAGATCATCTGCAGTGGTTTACAAATGAAACTGAATTTTCTCCATGCAGAAGTTTTACAGGGAACTTCATGACAAGCCAAACTACAAAAATTCAAGAATGCTATTCTTAAGTTGCAAAATGCTATGCCATCATAAACTCACCATTGTATGTACAAACACATCCTCAATACAGTGGAAATGGTAAGCATTTTATTTGTGTAACACGCAAGTGATAAAGAGATCTCTAAGGCCGGGCGCAGTGGCTCAAGCCTGTAATCCCAGCACTTTGGGAGGCCGAGACGGGCGGATCACGAGGTCCGGAGATCGAGACCATCCTGGCTAACACAGTGAAACCCCATCTCTACGAAAAAATACAAAAAACTAGTCGGGCAAGGTGGCGGGCGCCTGTAGTCCCAGCTACTTGGGAGGCTGAGGCAGGAGAACGGCGTGAACCCGAGAGGCGGAGCTTGCAGTGAGCTGAGATCTGGCCACTGTGCTCCAGCCTGGGGGACAGAGTGAGACTACGTCTCCAAAAAAAAAAAAAAAAAAAACAGTTGTCTAAACTATCTGGTCAGCAGTAGACTGCATACAATTACTAATATAGTGTATAAGGCTATCTGCATGTCAAGACCCTTTTATAATATTAATCCTTTAATGTGACTTGTACTTTCTCTATCTGTAGAACTAAGTAAGTTACAAGATTACAGAATAACCTGTGGAACTTTTAAAAAAACTAAAAAATTTTATCCATGCAACTGTTATAACTAAAAAATTAAGCAGGCATGAAATAGGATTAAGAGTAACACAGCCAAAGGACAAGAGTTGGATTTCTGAAGTGGCGGTGGGATTGTAAGTGAATTCTGATTTCCATTAATGCGGTGTGGGCACTAAATTAGAATTAATAAGTAAAACGGTATTAACTAAGTCAGTGTGGTGCTGGCATAAGAACAGACACATCAATGAAATCGAACATAGTCTAGAAACAAGAGCATGTAACCAAGCAAGCATCCCAAACCAGGGTGGAGGAAAGGTGGAGGAGATCATTTATTTAACAAATGGTACTGAAGTTACTGGCTAGTTGCTTAGGAAAAAAATCTTTGTGATCCTCACCTCATGGCATACATTTACCAAAATAAATAAATCCCATACGGATTGAAAATTTAGAAGCATTAAAACAAAAAAGCCTAGAAAAAGTCATGGTAAATATTTCTAATTTTTGGATGAAGAACATTTTAAAACAGTGACAGAAATTACAATGAAAGATCAATAGATTAAAGCGATAAAAGCTAAACTTCGTAAAAATTAAAAACATATCATACACAAAAAATAAACAGGAAAAAGTCAGCAACAAAAATGGCAAAGAGTTAAGGTCATTACTGTATAAACAGTACTTACCAACACACCAAAAAGAAAAGAGTGATTAGTTTACAAATAAAGGTTTGGGTGCACTAGCGATTAAAAAAAAAAAAAATTACCTAATCAAATTATAAAAATAAAATTTAATGTGTTAGTCTGGGTGGCTTAAATAGCAAACATTTATTTCCCACAGTTCTGGAGGCTGGTTTGCAGATGGTCACATGACAGAGACAGACATCATCTCTCCCTTTTCCCTTATAAAGCCATTAATCCCATTCATGAAGGCTTCACCCTCATGACCTAATCACCTCCCAAAGGTCCACCTCCAAAGACCATCATCTTAGGGGTTAAACACAGGAACAATGTAGGCCACACCAACTTTCAGTCTATAACCCTCAAGGATGACAAAAATGCAGGTTGGGCACTCAGATCTACTGGGCAAAGTGTTAACGGATAGATTTTTGCAAAGCAATTTGGTAAGTATCCACAACTTTTCATTTCATAGTCTTTGACCCAGTGGTTCCCTTTTGAAAATCTAAGAATATTCACATGTCAACGAAGATTACGGCCCAATTTTGTTCAAAAACATTGTTTATAATATCCCAATACTGAAAACAACTTAAATGCCCAATAATACAAAAATGGTCATGAAAGTATCATAAATTCATTTTAAAAAGTTAAGAAAACATAGAAGTTATATTCATGAAGGATTTATAATAATGTAAAAAGTATTTAATGTTAACTTTAAAAAGAAGAATGTAAAGCTGTATATGAAGTGTAAACTGTTTAAAAATAAAAGCGCATAGAAATGACTGAAGAAAATGTGTCAAAACATTAACAGTGGTTGCCTGTGGGTAGTAGTATTATGGCTGGTTTGTTGACACTTTTCTGTATGTTCTAAATTATATAAAATGGCCATGTATTATTAATACACCCTTATAATCCAAAGAATATAGAGCATATTAAAACAGAAATTTAAAGAATTAACAAAAATATAATGTTCAACTGTGGACATATATATCTCCCCACACAAATACAAATAAATTGTTTATATTTCCACCACTACTTTATTGCTATGCAACTTGGGTCTTTATACGCATACTTAATTTAGTAATTCAAAGCAATAATCAGGGTTTTATAACTGGCTTATTAGTGTTTGATTTGTCTTAGATCACTACTGAAGAACACCTAGAAGGTATTTAACTTCAGGGCTTAGTTACCAAAGACTTATCAGTTGCTTTCTAAAAAATGTAGAGCACATATACATCCTCTTGTGTGAAGGACAAGAGTCTGGCAGTGGTGTTTATCCTCAACAGACTAGAAAACCTCAGCTCAATGAGGGCCTAAGGAAAATGGCAGAGAAGGCAAGAGAAAATGGAACCAAGAACATGTTAAAATATGGAAGCTGGATTGTGAAAGGAGAACCAAAAATGGCAAATCCACTCCATTCAGGGATTGGAAAGAAAATAAAAACAATGCAAGATAAAAATACTAAATATAGAACTGAAAAGGACAAGAAAAAAAAATTACTCTGAATGACGAGGTTGCTTAATCATTTCTTAAAAGGGGAGTAGAAAAAAAACAGTACAAGATAGGGAATAAAACAGAACGAGGGATGCAGCAAACGAATCAAACTGGATACTATGGCCAGTAGTTTTTCATTAATTTCTGTAGCCTTGCCAATACAGTAACATTTAAGAAAATGCCAGCACTTACTTAAAACAATATGTGAGGAAATATTTGTTTTCTTATTATTTAACCAAGTTTTCCATGTTTCTATATTGTGAAAAATAAGGAGGCTAAGGCATATACAGAAAAACACATCACACACAGTTTACTCTATTTTAAGTATTAATGTGTTTAAAACAGAACTTGAGAGTTGATTTAGGTGTTACAAATAAACTTGGGGGCATTAACACAGATAAGTACTAAAACCTAACATTCTACAGAAAGCAGGAGGAGCCTCTGCCCAAAGTCAAATTTTCTAATCTGTAAAGATATGTTGCTCTAGAACTTCAGGAGGCATTAAAAGGTTAATCTTCAAAGGAAAGTCTGTAGATGTTTTGCATTTTTCAGTATCTAACCATTGCAGTGATAAATGCTTCACATGATCACTAAATATCCACATAAGAAAGCCCAAAGTTACAGTCTTTGTACTGGTTCATAGTTTCTCAAACTTGGTACAACCTTGCCAATTTCTGGTATGTCCATATCCCACCTGTACATTTACTTCTTTCCTCAAACCGACTTGCTTTTAAAAATTGAAATACCTACTTTAGGTTTGTCCTAAGTAGTAGACAAATCACCAGTTTAATGTGATAACTGTATTTTGAATACATATTAAAATACTTAAATATTTAAGTGAAACTATGTCCATATACCTTCTAAACACACTGTGCATGTTATTAAGTGGTAAAGCATACCATCCATCAGAAAATAGAGTCCAATCCCGATTTCTCTGACCAAGAAAACTTTGAGGAATGAATCACGAAATTGTTCATAAATCTGTTAAAATTACAAGCTTTTTTTCCCAAGGCAACTAAAAAAATTTCAGATCTTAAACTTTCTGATTACTGAAACTCTGAAGTGCCTGGTTTACTGTATAAATATTACATGCTATGAAAGTGAAACTTTTGAGAAAAATAAACTGTGAATGAATAGGCTCTATTAATATCTAGTTCATAGGTCTTCCGTAGACAAAGCCAGTCTTTATGCAATCTTTAATTACACCACCACTTCATCATTTGCCACTTGTTTTCTTGTCATACAGCTTGCACACTGACATAATTCTCGTGTAATCTTTCATTTATGTAGATTTTCTCTCTCATGGATACACTTCCTCCACTTTTTATTTCATATTCCTTTCCCATCTTTGTACCTCCTGTCTCATACAGCAGGTGCTTAATAAAAGATTTTGAAACAGAACAAAATCAATACAAACCAAAACAAACCTTACAGCCACAACACACTGTGCATTTGTATCAAACAAAAGAGATTTTTATTTTAAGCTTTGCATTTCCTAAAAAGTGAGGACTCTGTCAAACATTTTTATCCACTCTGAGAAATGTACAATGATTAGGAAAGTGCATATCATAATAATTTTCATATATATGTACTCCAAAACATCACAAACACACGGCTTTGGAATAACTTAAGGAGTATAATCTGAAGATTTTGAAATTTCATAAATTAGCCTTTAATGAATTGTACAAATATTTATTTTTATAAAAAAAGTTGGTTTTCTGAACACATGGGTATTTAATTATTACTTCCACCTCACAAGACTCACATGAAAATAAAACACTTCAAATAGAAAAGGAGAAAAAAGTCAAAAGAAAACAAAGAGAAGGAAAGCTGGTTCACAGCATCTGAATTACTTCTGGACTCTCTTTCTGGTTCTTGAACCTTGAAGATAAATCAAAGAAACTGAAATCATTAATCAATAATTGACAAAAGCAAAAGAACAGAAATATAAATATCTCTAAATATAGTACATTTTAAAATCGAATTGACTCTGGTGATTTGCAAAGATAAAATTGACATACAAAAGTATGACTGCTAAAACTCTGAAAATCTTAGAAAATTGGGTCATTTTTTAATATGCCAAAAAATATGCTGACAAAAACGTACCTTCTAATCTTAAGCCATATAAAAATGCTTTGACTGATAAAATGTATCTAATTTTTACTAATACTGAAATATTTCTCTCCAAAATTTAAATTTATTGTAAAATTTAAAACATTATCTCCAAATATAAACCTTAGCAATATAGATAAGCATTCATTCCTTAGAGGGAAGCAATGAGGTCATGCATGTTATGAAAAGCAAAGGAATGAGTTGTTTTTAAAGCCTATTACCTACACCCTTTAGGCAGGAGAGCACTGGGATATACTGAAATGGAAAGTCTTTTCTGCTAGGAATTATACAGGTCCCAGATGAGTAGCCTCCTAGAAAAGGATCATATGCGATACTGGTCTTAGTCCCTTATGACAGCTCCTATCTAACTATTCTTGGTTTGGAATAAATCAGTGACTCTCTGCTGGGGGCATGGGAATTCTGCCTCACCACCGAGACATTTCACCCCACCTACTACTCCTACTCCACCTCTGGGCGCAGCAGTCAGCCTGATTACAGCTGCCTAGTGCTGGCAAAAGAAGCAGGGCCATTTCTTTCCCACTGCCGCATGCTATGCTTTGCCAGGAAAGAGCAGGGGCACCAGAGTGAGGGACAGCATGGTGCTTATAATTAATCAATGACTGCACCAAAAAAAAAAAAACAAAACAAAAGATCAATACTTCTTTTCTGAAAAGTACAAAATATTCTTTGAATGTGAACAAAATTCCACCATACGCATCTAAAGGTTTTCTCATTATGGGTTATTTAGTTACTTAACATGAAGGTCAGTTTCAAAACTAGCATTTTTAACGTTTCCAAGTTACAGTTTCTGTTCAATCACGATACAGTTCAATGAATGTAAATTTCCAATTTACATGAATATCCTTTTTCTGCCACTCATAATACACACCTTATATACTGTACTATGACTGATTCTAAAATTTGAGTTTTTTCTTAAATTTCTGTAACACAGCCATCTATTAAAAATATCCCACAGTAGATTTTTAGGTTTTTATTTCAAGAAATTTTATTTTTATTATTTTTTGAGAGGGAGTCTCGCTTTGTTGCCAGGCTAGAGTGCAGTGACACGATCTTGGCTCACTGCAACCTCCACCTCCTGGGTTCGAGTGATTCTCCTGCCTCAGCCTCCAGAGTAGATGAGATTACAGGTGCCTGTCACCACGCCCGGCTAATTTTTGTATTTTAGTAGGACTTAGACTTTCACCATGTTGGTCAGGCTGGTGTCGAACTCCTGACCTCAAATGACACACCTGCCTCGGCCTCCCAAACTGCTGGGATTACAGGCATGAGTCACTGCGCCCGGCCTATTTCAAGAAATTTGAAATTAATTCTGCACAGAAAACTGAAAATGTTGTGATAGTGAGATGTGGATAAAGGGTATTACAAAATCAAGGTCAATAATCAATACTGTATCTCCCTTTCAATACATTTTAAATCTTTAACCACACTACAAAGAACACTAAACTAACAACTATAAAGCTATATTCAAATAGCATTCTTCTCATTAATGTCTTAATTTGCCATTTTACTCTGAAATTAAATATCATTGCTGCTTATCTCCTTCAACCCAAAGTTTCTCACTGCAACTAAAAGGGCTACTACTGCCTGGAATTTATTATATAATCAGTCCTACACACCTTGTTGACTTTGCTGCATAAATCAATTCAATATTTTCCCTAATAATCAATTCTAATTGTTACAAAAAAAATCTATCTTCTTATCTCTTTAATTTAAAATATAACCATTTTCATAATATACACTACTGGCAAAGGGTCCAATCATAAGACTAATGTATGTAATTTGATATTTGGAAAACAACATACGAGTTTGGGATGCTTTTCTATGATTTTATAATGCAGTAGGAAAAAAAGTAGGACATTTCTTTGTAGGGTTCCCTTAAAAATATCTACTTTTTGACTAGTCATGCTTTCTCCAAAGATTCCTCAGGAATGGTCCAAAATCCAAGGTTCTTAAAAATAATACCAACAAAAGTAGCCTCCATCTTATGAAAAGGAGGGGGGAAAGTACACCAGCCATAAATATCATGACTATATTAGCTAATTTTTAGCACAATTCTGAAATACTGGCATAATTTTGAAATGCCAGAATATGCATGATTTTTAAAGGCTTATTTTGTGAGGGGAAAAATTACTTGCAGCAAATAACCAAATTTTCTCAACTGGTAAAAATTATGCCTTGCATAAAAATAAAAGGATTAGAGGCCTCTGTTCTTCTTGAAAACATCCCATCACCTCCTCTCTTTATCTGAGAAAACCTACACAATACACATTTTGAAAGCTTTCAGAATGTGTTCTTACACAATAGACCCCCAACTATTCAAAATGAGTTTAGGTGTATCAAGAAAATTATACACGTTTTTAAAATGGTCTAAATAGATATTAAAGGAAAGTTGCTCCCATTTTGCTAGGCACAGCATTCTGAAAGATCACACAGTGAGAAAAATCTCTTACCATACTGTAAATCATAAATTGTGTTTGAAAATAAAATTGTTAATGAAGAAACTGACATTTCTAAAGCTGCTGTTAGAGGTAACCATTCTTGAAACATGTTTGACACAAAATCTTAAAGCCCTAAAACACAGTATTCACTGAATTGCACTATATATCTTAAAAATCAAAAAAACAAACGTAATAATGTGTCTTTTCCTTCAAGTTACTTTTACACTGATAAATTTAAAAATATACATTTACACAAATTCTTGGCTTTTTCTTTTTGCTGGAAGCAATAACATTTTACCATCAGATAATATTTCTCTCACTTATGATTATTTTGATAGTAAAATACCTTAACTCGCCTTGTACTTTAGGGGGAAAAAGTGAACTGTAATGGGGGAAATAAACAGCATTTTAAGAAAAGCAATTCTGAGTTTATATGAATAAGGGTGAATCTGATTATTCTTTATCTTCTTAAAAAGTTATGTCAAAAAAACTGAATTGTTCTTCTTAAATTATTTATGACTTTACTATACTCTTTTGTCATTAATAAAATAACAAAAATACTAATATATTTTCTCATGGGAAAAACCATCAGTAGAAGACCTTACACTAAAAATTTAGGTTAAAAAAATTTCATAATTATACTAGAATTTAAAGGCATTTATTTATCAAAACAAAAACCCCTGATGCTCATTAAGCAAAGTTCAGGTAACAAATGATGTCCAGGCAGTCAAGAGAGGGATGAGTCTTCCCGATGCACAGCTGAGACTCTGCCTTAGACTTAATGAGTGTCAATCTCACTAGAATAATGCAGGATCTTTCTGAAACTAAAATTGCCAGTTTTAAAATTTAAGGGATTGTTTTTTAAGAATACTGCTGTATCTTTATAAATACTCCTTAATTTTGTTCCCACTCACTGTCATAGCTGCTGCTGCTAGCCTCTGGCTGAGACATGGTTCGATGTATTGCTCCTTGGGACTCCTCACTTCCTAATAACAAAATGAACAAGACACGGGAAAAGGGAAAAAAAAGACAGTAGCGAATGGAAGACAGCAGCGGATAAAAGAGAGGGACTACTTCAAAACCTTTCACCTTCAGTATGAAGTTTTATATTCCCTCTTCAGGTATCTCAAGTATTCTTTGGGTTAAAGCAGATTAAACCAAAGGATGTTCTAACCATAATATGAACATAGTATTTGTTCATATTATAAACAACATAGTAATGAAGAACATAGTAGTAAAATCAGGGCAAAAATGATTCTCTTTGAAAGTTGAATACTTTGCTTTCCACAAACATGCACTGATGCCACTAGCAAAAGGAAGGAAAAATAAATTGGTGGTATTACTCACTATGGCACCTATGCTTTAAAAAAATTTTTTTTAACCAAAAATAAGCCCTTTCTGTTAGAAACCAAGAAATATTTCAGGACAAACAAAATAATTTTTTTAAAAAAGGCAGACAGGAAAACTCTTTTTAAAACAATGTATTGTGGGCCACACTGAATAGCTCTCTTTATTGAGTCAAGTACATCATCATATCATATGAATCCTGGAACATATTGGCTGGCAGTTTATTAAACATATCAGACCAAAGTCCAACCTAGTTCTGCCATTTGCAGATGCTGCCTTTGCTCATGCCATTTCTGGAACTATTAGAAGTGCCTTCAGTGCCAGTTTATAAGCCATCTCAGAAATGACTTCGTATCTTGTTTTTTTTTTTTTTTTTGGTTCAAGAACTGTGAAAAGTGATCAGCCATAAAGCTTTAATTCTTTTCCTCTTAACTTGTTCAGAAAAAAAGAAGAGGTTGATAAACTTTGTAAGAAACAATTAGGCAGCTCAGTTACAATAGACCCATGTCTGACCCCTGACACTCACTATCATACCCAGAGTTATGTGGGATCAGTGTGAGGAAGTGGATATTGGCCTGACAGTTAAGAGTTCTGGTCTCTATCACCCTTTCACAACAGCTCAGTCATTTATTTTATTTATTTTAGAGATGGGGTTTCTATGTTGCCCAGACTGGACTCAAACTCCTGGGCTCAAGTGATCCTCCTGCCTCAGCCTCCTGAGTAGCTGAGACTACAGGCACACGTCAGTCACCACGCCTGGCAGCTCTGCCATTTAATCATTCAGTGTCTCGGGCTCCAAATCCGCAAAATGAAGGAAGCTTCCCAGTCTCAACTTTATAATTATTGTGGAGAGTAAATAATCTAACGTATGTATAAAAGACACCACGATACATACTATACAAAAATCTTGTGGCATTTTATTATAAAATCAAAAGGTCATGACCCAAAGAGTTGACCCCTCATGTAATGGGAGGAAATGAAATGTGTGTTTACGTATGGAAGCTGCTAGGCAAACCTGTTCAACTTACGGGTCTGTATGGCCTCCTCTGTCTGTGTGTCTGACCATTCCATATCTTCAACACCAGGTTCCTTGCTTTCTTCCATTTCTTTCTTTCGCTTCTTACATATAAAAATTAAAGAGAGAGAGAGAAAGAGAGATGTCTGACAGTCAAGTAAACTACAAACTCATCAAGTATTTGTGTGTGTGTGTGTCTGTGTGTAACTGTATATAGGTGTGGGTATGTCGAAACACACAGGAAGAATATTCTCAACTTCAGGATAGTGGTTACCTAAAGGAATGGATGAGGGATGGAAGAAAGGGGGAGTACGAGAACTCTCAACTAGACAGTTAACCCAGATGGTAGCTATATTTGTTATATCCACCTCTAACTTTTCATGCTTTATATACTTCATTATTGAAAGCTATGGTTTAACCATCAGGATTGATCATACAGAAACTCTTTTAAAATAAAATGTTTTACAAACTCACGATCACCACTCAGGCCAATGATACTCTCCACATAGTACAATGCGGGTAGGATGGAGAGAGGATAATTTATTTGATAAATGGAAAAAATGTATGTCTTGTCCCATATATTACATCAGTGTTTATACCACATAACACTGATGGTAAAATTCTGTTTATGAATCAATAATGGAAAACTTGTAATAAATGTTTCTCTTTTAGCATACTTTTTATTAAAAGTTTAAGAGGGCCATAAACCTTACTGTAAATGAATAGTCTTAAAAGTACAAAGCTCTCCTAAAATCTCAAAAACCATCTGGATTTCCCACATTCTCTTGGGCCTATCCTATTTTTCTAGTGAAGTGTTATTTAGGAGTCAGTGCTTATATTCTGTCACTATCCATTCTTCCCAAATGTTCCTTCAATTTCATTTTATTACTTTCTACCACTACAACATTTTTTAACAGGTCCAGTCCTGCGTTAAGTTTCTAAATTCTCTAACATCTCTATACATAGGTAAAATTATAGAGGGACATTAGTAATAAATATGAAACTTTGAATTTAGTATATAACTTTATCTTGTGTAGTTTCAAATTTAAACTGGTTAAAATCCAAATTTTAATCCAAAGCTTCTTTTGGTTGCCTAAAATAAGTCTGTATCATTTAGAAAACCATCTGATATGCCCCAAATCTCACAGGTTCACAATGCAACAGAATGTCCTCATTTATATTTTCTAACAATTAACAATAAGTTAAACTTCATCTGAGAATGTTCCTTGCTGCAGGCCATTTTGTGTACAGCTAGAAAAGAGGATAATGCCTGCTGACAGCACATTGTTCCTTTTCCTAATGGCAACCATGGGTTCTGTTCCAAAGAGAACTACATGGGAAAGCCGAACTCTATTCAAGCCACATTATCTTAAAACCTCCAAATGGTCAGAACTGTTATTATCTATGTATTACAATTAATCCCACTGTTTCAAAACATTCTTAAGGTGGCTGTGGAAAATTAGAACTCAGAGGTACCCACCATGTTCCTAAAGAAAATGCTTCACACATACGAAAGTAACAACTTGACTGAAACTTGAGAAACTTTCAAAGGCATTCATTTAGCAGATTTGTATATGGAGGTACTGCCTCTCAGAAATAGCTGTAAGAGTGGCTATAACTTCATATAACTGATGAGAAAAGGGGAGAATGCCTTACATCTTTCTTTCCAAAGTGTTGCTTCATGATTACCATCTAAACCCTGCTGGGCTGAACAGATTGGTTCGATAATTACATACAATAACTGCAGTGGGCAGGTAACCCTCAGCTGGCACAGGGCAGCTCCCCTGTGAGAACTTCCATATGCAAACTGCACTGATGGAGTGCATTAGGTACATCTTTCCTGCCTGTGCACAGGCCTGATTAACGCCAGCCAAGACTCCAAGGTTAGCATGTCAGCAGATTTGTGATGCATTAGGCAGGAATAAACACAGACACTTTTGTTCGTTCAGACCAAAATTAAGGAGGAATATTTCAGTACTATATTGCTTTCCATACAGCAGAGAATACATTTTCCAGTTTTTGGAGAGCAGATTTTTAAATGCTCATTATAAAGGGAGCTAGCTATCCAATACATTCTACCCAAGAACCTAAGTGCATTCATCTAGTTTTCAAGCTTATTTAATAAAAGGGGGCTTTCTTAATCTCCATGCAGGTAAATTACATAGGAAGGAAAATCAGACAGTATTCAACCAACAAAAAACAACACCTGTGCTTTAAGCAGTATGCACTAGGTAAAGCACTCTACTGCATTAATCCACACTTCAGCCAGGTAACTCCTGGCCAACTTTTCTAACAATGTACATAGTCTGGATACAAAGGGCCAGTGGTCTACAGATGAATTAAAAGACCAAAATAAAACCCTTCAAGTTTAGTAGTATCTAAGTATGTTATCAATTTTATAAGGCAATGAGTAAAATTCTAAGCAATCTGCTGCCAGCTTCTTCCTTCTGAATATTTCCAAATGCTTCATTTTGTTATTTGTCAACATCCTTAGGCTTCAGATAGTGCATATTTTGGTTCCTTTTGAAGAGAAAAATGGCTTCACAAAGTGACTATGCTAATCTCTGATTTCTGCCACATTCTGTATGAGGTCTCACAGGTGCCTTTGTGTTTAATATGAAACCAAAATATTGTATGATATACTAACTTATAAAATAAACTTGAGTATTCTTTTAATTCAGCACAGCTAAAATATCTTCAGAAATTAGATTTCAAAGGGCACTAGAATATATATTACACATTATATTTTTGAAGTGTTCAGATATGCTAAAGTTTAATTAGCAGCTTCTCACTTCCAATTTAGAAACAGGAAGACAAATAGGCTACATGCATTTGAACTGATAATTTACTAATAGTCTAAACACTGACTGCTATTGACTTAAAGTTGTTTTAATAGAAAAGAGAAAAAAAATCTTCAGAAGCAAAAACCAAAGACCAATTCTTTGCTTCCCAAGTCAAGCATCAAAAGATCACCTCTAGATGCTTTCAACAGCTTCTAAGAAAAGCCAATCAGATTCATGGCTATCTCCAAGAGATGAGTACTCAGGCAGTGTTATTTGGGTTTTGCCCATCCCTTATGACAGAAGTCTACATGTTTACTTTAGAAACTTAAAATATACAGCCTAGAAGTTTTAAAATGCTTCATACAGCACATATGTCATAGAACAAAGAACTTTAAACACTGCATGAATCAGTCCATGTGACTGCACTAATCAGTTAATCTTATTTTATTTATTTGATTAAATTATTACATTCCCTAACAGTGGTTGAAAACAGAATATTAGTAGTAACTAAAAAGATATAACACATCTTCTATGAAGGTAAAGCAAACATGTTACTATACCACAATATTTCTGAAACTAATAGTTAGTTAAAATCTACTATATACACAGAAAAAACTGAAGCTAGGGACGGAAAAAAGCCAGAGAATGAATGTGCTCAGTGTTTCTCAGCTGATGGTGATGAAAAGACTAGAACTCAGAGTTCTTTATCCTTATTGCAATTTCCTTTCCACAGCACTACGCTGTCTCCCTATGTGAGCTTTCAGTAGGAAGCAGCAGTTTCTAGTTGCTGTGTTCTTACTGTATTTTTTCTAGAGTTATATTATAGTACACAAATTTGTGTATTTCATGTAAACTATTTCCATAACCTCCTCTATTTCTCTCCTACTATGTAAGCCCCCTGAGGGCAAGGACTATGGTTTTCCTCATTTTTCTAACCCTTAATGAGCTTGGCACAGTGTTTTGCACATATACAGATGTGCACCTGTAGAGGAACTATTAAACTATTCTCGTAATAAAGCGATAATTTCATATCTTCCTCTAAGTCAAAAACTGTAATATTTGAATGGACATTAATTACAGATATGTTTCAAGAAAATGCAGGAAAAGGTCAAACATAATTACAGGGAGAAGAAATAAAAAGATGGAGAGTTAGGAAATGAACAAATGACTTGAAAAGAGACAGATAAATTTGAGGAATAATCGAAAAATATCCTGCTAGAGGCCTGGCGCAGTAGCTCACACCTACAATCCCAGCACTTTGGGAGGCCTAGGTGGGCAGATCACTTGAAGTCAGGAGTTTGAGACCAGGTTGGCCACATGGTGAAACCCCGTCTCTACTAAAAATACAAAAATTAGCCAGGTGTGGTGGCAGGCACCAGGCCCAGCTGAGGCAGAAGAATTGCTTGAACCCAGGAGGTCGAGGTTGCAGTGAGCCAAGATCACACCAATGCACTCCAGGCTGGGTGACACAGCGAGACTCCGTCTCAAAAAAAGAATAAAAATAAAAATAAAATTTGCTAGAATTTATTAAAGTGATTTACTATTTTCAATGAATTTCAGAGATGAAGACTGTAATAAAAATAATGACTATTGCAATTTCCTTCCACAACAGCATTGACCTCCAGCTGAACAGAAGTGAAGATCACCACCACATACTTACTAAGCATCTACTGTGTGCCTGGCACTGTCATTTTCGAGCTGAAAAATAGACACTATAAAATAGTTAAAGCAAAGGAGAACCATCATCTTTTATAAAAACATTAAATACACACACGTTTAATTTCTGCAACTATTTTTTTTTGATGTAAGCACTGTAAGAAATCCTTTTAGGGTTCCATAAATGAGTGTTCTTACATAAGTGTCCAGTGTAATCCCACTAACATGGAAATTCATTCTATGAAATACCAATCCATATGTACATGTAACACACACGTTACCTCACAGTCCACCCTGGATTTTGTTGTTGTTGTCTACTTGTTTAAATTTAGATCTCTCTCCTATCAACATTTTTAGTCATCTACTCTGGAGACAGGAAGTACAACTCAAGCAATTTTGCTAATTATTATTAACAGGTCTGAAGGAACGAGGTTAGCAAAATAATATGATTAAATATATGGCAGACAAAGTTTGGAATATCTATGTTCTTCACTAGTTCAAGCTATCCCACCCTTACTTACAAAACCATGAAAAATTAAGAATTTACTGTAACTATCCAAAAATAACACACCAAAAATTGCAGGTAATTTATATGAATGTGCCAGAAAATACTGATACAATGCTAGACTTTGTCAGAATAAATGGGGGAAAAAAACTATCTGGTTGGCTACCAGGGTTGATTGCTCCATGCGCAACACATTTTTTTCAGCAAAAGCACTGCTTTCATAAAGTCAGCATAATTTATCTATTCACTTATTTTTGAGCACATGTATGTCCCTTCAGTTTGGCTTACTACGGAACTAGGGAAAGCTGCATTCAAGCTCTACTGTCATCCTTTCTCCTAGAAAAAACACTCAGCTGACGAGCAGACAAGCTGTGGAACAAGCTAACCCTTGATTACACGACCTACAGGAGGACTACGTGCTTCAGAACTTTCATCAAAATGTCGCACAATAACAGCAAGCACAACCTAGAAAAATCTCCCAATGACACTTTTGAAAACAGTAAATTCAACTTCCAACTTGTTGGCAGCAATGGCTATTCATGATCCTAACATCATTCATATTACAAGGAGATCATGAAACTTTAATATGATCAAACGTATAGTCACTTAACAAGATGAAAGCTGTTTCCAGAGATTCAGTGAACTACGGTCTAGAAGACTAATATGTCAGTGTATTCTATTCTGGATTAAAGTCAACGCGACACCACTTCACTCATGTTTTCCTTTGACGGTTCCATGACATGCACCATTAAGGTCGAAAACTTTTGGCAAAGTTAAGATGTTTCAAAAGTACAATTTATGGGTAAAGGCAAATGAGTGGCCAGGTCATGCTATGTCTTTAACATTTTATGCCTAAAATCACTAGGATGCCTTGAACTTTCTGTATAAATGCATAATAATAATGATTTCATGGCCCTGAACAAGTCACCTAGCCTCTTCTGAGTTTTAGTCCCATCATTTATGAACAAATGAATTTCACAGGCATGCTGCAAAAGTTATAAAAAATAATTTAAAGGTCCTGAAAGAATATAGAAACTACATAAATGCTCAGTGATAACCTAAAGTTTAAAGGGTCAATATCCTATTACATGTACTGAGCACAATCAAGTCTTCTGAGGAATTCTCAATAATTAAAAATGTAAGATTTTAAAAACTATTTAATATAATACTATAAACTAAGGAGGCTAATCTTTATAAATACATCAATGAAAACCAAAACCTATATATATACTGGTGGGGAGTTAACTAATCTCAAGGCAACACATGAACAAGTGTATTACAGAACAAACTGGGCTACATTAGAGTTACTATTAAAAACATACTACCTGATCTTCCCTCAATAAACTTATGTCCACAAAACACCTAATTCCTAAACATACAGGCAGAAAATAGCAGACACAGAATTCTCTGGTGGTAAAGAATCCTCTGCTTTACGTCAACTACCTATTATCCTTTAGTATCAATTATTTAGCTTAAGAAAAAACAGGTTAACTACAAACTGATTAATTTGACTTATATGTTCTTAATAAAAGTTATGGAGCTACATTGTACTTATTTTAAAAATTTGTTTATATTCTGCCTTAACAAGATGGAGTTACATTTTAGTCTTCATTTCACAGTAATTAACATCTTATCTTTCACTGCAAAATCAGCTTTTACCAATTCATAATCATTCACTATTCCAAACAATCTATTTTAACACACATACTCACTAAGTGAAATATAACCGAGTCTTCAATCACATGTGCCTAATAACCTGTTTAATAAACTGAACTTTTAAAGATATAAGATCTTAGTTTATTAGAAGGTTCAAATGAAAACAGATTCAAATGAAAATGTTCCATGTTATTTTCTTATCATCAATAAACTAGAAAGATGGGAAAAGTTAAATAGTGGATGAAATAACAGCATTAACAATAATATTGCAGTTAACATTTACTGGTTACTTGCTATGTGCCTGCCACTGTTCTAAGCACTTTATATCTTTTAATCCTCACAACAATCTTATAAGCAAGACAGATAACATTCTTATTTCACAGAAAGAATTTTTTTAAAAAATTCATCCATTATTAAAAAGAAATGCACAGAGGCCGGGCATGGTGGTTCATGCCTGTAATCCCAGCACTTAGGGAAGCTGAGGCGGACGGATCACCTGAGGTCAGGAGTTTGAGATTAGCCTGACCAACACGGAGAAACTCTGTCTCTACTAACAATACAAAATTAGCCAGGCGTTGTGGTGCATGCCTGTAATCCCAGCTACTTGGGAGGCTGAGGCTGGAGAATCGCTTGAACCCGGAGGTTGCAGTGAGTCAAGATGGTCCCATTGCACTCCAGCCTGGGCAACAAGAGCAAAACTCTGTCTCTCAAAAACAAACGAACAAACAAACAAAACAAAACAAAAAAACATGCACAGAAATGTTTAACATTTCCAAAGAACTGGTCATTATATCAGAAAAATAAATCTAATAGTATCCTTTGAGATCTCAATTTTGAGTACTTCTTATAAGCATGTCCTTTCATTACTTAAAGAAATTCTTCTGGGCACCATTCAAGACATTTATATGATACCAAATTTCCTTCTGTATCACTTATAGTAAGGTACTTACATATACAGAGATCAAAAAATAGTAAGTGTGCATCACTGCCCACATGCAAAAGCTGGTCATGGGGTTGACAGATGCTACAATGAAAAGTCTAAAATGCCCGATATTTGCTATGCCTATTTGCAAAAGGGCTGTTTTCTGCATAGAGGCTATTCGGACACGCAAATTTTAATATGCAGTGGTTCTTAACTATGTCTGCACAATGAAATCACCTAAGAAATTTTTTAAAAATCCTGACGGTCCCACCCTCATAGCTTTTGATTTACTTGGTCTAGGGTACAGCCCAGATAGTGGGATACTTAAAAGCTCCCAGGTGAATCTGTTATAATATGCAACTAAGGATGCCACCCACAGCCTCACAAGCACCTCCATTAAAATGATCTGAGGTACTTGTGTGTTAATGGACCCTCCCAGACCAGAAAAAGAAACTGGAGAAGCAGGGAGTCCTGGCACCCAAAAAACAAGCTATCTGGTCACAAATTTCACTCATTTCTGAAATCACTGGAAGTAGATGTCTGTAATGAAAATTCTATTAAACTAACAGGAAAACAGGTATTACAACTTGGACTGAGGTATATACTATTAAAATCAGTCAAACAACAACAACAAAAATGACTAGACAATAAACATAGAAAAAAATCTAAGCAATATCACAGAACCAAAACAGAAAGACATTAAACTCAAAAAGAACAATCCCTCTGCCAAAACAGTTAATATAAAAAAGTATCATAATTACTATTCTCAAAGGATTTAAGAGGCTATCTTACCAATAAAACAAGAATATGCTGGCATATTAAAAAAAAGAACTAGTACCCTTAAAATATGACCAAAAAACAAAACAGATGTAACAAATGAGCAACAAGAAGCCCACAGATCTATACAGAACAGTGTTAAGGACAGAAAGTGAACATGTGATCGAAGAGTTAGGAGGCATGGAGAAAAGAAGCCAGCTTCCAGAGTTCCCAGATTCATGTGGTAGGAGTTCCGGAGGGACAGAATAGAGACGGAAAGAAAAGGAAATCCTCACATACACAGAAAATAAATTTTTCAAGTGTTTAATACAGGCATTAAGCCTTTAGATGAAAAAGGTCCACCAAATACCAAGAAAGAAAACCAAACAAAGTGTAAGAACAAACCAGAACACACACACACTTGTGCACAGATACCTGCAGAATGCCAGGACAAAGAGAAAGGCAAGAAGCTTCAAAGCAAGAGTGGAAAAAACAGAAATCTAGTAAAAAACAAACATCAGGAAAATCAGATGTTAGAAGGCAAAAAAGCAATGTCTTCTATTAAAAACTATATAGCCACATTAGTTTTCAACTAGGGAAAGACAGATATTTTTGGACTTCTCAAGGTTTACAAGTTTATCATTCAGAAGCTTTCTTTAAAAAAAAATTTAGCATATACTCTGAAACATAAAGCCAAGAGAAAGGACATGGATAACAAACAAAAAACACAAAATATGTTAGACACATGATGAATTCTAAATAATAATACATACTATACAAATGACACAAAAAACTACAACTAAAAATTCCAGATGATTGTAGTGTGAGAGATGGTTTGTGGAGGGCTCAGAGGGTAAAAGTAAAAACAAGCTCTGTTTACTCCTGTGAGAAAAGGATATAAATTCTAATTAACTCTAAATGTTCACACACATAAACAAATTAAAATGTGTTAAAAAATGAGTGGAGACATTTTGGAGGTTAATATTTCACAACTTCCTTCCACCTAAAATCTGAAGTAATGAACCCAAAATAACAATTAAGAAGTATTTCAGCAGCAAACAGAAGCAGCATAGCTTCGCAGCATAGCCTTTGAAAAGTGACGACCATGAAGTCTGTCAGACACTTCAAGAATGTGAGCAAACATCATTCTGAAATTTTTCACCAGTAGTCCCCAGTTTAGAAGATGTAAGTCAGGCAGTTTGGGGGAGAAAAGACTTCAGCCCGTTGAAAAGAGGAAACCCTCCCTACTCCCACAGTGACTCCCCAAAAGCAGGACTTGCAATTTTGTTTCTTCCCTGGCTGGGAAGAAACCTGGAGAAAGAGGGCAGAATAATAAAAATCACTAATTATCTTCAACAGTAAACAGGGGACTACCACAACCAGTGAGAAAAGAGAACATAAATAAGAAACATAAAGAACTAAAGCCATGGAGAAGAGATCGCCAATATAGTCTTTCTTTCACTGTGGATTCACTAAGAACATCCCAAATTAATAAACTCACATTTTTGCTTCTTCTGGGTAGGCAGAGAACGGAAGCAAATACTGGAAAATGACTGATAAATTTGGCCTATGGCTCACCAGACCCCACCCCCAAATATGTATTCATAGGCAAAGAAAATGAATTGACAATATATCAAGCCCTAAAATCCAAACTATAAAGAATAACATTCTCAAAGATGGGAAAGTCAAAGATTCACAAAAACAATAATCTAATAAATTCAAATAAAGCTATCCTTATCCAATATGAATAAGATAGAATAAGCATCCCAACAAAGAATACCAGGAGACAAGAAAAGAAACTGAAAAAGAAGCTCGTAACATGCAAAAGATAGCTGAAGACTCCACCTCTGAAAGAAAATGGTCCTCTCCTAAGGAAGAAAATTTTATAATGCATCAGAGGCTTAAAAAAAGGCTTAAAAAATAGATTTAAAAATACTCACTTTTTTTAAAAAATAGAGGAAATGATTTTTTAAAAGACAAAAAGATAGCAAGGAAACCGCACAGCTAAACAAAACAATCATTATAGAATGTATATATATTAGGAATAGTAAAAAACAGAGCAAACATTGCTGACAACCAGATGACATAAAGGACTTTGTATAATCACAGATAATCCAATAAAAAAATAGAATAAGAATTAAGCAGTTAGAAGAAAATAGACATGGATGTTGTGTATTATCTCTACAGACACAGAAAACTACAAACACGACTGAGATAAATGGAAGAACATCTAAGTAACTATAGGTGCCTACTATGTCTATGGAAGAGAAGATGTCAGTTCCTTCCGAATTGCTCTATAGAGTAAACGCAATTTTAGTCAAAATCCCGGAAGTATTTTTAAGGAAACTAATAAGCCAATTCTAAAATTTATACGTAAATTCAAAGAGCCAAGAATAGCAAAGACAATGCTAAAGAAATAGAAGTTGGAGAATATATGCTATCAGATAGCATTATGAAGCCAATAGTTCAAACAATGTGGCACTGGCACAAAGATGGACAAGCAGGCCAATGGTACAGAATAGGGTATCTAGAAAAAGACTCAAATACCTATGGTTACCACTGCAATGCTGTAAGGACAGGATCGTCTTTTCAACAAATGGTTTACATCAACTAGATATCAAAAGAAGAAAAACAAATACTGACTCACACCATGCACAAAATCAATTTCTGTTAAACTGCAGACTTAAATGTGATGGATAAGATAAAATTTCTTGAAAATAACGTATCTTCATGATCCTAAGTAGACAAAATATTCCTTAATAGAATATAAAAAGCACTAACCATAAACAAAAAGACTGATAAACTGAGTTTCATTAAAATGAAGAGATTCCATTCATCAAAAGATACCATATTAAGAGTAAAAAGATTAAACAACAACTGGAAGATAATATGTGTAACATATACATTGCATACATACAAAGTATTCAACTCTGGCAAATCAAAAGAAAGCTGACAACCCCAACCTTTTTTTTTTTTTTTTAAATAGGCAAAAGATTTGAAATGTACTTCACCAAAAACAGGATTATCAAGGCTGGCAGGCATACAAAAATGTTTCAAATCAGTATTTTTCAAGGAGATTAAGTTAAAACCATAAACAAATCAGTGCACATCCACCAAAATAGGTGAAATTAAATATAATGCAATAGCTAGTGTCAGTGAGCAACTGGAACTCCCCTATGCTACTGATAAGAATTAAACTGAGAGAGCAGCTTTGGAAAATTGACTGGCCATATCTACAAACCCTCAACATAAGTAAGCCTTATGCTGCAGCAACCCCAGTATGTACAGACCCAATCTGAAATAAATGTATATGCTTCCCCCCAAAAATTAAAATAACGTTCTTAACAGCATTATCACAACTGCCAAAAACTGGAACAATCTGAAAGTCCGTCAATAAATTATGGTATAGTCATATGGGATACTACATAGCAATGAAAAACAAATTTTTGTTACATGCAACAGCATGGAAATTCAGAGATACAATTAAATGAAAGAAACAAAAGAGTATGTAATATATGATACCATTACTATAATTTCCCCAAATATGGCAAAACTAATTCTGGCAATGATTCACATCTTGATCTGGGTGATGTTTAAGTGAATATTGTGTAAAAGTGTACTTATTCATGCACTTTTCTACACATATGTAACAACTTCACTTAACAGTTTAGGGCGAAAAAGTCCACTTGACAAAATTCAGCTAAGTGAGAAGTTGAAAATAAAGAACTCAATAACAGACCTAAAGAAAAAAATTGTTAGCAAATGCTGACTCTACTTAACTACAGTACTATGATCAAACCATTAGAAAACAGGAATGTACCAACTTCAACAATCTAAATTTATACAACTACAATACAGTTTATCTTTATTACTGTATCAGGCTAAAACAGCTAGATAGATTTTCACCAAATTTAGAGAGTACGTTCAGGGCAACCTGACTGAAACTACAGACTACATGGTATAAAGGCTGTATGAGGTCAATCCCCTCGGAAAGAAAGGAAGAAAGCTGTCCACCAGAGCAGCTGCAGGCTACTGATTTGCAATGGAAGGGCTTTGCTCTTATTCAACTCTTTGTACCCTGCTCCAGGCTAAGTGCCAGCAAGGGTTTATTTAACAATGGTTAAATAAGAGAAACTCTAGAAAGACCAATTAGCATAATGCAGCCAGAAAAATAAAATTAAAAAATTAAAAAATTAGGAGGTAAAATAGAGAAGGAAAGAAAGGTATGTGAATACCATTCATAGGGAGCAATATAGGCTGTCTGAAAATGAAAAAATAAAATACAAATTGCAAGGCCATGATCTAGACCTTACTCAACGACTTTCCAGGGATGAGATTCCAGTCAACAACCCTTTTTGTTGACTTAGGCAGGCAACTTAAAACTCTAAAATAGTTCATGGAGGTGTTAATGTCCTTTTAACTTGCTGAGCTCTTTCCAGTAAATTAAGCTGTTCTTAACCCAGATGGAACAGGAAGGAATTCTTTAAGGATGGGATCACATGTCATTGATCTTCATAGCCCTAGAGACCTAGCCTAGATCAGGTACATAAATTAGACCTTTTACATAATTGTTGAATGTTAATTTATGAGTATACACTGAATCCAGTAACTGTTGCACTGTACTGCCAGATTCTAAAAACTGAAAATGTTTAGTTCTAATCAACAATAAAAATATTTGACTTTGTACTTTTTAAGGGCAGATATATACTTGATCTCTCTGTTCTCCTTCAGGATTATGTCATCCCAAACTTCTACGCTTTAAATAAAGCTCCTTGATTATTAAGCAGAAAACATTTCCAAGTGGGTAAATTCATGTTTCACTCTAGTTTCCAAATAGACTGCACCATAATCAAGCATGGCTGCAAAAAAAATAGACAAGAAACCTTGCTTCATTCCACTGTTCATCAATTCCTGTAGGTTTTTACCAAAAAGAGTATCTCTTAGGAACCTAAAGACAAACATATATTAAACTGATTAAACCTACCCCTTTCCAAAACAGATTTGAGTCTGATACCTACACAGAAAATACACTTTACACTTCTAAAAATTATGACAAAGGAAAAGAGAGGAAACAAATGTACTAATTATAAAAATCAACAAAGTAGTAGAATTAGGCATTATGTTTAGTTTTGAGCCTCCTGACATCCAGAGCAAAAAAAGACATCTGGGTTATAGATCTTGCTGCAAAACAGAAGCAGCAAGCTAGTTTCTCAAAGGAGAAAGCTTTTCATTGTAGGGAGCCCCCAACTTCTCATCCAGCAGAGCTCTGCTTTTATCTGTTTTCAATGAAAGCATTTACAATTTATATGAAGAAAATGTTCTGCAGTTTAAAAGAAAAGCAAAGCTTGAAAAAAAATGGTCTGGTCCAATCCTTTCACTTTACAAAAAAAAAAAAAAAGCCAACAAAATTAATAACTCACTTCAGTTAAAACATGGCTATCGAGCAGCTCATGATCTTACCTAACTTCATCTTAACTTTTATTAATTTCCTTTTAATACAGACAACAATCCTGTGTCAGCAATGAGTGTACAAAAAGCAGTAAACTAATGAAGTAAACCTCCTAATAGTTCAACTTGTTCAACTTAGCATTCATTTTTTTCCCCTAAACGAAGCTTTATACATGTCAGGGATGATCCAACAGGAAATTTCCAGCCTTCTGAACTATCCAAGGACACAACAGAATTATAAGGTCACAGATGTTAGCTCTGCAGCAGACTGACCTACTCAGCTGTAAAGTCAGCCAACCTGCAGAAACTAAATTTTCTCCAGCACGTAGGTCCAAACAACAGGGATTTGCAAAGGAAGGTAGGGGCGGGGGCAGGGGGACGGGGGTTGGGAGGGGGGAGGTGGTTGCTCTGGACAAGTTCTCACATAGCAGCAGAGATCTTTACTTCTCAATCAACAAAACAAAATTTTAGAGAAAAACACTATACAAGCTCGCTATAAATATTAACGCAGAGAAATCTATCCTGAGCAATAAGAAACACTCTGCTTGTTTATGCATGTATGCGAAAAGTAAGTTTACTACAATACCTTACTAAAAAATTCCACTCAGGCTTCCATTTTACCCTCTTCATTTCAAACATAGATGCAGCGTTCAGCATACTTGTTGACCACAAAACTGGAGCAGACGTAATTAAGACAAAACTTATCAAAGAAAAAAAAATGTATGTAGATGCATGTATATAATTTCAGATTCTATGATGAAATTACAGAGACCTGCTATTTGGCACAGAAAGTCAAATTTTTGGTATAATTTCAAAATTCCTATCTCCTTTGTTAATTGAAAAGATAAAAACTTTTAAATATGCTGCTTCTGATTTTAAAGAGAGAAAATTCTGTTTTAACCCTTTTTCTCAGTTCAGAATATGAGATTTCCAAAGAAATCTATTAGAATTTGTAAAGTTAATGACAGTAAAAATAGTTAATAATGTAAAAAAAAAATTTTCTTCTAAAAGTTGTTTTCCTTCCTCATATAAAAATAGCTAACACATTGTATTAAATAATTTCAGATTATAAGGGAAATCAGTAAGTTTATCAATAAGTTAATTATCAAAAATAACCAATAGCAAATCAGTAAGTTAATGCATACCTGTAAAATCTAAAGTGATGCCAGAAGTTCTTTACATACTTGTATAATACTTCTATCATAAAGTTCATTATTTAACATTTCTCTCCAAACAATTAATGCCCTTATATGCTGATATAAGCTTTATATAATGATATTTCCTCACAGAGCAAAATAATGTTCAAATGGTAAAATGTACCACACCAACAAACAAGGAAATTTTCAAATAGTAATTTTTCAAATACCCATTTTCAACTGGTAAAACTATGACCATATCCACAAATAAGAAACAACCGAGACAATATGAACCCTAAGGGGTGACTTGGGAGAAAAGAACATATAAATTATGAATTCAGTGCACCATCAAAATTTCTCTGTCAGGTATCAGTATTTCAAGTTAAAATCATTTCAGAAATTTAGTAACTTGCTACCAAACATAAGAAATATATAAATAACTATTTTTCTACAACCCTCTACACATTGTTCTGTATTATAAAAAGTTTGCCTTAATTGCCACGCAATCTGTTCTTTTTCTTCATTGAACTACTGCTATACTTTCTTATAGTATTTGTTGCAATTATAAACACAAGACCAAAGAATAATTTGATAACAAAATTCACCTTTGTTATTGTTTTTGCTTTCAAACCTCCATTCTCCACAACACTGAGGTCCAATTTTCCATCATCCTTACTTCCTATAGCTTTTAGTCCTTGCAAAAGAATATCACGTAAATTTTGATAAAGAGGTTTTTCAGTGTAGTCTAGTAATTTCACTGTTTCCATGTATTTGGCAATTTCACCTAAAAGAATAACACAATCATTTTATAACTTTCAATCACAAATCTAATATATTTCTCTCTTACCTCTAAAAAAACAATTCATGGTTATAGTAAAGTTAGAATGCAAACACACATCTTGTTAAGATACCTATTTTTTTCAATCACTTCAATGAAAAGTATGCTTTTGAACTCAGGAATTGTCAGATAACTGAAATTAAAAAAGTATTTTGAGATATAATATAAAACACACTTTTGTAATTGTAAGAAACAAGACAGAACTTAAAATTTAAATATTCATAAAAATAACTATTTTAGTATTAAAGTTATAATACAAAGGGATCTAAAGATTATGAAAGTAAAATGTCCTTAAATACAATGAATATCACAGCCAATTTTTTTTTGCCATCAAAGCCATTAGCTCTATAGCAGATAGAGAAATAAAACACACCAAAAAGAGGTCAAAGAAAGAAGAAAGAAATAAGGTCTGGCTTTCCTATAAAAGAGAAAAATCAGCTTCCAAATGATAAAGGTTTACCGTACACTTAGACAGAACCACACCATAAAAAAGAAATCCTACTAGTCAAGATCAACACTTCTCAACATTAAAAATCCATTTTTGAGCTAATGACTCACACACAGACCTTTCCCCCAACCTCCAGACTTGTATATCTACCATTCATATATTGGTCCTTGGATGTGTAAATATCACAATTCCAACAAACTCACATCTAAACTCTTGACCTATCCCTAAAACTAGAGGTTTTCTCTGTCTCAGTTACTGAGAATTTCATCCTTCTAGCTCCTCAAGCTAAAATCTGAGTTAGTCATCCTTGAATCATTTCCTCTCACACCAGTCCTTCAAGAGATCTTATCAGTTCTATACACACACACACACACACGCGCACACACACATTCATTAACTCAAATATTTATTAAGCACTTCCTATGTGCCAGGCACTATTCCTAAATACTTGGAATATACCGAGAAAAAAACAGACAACAGTACGTGACTTCCAATTTCTTCATCTGATAAAGGAGATGTACAAAAAAAACTAAAACAATTATCACCATGTATGATAAAACATTGAAAATGCTCCCCCTGGGAGAGAACAATGTCCATTTTTGCCATGTCCCTTCAGTATAATAGAATAGTTATGTGTACTTTTAGCTAGTACAATAAGAAAATAAATAGAAGGCATAAAGAGTGGAACAAAAGATGTAAATCAGACTTTAGTCACAAACAACATAATACTACATGTGGAAAATCCTACAGAATCTACAAATAACTACTAAAACTAGTACATAAATGTAGCAAGGTCATAAGATGCAAGGTAAATATATAAAAATCTATCCTATTTCTATAGACTAGCAAAAAGCAATTGGAAAATAAACTATTTAGAAAAGACTTAAAATAGCATCAAATACTTCACAACAAATACAATGAAAGATGAGCAAGATTTTCCTAAAGAAGACTATAAAACACAGTTGAGAGAAATTGAGACAGACCAAATTTAATAGAAGATATACCATAAAAGTGGACTGGAAAACTCAACAATATAAAGATGTCAGTGCTCCCCAAATTGGTCTACAGAGTCAAATTCAATCCCAAGGTTCCAGCAAACTTGGGGGTGGGTCAGTGTGTGTGTAACTGACAAGGTGATTCTAAAATTTAAATAGAAATGGAAAGGGCAAAGAATAGCAAAGTAGCAAAGTCTAGTTAAAGAAAAGCAGTGCTAAAGAATTTCAACTACCAGATACCAAGCTTAAAATAAAGCTACAGTAACTAAGACAGGGTGGTCCAAGAATAGGCAAAAAGAACAATTGAAAAAAGAGAGTCCAGAAACAGATGCACAGATCCACAAATTCACACTTGATTGATGACAAATATGACAACAAAGGAAAAGAATGGTCTTTTCAAGGAAGGTTGCTGGGTCGACTAGATATAAATATGGGGATAGGAAAGATACATGACCCTTCCTCAAATAATACCCAAAAATCAACTGCAGGTAGACTATACATCTGTATGTATAATTGGCAAGCTGCAACTGCCAAAAATTAGAGACGAACTAAGAGCAGAATAAATAATGGTATGTAACTACAGTAGAATACCTTATAGAAATGATAATGAAGAAACTACTGTTAAACATATACAATAATAATATACAAAAACAAGTGCAGTGGCTCATGCCTACAATTCCAATACTGGGAGGCTGAGGTAGGAGGACTGCTTGAGCCCAGGAATTCAAGACTAGCCTGGGCAACACAGTGAGATCACATCTCTACAAAAAAAATTTTTTTAATTAGCCAGGTGTGGTGGCGTGTGCCTGTAGTCCCAGCTACTTCAGAGACTGAGGTGGGAAGATCTCTTAAGCTCAGGAGGTCAAGGCTGCAGTGAGCTGTGACTGTGCCACTGCACTCTAGCCTGGGCAACAGAGTGAGACCCCATCTCAAAAAAACAAAACAACAACAATAACAAAAAAAACCATGCGATAATGGGGATGAATTTCACAAATACATTACTGAGTGAAAGAAAAGGACACTAACAGAAGTAAACCATAATTTCATGAGGACAGGGATTTTTACCTATTTCATTCACTGTATTATTCCATTTCTATAAATTTTAAACACAAATATTTGGTACTGGAAATTAAGGTAAGTGACTCATTCGGCCACAAGGGAGAGGCTACTGATCACTATGAAGTCCAAGGCATAATTCTGAGAAATCCACATTGTATTTATTGATATGGGGAGTAGGCTGCAATTTTAAATAGCATAAGGTCAGGATAGACAGACCTTCCTGAAAAGGAGACAACTGAGCAAAGGCTTAGAAAGACTTCTGAATATATGCAAACTGACCAATTCTCACTCTTTGGCTGCTACTTCTCTTGCATGGGTTACTGCAGTGGCCTCTTAACCTGCTTTCTGCCTAGGCCCATCCTTGCTCCTTTGGCAGTCCATCCCTACGCCAGAAGCAGGAGACCTTTCCCCTCAGGATAAACAGTTCATATCACTCTTCTAATCCAAACCTTACACTCTTCCTTGAAATAAAAGCCAAAGCCCTCATGATTACCTATAAAAACACAGTCCTCGCATCTCCTGGGCACTAGTGTCCCTTCTGCCTAGAACTCTCTTCCCCAGACTTCTACAGAGCTCACTCCCTCCCTCACCTCCTTCCTACAACTGCTCAAATATCACCTCCTAAGTGAGGCTGTCCCTGGACGGCCTACTTAAAATTACAGTCCTCCTCGCTACTTTACTACCCGCCCCAACTCCATCCCCCTAATTCTATACCCTGTTTTCTTCTAGTTCCACAGTACTAACCAGGGGAACATACAAATTTTGCTCATGTGTTTACTATCTAACTCCTCCAACTACAATGTTAGCTTCATGAGGGCAGGGATATTTGTTTTGTTCCCTGATGTACCCCCAGTCCCTGGCGCACAATAAAGCCTCAATACTTACTAGCTTAATGGATGAATGAAATTTGCTTCCTTTGCTAAAAGCACTGAATAAAATTGAATAAGGCTCAAGTATTCATTTAACAAACCATCTAATATCCTTTTTTTTTTTTTTGAGACAGAGTCTCGCTCCGTCACCCAGGCTGGAGTGCAATGGTGCGATCTCAGCTCACTGCAACCTCTGCCTCCTGGGTTCAAGCGATTCTCCTGCCTCAGCCTCCTGAGCAGTTGGGACTACAGGTGCATGCCACCACATGTGGCTAATTTTTGTATTTTTAGCAGAGATGGGGTTTCACCTGTTAGCCAGGATGGTCTCGATCTCCTGGCCTCGTGACCCACCCACCTCAGCATCCCAAAGTGCTGGGATTACAGGAGTAAGCCAACATGCCTGGTCACCACCTAACATCTTACATTAAGGGCTATTCCATGGATACCATGCCTTTTTATCCCCAGAAAACAAAATCCCTACTAACACTAAAGAAGTGTTTTCCTACCTGGTTTGTTTTTCTCAGGAAAACATTTGTCCATCAAACTTGCAATATTTTCTCTATATCTGTTAAAAATTAAAGAATGAGTCACTGAAGCTTGATGTCATGTTATTAATATGAAATAAAAATACATAGCACATTAAGCAATATTGTGCTACATCCTAAATGTGCTTACAGACATTTTTCTAAATTAAACAAAAGACTAAGGAACCTTACTGTTTAACAAGTACTTTCTTATTTCTAGATCAGTATCAGTTGAAACTATAGTTCCTGTCAAGAAACTGTGACTAAAAACATTTGGCTTATCATGATTTTGCTAGAAATAACTTAAGTTTTCCTTTACCTAATTTTGGAATCTCTAACATATTTAGGATCTTTCAAATTATCCTCCCAAGGAAGATGGCCAGTAAGCCATTGGATCATGCAATAACCAAGTATTTCCAAATCACCACGTCTTGATGGGGCTACAAATGCAAGAGAAGAACATTAGGTAGACTGAAATAATTTTTAATATATAATTTAAAGTATATATAAAGTAATAAGGTAAAACAAGTCAACTCCACAGTCTGTTTTTCATCATAAAATTTTGACTGCATTTCACCTAGGTATTGGACAGTATAAAAGAAATAGCTTACCTCCCAATTTACTTCCAATTAATAATTTCTACTTTAAAACTCAAACTGGTAAATTTTAGGGTTTCAAGTGGAGACTGTTACTCTAGAAATACAACAATGATAGACTCAATACTGCCTTTGGAAAACTTGAAGATATTCTTAAAATTTTTATATGCTATTAAGAGGCCCAGAGAACTGGGTGTTTGAGTTCTTCCACAGCTTTGAGCACAGAAGAAATGACTGCTGAGGAAACAAACTAACTTAACAGTTAGTAAAATAAAAGTGAGCTGTTATAAAGTTGTAGATACATAAGAAACTTGAGAAAAAATATAAAAACAAACAAACATTCCAATTAAACTAAATAAAACCAAAAAGAAATCCTCATTGCAGTTGAATGAACCACTACCACCTTCTTGGTTATCTTTGAAGGTTGCAAGGAAAAGGCAAGAGAGAAGAACACAAATGGCCCTGGAATACAACTGTAGGAGTCTCACCTCTGCCTTCTTTCCTCATGCCCCTGTGCCTCTTCAATTCTTATTTATGTATCTATTTATTTATTTATTTATGCATAATTAAGAACTATGTAGGAATCTGGGTGAAAACATTAGCAGTCTATTTCTCACTCAAGTACTACTGACATACCCACACCATTGTGTGCATCGATGCTCGTGAATTCAATAGTGCCATCATGACATCTTTTGGGGTCTTCTTTGTATTCTTTATGAACTCCTTCTGGGCAGTACCGATAAGCAAGGCCATAATCTACCAAGTACACCTATAAATTTCCAAGCACCAATACAAACTAAAGTCAAAATCACTGCACATACACCCCTTTAAAGCATAGAAACAAAATACTGTCATCTGAAGGTGGGTTCATCTACAAGGTCATTCCATAACACTCCAAACATTTTAGATCCAAAATGCAAACAACAGCAAATACTTAATTCTGAAAGGCTTTTTACTTTTAATAAAAATGTTAAATGACCACACAGCTATAGTGTAACCATTTGACTTTATATACTTTTTTAAGATAAGTATATGTTATACTTGTAATTAATCTTGTCTCTTCAATTTGAATGAAAATTATACATTTTATACTTTATCTTACAGACTCTAAAACTGAGCACAGAGCAAACCATCAATACTTGTTGCGATACAACTGCTACTTCCCACACAGAAAAGCACACCCAGTAGACCACTGCTAATGATGTTGACAAAGGATATGTTAGTTACCTTCTATTCCTCTGTTTCTTCACTTGTAAAATAATCAAATCTCAATTTACTTTATAAAAATATTTCATACATCATAATAATGATCTAAAGAACTGTTAGATCAGGCTCTTACTATATTTAAATACTATATTCTAAAGCCAAGTCTTCATGATTAAAAGTAAATTTTAATATTATATACATACTTATTCATGGGCATATACATGTGGGTCTGATTAGCATACAAAGCCAATAAACTTGGCTTTCTTCTATTTCATAGCCACACATTACATCTCTAATTCTGAGTAAATGTCACAAATGCATGCATCTGGGCACAAGAGGAAACTGAAGCAAAAATATGTAGCTAGATCTAGCACATACATCTAACACGGGAAAAATAATCCCATCCAAAGCATATGTCTGAAGGATAACAGAGCTGCAAAAATATTTCCATATAAACAAAGGCAGCATGTTTTAGTCACCTGCAAAGTGATATAAGTTATATTTTATTATACTGTACAAGTCCAGCCTATTTCAATTAATGGAACCCTTATTGTTCAGGTTGTTAGCTGCGTTTTCTTTGTTCTTGGCCTAGAAACATCTAAAAAGAAATGGCTAGAAACAGCAGAGATGAATTTGATGATTGCCTTTTTAAGACTTCTCCATTAGCACACTGTATTAACAGTATAGTAACTTTCTTCTCTAATACTTATATAGATTCCCTTATATCCACCATAACTGACATTGGAGGAAGGGAAGCAAACATGAGACGACAGAAAAAGAAAAGGGACCCAAAGGAAAAAGGAAAAACTAAGCAAAGGTAAAGGTACATTTGAGAGAAAGAATGAAGTACAGAGTACTGACAAATAATTATAATAATCAAAGCACCCAAACACACTTAAAATGTTTAAATCTTCCTTTTTATTTAAGATCAAGAAAGAAGTGAGAACATACATTAAGTATGAATGTCAACTAAGCCTTACTTTCACCGAAATCACAGAAACAGCTATACAGGAAAATAGTATAGATCCCTCTACTTCAACTAAACTCACCTAAATAAAGGTATAACAACATTAGCTTTTCTCCTTTCATTAGAAAGTAAAAATTACAAGGGAATGTAATAAGCAAAAAAAAAAAAAAAATGCACATTTGAATTCCAAACACTAAGGGTATACAAATTTAGACAGCTAAGATATTTCTGTAAACCAATTGATTTGAATAATCAACATGTTAAAGACCAAATTTTCCAAGTAATAGAACACTTACATTTGATGGATTTCTTGAACAAAGGAATAAAAAAAGTGACAAAGCAGACAGGCAAACATAATTCATTGGTGTACTATATAATTTTAAGCTTCCACCCCCAAATAGCTATTTGAAATTCATTTTGTATCACAAGCACTTCTTCTGAATCTTATTTAGGGCAAAATAGCCAACTTGATAAAGTGCCAACAAATCACATCAAAAATGTAGAATGTTAACTAGATCAAAGTGTCAAGAAGAAATATTATTACCAAATCTACTTCAAAAAGTAAAACTTCTACATAGGTTCAAAAGTTCAAAGCAACCATATTTATTTTCAAACAACACGTTTTAAATAGTAGAAATTAAAGTTATAAAACTACCTGGTCAGGATTCTTGTAGTTCAGAAGAAGATTTGAGGCCTTGATATCTCCATGCACATACTCATGCTCGTGAATATATTCCAGAATATCCAGCTATGAAAATACATACAGAATAAGTTAATGCAGTACCTAACACCAGCCAGCAGAGGACCAAGCTTCAACATAAACTAGCCTTTACTGTACTAAAAACAATGTTTTAAAAACAGGAAGAATATAGCTCACATACAATTCTTAAGCTTAGCTGCAAGACAGTTTTCCGAGAAAACCTTTTGGCATTTGCTTCATATATTTTCTGAAGGTCACTCCCAAAGCGATCCATTATCATAAACCTATAACTGAAGACAAATATGAAAAGCCAATGAACAAAATACAATTCAAGAAAACCAACTTTGCAATGAGTACTCTCAAAGTAATCTTCTCAAGACAATGTTTAGTAAATACGTTTTTTCAAAAAAAGAAATACAAACATTTGCAACAATTTCTCCCAACTAGAAATCTCAAGAGTTCAGAGTGCTTTCAGGTCCTGCTTTTTACCTGGAGGGCCTCTTCCTGGTCTCAGCTAGTTTTAGGAGACTATTCAATTTAAGATAATGCTCACAGAGAGAACCCAACAGGTTTATTCACAATAAAAATAAAACAAGCTAAATAAAAATGACAGCATTCATTTTTCTCATAGTTATAATTAATTAATGTTTCTGGATATCAGCTTCCTTCCTGTGACTGTTTCTCTGTATTTTTAAGGTATATTCAGCAGTAACAACATTCTGCTAAAATCAAGATTCTTGTCAGATGCTTTAACAAGAGCCAGATTCAATACCATTGTTTAAATGGCGCAGATTGTACATTAAACACTCAATGGCCAAGATTTGGGGAAAAACAAATATCCTGGAAAAACGTGAAGATAATTGGTTTGGCCATAAAGCAGCAATGTCACCTTGGCTGAGTCACATTACTTCCTTGGGCCTCAATTTCCACAGAAGTAAAATGAGAGAGTAGGACTCACCCTTTCTAAGGTCACTTCCAGCACCCAAAACTCAGATTCAATAATCATGTTGTATTTCAGTATGTACAGAAAAGCATCACCTATTTGCAATAACACTGCTCAGCTTCTGCTCTGAGGACCACTTTTACCTTCAACAGTTTTCCAGATTTGTCTGGTGAAATCATTCAGTAAATCAATAAAAACCAAAACCACACTCAGAATGTATCAGGACATCTCCAACAAGGAAGATTATGAATCATCAACACTCTACCATCTAGCATTTACTGAACACCTGGTATAAGCACAGCACTACTGTAAGTACTTAAAATGTTATTAATGCATTTAAACCTCACATCACTCTATAAGGTAGGTAATTCCTATCATCCCCATTTTACAGCAGAAGAAAACTGATAATTTGTCCTCTAGTATGTGGCAAAATCATGCTTTTAACCACTGCACTACATACACTGAAATAAATGTCAGTAGGATACAAAAACCCCATTTATATGTTGTAGGCTTCTATGATAACAATATGACAAGTTCAATAGGGAAGGAAGAGTTGACTAACATTAAAAGACAAGATGTTGAACAAGTAACTCAGAATTCTATTCATTTTTGAATTGGAAGAAAATTAGAAAATCATCTTGTCTAAACATCTTTTAATAAATAAAATAACTAAGGTCTTCAGAGGTAAAGTGATTTGTCCAAGGTTATAAAATTAGTCAGTGGTGGTCGGGCGCTGTAGTTCACGCCTGTAATCCTAGCACTCTGGGAGGCCAAGTCCGGTGGATCACCTGAGGTCAGCAATTCAAGACCAGCCTGGCCAACATGGTGAAACCCTGTCTCTACTAAAAATACAAGAATTAGCCGGGCACGGTGGCAGGTGCCTGTAATCCCAGCAACTCAGGAGGCTAAGGCAGGAGAATTGCTTGAACCTGGGAAGCAGAGATTGCAGTGAGCCGAGACTGAGCCACTGCACTCCAGCTGGGCAACAAGAGTGAAACTCCATCTCCGGGGGGGGGAAAAAAGTGACAAAATGTATTCATTCATGTAGGATTTCCTAGCACCTTGGCTTGTAAGATAATAAAGTGAAAATGGTAACTTTGACTTCCTGGTTTCCTCTGTATAACAGGTTTTGAAAGGTTGAGAGATGAAACCAGGGCACATATACATGTTGGCTTTTACTAAATAGGTGATGTGTGTAATGATTATAATACAGGATGAGCATCTCAAATCTGAAAATCTGAAATCAGAAGTGCTCCAAAATTAGAAAGTTTTTTTTAGTGCCAACATGATGCTCAAAGGAAATGCTCATTGGAGCATTTTGGATTTCCCATTTTCGGATTTGGGATGCTCAACCAGTAGGTATTAATGCAAATATTCCAAAATCCTTAAGAAATCCCAAATCTAAAATACTTCTGGTGCCAACATTTCAGATAAGGGATACTTAAGGCCTGTAATACACAGGTAACAAAAATACAACCTCTGTAACAGCCTGAAAGACGGCTAAAACACAGCTGCTTAATTCAACATGGGGTCTATCAATAAATTCTATTACATAGATCTTTGTTTTTATTCACAAATCACCCTACCACCATTCTTATTAAGCCCTTAATCTTGTCACCATACCTAAATCATAAACATCAACTGAAACATGATTCCACAAATTTCATAGAAACCATTACCACATTCTTCTGGAAAGACAGCTCTACCATTGAGTAGTAAAATGGAAGTTATCTCTAAGTAACTCCTCTAAAGTAAAACTTTTGATGTAGACTTTTCTGGAGACTTGAATAAAAATGTGCAAGTAAAAGAAAAATATACATCAGTATAAATAATTTAATAATGGTAGCAGCTAACATTATTCTAAGCCCTACATACATATTAATTCAAATGAGTTACAAGAAACACTAAGGATGTCTGGTACGGGAGGGGGCTGGAAGAATAATCTACTTTCTATTTCTTTACTTTCTAAGACCTACGATGATTCTTTTTAAGAGCTTCAACCTAAAAAGCAAATCAATGCCTGATATTAAAGGAGACATTTCTAGCAACCTCATTTTATAGAAGAAATGGGCTAGGAGGTAAAGTCATCACTAATAAGTGGTGAGTTAAGACTTAGGCTGTGTTCTCGTTTGTCACCACATTCTAAGGCACTTCTGATCCACACCAGGGAAGTTCTTTCCAGCAGTACCCTCGTCAGTCAGCTTACAGTGTCAACCTTGGACCCAGTTAGCCCCCGGCCACCTCACAGGAGTTATACACAAAAACCCTGTTTAACTGGTTCCAAACTTTATCATAAAATGGGTGATAAGAATGTATATGGTAAAATGTGATATGACAGTTTGGGCTACTTTTAAAAAGACCATCATTCTTAAGCAAAATATCACCACTGACAAACAAAAATCATAGACAAACAAATGAAACCAATTATGATAATCACAGTGATGATGACTGCAAGAAATATTTCCTGGGCACTTACTATGTGCCCCCTTATAATTTACATGTTTTCTTTTCATCTTCACAGTAATTCATAAAGTATTATTATCCTCATCTCACAGACAGGGAAACGAGAGAGACAGAAAGTTAACTAGCCCATGACCACACCTGATGCAGTCAAGTACAATCAATCTAGTGCTAGATTTGTTTGGTGTTTAGGTTTTGCTGCAATATACTGTACTTGGTTTTTTGGGTTTTTTTAGACGTTTATATTGAAATTATGGAAAGAAGAAAAGGCTGTTATTCCAAGCGGAAAAATGCTCCAGCCCCAGGCACACTTTTCTTCCAATCATCTCTATGAAATGTGGTTTCTATAACGTACTGTTCCTTAGAAATATAACTATTGTATACTGGAGCACACAGTCAAACAGATTTGCTTCCTAGCAAGTCATCACTAAGGGTTTTTCTTGTCTTATTCCCCTTTAGACAGTCTTTAATTCACCATGTAAACCATTTCCCAAATGCCACCTTCACCACCGTGTCACCTCATCCCTTGCTCAAGAGCAAGTGATAGCTTCTGACTACCTACTAGACATTGGTTCCAAACTGTTCCTTCCTCTATGGGTCTTCATTATCTGCCACCGACTTTTTCTCCAAGTTTACTTCCTTCTCTCTTACACACATGCCCTCTTCCTCTGCTAGAGGAAGACGGCCATTGAGTCATACAGTAGAACAGAAGTCTATCCTTGTGCTCACGTTAATCTCCCGCTAAGGATGCTATTCCGCCTCCTCAATTATTTTCTAAACCAGTAGGTTTTAACATTTAAGCGATTAAAGACCCCTTTGAGAGCAAAAGCTAACATCTATGTTCTACATATACTCTTGTAGCATTATACTTAATCATCATTAAGTGGTTAGCTGTTAATCCATTTCACAGATAAGGAAATTAAAGCAAAAAATTGCCCAAAGTCACACACATTTTAAAGGGCAAAACAAGGTTTTAAAACTAGGCAGTCTAGCTCTAGAATCCTTGCTCTTAACTAATCCTTGCTCTATAGTATTTCTCAAGAAAATATTATAAAAACTGTAACATATTTTGCTCTCCCAGCAAAATCATATAAAATAAAACGTTCAACGTGACTTCAGGAATCCCCACACTCCCTAAGAGAGGCATGGTTCCCAAGTAAACAACACTGGCTGTCTACCCAACTACTACCCCTCCTCTTAATCCTTTCCAACGGAGCACCAATTTGGTTCTGGCATTCCATCCTTTTCCACATGGATCACTGTGATCACTTTGTCCTTGCCAGTAAATAGTTTAAGAATAAGTATTGATAAAATTCTGACCAAGAAAACATGAGAGGAAGTCTGCCACAGGGCTCCTGGGAAAGCTTTCTTTGCCAGGAAAGTGAAACTCACAACACACGATAGATACCATTTTCTGCCCTTGGGTACTGTGCCTGCATGTGAAGCCTAGAAATGGAGCAGCCACCTGGCGACCACACAATGGAGAACTAACAGAGAACAAAACTAAGATGAGGAGGGCAAAGGTGCAAGATAAGGAACCTGGGCCCTTGATGACTGCCTGAGTCAAAGTTTTCCTTTACTTGCAGCTGAAATCATCCTAAGCAATGTATCCCCAGTTCCAAACTAAATCTAACCTTCACGTCTCAGCTACCAAAGCCTTACTCCATGAAGTTCCATTGATTCATTCAAATATGTATCAAGTGCTGCTAATGCACCAAAGTATTAGAGGTTTTCTCCAAATAAACTATCCCAAAGAATTCGTTCTCTCCATTCTCTGAACTCCTAAGACACACAAGTCAGTATCATACAATTTTGCACTTAATTGTTCTCTAATTGTTTCATACATACTTGCTTTCACTCACCTCCTACACTAAATCCCTCATAAAGGGTGAGCCTGATCTGGTGTGGGCAGATTACGTATCCAACATGAAATACCAAATAGAATCCTGAAGGGGTTCCCTTTTGCATAAAGAACCTAGTTTGTTTATTTTTAAGGGCAAAGGAAAAAATGCAGGGTCTGTTTGGCTTTGTTCCTCCTTGTCAGTTGATATTGCTCTGTAGAAGTCCCCTTACTAGAGAGGCACCCCTATTCTAATAGGGCATTATAGCCTGCTGCTATGGAAAGCAGAGGACAGAGACAACATCTTATTCCTCTCTATCACATACATTCCACATAGTCTAGAGGGAGGCCTAGTAATATTTTAAGTGATCAGAAAATAATTACTGACTAAACCAACTAAATAGCGAATGTTGCAAAAGGGAAGGAGAAAGACAAATCACACATATTTTTACCTTTTTCCATTTTTGTCATGTAGACCAGACCCCCAATACTTAGGAACACCCAGGTACTTCAGCTTATGGGTACGAATCCATTTCTGAACTACAAATTCAAACAGATCTTTGTGATTTCAATTGTTATACATAAATGATAATTTTTTAAAAAATCATTAAGAGCAAAATGTATTTAAACATGCAATAAGAATTCGCCTGTATTCATAAAAAAGAAAATGAAGAATACAGTAATGAAAAGCATTTTACAATGAAAACATTTTCATTAACCTACAAAACTGTTATCCTGCCCTTAAAATTGTCTTTAAAATGAAAAATCTATAAAAAGTATTTTTTTTTAAACCACAACCACAGTACAGTCATTCCTTTGTTCTAGGGGCTTGGTTCCAGGAACCGCCACCCCTCAAGATACCAAAATCCAGATGCTCAAGTTCCTCATATAAAATGGTGTAATAGCTGCATATAACCTCCACACATCCTCCTATATACTTTATCTCATCTCTAGGTTACTAATAATACGTAATACAATGAAAATGCTGTATCAATAGTTGTTACACTGTACTAGTTTTTTATTTGTATTATTTTTTACTATTGTTATTTTTTATTGTGGTGGGTTTTTTTTTTTTTTTTCCCTGGAATAATTTTGATCCCTGGTTGGTTGAGTCTGAGGATGTGGAATCTGAGAACACAGGGGTGGACTACCCTGAAGTTGCAGTTTATCTCTCTAATTACATAATGTTTACTTGCTTCTATAGGAAGACCTATTTTTCATACCAATCTAAGAGGTTTTTCTTCCTCAATATAAAAGTCCTCAACCAGGAAATCAAGATCTAGGAGAGATGGAAAAAGGACAGAAGGGACTAAAGTAACTAGGAGAGGTTCTGGCTCTCTACCTTGATATCCTGTTCTAGTTCATCAATAATTCTCAATGTTTAACAATATTTCCTAAATCATAGGTCATTTATTATTAACTTTATTCTACATATCAATACAGATAAAATCTTGATGCAACGAACCCATTAAAAGACCAGAATTCTTTCATACAAATCTCATGTAAGAGGAATTTGTAAAGCAAAAAAATAACAAAGAGTCATAAAAAATAAGATATAATGCTCTAGGTCTTGGCTTAAAAAAAAAGCTGGTCATTTTAAAAGTGTAAACGTATGTGTACTGTATTTCTTACTTTGCTCCGGTTTTGCAGCTCGTTGGTAGAACTTTAATTCAGTAAAAAGAGGTCCATTGTCACTGGGTTCCTTAAAATATAAGAGTTAATTAGTACTAGCAGTAGTTAAAATTACTGAGATATTTTCAAAGAACCTTCAAAGAAGACCAACAAATCTATTTTTCTGTCCAATGTAATTTTGATACTTAAGTTTATAACTGTGTTAAGTCAAACTCCTTAGAAATGTTCAGAGAAATATTAGTCTATATTTCTTACATTGCTCAAGTTCCATTTCTATAAGTGATAAATTATACAAAACCAGATATATAGCTCAGCCTGCAGAAGTTTAAGAAAAATGTTTAAACTAATTTTCATCTTTATTAAGCTTTCCCTTAAGCAAAGATGAGCAACCATCTTAACTGTATCACCAAGGGGCTACAAGATATTTCTCAGATTTAATAAAATTTCAATACCTGATTTAACCAATTAATGCCAAAATCCCACTCCTTTCCTGTTTTCATTACAGTTATATCTACTTTATCAGGACTGGCAAAAACAGACCTTACTACAAAGAAGAGTGCATATTCTGCATCTCCTTAACAAGCATGCACTGTCCACTAACCTGCATCCTTCCTTTCTGGCACGGATTCCTACGTTTGTCAAACCAAAGAGCCATTCAACTTATTTCCACATGATTTAAAGTCAAGAAAAACATGGGACTCACTAACAATTGTCTTCTACCAACGTTATGGACTACATTCATTTTATATTTTTAGAGATATTAACAATTAAAATTATTACTAAAGAAACATACATTCACAAAAAGGTATTTGCACAAATAAGAAATGACAGCCTATCAGCAGTTTTGTCTTGTTAAGTAAATATATGAGTGGAAAAGATCTTATAATTCTGTGGATTTTTTAAATAGTAAATTTTATCTGATTAAAATTAGTATTTATTTAATGTTTGGTATTTTGTGTTGGTCATTATTTATCGGGAATCAGAAAAAAGTATTTAAAGCAGTGAAAACTTCAAATGAGGAAACTAACATTTTTAAACTAATTTTGGGGTTGCTTTTCTTTTTAGGAGGTATGAGAAAAAAATTATTTTGGGCAGAATATCTTGTGTAGCTGGAGTTCAAAGTTAAATAGAGCATTGGGGGAAGTGAGTAATGAGGCCTACTATCTTAAACGAGAGATAATTTATAGTTTTGGGTTACTAGAGATGACTTTTGCAAGCACTTAAAGTATGTTCACCTTTTCTTCACTGAAGACATCCTCAACTGTAGAAAACCACTCCATACTCTCTGCTCTAATTATCTCAGATTTCTTATAATTCAGAAAATAGGAATCCCCAATAAAAGTACTTAGAGGAAGGCTGGGCATGGTGGCTCATGCCTGTCATCCCAGCAGTTTGGGAGGCCAAGGCGGGTGAATTACTTGAGGTCAGGAGTTCAAGACAAGCCTGGCCAACATGCTGAAATCCCATCTCTACTAAAAATACAAAACTTAGCTGGCTGTGGTGGCAGGCACCTGTAATCCCAGCCACTTAGGAGGCTGAGGGAGGAGAATCACTTGAACCCAAAAGGTGGAGGTTGCAGTAAGCTGAGACTGTGCCACTGCACTCCACCCTAGGAGACAAACCAAGACTCCGTCTCAAAAATAAAATACTTAGAGGAAAACTGATTAGCCAATCTGCAGAGTCAGGCAGTTATGAATGAGCATTTAACAGCAAATGGGCAACAAACGTTAACACTTGGATCACAACCTGAAAATAAGCTTGCCTTATTTGTTACAGGTAAGTACGCTTTTCACCCTAACTTTGGAAGACAGTAGTATCATGGCTTGGCATGCATCAACTCCTTAAGAAGTAGGAACTAACCAACATACTGAAAGTATGAGTGCTGATTCCTTAATTTATGGACTCAGCACCCAAGTTTCTCTATAACCTGTGGCTCCTTTCCTAGCAGCAACAATAGTTTGACACTTGCAAGCATCTGCAAGAGAAACGTGCAATGTTTCCAGCCAATGGCTAAGAATAGGTCTTCAGTAGGAATCACAGAATCAGTGTAAGAAACAGAAATTCAAAAAGAGGAATTCTGGTAAAGTTCCTCTCCAAAGCTTACCTTTGGAATAGCTCATTTATATAATTCAGGTTTGAAAGAGGTTTTCCTAAGACAAATCAATATAAAATTCTGATTTATTCAGTTTCAGCCTACGTCATATCAACTTTAGTTTTCCTTCAGGCAATAATTTATTAAACTTATAATAATGAGAATCAACCATATAAATCAGGCTATTATAATGAAAGCCCACTACAAGAAGGCTCTCCGGGCTCATTTCATACTTCTTCTAATCCAATAAACTTCCATTATCACAAAATAAAGGAGCTACTTCCTTGGCACTGCACTATAGCCAAAGCTAGCTATTCCTGTTGAAGAAAATACCTTAACTCATAACTAAAATTTTATTAACATATTTCAAATCTAAAATACTCTGCCAACTCTATAATAGCCAAGATTTAGAAAAGAAATTGGGACTGACATTTTAACTAGAATATCACTAAACGTTTCTTTAAGACTTCTAAGTGTCAAAATGAAGATGACAACAGAAAAAAAATTAAAATGTGATACATTTCAATGGCACCAGCTAAAAGCAACTGGCTGCCATTTAAAAATGAAGCTGTACAAAATTTCTCCTGCCTACCAAAAAATTATGATATATGAATTAAAAATTCAGGTCACTTCTCATAACATCAGTGAGGAAAATGAAACATCAGTCTGCAAACTTCTTTCCAAGGACCTGTGAAATACAGATTCATATCAGTTCACATCAGAAAAAGACGATGATACAATAACCTGTTAGGATACCAACCAAAAGCCTGACCTCTGCCTCTAGTTCTGCTACTGAAATGACTAAGGGTAAGTGCAATTCAAAGAACTACTAATTTCATATTAAGCCTGTCAGCAAGAGAACACAAAAGAAAATTTCTTTCTCCTTGCATTATCCAACTTATTATCAATTTAACATTTCTCTCTGCACAGTTACTTTCAGAAATAAAATAGTGTTTCTCCTGCAGGTCAAGAATTAAGGCCCCAAACAAAACCAGAGACCATCATTTGGTACATGGGAGAACATTTTTAATATGTGCCTAATATCTACCTTGAATGGGTATGTCTTAACTTCACTCCAATGCCAAATAAGAAAGTTGTGGGTTAACTATCTGGAGCTGTTTCATAAGGCAGATACATGTATTATCAGCAATAACCAATTTCTTGACAAAGCGTCCACATTAAGTTAGAAACCCTTACCAGCAGCACAGGGTACCTGCAAACCCCCACTGAAAACAAGGATGAAAATGTGCCTGCACACATGATTCCATTTAAAATAATTAAGGTGCTCTGTGTGCCAGATTCTACCAGTGGCTCTCAATCTTGATGCACAAAAGAATCACCTGAGAAGCTTTACTAAAAATACCAATAACCAGGCCCTGCACCCAGAGATTCTGATCATACTCCACAACCAAGATTGAGAATCACTGTTTGATACGCTAGTCCATTATTAAGTAACATTTCACATTAGAAAATCAATTTACCTTTATTTCTTAAGTAACATTTGCAAGTTTTTTCTCTAATGATAAAATACATGCTCATTTTAGAAAATATGGAAATTCTGATATATTTTCTTCATAAATAGCCATTTTATAAAACCTTCATACTACGTATAGAACTTTGTATCCTGCTTTTTTAGAAATAATTATAAAACTTCCCCAGAGTAGTACATGTTCTTTGAAAACATGATCTTTAATAGCCCATAATGTTTTAAATGGCAAATGTTCGTAAACAGTTCTGATTTTAATACCAGGAAGAACTGATACTCATTTTACATGTTTGTTATTTGGTGAAACATTTCAACTATTAATATTATAAAGTTGTGAGAAGGCAAATTATGAGTGGCCCTACTCTCTATGGTACAGATAAGACAGGAAAGTGAAGGACATCAGGAAGTTGAGAGTAAATGAAGAGAGTAGTAAAAAGGCAATGGGCAATTAATGGCTAAAAAGTATTCAAAAGAATAAATAAAACAAGCATCTAAAGACCGCATAGGGAAAACAAACTTCATTGACAAGGTCCTTATCAGATAATTTAAAATTTAGTTAGAGAGACAGAATAAATACATTCAAAAAAACTAAAAACAACTAGTGGCGTAAGAAGAATAAAATTCTAAAATAAATGTTAATACAATGAGTGCTATAGGTGTTTATTCAGGAGAGAGTGTTAGGGGAAAACAAGCAAAGAGAAGTTACAAATTTCCCCTTCAAAGGAAAGGAGAAAGTCAATAATATTATTTTTTATTTTTGGGTTTTTTGGTTTGTTTTTTGTTTTTTTTTGAGATAAGAGTCTCACTCTGTAGCTCAGGCTGGAGTGCAGCGGCACCATCTCAGCTCACTGCAACCTCCACCTCCCAGTTTCAAGTGATTCTCCTGCCTCAGCCTCCCGAGTAGTTGGGATTACACGCATGCACCACCATGTCCGGCTAATTTTTGTATTTTTAGTAGAGATGGGGTTTCACCATGTTGGCCAGGCTGGTCTTGAACTCCTGACCTCAAGTGATTCACCCGCCTCAGCCTCTGAAAGTGTTGGGTTTACAAGCGTGAGCCACTGCGCCTGGTCAGTAATATTGTTTTGTGTATGACATTCTTCTAGGATAACTACAATATCCAAAAAGTTACTAAAATATTAAATGCAAAAGAAAAATCAACTGAGTATTTATCACTGTCCTAATTACAAAGAGAAGAAATAATAAAGGATAATGGAAACAGAACTAAATTAGGAGACAGGAGATACACAGTCCTAAACTAGGTACTTGGTCTTAAACTTAAAAATATAATTCATTACCTTAAGCATATAGAAAATACCTGTTCCTGGCCATGTTTTTTCTTAACCGTGTAAGTTAAAAAGGCAGTAAAAGTCAAGTTACACTGACTAACAACAGAAATACTTCTAATCACTCACAATAAAGAACAACAGAAATATTTCTAAGTACAATAAGAAAGCGCATCATTCTAAGATAAAATACAACTTAAGTTCAGAGGCCATGTGCCATGGCTCACGCCCGTAACCCCAGCACTTTAGGAGGCTGAGAGGGAAGGATCACTTGAGCTTGAGTTTGACACCAGCCTGGGCAACAAAGCAAGACCTCATCTCCACTAAAAAATCAAAAAGATTAGCCAGGCATGGTGTTGCATGCTGGCAGTCCCAGCTACTAGAGAGGCTGAGGCAAGAGGATCACGTGAAACCAGGAGATCAAGGCTGCAATGAGCTATAATTGCACCAATGCACTTCAGCCCAGGCAACAGGGTGAGACCCTTCTTCAAAAACAAAAAAGGTTTAGGCTATACAGAACAAAAAAGACATGATTATACACCATTCCACCTACAAGATATGACACTGGCACACTTTCCTTCCGAGACACAGAAACGGCTATGCCAACTAACTGCAAGGAGTCAGAGGTAACCACATCATTTGAACCTCAACATTATGAGATGTCATAAGGAGACTTGCTTTCTTCTCATCTTAATGAACCTAAGAAGAAACTCATCTTACCCATAGATTTTAATATTTTAATATGTATTATCAAAAACAAAGGGACACAATATTCTGCAATTAAATACAAATGACCCAATTTAATAGTAAGAACTTAGTTCCTCTGATTTAGCAGCAGGCTGAATATTCCCAAAAGAATGTTATTCCATAAATGAAAAAGAAGAAAAATCCACAATGAAAGGCCATCATGAAAAGGGGCAGGAGAAATAAAGCACTGACACAACTTGAAAGGCATCACTTTGCTTCCGCTTCCCTGCACGAGGGAATAACTGGGACCCAGCCCTCCCGCTGCAAACAAAGATAAAAACAGACTTTAAAAAAACAAAATTTCTGTTTTCAGAAATTAGATAATGGGCAGGACAGGAGGACTGTGACCCCTAAAAGACAGAAAAACAAAGTGTGTCCACAGCAGCCCTGGTTTTTTCCCCTAGAGGTCCTAGAAGTAAAAAGGAGGAGACTTAAGAGACCTACAGGGCAAAACGGGGAAGACCAAACAGAGTGCCAGGTAGAGAACTCTGCTACCAAAATCAACAATGAGATTGGAAACTTTAAATTAAGAAACAGTGGGGAAAAAAACGAAAGACCACTATCCTTCATGAACAAAGACAGAAGAATCCTTAACGAAGTATTCACAAATCAGTTCTAGCAGTATGTAAAAAGTGTAATACACCATGACTAAGTGGGGTGTATGTTAAGAATACAAAGTTTGGTTAATACTCAAATATCAATCAATGTAACTGCCACATTAACAGAATAAAGGAGAAAAATCCTGTGATTCATCTCAGATGTAGAAAAAGCATTCAAAAAATGAATAGGCAAACTACAGTAGAAAATGTTTAAAACACATATCTGAAAAAGGAACTGCATCCAGAAAAAAACTCTTATTACTCAATTATAAAAAGCGAAACAACCCAGTTATTTTTAAAAGATAAAAATAAGAGGAAAGGAGCAAAAACGATGGAAGAGGCACTCCACAAAGGAAAATACACGAATGGCCAATAAGCACAACAAAAAACTGTCCAAAATCATTAGACATCAAGTAAATGCAAACTGAAACTATAACTCACATCTACACGCTAACTGTAATGGCTAAAAAACAAATACACACACCTGACAATGCCAAATGTTGAAGAGGAAACAAACAGAACTGTCATATATTATTGGCCAATGTGTAAAAGAGCACAACCATTTTGGAAATCTGCCTAGTACTTTCTTATAAGTTTAAATAGACATCTTCCCTATAAACCAGCAACTCTAAGTATTTATCCAAGAAAAATAAAACCCTATGTCCATAAAAACACTTGTACAAGAATGTTTATAGAAGCTTTACTCATAATACCAAAAACTGGAAACAACCCCAATGTCTATCAAGAGAGCAATAAAATCAAATGATTGATACACCAACAATATGGATGAACCATTAAAACATTAAGCTGAGCATAAGAAGTTACAAAACAATATATACCGTTTAATACCATTTATACAACCTTCTGGAACAGGAATAACTCATTCACGGCAAAAAAGAAAAAAAAAAAAACAACTCAAGACAAGTGGTTGCCTCCAACGGTGCAAGGGAGTAGGGTTTTGACTGATAAAGAACATAAGGAATCTTTTTAGTGTGATGGAAATGTTCTACATTTTAAGAGGTGAGGGATACACAGGTATATGTGCTTGTCAAAAGTCTTCAAATTGTTCATTTTATATCTACGTACTTCCCTGTAAAAATTATGCAATTTTTTTTAAAAAAGTTTAAAAATCACTAAAAAGGTCCAAAAAAGCTGACTCCTAACTCCTAAGAGATAAAATATAAAAGGGAGTAAAATGAAACAAAATGAAAACCTTCAGAGTAATCCTAATTCCTGAGTTCTGGCTGATATGGTTTGGCTGTGTCCCCACCCAAATCTCATCTTGGATTGTAGCTCCCATAATCCCCATGAGGTTGTAGGAGGAATCTGGTGGGAGGTAATTAAATCGTGGGGGTGTCCCCTTCATATGTACATCTATCCCATTAGTTCTGTCCCCTTAGAGAACCCTAATACATGCATCCTGTAGGAGAAAAAGTAAGGGAGGAGTTATAAGTTAATTTGCCCAGATAATACATCCTGTTGGTTCTTCTATTTAACCAAAGCATATTATTCATATGTATCAAATAACTTTGAAGAAGGGGAGTAACAAATGTTGGTAAGCAAAAAGGTACATAATTGACTTAAAAAATAGTTAAAATGTCTTCTAGTTTGCCAACATATAAATTGATCTGGCTGTTAGAAGTATGCTTATGTCAGACAGGATGTCGCCAATCTTTACTCATTACAAACTAATTTCAACATTATTATAGCAAAAAAGGCCCAACAATCACAACTAAATAAATAATTTAATTTACAAAAATGGAAGGGGAAGAAAACTGGGAATAAACAGAAAAAAACTGACCAAGTGGAAGTCCAGAAGCAAATGCAAAATAAAATACAATAAAATTATATTAAATTAGTATAGTCTTATAGGACATAAATATAAAAAGTATCTGTAAAAGTAGCTGAAATTTCTTAAATGAGCTGAATATTTTTATTCCACATCTGCATGCCTCTATGCTTTCATTCATTTACCCCCAAATACCAGGACCACTTTATTTCAAGAGAGGAAATTTTCACACTCAAGTGATTTAAAACTATAAAGCTACTTTTGTGTCTTATTATATATTTTTTAAATTATTAAAAATTTGGTATCTTATGGTTTAATTAATTCTAGCTCATCAAAAAAGGCATTTTACAAAACAAATACTACACCAAATCAACAGAAAAGAAACAGATTAGCTAAAATATTTCTTACCACTTTTACAACACAAGGTGCATCACTGCCAACTGACTCTGAAGAATTCATATCAGCTGTTTAAAAAAGTAAAATAACATCAGAACAAGTAATGTTATAAATATATTAATATTTAGGTTTGTGTATCTGTAACCCTTGATAGAATACACTTCAGTTCCCAAATATGTTTCTCAGAATATTACAGTACATTTCATATATTTTAAGACTTTTGTTCATGTTTTAACATATCTGAATTTAGAATACATCTTACAATTTCTGGTTTCTTCCATATGATTATCAATTACATATGGGAAACTGAGTTAAATAAGTTAAAGATTTCTTTATTCAAAAGTACTAATGGCCTTTGATATGCTAAAGGATACTGTGAATTCCTCAGAGGATAAGTGATACATTTCTTTAATAAAGTATGAAATTCTTTTAAGAGGAGCATCTGAAGAGTAAAAAATGAGGAAGCTAAAGTTCTAAAAAGCACTAGTTTAGGAAAAACTTATCTGGACCAATAGTTCAGGATGCTGGTACTAGAACTTTCAACTGCCATCAGAATAATTTTAATGTGGCTGTCATTTTATTTCAAGCAAATAAAGAAGTACAGTTGCCCCAGAATACTGAGTTAGAAAAATAAGGTTGCCCATATTCATTAAACAAATATTTACCAAGTACATACTAAATGTCAGTTTCTAGGAAATAGAGATTTAGCAATGAACAGGAAAAAATCCTCACTTACAAAAAAAAAAGAAAATCCTTACTCTTACAAAGCCATCATTTCAGTGGTAGGATGCAGACCAGAAATAAAATATGAAGTACATCTGACAGTGTGAAGTGCTGTAGAGGACAAATTAAGCAGGAAAGAAAGGTAAGCAGTGTGGCCACAAGTAACACTGACCTGGTGTTACCCGAGCAGTGGCCTGAGAGCAGGGAGGGAATAAGCCATGTACGCATCTGAGTGAAGAGCACCCCAGGGAAAGCAGCACCAAGACCCTGATGTGGGCGGGCACAGTGGCTCACACCTGTAATCCCAGCACTTTGGGAGGCCAAGGTAGGTGGATTACCAAGGTCAAGAGTTTGAGAGCAGCCTGGTCAACATGGCAAAACCCTGTCTCTACTAAAAATACAAAAATTAGCCGGGCATGGTGGTAATCCCAGCTACTTGGGAGGCTAAGGTGGGAGAATCACTTGAACCTGAAAGGCAGAGGTTGCAGTGAGCAAAGACCATGCCACTCCACTCCACTCTGGGCAAAAAGAGTAAGACTCCATCTCTAAATAAACAAATAAATAAATAAGACCCTGATGCAGGAGTATGCTTGACATGTTTGGAAAACAAGCAGACAAAAGTAGCTGGGGAAAACTAAGTGAGGCAGAAGAAGAGAAATCAGAAAGCGAAAGCAGCAGGGAACAAACACGATGGGTTTAACAGGTAACCTATAGGTTTTGGCTGTCACTATGAATGAGATGGGGAGCCACTGGCAGAGGATCAGCAAAATCAGACTGTGGTAACAAAGACTTCTTTCGGCTGCTTTGTGGAGAATGGAGTATAGAGGCAAGGGGCAGAGGCAGGTAGATCAGTTAAGAGGCTAAACCAATAGTCTAAGTATATGGATTATACCTCAGAAAAGCTACTAAAAATTTTTCACAGGTTTGGTACAAAAATAATATAAAATAAAATATATTAAAAAAATTTTAAAGCATCATACACAAAGATCAAGAGTCAAAGGGCAGCAAGATGGCTGAAGCACAAACTTTGAGGAGATAAAACGGATGAAGATAAATGTTGTATATGAAGGGTCTTGTATGTCACTCTTTAAAAGTCTGGCACCTTATTTGAAGGGCACTGGGGAGCCATCAGAGAGGTTTAAACACGATGATCATATTATCTGATCAGTGTACTTGGTCATAAAAGCCATACTGATAACAATGGTGTGCAAGGCAGCAAGACTGGGACAGAGAAGATTCGGTGCTACAGTCAGAGTCTAGACAAGACATAATAATGACCTGACCAGGACAGTGGCTGCAAAGGTGGAGAGAAATGAATGGATCTGAGAAGTCACCCAGGTAAAACAACAGGACTAGAAAAGGAACTAGGATATTAGTGAAGGAATGCTCAAGAATGCCTTCCCAGTTTCTGGCTTCAAGGCTGTCATTCATTGAGACAATCCTCATGACAGGATCAGGAGATAAAAGATGATGATACAAGTTTTAGAAATGCCTGTAGAATATCTAAGTAGAGATTCCTTACAGGCCAGTGGCTACGGACCTGGACTCAGGAAATCGTGTCCCAGGCTACAGAAAAAAACATAGAGAAATCAACAGTAAAGAGACAGTAAGAGAAGCCTGACATCACTCAGATAGAATATATAGAATAAAAAGTGAACAGAAGAAGAAAAGCTGGAACACACAGAAGTGCCTATAAAGATGACGAAGCACAGCCAGAAAAGCAGAAAGAAAACTAGGGGAAAGGTATGTTATCATAAACGATAATGGAAGCAATTGTCAGTATCAAATGCTATAGAAAAAAATGCAAAGAAAATTCAAAAGCAATCTTTTTAATTTATTAACAGCAACTGCTGATGATCTTGAATCTGGCTGTTTCAGTGTATCACAGAGAGAGAGACTGGAGGCGACAATACTCAAGCAAGCGCTTCCTTTTACAGATTAGTCATCCCAACCTTATAAAAGTAAAGTTTTATTACAGAGGTCAAATCATTGCCTATTAAAAATACTATTAGATGGCATCTTTTGACGATAAATACAGATAAAACAGAGACACATACAAGGCAAGTTTTAAATGTGCAAACGGTTACAAAAGTAAATTAATATAAAATGAAGAACCTATTTTTTTTAGAGACAGGTTTCTATTATTATAGGATGGCATAAGTCCCCATATCCTGTAGTAAAGACAGCTTATATAATCTACCATCTCCCCTAAATCACAAGATCAAAAATACATACCTGGCTAATATAGCCACTACTCTTTCATGATTTATAAGGATTTTTGCCATAAATCAGAGATACAGCCTAGTTCACTGGAATGGGTTTGGCTCTCAACAAAACGAGAGAATCAACACACATTTCACCAAAATGGTGCCACTGACCGACAGGAATCATATGTATAAAATATGATAAAGCACTAGATTTCAAGCTATGTTTCATAAAAATAGCTACAGAAACTGCAACTGACCAACGGCAGCCCACTGGTCCTGGAGCAGGTGAAGTGTTTACTCCTCTTGAGTAAGGGCAATGGTCATTCACCTACGTCAGTGGTTCTCAAACTTTAGCATGCATCAGAATCACCTTGATCAAACACTGCTGGGCCCTCCTCCTACGGTTTCTGATTGGTAGTCTGAGGTAAGGCTCAAAAGTCTGCAGGTCTAACAAGTTCCCAGGTGACACTAATCTGTCATATTATTAGTATTCTGAGTAAGATATTGCTAAAAATAAAATTTTATAAACCTCCATTCCAGAAATTAATTAATCTGAGATTAGAAGTAGAGAATATAGAATGGAAAAGTTAGAAAAATCAGAAGCAAATATGAATTGCATTGTATCACTACTAATATTTATTGATGAAACAGCTTTAGAAGCAATCAGGTAAAATATTTTTTAAGTCCATAATTTAGTTAATATAACAGAATTTCAGGATTCCACAAGGGGTCCCCAAAAATTTCAGAATAAGTATGTTAGTTATCTGCACATTTAATCAGGCCTAATATGCAGTTTCTAGGTAATTCTCCTAGTTCCAGTATGATGGCTAAGAGCGTTGCACAGAAAGAAACAAGAAACCCACACTTGTAAAAGATTTGCAAATCTCCAAATTAGACAGAGGGAATAAATCCCACATAGGTGGAGGTGGGAGGGGAAAGATATGTACATGGGTTTCTTTGGGTCTCAAAAGAGATTAAGATTACATAAAGTATCTTAAAAATCTAAAGTCCTAGTGCTCACTAATGATAGTATTACAGCTATTTTACCCTCTTTTTCTGTTGTGACTGCATTAGCAATTTCCACTCCTATGTCAGAGATGCATTTTTGCTTAATCAGAAACTATTAAGTTGACTGCAGATTATTAGGAACATCCTGTAATAGCTCATAATTGAGAAACCATTTTCATAAGCATATACATCTTTGGATTGACCATTAGAAGCAGTCACACACTTACCAAGATATATACAGCCAAAGCCTCCTTGGCCAATAGGTAATCCTACTTTCCATTCCTTTTTTGCCATGTCAGTTATTATCTCCCCAACTGCAAATTGTTCTGCAAGATGTCTCTTTGCGGGGCCCTGTCTTCCAGCTTGAGCTCCTTTTACACGAGGCATTTTCACTATAACATAAAACAAGGAAACGGTCAGAATTATAATCTTAGAAGTGTTCAAAACATTTTTCCCTAAGGAAAACTTCTATACGGAGATGCTGTTCAAATTCCTACTTACTCCAAAACTTAAAGGATATCTGTTAATTCTGACTTATAATGGCTCAAATCCTATTTGATTATCTCTTAACTTTGGAGAAGAGACAATAAAATCATACATGCAATTATTTTCAAGGAAATAATTAGGTTTAAGTTCCAATGGCATAATGATCAACTACAACTAAAAATGCTATTTAACAACAAAGAATTGCTCTATGAAGTTGAGAAGGAAAGATGCATGCAATCAGAATGCACATTTTATAGGAACAAAATGAAGAGTTTATTAAGGTCAATACCGATATGACAGAACACAGTACAGAGATTGAAAACAAGGCAATTGAGCACAAGGGGAAAGGGCAAAGGTTCCTGGAACATGCTAGTAAATGCTTTACACAGGTTCCCATCCATCCTCATGACTCTGTGAAGATTACATCATCATCCCCATTTTGAGGAAATTAAGGCTCAGCAAGCTGGTAAGTGGTGGAATAACAGAAATTTGCACTGATGACTACCTGGCTCCAAGACCTCACCAACATGCTCCACAATTATGGAAGTCACTATAACGAAGGAGCACAACTTTCAAGACTGACAGGAGAAACTGTGGCTTAGTCATCTGGGCAAAGCTGGTGACACCCAGCATTCCTAAGTTTCCTTTCTCATTAACTGTCCTTTAGGAGATGGATCATGACTCACTTTTCTCAGTAACACATGAGTTTATCATAACATTCAGAGAAAGCAGTGTTTTATTGTGAAAAGAGCACTGACTGAAATCAAAAGGCCTGGATTGCAGGTAAGACACCGGTTGGTTGGGTAATCTTGATCAAGTCACTCCACGCTGGGCTTCAAGTGCCCTCAGGTGTAACTCACTTCGTTGATTGAAGGAACTCAATTTGTACTAGTATGCATGTGTACATGTGTGTGTTGTGTGATTTCAAACTCTCGGTTCTACAAATACTAATCAAAAAAGATTTAAGACAAGTATTTGTTAGGTTCCATAGTTCCCTAAAAACATACTGGAGATACAGAAAAGAAAGAAAGTTAGTAAGAATCATTAAGACAGTATGCAATACTTGAAATGGTTATGAAAGAAGTCTGTAGCTCAGTTTTGAGCCTAGATACGCGACATACATACACAGTACATTTAACTGGAATTTTTCAGCAACTCACCCAGTATCTCTTCAAATATACAAACTCCTTATGTGCAAATGTTCCTTATTAATTTAATGGGGATTTTTTAATTGAATTTTTCCCATAGAATACTAATGCATCTTTGCTGTCTAAATCTTCTCTAAGCAAAAACATCTTCAAAATAAATAAATGTATCTCTGTTATTTCTTCGTATCAATTAGTTCTCTTAATGAATGTGTTTTCAGACATGGTAAAATCTTGCTAAATGGAATTTCAGTGCCAACCAAGCTAGCCTAGACTCAAACACAAAAAAAGGTTATTTTTATACCTATGGTAGTAAACCAAATAAGAGAAACAACTAAAACACATAGTACTTCCAAATATTAAAACAGATGCCCTTCTGAATTTTAACCAACTTTATCAAATCATCAATCTCTTATTTGACTGGTTCCTTATAGTAATCAAAATAGTTTAAAATGAGTGGACAACATGTTTTTTATCTTTATATATCTCAAAATAGTGACTGCACAATCTTTTGTGTTTTTCTGAAATTCCTTTCCAGAAGTGACAAAAATATCATATTTTAAATGAAATATTCTGGCTCAGCATCTACTCAATGTAAATTGTGGTCAATAAAAAGTGATTTTCCTCCAAATAAAGCTGTTTGCTTTTATTTTTAGTTTTATTTCTGTGGCCAACTAATTGAAACTAATTGTAATAATTAATTAAGGCTTGGAATGACTTTCTTTCCTAAAAATAGTCCCACAGAACAGCGTCATCACTGTCAGTCTCTTCAATACGCTTCTAAATCACAGCTCCTGAAGGTTAACGCTGCACGTGGTGGAGGCAGCAGCACAGCTGTTTCATCTCCCTGAATTCCCCCATAAACCTGGACAGGACAGCTGGAGAGCGAAACTCAAAACCCATGGATAACTTCTCCAACCAACCTGAGGAACAGTATCCCCGTATCTCTACAAATCCCAAAATTTGAACAGGTGAAGACAGACCATGACAAACAGCAACAAGTTGTGTGTGATATCAGCAACTGTAAAGAAGGAAGCAGAAGAAAGTGTGGTGCCTCTGATAAATCTGAGAATCCCAAAATTATCTATCAGGAGCTACTTGTTTTAGAAGCACACAAGACCCTGTGAGAAAAGCAACTGAAACAAGAAGGGCTCTGCCACTCCTACAGCCAGGAAGTGCAAGTGGTCCTTGGTGAGGTCTCAAGAGGCTGAAGCCTGTTGCCTCTACAAACTCTCAAAACTAACCAGTCAAGTCCCCTTCTAGGTCAAAGCCTCAGGCTGAGAAGAAACTGCTAGGGATGAAGCCAAAGTGAGCATCACAAGGATAACACAAAGAAAGGAAAAAGAAAGCTCAAATGAAAGTGGATCTATAAGTTAGCCTCAGTATTTTGGAATACTACACAAAAACAAGTGAAGAGTGGGATCTAGAGAATGACATACACTCTCCCTGAACCATACCATCTAAAACTAATTGCAAATAAGGGAAAACTGGCTGCATACAAAACTCAGCAACAAAAAGAGATCAAAGCCTAGTCCCACACTAAGTTCGTATTTTTAAAGAGAGAAAAAAAATCCCTTTAGAAAAGTACATAAGAAAACATGCCTCCCAAAAGGTGGATAGCTATAAATTAGTATTTCAAAACAAGCTAAAAAACACTTTATATACAGACTAACATCAATCAGAATTAGAAAAATTCAGAAATCAGATGACAGAATAATTGAAAATGAAAGACAAAAATCAGTTCAGAAATAAAAACTAAATTAGAAGGAACATAAGAGTAAATAAAACTTTTCAACGACAAGAGAAATAGTGAAAAGGAAAGAAACAAAAAAATCAAAAAGGACAAAAAAAAATTTAAGAAAACATACACAAAAAAACCAACATACATACAACAAAGAAAATCAAAGCAAGGGAACAGAATATTAAAGATCCTTTAATTCAAGAAAACTTTCCTGAACTTAATTTAAAAAAACGTAAAACTACACTTTGAAAGGTCATATCACATACATTTGAAAAATCAACCCAGAATGACCATCACCAAGATACAATTTAGTTAATAGTAAATGAAAATATTTTTTGAGCATCTGCAGTTATTTTATAAGGAAAATAAAATCAAATTGTCATCACTTTAACAGCAACATTTTACGCCAGGGGGGAACAAAATAACATATTTAAGACTCAAGGAAAGAAAACATGAACCAAAGATTTTATACCCAGCTAAATTTCGAGTATAAAGACTGCTAAGTGTTATCAATATAGAAAACAGCAATAAGAATCTACTAGAGAAGAAGTCCAGTAGAAGAGGTCAGCCACTCCCACAGCAATATCCAAAATGACTAAAGAAATGTCAGTAACAGTGAGCAGAAAATATATACTTGTAGAACTGAAACTCAACGAGGGTTATAAAAGAGAGAAAAGAGTATATAATGGGCAAATGTACTGACACTGTAGATATAGTACAACTATCAAAAAATGGGATAACATATGCACAAAAGGCAACTTTCCAGAACTGATATTGTGATACTTGGTTTTGTTAACTAAGACTGTTGTGTGCATACATGTGGAATGATGCAAATGACTAAGTATGTGATATTATTATTCTACCATTCCCTTGTGTCCCTAAAAATCAGGATTCAGATATGGAAGAAAAAGACGGAGACAAAAGACAGAAGAGGTAAAGTTCAAAATGCTGTACTCAGAAATATTTTTAGTTCAGAAAGTATCTCTAAAATAATCACATACACAGAAACACATCTTTGTATTTCCTAGCCCCATTCGCTAAAAAGCTTAGAAACAATAATCAACCCAGCAGCAAAGAGCATCCCTAGCACACAAATTGTATTCTTGAAATACCACTTCCCATGAAAAGAAACCAGGTTCCTTAACAAAATGATTATTGCTCCTATAATTAATAATCACCAAGGGATCAAAACTGGAAATTTTCTCATACTCAACGAGCCTGCCCAGGGCATTCTCACCTCCCTCTCAAAAAAAAAGTAAAAGAAAACACTCCTAAGCAAAATCTGTATTTCATTTCCTGTAAACTACTAGTAACCTCTGCCCATTTTTCTTTCGAATTATTAGTCTTGCTTTTTATTTCCAGGCACATCTTATATGTTGCATATTAAACAGAGTACCTCTGTGTCTTGCAAAGAGTCTTCCCAATATATATATTAGTAACTATTTATTTTGGGGCACTGTTTATTTTTTGCTTTGGATTTCATGTTACCCTTAGAAAGACCTCCTCCAGTCAAATTATATTTTTTTAATATCCCATGTTTTCTTTGGGTTATTTTACGGTTCATATTTTGCTGGTTAACATTTTGATCTGTTTACACCTATTTTGGTATAAGATATGAAGGAGAAGTCCAGCTTTTTCCAAATGGATATCCAGCTTTGTTTTCTTTCTTTTCCTCAGTCAATATACATTAAAGAAATCCAGTGTTTAAAGAACTTAAATATAACACATCATACCAACTCAACTAACCAAGTACAAAAAATATTCATATAAAGTTGTTCACATGTACATTCTAGATTACCAGTTTCTTTGCAAAAAAGAAAAATAGAAAAAAAATCAGATTTATGAACTAGCATTTGAAACTAACCTTGTGCTTAGGTTAAAACTTCCCTCACATCTAAATCTCCGCATAAACGTTAAGAAGTCACTAAAATATATTCAGTTGCTCTGCACGAGGCCACTATGACAGAAATACTTCTTCAAAATGTATCTAAATGAAACTCCCTCCTGTGGCTTCTAATGGAAAAAGATGTGAAGGATTCCCTCTTGCTCTTGCTGGCCCCTATAATCTCAGGTGGCCTCAGGCAACCAATGGCCCTGTCAGTCCTCGGGGGCTGCTTCAGTCAGGTATAAGCAGGGCCAATGGTAGTGTATTAATAAATATTTGTTCAATACTTATCTTTTAACATCTTGAGAAACACAAAAGACTTAAATACAGCTGGTATACCACACACTCTCTATTTAACACAACCTTCCTAGAAAAAAAAAATTATACTTGGTGGCAGTTACAATTTTTTTAGTGTGCTGCTGAATTCTATTTGATATTTTATTTAGGAACAAGACTCATATTCAGATGAGATTGGGCACATTCAGGGTGGTATAGCTGTAGACAAGACTGATATTCATAAGACTGGTCTGTAGTTTACTTTTTCTGCTACATTTATCTGTTTTAGTATCAATATTATGCTCACTTCATAACAAGATTTTGGAAGCTTTTCTTCCTTTACCACAATCTAAGGAGTTTAACCAGCATTTGATCTATTCCTTAAGGTTTTGAAGACTTCAATTGTGAAAGTCTGACACTACAAAGTGTTGGTAAGGAGGTGGAATAAGCAGAATTCTACACTGTATACTGTTTCAATCATTTTGAAAATTCATTTGGCAGTACCTGCTAACTGATGCAGCAATTCAACTTCTATGCATGTACATGTCCACCCAAAGACAGGTACAAGAATGACAGTAACAGCTTTATTCAAAACAGCCACAAACTGGAAACCTGTATGTCCATCAACAGGAAAATGAATATAGTAAGACGGATGAACATACCAAACACTGTGTTAAGAAAAAGCAGCACCAGACAGAAGAGTACATACTATATTCCATTTATATGAATTTCAATAATAAAACAAATCAATAGTGATACAAGTCAAACAGCAGATATCACTTTGGGGACTAAGAGTCAGAAGAAATGGCTGGAGGTGGAAGGTTCCTAGGGATCTGGTAGCATTCTATATCCCAATCTTGGTGTTTTAAACAATTGGTTCATGTTATAGAAAGTAATCAAGAAGTATACTTAATATTTCATCCTGTTTATTTATGTAAAATTAAAACAGTAAGTAAGGTACACAAATCACAAGTGTGTTATAACAGTGTTCATTCAGGAGCTAGAAAACACACAATTAAACAAGAAAATGTAAGATAAAAAATTATTAATCTGTAAAAAGTTGTCAAGTGCTAACAGACGTAAAAGAAAACTTGAAGGAATATGGAACTAGCAAATGTAGGGAGCAGTTACTGTCTCCAAGGTTAAGGGAAAGTGCCCAAGAAAGGAAAACTTCACTGGACAGACAGTGGCAGTGACCCATTGCGTGGTAGGGTAGTTCTCTGCAGGGCCAGTGGGCTAGAGCTGATCCACAGGAATCTGCTGCCCACGAGACACTGTTAGGAGCGACAAGCTGCCTACCAGGGTGCTAATGAAGCTTACAGGAGAGTAAGCAGAGCTGACAGCCACACCTTAAGAGAGTAAGAAAAACAAACAAATGAACAAAAAAACAAGCACACTGCAACAAGAGAAGCCCTTCCTCTGCTAAGTGTTGCAGTATCCCTTCCTCACCTTCTACTGACAAAACCTAACACTGTTCAGGAAAAGAAAAAATATTTAAAAGATCTAGCTCAAGTATATAAACAGAGAAAAAAAGGGGTGAATTTGGAGGTGAGAGGCGATAAATTACTAACTTGCACAAGTGTAAAATGATAAAATTTTACAAATGTACGTACACTTGTGCGACCACCAGACAGAGAACATTTTCATCATACCATAAAGTTCCCTAGTGCCCCTGCCTGCCAACACCTATTCCTGTTCTCCCAGACAAAGGCTTATTAACGTGCCTCTCAGGGTGTGCCACTTTCTTTCGAGAACACAATTCTGCCAGCTTTTCTGACATCCGTGTCTCAGGTTCCCTTTCAGCATCCTCCCATACCCTATTTGACCTTCACTGCATTTGGCAGCTCCTTATTTTCTGGTTAAGGGCTACAGAAGCTTCTCAGTTTCTGAGAATATGAAACCACTGTGTTTCAATCTCCTTGTTGCTTTCGGGCAATTTCTTAAAAGAAGAGGAATTATTTAAAACCAGAAGTCCCTGCTCAAAGAAATAACATAATCACAAGTATTTGCTTCAGTAAGTTAGTGAGTTTTCTGAAGAACTTAAAATACTAATTCAAATTAAACAATTGCTTTAGTACATTATAGGTTTCTTCTAATAATGAAACCAATGCTTGCATTAAGGTTTCTATTAATGAATACATTGAAAGGCACAAACTTTAACAAAATTAAATCTTCCCACATAATTTCAGCCCCTCTGACTCTATGCAAATCTACTTTTATAGTAGCCAATGCAACAGAGAGGTTTCAAAGAAAAAAAAAGTTTAGCATTACATAATCTGACCACTTCTTTTCCTTTGATATTAAATGAAATGCAGATGCAACTGAAAAGCACATCAAGATGCAAATCAATACTGCCCTTTGCTGAAATCACTCATTGGTATATTCCATATTAGCATATTCACCAAAATTTAATTGTAAACAGAGTAATTATGGTACTAAAGTTATTAAATACACAAAGCAAGCTTGGAACTATACATATTCAAATAGAATTTCAGTGGCAGATCAACTTTTATATCTGCAACAATACCCTAATTAATAGTCAGCTCTGATGATAAAATGGTCCTCTGTTTTTCAGATAACATTCCAAAAAAAGTTCTGCTATGAATATTAAAACAAAGTTTTGTGAATAGATTTTTTAAAATTTCAATAGCTATATTTATCACAATATGGTACTGTATTTAGACAACTGGCATTTTTCAAGTCCTGGATTCAAATTTGGAATTTTTTTTTTAACCTTCTGCTGAAGAGAGGAAAAAGGCTTGAATGAATCACAACAATGACACTTACACTTAATGAGCTCTATGAATTTATCATACCCAAACTGGAAAATTACAATGCTGAATAAAGCTCGTTATACACTGAATGACTACTCATAAATTTTCCCTAAAATAGTTATGCATGTAAACTCCTTTAGGGGGTCATATATTTTTATGAAATTTTCTTTAAAGTCATAAACTTCTTTGATATGTTTTATATTGTATAGAGACATTCTGATTCAAGGATAATTCTGGACAAACTGGACCCCACCATTCCATTAATATAGAACCAACATATTTTTATCTCTATTCTTCCCAGCACAAAGCCTTTTCTCTCATATAACCTCTCCTTATACACTGATTGACAGTTCCCCATACCTAAAGACCTATCTCTTCTGAAGTCAAATATGACCTCTGAAGTTCAGTACTGTTTGTACCTCTTATTGAATGTGATAAATAACTGTTCCCTATAAGCTTATCAGCTCCTGGTATATGAGAAATGTCTTAGTCACAATACACTGTAGTTAGGAATTCACTAAATTCAAAATATTAAACAGCAAAAAAGTTAAGTTAGTATTTTTTCCCCTACTACCGGATGTCTAACTTTATGCTTAATATACATCACCCAACTGCAAAGGACAATGTCATTCCTCAAAAGTCCAGCAACCACCCTCTACAATGACTATGTCGAACTCTCTTCTTCCCCAAACTCTAATTCCCCATCCTCAGCCATAATTATCAACAGATGACCTACTCCAGTTTAGACAGAAAACAGAAACTTCAGATGGGAATTCCCTATCTTTCTAAGAGTCACTCCTACAAACCACCTGCACCCACTTCAAGCCAATCCCAGCTTCCTTATCTCCTATCACATTGAAAGAAATTATCCTTCTCCCATCAAACATCAAGTCCTTCACCTTTGCTTTGGATCCCATCCCCTAAAACCTTGTCAAGACTTACGCTATTCATTAATCCTTCTCTCATATATTCAATGTCTCCGTCAACTAGATCTTTCCCATCAGCTTTTAAAAATGCTTATGGCTCTGTCATTTTAAAAAATTAATGTTTTTAATCCCCCTCTGCTATCATCCTTTCTTTTCCCTTTCAGTGCTAAATGTTTCAATAATCGTCTGTACGTGTCAATACCTCCCTTCTCCTACTCATCCAACTCACTCCATCCGAGATCCGCCTTCATGATTCCTCTCTAACCCTTGCTAAGGTCACCAGTGACCTCCATGTTATGAAATCTAGCTGACACTGAATCATCTCATTTGCCTGCCCAGAAGTACTCAACACTGTTCATTCTTTCTTTCTTGAAACATTCTCTTCCCTTTGCTTTCAAAATACAGTAGTATCCTGGATTCCAGCCTACCATTTAGGTTACTCACAGTCCTAGGCAATTTGAGGAATACAGTACATTCTTCTTTCAAGATGAAATGAGCTTTTTCGTTCAGGCAGCTTGTTCCACTTTATCATATACAGTTTTCCAGGGTTTTATCATGTTACAAAAGCAGACCACCTACATTTCCACAGCTTACACCAAAATACAAATTTTATTACGTGAAAATAAATTATATATTTTAAAATGTGCTACTAAATAAAATTAAGATCTTTGGAAATTCAGGACATTTATTTGAAAAAATAATTGATGTTTATTCCTTTAAGTTAACAGATCTCTAGGAAAAAGTCTGTAGTCTCAAAGAGGTATCTGTACACCCATGTGCACAGCAGCACTATTCACAATAATAGCAAGAGGTGGAAGCAACCTGAGTGTCCATTGACAGATGAATGAATAAATGTGGCATGTATATACAATGGAACATTATTCAGCCTTGAAAAACAGAAGTAAATTCTGACACACACTGCACCACAGATGAATCTTGAGGACAGTTATGCTAAGTGAAATAAGCCAGGCACAAAAAGAGAAATACTGTATGATTCCATTTATACAAAGTACCTAAAGTAGTGCAATTCACAGAAACAGAAGGCAGAATGGGTGCCAGAGGCTGGAGGGAGGGAGAAATGAGAGTTGTTGTTTAGTGGTATATAGAGTTTCGAATTTGCAAAATTAAGTTCTGGATATCTGCTTCACAACAATATGAATACACTTAACGCTACTGAACTGTATACACTTCAAAATGGTTAAGATGGGAAATCTTCTGTTCCTTATCACAATTTTTTAAAAAACAGTTTCTAGATGCAGCAGATTAAAAAGGCAGAAATTAAGTTGAATCAAGATAATACCAACATGTTCCTGGTGACTACAGAGTCATTCCTCCTCCCATACACACACAATTGGAAAAGCATTACAATTGGTATTTTTTTCAGAGGTTATTCTTATAGATGCTAATTACATAAATCTACTAGTTATCATAGCAATAATGTTAACTGTGGATCATGTAAATTCATGAAGAAGGGGTAATGACATAATCTGTTCATTCATTCACTCTACAAATAGTCACTGATAATCTACAATGTGCCAAGCACTGTTCTAGGCACTTGCTATACCTCAAGGAACAAAACAAAATTCCTGCTCTTTTGACACATTATTTCAGGAAGAGACAGATAAAAAGAACAAATAATGCATGTTACCTAGTATTTCAGAAAATGCAGTCATGTTTTAAAAACATAAAGCAGGTAAAGGGAGATAGAGGATAGCGAGTAGAAGGTGGAAGGGGAAAGCTTGCAGTGTTAAACAGAGTGGTCATGTTCAGCCTCCTCTGAAAGGACTTTGCTCATCGGAACAAGGACTTGAAGGAGTTGAGGGAGAGGACCATGTGAGTATCTGGGCAGAGAGTATAAGCGGAGGGATGAGTTGTGCAAAGACCCTAAGGTAAGAGCATACCTGGCAACCAAAGAGTAAGAATGCCAGTGTGGCTGGTGTGGCGTGAGTAAGGGGGAAGCAGGAGATCAAGTCCCAAAAGTTAGCACAGGAGCAAGAGATCAAGTAGGGTCCTGAAGGCCACTGTCAGGACTCTGAATTTCACCACAGGGTAAACGTATTTCTACAACGTTTGGAACTTGCTGTATATTTGCATTGTAATTCACAACACTTCAACCAAATTAAAAATCATATGCTGAACACCTGAGTCAAGAAAAATTCTCCTGCTGACTTAATTCTCACCAAAGTTTTTACATTTGTTATATTTTTTGCTAATATACTTTTGCTAAGTCCATTCTTAAAATACATTCCATCTATAAACTATATAAGCTTGATACAAATCCAAAATGTTAAGTGCCTCTGTCACAAGTCACCTCAAGATAGGAACGGTTTTGCAATGAATCAAATTCTGTTTCTAAAAAGTAGAGAATAGGACTAGACCCTACTCTCCCTTTAATGTAAATATCAGTAATTTAGTAGTGCTATTAGAGTGAATGGTTTGCAAAAAAAAATTTTGACAATATAAAAACTTTTACCATGCTACACCCTTCTTAAAGTTTAAAATAAAAACAATACTGAGTCCCACTGGAATTCTACATTATTACAACATATACTCCCTGCTTAATTTGTTTACTCAACAATAATTATTGACAGCATACTCTGTGCAGGAACTGTTCTACAAGACAAGAATAAAGAGTGAACAAAGCAGACAAAAACCCCTGCCTTCATGGAGCTTATATTTTATTCAGTAGAGAAAAATAATTTTTAAAAAATTAAAACATGTCATATGTCCAATGGTATAAGGGCTAAGGACAAAAAAAAAAAAAGCAGGGACAGGGAGTTGGGGGTGGAAGGGAATGAAATTTAAAAAGATGGTCTGGTAAAGCCTCACAAGAAAGTGACATTTAAGCAAAAACTTGTTAAAGAAAAAAAAAATGTGAGAGAATCTAGCCACACACATGCTCTATAGGAAGAGCATCCCTATAGAGGGAGGAGCGACTACAAAGGTGTTAAGGCAAGAACATGCCCAGCTTGTTCTAGAAACAGCAAGGGGACTGGGGCAGCTAAGGAAGAATTAGCCAGGGGAGAGCAATGGCTGGGGTCAAATGTAAAGCAGCACAGAGGTGAAGAACATGTCCAACACTCAGGCTATTGTAAGGACTTCGACTTCAACTCTGAGTGGGGAAATCTTGGAAGGTCCTGAGCAGAGGAGTGACATGTTCTGACTTGCACTTTGAATGGATCACTCCGGTTGATGCATCAAGAATAGATTGTAAGGTGGCAAGGCAGAAACAGCTACCAGTTACAATTGTACTGCTATTGGAAAAAGCAATAATTGCATTTATCTTTACTGAATAATAAGAATGTCAATGTGTTTTAGAAGACAGCAATGACTTTTTAGCCACTAAACAGAGGGGTACAGAATAACCTAAGGGTTCCGGTACTTTGTTTTGTTTTTTTTTTAACTTTACACAAGCTGCCCTCCCCCTCAAAAAACACGTCTGCAGTGCCAAGTAGAAACAATTGGTATTAGTGACAGATGGTCTAGGAAGCATGCTAATCATCTCTTACTCTAGACTTTCTAAGCTCTCTTTATAGCAATTTAGTTCGCCAGGAAATTAAACACTTGAACTCCATTTTTCCAAAAACATTTGTAAAATACCTCCAAAATATGTGCCAGGAACTGTGCTAGGGGCTGGAAATTCAAACCTTTAGTCTCAAAAAGCTGCATTCACCTATATGCAGAAACAGCGTCACACAGTTATGATATATCAGCTTCAAACAAGGATCAATAAAAAACTTCCCAGAGAAAGAATGTTTCTGAAGCCTTTAATAAAAGTATTTATTAAAGATAGTGAACAGTTGTAGACATCTACAAAATCAAACCCTCTCAGGTTCATGGTAGTGAAAAAAGTCTCTTCCAACGATGCAAGTGTTTAAGATATCAAGAGCTATGAAACTCCCGTTACCTCTTTTGCAATGAATGCCAGGAAGTTCAGAACAAAATTATAAAGCCAAATGCGTAACGCTCCATCATCTAAGGCAGTAACATCTATCTTAACTATACATTAAAATTATTAGGTTAGTGCAAAAATAATTATGGTTTTTGCATTGTTGGAATTTGCTGTTTGATATTGGAATACATTCTTAAACAAACGTAGTTATGTTATACACCCTTTTAATGGGCATTTCTCACTTTATGTTTTTTTGGCTAATGACTTATTGCTTGCTGATTATTTTGTTTATTTTAGACTATGGAAATGATGTTAGACAAAAAGCAAATTTAAGCGATTTTCTTATTCGAGTCCAAAATGGGTTGTAAAGCAGCGGAGACAACTCACAACATCAACAACGCATTTGGCCCAGGAACTGGTAACAAACATACAGTGCAGTGTGGTTCAAGAAGTTTTTCAAAGGAAATGAGAGGCATGAAGATTAGGAGTGTAGTGGCTGGCCATTGGAAGTTGACAATGATCAACTGAGAGCAATCATCGATGCTGATCCTCTTACAACTACATGAGAAGTTGCCGAAGAACTCAACGTTGACCATTCTACAGTCATTCAGTATTTGAAGCAAATTGGAAAGGTGAAAAAGCTCCAAAAGTGCTGAGCAAAAATAAAAAAAAAATCATCATTTTGAAGTGTCATCCTGTCTTATTCTACAAACAATGAACCATTTCTCGATCACAGAGTGATGAAGAGTGAATTTTATACAACAATCAGTGACAACAAGCTTAGTGGTTGGACTGAGAGGACACTCCAAAGCACTTCCCAAAGCCAAACTTGCACCAAAAAGTCATGGTCACTGTTTGATGGTCTGCTGCCAGTCTAATCTGGTACAGCTTTGTGAATGCTGGTGAAACCATTACATCGGAGAAGTATGCTCAGCAAATCAATGAGATGCAACTCATCTCATTGCAATCAAACACTGCAATCAAACACTACAACACCTGCAGCTAGCATTTGTCAACAGAAAAGGCCCAATTCTTCTCCAGGACAAAGCCCGACCGCACGTCACACAACCAACACTCCAAAAGTTGAATGAATTAGGCTACAAAGTTTTGTCTCATTCGCTATATTCACCTGACCTCTCACCAGCCAACTACCACTTCTTCAAGCATATCAACAACTTTTTGCAGGGAAAACACTTGCACAACCAGCAGGATGCAGAAAATGCTTTCCAAGAGTTCATCAAATCCCAAAACATGGATTTTTACACTACAGGAATAAACTAACTTATTTCTCACTGGCAAAATGTGTTGATTGTAATGGTTCCTATTTTTGATAAATAAAGATGTGTTTGAGCCTAGTTATAATGATTTAAAATTCATAGTCCAAAACTGCAATTATTTCTGCACCAACCTAATTATCAGTGGAACTTTGGAACAATAAAGGCCCTACTCCGCAACAGCCCCAGCACCTTTATATTTTCATGCTACACGGGGTACTGTGATGCACAGACTGACCCACTGACCTAGATATTCTGGTACATCTTACTTTCTTCATTAAGTCATTCATTTTCACTTTAATTGCTCTATTACATACAAGTCTATTATATTTGAGAATTTTAATAAAAGACCTTTCCAGGTCATTTTAGAAGCTGGGTAAAAAATAAATTCATGAGTGATTCAGGAGGAGCCAAAAACACTGCTTTTTTCCTATCCCATCATATCCCTAAGACAAAATGACTCATTTATATTTCAAACTTATTTGGAATTAAGAAGTAATTACATATTTGGGTATAACTGGCCTCCTGCCAAACTACAGTAAGTCAGAGTAAAATCAAACGAAAGATAATCGGTCAACAAAGAACTCCATCACCTCCTTTGCTAAATTACATCAGGAACAATTTGAAAGCAATACATCTAAAGACAATCCTCTTATAAATGAGCCAGCTAATCAGAAGTTGATTAATGCATTTGATTAGTGCTAAGAAATCATCTGAAAAATAAAATACAGAATCTTAAGTTTATAAAGCCGCTTCCCAGTGACACGGAGGGTCCTCATACATTTTCTTCATTTTGATCCCACAAATCCTATGATTGAGACAGAACTGTAAGGATATTCATTAGATATTAAAATTCACTTATGACCAAAATCACTAAACATAAAAAACCTACGGAAACTGCCCCGGGTTCCTGTTAGGAACAACCAATCAGTCCCCAGGTTTCACTCAGAGGAGAATTATGCATATCAATAAAAGTATAAAAAAAATTCATGGCTATATGGTGCCTTTATAACATTAAAAAAAAAGTAAGTGTCAAAATATAACACAACAAACCATGAGAATATAGAAGTGAACCTCCAGAGATACTGATCCCATAAATTCATAGATTTATCCCTGAAAAACGTTAAGCTAAACTCAAACTGTGATACAATCTTTAGCAGCAATTGTCACACTAGTTATGTTTTCACACCTAAGCTGGAAAGAACTAGGTGAAGACTCACGTTTCTAACTCTGAAAAAGAAAGTGGCTATCTTCAGAGAAGAAAAAATTTCTTCCCAGTCAGAAATTTTTTTACTTGTATTAGAAAAGCGATTAATGTTAGGTTATAAAATGTTTTGGTATAGTGAGTAAAATGCTTAAAATATAGTATCAAATGCACTTTCTCAACTTTTATTCCTTAAAAAAAGAGAAACACTAACTGGAGAGTTAGTTTTCAACTGAGAATGCACAGTGTGGTACATTTGCAAACACAAGCCCAAGATACCTCACTGCTACCACTTTCCCCTACAAGGGAAGAATTCCATGAAGCCTTAGCTGTATTTCTGTTTCTGACTTTTGAGACAGTAGGTGGAAGGATCCATTCCTGGGTCTCAACAGGTCTCCCAGAACCAAAAGTGATGAAGACACTACAGTAACATCCATTCCTACAGAGATTAGAAAACAGAATCACTGTTCTGCCTATCTAAGAGTCAGACCTAGGAGAGGAGCAAGCCAAAAGATGTCAACTTCAAAGAGGGGTGACACCTGGCTTCTTGACCCTATGGCCTATGAGAAGAGCTCAAATGAATGCTTCTTTATATAAAGCAAACACTGAAACTCTTCTAAAATTAGAAACTGTGAACTATATAGCTAATACTTTTACATAACACTTAGCATATTTTCAAAATTTGGTAAATAGATTTCTCATTCATTCTATTTAGGGAACAAAATTAATGAGCAAACTTTTACAATTAATTCTCTGGATGTTCACTATATAAATAATCTATCAATAGATCTGATAGAACAGCTACTGAACAACATTTTTCCCTATATAGTCTTGGGGCAGGGCTCTATGGGAGAATATTTCCAAATACTCTAAAAGGAAATTAAGGTGACTAAATAAAGTATAACAGAAATGTACTGTGGTCATTTAAAAAATTCATGAAAACATGAAAGAGCTTTTCAGAATCTCAGAGGCAAGAAAATTTTTCCAAACAACACACAAAACACTCAAGCCATAAAGAAAACCGATAAATTTAACAAAATAAAAATAGAAATTCTCCACAGGTTAAAAAAAACGCCAAACACAAGTTCAAAAGACAAATTAAAATTATCTGCAAAACATATGACTAAAGGCAAATCTTCTTAGTCTTTAAAGAACCCTTTAAATTATAAGACTGAAGCCCAACAGAAAAATGGAAGAAAAGGAAGAGGCACACTCACAGAAAAAGAAATAAATATGACTTTAAAGACAAAAACTTCTCCTTAGAAGAATTTTCAAATACATACAAAGTAGAGAAGCGATATAATGAGTGCCCACCGAAACATCAGCTATTTTCAACAACTATCAACAACACATGGCCAATTTGTTTGTTTCTACTAACCCCTTCCAAGATTATTTTAAAGCAAGCTTCAGACAACACATCATTTCATATGTAAATACTTTTAACAGGTACTTTTTAAAAATAAAGCCACTACACATTATTGCCACACCTAACAAAATTAACAGTAATTCCTTAATGTCATCCAATAAGAAGTGTTCAAATTTATCCAATTGTCTCAAAGGATGTCTTCCAACAGTTTACTTTGACTCAGGACCCAAATACTAGTCAATGCATCTGGCTGATATGTCTTTGAGTCTCTTTGAGTGCCACTGTCCTCTTTTTTGCCCTTCCTCTTGTCATCTGTCCTGTAAAATTTCCCATTTTGAATTTTACTGATTGACCCTATACTGTCACTTAATCTGTTCCCTTGTATTTTTTGTTACTGATATTGTTGCTCAAGTTACTCTACCTATTATCAATGACCTTCAGCCAAGACCACCAGGAATATACCTATAATTAAACAAGACAGGCATATTACTCCTTGCAGTGAGTGAGAACACACACCACAGGGCACCATGGGGCATCTCAGTTAGAAGATGTTAAAATCTATTACACACTTTGGCCCTCAGTTTGGTAATTTGGGGGAGGGTCTTCCCCCAAATTCCCCTCTACATCCAATGTAGAGAAAGGAGGGGTTTCTCTACATTGGATGCTGTGAGGAAATAGGGTAATTCTGTGGTTACGTATCTCAATAAATCTTACCTAAGGGAAGGGAGCTGAGAATGAAGATAAAACTGTAATGGGTAAAGAAGCAGCAGTCATTCATTTTGGCTAAGTATTTCACAAGTGGCACAGTGGCCTTGGTTTTCGTCTATGCTTTGCCTCATTTTATCATGATCTCGGAGAAACTTTGTTGAAAGTATTCTGTGAGACCGCTCATGTTTAGTAGGAGAACATGGCCTAGACGTGAGGCTTCTGAACGTCAGGGGCTGCTCATTTTTTTCTTTCCCACTGGCCAATGGGCGCCCCTTCAATTTGGCCACTGTTTTCTGATACAACCCTACCAGTCATGGAGCTTTTCCTTGCTTTCCTAGTACAAAATGTTCCAGGTTCCTTCTGTACATTTTCCTGTCCCAAGCCTACAATCAGCCACTTCTACAAGGGGCCCTATTATTCCCTTTTAGTTGAAAATGGTATTCAGAGACCAAAATCTGGGCTCTAAGATATTATTTCTAGGTTTTTTGAGTGGACAGAGCAACAAGATTTTTTTTTTCTTTCTTTTCAGACAGAGTCTCACTCTGTCACCCAGGCTGAGTGCAATAGCAGAATCACCGCTCACTGCAGCCTCGGCCCTAAGCGATCCTCCCACCTCAACCTTCCAAGCAGCTGGGACTACAGACCAGTGCCACCATGCCCACTAATTTGTTTTATTCTGTTCTTTTTTCTGGTACAGCGAGGTCTGGCTATGTTGCCCAGGTTGGTCTCAAACTCCCGAGCTCAAGTGATCCTCCCACCTCAGCCTCCCAAAGTGTTGGGATTAAGGCACGAACCACTGCACCTGGCTTTTTTTCTCATTTGTTAAAAACCTTGGTTCCTAACAATGTCAACCTAAATATTTAACTGATATATTTTCCTCTTTAACTTTTTTAAATGTATAAAACATTTACATTTCCAAAGCCCAAACCATATAAGGTATTTTCAGAGAATCCTAGATTCTATCCCTCCCTCTTTATTATTTTTCCCCTCAAATAACTGGTTTCATTCGTTTTGGGGTTAGCCTTCCTGTTTTCTCCTTTTAAATAACAAATAAAATACATTTATCTGCATCCCTCATTTCAGATAAGAGAGATGAGAGACAGAATATTATACAGCTTGTTCTTCACCATGATTTCTTTCACTAACAATATATCCTGGAAATCAATAACAAATAGACTCAGCTTCATTCATTAATAAAATGCAAATTAAAATTACAATGAGACTTAATCTACGATTAAAATGACTTTTTAGTTATCATATTAGTCAAATTCAAAAAATAAGAAAATGCACTGGGTTGGTAAGAGTATAAGGAAAAAGGCGTAACAATTTGGCATTACCAAAATTTTAAATGCGTACTCCCTTTTGTTCACAAAATGCACTTCCAGTAATTTATCATGTAGGTATACTCACATACTGTCAAATATACATGGACGGTTACTGCAGCATTATATACAATAAAAGACTAGAAAGATCCTTAATTACCATCAAGAGGGGACTTTTAGGTTAGACCGCAATTACTTTTGCACCAACATAATATTAAATGAAGCATGGCATACCCACAGAATGGAATATTATGCAGTTTTAAAAATAAGGTAGATCTACATACTTTGGCATGGAATATTCACCAAGACATATCATTAAGTGAAAAATACAAGGAAAGAACCTTGTATTAGAACATTCCTATTTATATAAAAGGACCATTATATATATGCTGCATATACGCTTGAATATGTATGACCACACCCCTGGGAGCTGTGCAACAATGTATCCCCAAGCGTGTACATACGGCACATTACTAGGAGGCTGTATAATCAATTAGTAGCAGAGGATGCCTTAAGGGTGTGAAGCTTAATTTTCATTCTTGGCTCTTTTATACCGTTTAAATTTATTGTTGTGTACATGTATTAATTTTTCAATTGAGGTATTTTTTAAGAATTCTTCATGAATAACAAAAAGAACTTTAGTAAATAAAATGCCAAGTAATTCTTTCCAATATTAGTCTGGAATTTACCAGTGCTTCTAAAGCATCAGGATCAACACAGTCAGCCCTATCAACTGCCACAAGTTAAAACACTGCAATTGACTACATAGAAAAATAACTCTCAATACCTTAATCTGCAGACAGGATCATACCTTCATGTTTTAAAGATAAAGATAGGTTAAACAGCAATAGTCTCTAGTCTTTAACGTACTACAGTCTCTAAAAGACAACTAACTGAAAATGAATATTGACATCAAGTTCTTACATTAATATGATCACTTATTTTTGCTCAATTAATCCTAAATGAGTAATCCATACCACGAAGAATCAATTAACCATTAACTAGAATTTATAGCTCTTATGTATAAATGAACTAATATATTACAATTAATACCATCAATATTCAAGCATCTATGTGGCAAGCTATATGCTGGGTAATTTAAACACATCATCTCTAATTCTTACGATAACCGTAAAACAAAGGTGTAATGATACTGACTGTATCATTACATAAGGAAACCAAGGATAAGGGAAATTAAATAATTTGTCCATGGCCGTACAACCAGTAAGTTGCAAGGAAAGTGTAATTTTTGTAAAAATGCCTTTTTGCTAATTAAAAGAGAGCACATACTGCAGAATAAATCATGTGCAAAACAAGAAGTCTTAAGGTGGAAAAACATTTGCTTTAATGACTAATAACATAGCCATAAATATAAATGCCATAAAAATAGTATAAAAGATCAAACCGAAACATACTTACATCTTACTATAAATACATATCCCATGGCCTAACTCTGTCAAGTGAAAAGAAATATGACTTCCAAAAATCCAAAGGACAAAAGTAATGAAATAAATCACTGATGTAAATAAAACGTCTTCAGAAAAGTTTTTAGTTTTTTTTAATATACTAACACAAATTTAGTTGAAAAAAACTTGATGTATAAGCCACTGAAGAATATATGAAAAAAGCTAAGAAAATAATACATATATAATAATGGTGCACTTAATGAGACTATCTTCTAGATTCTAGTCCAAAACCCTGAAGATTCTAAAGTCTGTTTCTTCTGTAATCTCAGGGTTTGAATGATAGCATTTGTATTATCATTTCTTACTAAATGACCCAAACAAAATCAACTACTCAAGAATCTAATTCTGCCTATATGCAAAAGAAAGTAAGGTAAAAATCCCAGTCAGCACCAAGCACTGTTAAGAGCACTGGACTGACTATACATCCTTGTACACAACTCACAGCAATTGTGATACTGTATAACCATTAGTTGTGTATACATGTCAACCTCTTGTGAAACAGTTTGTCAGGATCTCCAAATCAGGGACCCTGTCTTACCATGGTATCCCTTCATTCTGACATATCTGCCACATGATGTGAAACCAACTGATAGTTCTTAAGAATGGGCTGAATTAAAGTCATGGTCCAGGTCTCCCTGTTGGGAACTTAAGACCTTGAGACCTAACTTCTCCAGGTTTTTTTTTTTTCCTTACCTGTAAAATGAAAGGCTTGGATTAAAGTCAAAGCCAGGCATTTTACCCCCTGGTTTGTAGGGAAAAGAGCAGAGTTCAGTTTATTAATATAACCAGTATGAACCACAAATGATCTATTCTAATAACCAGTAGATGTACATTTTCCAGTCTAAGGTAATCCACATGTATGTATGCTGCTAATGGAACCTGTTGCCAAGAAAATGTAAAAGGGCTTGAAAACCCTCTTAACCATCCTGCTTAATACAGAAGGAAGAGTCTCTGAACAAAATGGAAGAAAAAGAAAAAACATTTTGAGTTAAAAGTAAATCACAGTGAACATTAAAAGGTTAATGAATTCAAAAAGACAACTAAGTCAATTTAAAAATGGGTAAAGGATTTGGTCAGACATTTCTCCAAAACAGATAAATAAATGGCCAACAAGCAAACAAAAAGATGTGCAACATCATTAGCTGTTAGGGAAATGAAAGTCAAGACCACAACGAGATACCACTTCCTACCCACTAGGACGATATAAACAAAAAGACAGTAACAAGTTTTGGTAGGATCTAGAGAGATCTGAATCCTTACATATTGTTACTAAGAACATAAAACAGTACAGCCACTTTGGGAAAGTTTGGTAGTCCCTAAAAAACTTAAAGAATTACCTAGGCAAACTTAAGAGAAATGAAAACACATATTCACACAACTTGTACATAAATGTCCATAGCAGCACTATTCATAACAGTCAAAGAGTAAAAGCAACCCCAAAGTCCTTCAACTGATGAATGGATAAATCAAATTTGGTACATCTACACAACGGAATATTATCCAGCAATAAAAAGAAATAAGGTATTAACACATGTACAACAGGGATGAACCCTGAACATACGTTAAGAAACCAGTCACAAAAGACTACATATTGTATGATTCCAATTATGTAAAATTTCCAGAATTGATCAATTTATAGACAAAACGATTCGTGGTTTCTTAGGGATCAGGTAGGGAATGGAGAATGACTGTTAATGAGTAGGGGGTTTCTTTTAGCACTGATGAAAGCATTCTAAAATTAGATTATGGTGATGGTTACAGTCCTGTGCATACACTAAAAACTACTGAATTATACCTTTTAATGAATGAATTGTATGGTACGTAAATTATATCTCACTAAAGTTGTTTAATTTTTAAAAAGGGGGTTAATGAGAGGAACAATGTGATAGCAAGGATAACAAAGAATAGCTACAATTGATTATAGCATTCTGTGGAAACCAAACTAGATCTTTTCAAAGAAGGGTTAAAAACACCTCAAAGCAGGCCACTAAGAACACAAAGAAACCAGCAAATGATAGATTTTCTGTTCTGTCATCCAGGGTAGTTCCTGACTCACTCTTCTTAGAGACACAAACATATTACATAAACCTGATATAGTAATTTGGAATGCATGCCACTTTCCAAGATGGAAGACAGAATTTGCCAAGACTACAACTCACTGATCTTGAATGACTTCTGCTGATTCATGAAACTCTATGCTGTGTATGTGATTCTTAAAAGTTCAAGTACAAAACTGAAGGGACAAGTAAGATGAATAGTATGTGCAGATGACTTTCAAAAATGGAATTTGATCCTTTCTGTAGGAGATAGCTAATCTTTTTTTAAATGGAATTGGTGTCCTGTACCATGACTTACTTACTAAAGAAAGCATGATGAGCTCCTGGCAAGGGATAGAGTATACTATACTAGTAAGATCAGAGGCTGGGCACGGTGGCTCACACCTGTAATCCCAGCACTTTGGGAGGCCAAGGTGGGTGGATCACTTGAGGTCAGGAGTTCAAGACCAGCCTGGCCAACATGATGAGACCCCGTCTCTACTAAAAATACAAAAAATTAGCTGGGCGTGGTGGCATGCGCCTGTAATCCCAGCTACTTGGGAGGCTGAGGTGGGAGAACTGCTTGAACCCAGGAGGCAGAGGTTGTAGTGAGCTGAGATAGCGCCACTGCACTCCAGCCTGGGCAACAGAGTGAGACTCCATCTCAAAAAAAATAAAAAATAAAATCAGAAGAACAGGTGATCTTGGACTTGCCTACGTGATCAACAAAACTATCTTTCATCAGCAGCTAAGCTCTAGATGGCATATTCGAACTGGGGACAACATAAAGCTGGGAGATGTTATTAATATTTTAGATAACAGAATCCAGATATAAAAAGATTCTAACAACCCTCAATACAATTACAACAGTAGGTAGAAATCTAGCAAACCATAGTCAGAATGAAAATCAGAAAACATTCCATTCAAATCCTTCATTTCACAAATGAAGCTGAGTCAAGAGGGATTTAAGAATATGCCCAAGTGCAGAACGCTCATTAAAGATAATCTAAGGTGGAGAATACTGGAATCCTAACTCCCAGGCTTGTGCCCACCAGACCCAATACCACCTACTACTACTTGTATAGATTACCATATGAAAAAAGAAAAAGAAGCCTTGATCCCTACCTCACAACACACAAATTCCTGGGGACTTTGACCTAAATCTGAAAGGCAAAATACTAAAGCTTCCAGAAGATAACATAAGAAAATAGCTTCATCGCCCTGGAGTAGCAAAAACTTCTTAAACACAAAAAAACACTACCCATAAAGGAAAAGACGGATACACTGGAATTGATTAATTAGAATTCCAGTTCATCAAAAACACATTACGAGAGTGAAATGACAAGCCATAAGACAGGAGGATATTTTTATAATTCACATATTCGACAAAGGATTCAAATCCAGATACCTTATAAACTCCACATTTCAATAAGAAAAAAGACAATCCAATCTGTTTAAAATGGACAAAAGACTTGAAGAGGAACTTTATAACAGAGGGTATCCAAATGGCCAACAAGCATATGAAGAAGTACTCAAATTATCAGTCATTAGAGAAATGCCCATGAAAACCACACTGAGATCTTCTATACTGCCACTAGTGATTAATTTTTTGTAATATTTAACTGACAATATCAAGGGAAGCAAGGCTGCAGAGTAACTGGAACTTTCATATGTTGGTAAAAGTATAAATAGGTATGACAAGGATGAAAAAGTTTGGCAGTGTCTATTAAAATCAGACACGTGGCTGGGTGCAGTGGTTTACGCCTGTAACCCCAGCACTTAGGGAGGCCAAAGTAGGTGGATCACTTGAGGTCAGGAGTTGGAGACCAGTCTGGCCAACATGGAGAAACCTCATCTCTACTAAAAGAACAAAAATGAGCCAGGCCTGGCCTGGTGGCAGGCACCTGTAATTCCAGCTATTCATGAGACTGAGGCAGAAGAATCACTTGAACCTGGGAGGCAGAGGCTGCAGTGAGCCAAGATCACACCACTGCACTCCAGCCTGGGTGACAAAGTGAGACTTCGTTTCAGAAAAAGAAAAAGAAATAAAGCTAGATGCATATACATTTTGACCAGGAATTCTACTCCTACATATATACCCAACCAAAATGAATATATAAATATGCCAAAGGATACATACATATACATATGTATATGATTATAGCAACGTTGTTCATAATTGCCTCAAAACAGAAACTATTCAAATACCTAAAATAGAATGAACAAATGAATTTTGCTATGTAAGTTGTGGTAGTTTTAAAAAATGACCACAAATTCTTTGACACACCTCTCATAAAGATATGAGGTCTATGTCCCCTCCCCTTCAATCCAGGCAGGCTGTGTCTTTGTCAACCAATAGAATATGGTGGAGGTGAGATTATATGACTTCTGAAGATAAGCCACTCTCAGGAAGCTTCCTCTGGACACGCAGCCAACATGCTGTGAAAATCCAAAACCTCCTGACCCCACATGTAGGTTTGGTCAATAGTATCAGATGATCCTTTCCAGTCAAGGTACCATACACGTGAGTGGAGAAGCCTCTAAATGATTCTAGACCCCAACCATTGTAGGGCAGTGATAAGCCATAACCACCAAATTTCCAATCCACAGAATCCATGAGCATAATAAAATGGTTGTTATTTTATACCACTAAGTTTGGAGTGGTGTGTTATGCAATAACCAATAATCAAAACTAGTGTATTATGTAGGAATGGATAACCACAACTATAGAGCTATTTTTAAATATAACAAACTACATGCAACAACATGAATGAATCTCAGACACAACATTGAGTAAAAGAAGTCAGGCAAAAAAAAAAAAAGTCCAGAGGGCATTATCCCATTTATATATGATTTCAAAACCAGGTAAAACTATAGTTATGTAAGTCAGAATCGTGGTTACCTTGGGTGGGAGTAACTACTGTCTGCAAGATATCCCCACATAATCTGGGCTTCCGGGGTGCTAGAAAATGAATACCTTGATCTGGGTAGTGGTGATTACAGGGTGTTCACTTTGTAAAACTTTAAAAATCATTGAGCTTGATGCTTGTGCACCTTTTTGTTACACTTCAAAAAATTTTTTTTAATCAGTAGAACTTGGTAACCCAAAGAGGCAAGGGTATGAGGGAGAAATAAAGGATGACTTCCAAGTCTCGAGGAATGACTGACCAGGCAGTTATGCAAACTGAACAATTAAACAAAAACACGGCAGAAAGCAGGGACCATGTCCCATTCATTTTTTATTCAAGTATCTACCACAGTACCTAACACAGAATCACTCCAGCATTACAAGACACTCCTACTATTTTCATCCTAACTTTTTGACCACCACTTCTTGGTCTCCTTTCTTACTTCCTTTCTGCCCGGCTGCCTCTTAATATTGGTATTACCCAGGCTTCCATACTCAATCTCTTTTCAATCACACACACACACACACACACGGAGAGAGAGAGAGAGAGAGATGGATGGAGGGAGAGAGAGAGGGAGGGAGCGAGAGAGGGGGAGGGTGTGTGTGTGTGTGAGGGAGGGGGGAGGGGAGGGGGGGAGAGAGAGAGAGAGAGAGAGAGAGAGAAATGACTTTTCTCTTGTATTTCCAGTCTCAGTGCATAGCATCATCACATATATGTTCTTTTAGGCTAGAAGCTTCCAATTAAACCAAGAATTAGGATTGCAAAGTATCTTTAAAAGTTGCAGTTAGCTAAATTCAATAAAAAGAAATTTAATGAGACAAACATAAGCTCCCATGGTTGGACCCCAAAACTAATGCATACAAACAGGATGAAAAGACATAGCTCAGATAGATGCAGGGATTTTATTCAACTTTATGTTCAATGTATGATGTGGTCACAAAATGATATAGCCAATATTAATAAAAATATAGTATGTAGAAGGAAGGTGATATCTTCCCTTAACTCACAGGAAAAGTGTTATATCTAGAACAAGAGATACAACTCTATTTCTCACGTATCAAGCCATGTCTGGAGCACAGAATTCAATTCAAAGCACTACAGTTTAAAATGAAATTTCTTTAAAAAGAGGAAAGCCACCAATGTAGTAAACTGACATGAAACCATGCCATGTAAGGAATAGCTAATGAACTGGAGATGTTTCAAATCAAAAAGACTGAGAATACTTGATGACTATTTTCACATATTTGAAAGGATGTTACGTGGAAGAGGGATTCAGCCTGTTCTACATTTCTCCAAAAGGCAGAAGTGAGTAGAAGAAACAAGTAGACTTCCACTCAGTGTAAGAAAGAACCTTCTAACGGTCAGAACTTTAATAAAAATAGGATAGGCTGTCTCTAGAGCAGTGGTTCTCAAGCAGAGATGATTTTGTCTCTGTAGCCAGAGATGCTACTAAACATCCCACAGTGCAGAGAACAAACGACGACCCATGTAAAATGTCAATAGTCCCATGGTTGAGAAATTCTGCCCTAGAGCTACGTAGTGAGTTCTCTGTCACTGGAAGCATTTCATCATAGACCAGACCATGTGATGGTGTCACAAGAATGGTGGGCCAGAAATGGTGGCTTGTCATTCCAGCTACTCAGGAGGAGGATCATTTGCACCCAGGAAATCAAGGTGGCAGTGAGCTATGATCACACCACTGCACTCCAGCCTGGTTGACAGAGCGAGGAAGGAAGGAAGGAGGGAGGGAGGGAGGAAGGGAGGGAGGGAGGGAGGGAGGGAGGGAAGGAAGGAAGGAAAATGATGGGAAGTGAGAGTGAACTGAAAAAAGTTTTCTGTTTCAGATACCTCTCCAGAGAAAAACATCTTCAGGTATATCAAAGTGAAAATGATGATGATGACAAACATTTATTGAACACTTACTGTGGGCCAGACATTACACCAAATGACTCATGTATACATTTTGCAGTTAATTCTCTCAACAACTCTAAGATAAGTATTACTTTACCTTGATTTGATGCTAAATTGAATTGCTCTAATGTCACACAGCAGTCAATATTTGAACTAGATCTACCTGATCCAATTTTATATGTCACTGTCCAAAGCATAAACATCAAATGACTTTCAAAGATTTCAAACTCTGGAAAAGAAATGAGCAAGCACATACTCAACAAGTATCAGTATAATGTCTGAACAGGTTTGTACTCACTGTAAACCTAGCTGGCTAGGAGAAAGAGGAAAGGATTATTTGAAGTAGTCCTGTGATGAAAAAGAGAACAATTATCCTGATTGTCCCCAATTGCCTACTTCTGTAAGAGCCAAGAAGCTCTTATATACCCATGGAAGCTGGGATTAATGATGACATCCCTTTATCCACAGGCGTGAAAGCTCAGGATGGACAGACGTTTGAACATCCCCGACTGGGAATCCTGCCCTTAACAAATACACTAGATGCAGATACATGGTTTCTTGGCTGCCTATACTCACGCCCATCTGTCAGGATGGCAGTATGCCTGCTCACATGTTGGTCAAACTGTCACTAGGGCATAGGTGCCAAGCAATGATAGTTTTAAATGGGCAGCTTGCACAGCACTATAAGAGCTTGCTCTTCTGCAGAAAAAAAAAAAAATATATCGGTGATAATACTGAAGGGCTGCAATCACAAGTGAAATATTCTTGGTCAATCTCAACATTTCAGTGGAAAAAAAGATCTAGACAAGTAGAAAAGAATCAGACTAAGGAAGTTAAATCAAGCGCAAAAGGTACTTTAAAAACATTTGAGTTGTTGCATGAAAGCTTTTAATATTGCCCTTCTTTCATTAACACGTGTCAATGGTAACCTCTTATACTGTAAAATCCTTGGCCCAACAAGTCAGCAATGATTTTTTTCTTAATGGGATGATACATTTTTCCATGTTCTAAATAGGAACAGAAAGGCATTGATTTCTAGTAGTTCGACACTATACAGGTTCTATTTGTTGACTGATTATTTTTAAAATGACTTAAGTCCAATCTACAGCCATGATAATCTTTTAAATGCACAAAAGAAAGCAGAAACCAAATGAGATTCCCAGAGATAAATGGTGGGGGAGGGGAAGGGTATAATTTGCCTGGAGAAAGAAACCAAGAACTGAAGTAGGCACTAACAAAATGGAAAGTGAGTACTTTCGCTCATGAATTTAACAGGACTCAAGGGCCAAAACACAGATACGTTATCTTTCACATCCCCCTGACTATAAGTAAAATGTTCCTATACTACATCTAGGTTTCTAGTGTATCCTTTGATATCTCACATGACATACATAATGTCCTTACTGTCTGGAAATTCTTCCCTAAGACCAAAACCTTAAAGCTGCAATTTGAGCCATTTGTTCTTATACAGTCCTCAGGATTTTGAAGAACAGCTGGTCATCATCATTTTCTGTATAGTTCTTCACATACAAGTATCAGGACATACTGATCTAATGACCCCTGAGTCTCCTCTTTGCCATGATAAATAAATATGATCCCAATATTTTCCTCATTGGACCGATTTATGAACTCTTTATGTTTTTATCATTTCAGTTGCTCAACTCTTGGACTCTTTTCAGGCCTGGTAAGAAATGTCACCCACATCAACAATAAGCCAACGGAAACTACTCTTTTTCCCACATGTATAACTTAATAACAGTAGCATAAATATGAAACAGTTTGGAAGTCCTGCAGACTTCTCCATATCCATCACTGAGGACAGTAGCAAACTTTGAAATCTACCACTGCCTTCTAGAAAATACTAGGAATTTATAACTTTCTGAAATAACACCACTTTTTTAGCTTTCTGGCAGATATTTGTAATACAAAGTAGTAAGTCAAGGGTCATGATTATATCCCGTTCTTCCTACCAACGTATCACTGCCAAAAATCGTCCTAAAACAACTTCTCTTTAATACAATTTCTATCATACCATTTTCCTGCTTAAGAATATACAGCACCTTCCTAATGGCCAATGAAACTGACTACAAATGCTTCAATCTAGCCAGAAGTTTATATACTCTTTCTTTTTCATGAACCAATAATTCTTCCTTTACTTCTCTACTTCCCTTCACTTGCATAACTCCCCAAAACGGCCAGTTCTTACTTATTTTCTCTAGAACAGATCTTTGCCCATGTTATTCTCTAAAATGTTTTCCCACTTTTTCCAGACTCCAGCCATGTTATGCCTTCAATAAACCTGTATTTATTCATACTTAATTGCTCATTCATTTCTTCCTGTCTTTGTTTTGATATCTAATTTACAGTATATGGCCAAGTGATTTTTGATTTTTAAAACTTATTCAATGGAGAAAGGGTAGGCTTTTCAACAAATGGTTTTGGAGCAACTGGACATCCATAGACAAAAGGAAAAGAAAAATGTACCAAGATCTAAATCTCATATCCTGTGCAAAAATGAAACCAAAAAGGATCTAAATGTAAGACATATACGGGTAAAACACTTAGAAGAAAAAATGAGAACATCCTCCTGACCTAGAGTTAGGCAGAGAGTTCTAAGAAAGGCACTAAAAACACGATCCATATATTGAGAAGTTGGACTTTATCAAAATTTAAAACTTTTTAGATGCTAAAGACACTAGAAGAAAATGAAAAGACAAGCCAGAGACCGAGAGAATATATTTACAAATCATATATTTGGCAAAGGATTTGTATACACAACATATAAAGAATGCTCTAAAATCAATAAGAAAACAAACCAATCACAAAACAGGTAAAAGATCTGAACAGACAAATCACCAAAAAAAAAAAAAAAACATGAATGGCAAATAAGCACATGAAATCATCAGCCATTAGGATGAAAATTAAAGCCACGAGGAGATACCAGTACACACAAAAAATATCACCAATACCACATGGTAGTTAGGATGTGGAGAAACTCTCTCTCAAATACAGTAGCCCCCGCTTCATCTGTGAGGGATACATTCCAAAGCCCTCAGTGGAAACCTTAAACGATGGAGAGTATGGAGAGTATCAAACCCTACATAAATATGCTTTTTCCTATATATACATTAGATATACATACGATAAAGTTTAATTTATAAACTAGAGGCAGTTAAGAGATTGACAACAATACTTAAAGTAATTATAACAATAGGCCAGCAGCCGGGCACGGTGGCTCACTCCTGCAATCCTAGCACTTTGGGAGGCCGAGGCAGGCGGATCACCCGAGGTCAGGAGTTCGAGACTAGCCTGGCCAACATGGTGAAACCCTGTCTCTCCTAAAAATACAAAAATTAGCCGGGCATGGCAGCAGGCGCCTGTGATCCCAGTTACTAGGAAGGCTGAGGCAAGAGAATCGCTTGAGCCTGGGAGGCGGAGGTTGCAGTGAGCTGAGATTACACCATTGCACTCCAGGCTGGGGGACAAGATCAAGACTTGTCTCAAAAAAAAAAAAAAAAAAAAAAAAAAAAAAAAATGCCAGCATCACTAGTCTTGCACTTCGGGTCATTACTAAGTAAAATAAGGGATTCCTGAACACAAGCACCAAGATACCAGACAGTCAATCTGATAACCAAGAGTGACTAACTGGCTGGTGGGTGGTGTATACAGTGTGGATACGGTGGACAAAGGGATGATTCACATCTCACCTGGGACAGAATAAGAGGGCTCAAGATTTCATCATTATATGACCCAACAGTTGCACTTCTCGGCATTTATTCTACAACAATTAAAACTTACAGTCACACACAAACCTGTACATTAATGTTCATAGCAGCTTTATCTGTAATCACCAAAAACCAGAAACAACCCACATGGCCTTCCATGGGTAAATGGTTAAACGTGATACAGTCAAAAAAATGGACAAGCACTGTACAATTATCAAAAGCAGGGAAGTGACACTAATACAATATTCATCATTGAACTACTTATTGAAATGTCAACTTTTACATTCTTTTGTGTGTCTAATTCTAGGACATTGTGTCACGTGTACAGATTCATGTAACCATCACTACAAACAAGACACTGAACTGTTGTATCATCTCAAAGAAAGTCAGCCCTAACCCCAGCAAAACTGGTCTGTTCTCCATTTCTGTAATTCTGTCATTTTGAGCAGGCTACATAAACGGAATCATACAACCTCTGAGACTGGCTTTTTTCACTCAATACAATGCCCTTAAACTCCATCCAAGTTGTTGCATGTACCAACAGTTTGTTTCTTTTACTGATGGTGGTGTTCTACTGCAAGACTATCACATTTTACTTAACCACTCACCCACTGAAGGACATGTGAGTTGTTTCTGGTTTTTAGCTACTATAAACAAGGCTGCTACGAGCATTCATGTACAGGTTTTTTTGTGAATGTAAGTTTTCATTTCTCTAGGATAAAGGCTCAGGAGTGCAACTGCTGGATTGTGTGTCAAGTGTATGTTTACCTTTTCAAGAAATTGCCAAACTAATTTCCAGCAATCATTTTAGATTCCTACCAGCAACATATAAAAGATAAATTTTACAATCAGCATTTCTAAAGTATTTTCTGCAAGTCTGAAAAAACAAGATTAAACTTAAATGTTACAATCTGAACTTATTTTTAAAAAATGAATCTTAGAACTTTTTTCCTGATTCCCAAATAACAGATTTGTTTTACTACCGCTAAGAAAAAATGTATACAGCTGACCCTTGAACAACATGAGTGTGAACTGTGCAGGTCCACTTATACACAGATTTTCTTCTGCCTCTGCCACTCCAAGACAGCAAGACCAACTTCTCCTCTTGTTCTTCCTCCTGAACTTATCAACACCAAGACAATGACGATGAAGACCTTTAAGATGGCCCACTTCCGCTTCATCAACCAGAAATATATTTTCTCTTTCTTAGGGTTTTCTTAATAACATTTTCTTTTCTCTAGCTTATTGTATTGTAAGAATATAGCATATAGTATATATAACATACAAATATGTGTTAATCAATTGTTTATGCTATTGATAGGGCTTCTGGTCAACAGGCTGAGTGGTTATGCTTTTGAGGAGTCAAAGCTTATACATGGATTTTCAACTGCGTGGGGGTCAGCACTCCCAACCCCTGAGTTGTTCAAGGGTACACTGTAATTACATATAATCTCTATGTTGATAGCTGTTGCCAAATTATATAGTAAACTGCAATAAAGTGTGAAAAAAGCAACTCTAAAGACTACAGTAGAAACAGTAAACATTTCTTTCCCTGTTTTCCAGACACAATCTATAAAGACTTAAGGTCTAACAGTTCTAACACTTAATATTGTGAAATGCAATCACAATGCATTGATACTTAGTGTCATCAAATGATGACTTTTCTTTAGCTGTTACTTGATAAACACAGTTTAAGAAAAGCAATTAACCTGAAATAAAGCTATGGTTATCTCAGCTATGTCTAAAGTCATGGTTTAATTTTAGATACAAATGACAATTAGATAATGCAATCTCTTTTGGATTCTTAAAGCAAGTATCTAAGTCTAGAGCAGACATATCTGCCAACATACAAACAGTCAGACAGACGGTCCTCAAAAAGAAAAGAAAATACACAGAAAGAAATTATAAGGTCCTCGAAACAGTAGAATGGGGCTGCTGGTGTTCCTAATGACTTTCAGTTCTCATGTTTAGTCCCCTAGAGGACCAACTATATTGTTCCTGATATTGAGCTCCACAAGACATGTGTCCTTCTATTATCAGTATAATATTTGCTTTAAAAGTGTATGACAGAACATTCCCAAATCTCAAATTACCTTGCAATTTAATTATTACTTCATCTAGTATATCTTCCCATTTAATGAATAAGACTTACCAATAAACATTTTAGTATACAAGTTTAATATTCATCTTCAATATTTGCCAGTGTGAACAGTATCTACCTTAATTTTCAAATCCTAGAGCACTGGTTCCCATCCTATGGGCAAGAGACCCATAGAGAGATAGGAGTAACTGCAAAGAATCATCAAAATCCTGTACTTACCTAAAGACTAAATAAACATGATTCACAAACATATATTTTTCCAAGCTGACAAAGATGCTGTGGCTAATAAAATTCTTAATAAATTTCCTGAAGAATGTTGGTAAAAGTAGAGCAGTTTCTTCTCATTAGTATTTATGATGAATACTAAAAATCTAACTCCTAATATGGGAGAAGGGCCCCTGCTCATACCTCTAATAGATTTTCTAGAGAGCTTTTCTTTTTCAAAGTGTTGCCCATATGTCACTCAGAACAAGAGTAGTAGGATGTGCTTGAATTTGAGTGCAAAGATTTAAGACAACATTGGGAGAGATGGAGCAGGAGTAATTGGGAAAGTGCATGAAATTACTTCAAAATAGCAACTTCGGAATGCTGGATGCTTAAATATCATTCAAGCACCAAAGGGAAAAAATTCAAAGGACACAGCCCTCTGCATCTTTATAAAGGCAATGAGAAATAGATTCACAGGAATTTTGATCAAAGGAGCCAAACTTATCCTACAGTAAAATTACATCTTGGTTACAACACCTACCTAAATGTTTTATTAGGGTTCTATCTCCCTTTTAAATTAATCTTGCACCTTTATTAAACATTTTCTACATTTTAACATTAATAATACAGTTTTTCAAATGTGCCCTACACATTTATTGGATTATTCTGTGCTGGATGCTAGATAAAGTTTAAAAAAAAAACAAAACAGATGCACATTAATTTAAAACAAAGAAAACTTGCTTCAGCAAAACACTGCAATAGCAAGAACAGACTTTGCACCTAGCACAATTCCTTGCAAATAGGGGGCACGTGATCTCTGGTGAATAAATGAGTCCATTTCTTCTCCGAAAAATAACCCTGGCAAGCATGTAAAATATCCTACCAGTCTGAAAAATATTCTCCAGTCCTATTCAGTTACCAATCCATTCTCAGAACCCATCAAGAGCAATTTTCATGAAAGCCTCACTCACACGCACAAAGAGGGAGCATTTAATTCCCATTAGGCTCACTGCCTGATCTATGGAGATATAAGCATTTGCACATTTGCATAAATTCAGGAGACATCCTTCATTTGATATAAGGTAAATCTTAAAGCTTCGCTTCATTTCCAAGTAAGTTTTATTTTTCAAATCAAAAATATTTTTAAAGTTTTATTTTTCAAATCATAATCCTAATCATAGTACATTATATCTTATTAAGGATGCTTTTAAGAAAAAAAAATAGCTGTCAAAATTAAAATCTTGTTTTTTCATTTCTAGACATCTGGGACATTTCACTTATATATTTATTATTATTTCACATTAGTTCTCAAAGTTAAAAAAAAAAAAAAGCTGGCCTATTTCCTTTAAGAAATTTAATTTTAGGGTCTGTCAACATTTTGAATGCATTACTGTTATTTTTAAAATACACACTTGCATACTGGAATAAAACTTAGCATAAGCTTTCCATATAACCATTTCCTGGGCACTTACTAACTTACTATATGCCAGGCTCTATGCTTAACACATTACTCCATTATCTCATTTGTTTAACAAATATCCTCTCATAATTTTTGCAGCACTGAGCATAACAAGAAGCCATTGCACTATAAAGCTGGTATTTGTACTAGATACCAGAACTAAATTGACAGTAACGCCTAACACAAGTTTATTGTTATTAAATTCAAGTTGTGTTACTGTATTAACACAGAATCTGATCAGCAATGTTGAGATGCAGAGAATACCATCTGTGGTAGCATCAACAGAGAAAGCTATTATTAAGTGACTAAGTTATATTCCCTTCTATAGGTAACAGATGAACATAATAATATCCACCCAGAAATTTAATTCCAATCACTACATGCCATTTTGAAGAACATAAACGTAACCTACATAAAATGACTATATAAAGAACCCTTGCTTCCTTCTGAAAATGCTTCAAAATTCTAGATTAAATTCTCCCCCAAAGTATCATGCTCAGCATGTCATAAAGAAAGGTGCCTTTATTGCGAACTCTTGAAAATAAATGCTGCCCTACATTTTTTTTACTCTTTTGAATTTGAGATTCAACAGATGGGCAATTCCAGTTTAAAAAAAAGAAAAGAAAAGAAAAGAAAAACACACACACAGTAATTAACGAGGTTCTTCAACAGTTCCCTAAAACATCCTCCCAGTAGCAAAACTGGTGTTTCCAAGTTGTTCCAAGGGACACAGGAGAGGGAAGGCAAGAGCCTATACAAAGGAAAACAAAAATGGGTAACTTGAAAGAAAGGACATCAGAAAAATGGGTGGCCTCAACAGGAACCCATAGTGTCTGACTCTGCTGCTGTCTGTCGAATTTAATTCAATCACCTAAGAGTTTTGAGACGAGAACCAAAATACTATTTCGGTGGCAGGAAAAACTATGCGTTGCCCTTGAATGGAGCTGCAACAGTAAAGGATGCCACCCTGCCAGGTAGGGACAGAACAGAGGAGGAACTGTCAAACGGGATACGAAAGTCCTTTGCAAAACCCACAAGCGGCTCTAACTGCCTTGCACCAGACAGACCCTCAAGTACAAGACCACGGGGCCTCCCCGCGACGTGACAGGGAAATAACGGGCGGCCTCGCGGTCCCCAGGCCTGGCTGCTATCCTCAGGGGTCAGCCTCCCTCTTCCCTCTCAGGTCTCAAGTCAAAGGTCACATCCTCTGAGATGCCCTCCCGGATCACCTAACCTAAAGAGCCTCGCGCCCATTCCTTTAGCCCGCAACTGCCTGTCCCGTTTCTAAGAAAGCCTGTCCGTATCCGCAAAGCATCGCAGCTACGTGTGTTGTTTCCCTAGTAGACAGCGGGCTCCGCGAGGCGTGGGCCCCGCCTGACAGACCCAGCTTCCCGGCGAGGCCCGAGGCGGCGTTTGCGAGCTCGGCCGCGACACCACGCGCGTCCAGAACGTGGAGCTCAGATGGGGGCCGACCTGGCCAGTCCAGGAATCCCCGGGATCGCCGGCGGGGCCTGAGCGAGACAAGCAAAGAGTGAACGCCCGCGCAGGCGGAAGCCACGCGGCGGAGCGCGGTCCCGCGGGGCGGCTAGGGCTGACGGCGCCTTCCGCACCCCGGCGGACCCACAGACCGCCCGGAAGGCCCAGTGCCGGCCCAGCCCCCGGCCGCCCTCCTCCGCGCCCCCAGCTAGGCGCGCGAGTCCTCGAGCAGTGTCGCCTGCGGCCTCCCTACCCTAAGCCGCAGACCCGTCACCTTCTGCCCAGTACGAACTTCCCGCCGCTTTCACCGACTCGCAACTAGGCAGCGACGCCGGCCCCTTAGCACCCTGCAGTATGGAGCCTTCCCATTGGCTCGGAGGCGACGAGGAGGGGCGGGACGAGCGGGAACGCGGCGGGGCGGGACGGAGGCTGCGTTAGCCCCGCGCCTCCCCGGGAATGCCGGGAGCTGTGGTCCAGCGCTCCCAAGGCATCCTGGGAGTTGGAGTCTCTTAGCGGCAAAGGGAGATCCCCGTCCTTCTGCTCCCTAGCCTTCTAGGAAATACGGTTTACAGCCTTGTTCTTAGTAGCTTGATTTATTGTGTTGGCAGAGAGTTGGATGTAAAATAAGTTTCCTGCTTCTGTTAGGATTAAATGAAATAATCTATAGACAGTACTTTAAACTTAGTTGGTGCTCAATAAATAGCAGATAGTATTAGTATTATTCTGCCCAATCATTGATATGTGTCTAAATTCTACTGTTTTTCGAAGTCTATTTCAAAGCCTATCTCAATGTCTACCTAATCCTCTGCAGTGTTTCACCTGTAATCAACGTATGCCACAGTTTGCGTTGTGTTTATTATAATCAGCTAAGTCTCCATCATCCATGAGACTGAAAGCTTATTGGGCACTGGGTCACTGTTCCAGGTCAAAATCACTGAAATCACAGGCAGAGGGAGATTAACAATGAAGCCAATGAAGCGTAAGCTTCAAGACCTCACTTGCGCAGGTCCTTCAATGAGTTTACATAGCTTTTTGGTTTTTTATTTGTCAATTTTACTTTTCTTTTTTTTTTAAGATAGAATCTCATGGCCGGGCGCGGTGGCTCAAGCCTGTAATCCCAGCACTTTGGGAGGCCGAGACGGGCGGATCACGAGGTCAGGAGATCAAGACCATCCTGGCTAACACGGTGAAACCCCGTCTCTACTAAAAATACAAAAAACTAGCCGGGCGAGGTGGCGGGCGCCTGTAGTCCCAGCTACTCCGGAGGCTGAGGCAGGAGAATGGCGTAAACCCGGGAGGCGGAGCTTGCAGTGAGCTGAGACCCGGCCACTGCAGTCCAGCCCGGGATACAGAGCAAGACTCCGTCTCAAAAAAAAAAAAAAAAAAAAAAAAAGATAGAATCTCACTTTGTCACCCAGGCTGCAGTGCTTTGGCGCAATCTCCGTTCACTGCAGCCTTGACCCCCTGGGCTCAAGCAATCCTCCCACCTCAACCCCCCAAGTAGCTGGGATTACAGGCACAGGCCACCACTCCTGACTAATTTTTGTATTTTTTGTAGACACAGGGTTTGACCTTGTTGCCCAGGCTGGTCTTGACCTCCTGAGCTCAAGCAATCCACCCCACCTCGGCCTCCCAAAGTGCTAGAATTACAGGCGTGAGCCGCCACACCCAGCTGATTTTTCTTAAAGTAGATCCTCCAAAATTATGTGAACTTCAGTCCCTACAAAACCTGAAATCACTCTGTCCATTAGACAGTTCAGTATAGTGCCTGATGTCTTACATTTTCCCCCCCAGATACCCTCGTCTGCATATGCTCCAAATACTTCTCCTGCCTGCCCTCTGCCCCGGGAGGCTGACCTCTACAAATTGCTTCGCGTTCCCTGGGCTCCCTGGCTTTAGGGTGTGCTCAGTGGAGAACCCCACAGAAGACTGGAGGAAAAAGAAAGGTCGGTTAGAGTAGGTTAGGCCCCTGGATCCTTACTGGCAAGGTCACCTCCAGTTGGCAGGTCCCTCAGCTGAAGGTCACGGCTCCCTGGCCCTCCCTCCAGTTTGCGGTAATAGCCCTTCCTTTGTGCCTCAGGTCTGGAAGTGGTAACATCATGGATGCTGCTGACCCAAAAGTTACTGCTCCCTCTGTCGTGGTTCCTACCCCCAACACCACTGTAAATAGTCTCATTGCAAATAACCTTCCTCAGATTATCCTATTTTGAATTATGTCATCTGCTTCCTGTTGAGACCCTAACAGAAACACATGGGCAAGGTGAACACTTGATAAAATTTGTCGACAAAAAAGTCTCAAGATTTGCACATCTCATGGGTGTGGAATCCCCCAGCAAGACTCTGTGGCCAGGATCCACTGAGAGAAAGACACACACACCCACACCCACACCCGCACCCACACACATACAAACACACACATGCTAAGAAAACTTGGAACAGGACTTATCTGTCACAGTGTGACCGTATTCCCCTAACCTCACAATAGACATGTGAAGAAATGTCCCTGCTTCCACGCTGGGTTGACAATGGGCTGGCCTTAAAGCACAGTTAAATCAGCAACAGTGTAAGGTGAGAATGGAATGTATTTATTCTGGAGCTCTTGGCCCTGGCACCCTTCATCTGATGGCTCACTGTTAAACACTCCTTACGTGCAACCATGTTCCAAGGCAGTTGCCAGCACCTACAACATCATCCACACATGCTGAGATGTCTTCCAGTGCAGAGCATGGCAGGACACCAGTCCAAGCTGCTGTCACAGAAACAAACGTCTGAAATGCTGTAGATGGGGATACAACTCTCGAAGCTAGGAGACCCTCGATACATTTTTATGAGTTGATAGCTTGGTATCAAGATCAGGGTCATATATGAGATTGACCAGTGAGGACTTGCCATTGGTGGGCTTTAGAAATTAAGAATTGATGGCTCATGCCTGTAATCCCAGCACTTAGGGAGGCCGAGGCTGGCAGATCACGAGGTCAGGAGTTTGAGACCAACCTGGCCAACCTAGTGAAACCCTGTCTCTACTAAAGATACAAAATATTAGCTGGGCATGGTGGCACCTGTAATCCCAGCTACTCAGGAGGCTGAGGCAGGAGAATCTCTTGAACCCAGGAGGCAGAGGTTGCAGTGAGCCGCGATCGTGCCACTGCACTCCAGCCTGGTGACAGAGTGAGACTCTGTCTCAAATAAAAAAAAAAAAATTAAGAATTAAACTAGGCAGAAAATGCTCATAAAAATAATCCTGCCATATATTCAAATACCTATACAGTCCAAACAAATGTTTACAGAGCACTTACTGTGAGCCAGGGATTGAACCAAATTCCAGGGATTCTGGTTTAACTAATGTTTAAGGAGTCCCTACTATTTGTCAGGCACTGTGATTTTTCACACACATTACTTCCCCAATTCTTAGAGGGGAAAAAATCTCAAAGAATTTAGATGATGATTCTTGGTCCCCTGAATCTACTTCCAAATGTTCTTTTTACTGCCCCTTTATGCCCAGCATCAATACATGAGGACAATTCTTACAAAGAAGTAATTTTAGCACAGTAGTGAAGACTTGTACAGAATGCTGTCATAGGCTAGTACTGAGATTCCTGGTTAAGGGGTCATCATGGATGAAGCAGGGTGACTTCATGAATAAAAATTTTCCAGCTTCCCAGTAAAGGCAAACCAACTAAAAATTTATACATGGGATCTGTATTGATTTGCTACATAGTCAGAACCCAGAGTTCCTTTTTTCTTTTTTTTTTCATCTATGGGATCCCTAACACAAAGGTATAGAGAAATAAAAATAATCCAGGCACTCTGGGAAAGTGTGAGGAGGTTGGTCTTGGCTCCACCGTGGCAGAAACTCAATCTATAAACTTCAAACAAACGCCATAGTCATTAGGAAGCAACACTGTCCTGGTGGGCTGCCCAGCAGGCACTGATTCAACTTGTGAGTCAGTGTATGCATCCTTGTCCTTGTTGTTTTCACCTGTAGAATGGGAACAATCATTCTGGGCCAACCAGCTCTCTGCCACCCCAGGCTGATGGGAGGCAGATGAGGTAATGTTTGAAAAGGGCTTTGATCTATCCAGAACAAAGTCACTAGGGTGTCCTTACTCAGTGTAAATGGCCTAGGAAAAGCCCAAGGAAATATCACTTCCTGGGAGAAAGGAAAGGAGAGAGGAGTGAGGGGCAGAATGTGATCAGGGTCTGCTGAGTACCCTGACCCTGGTTTGTACTCCCCCACCCACTCTTGATGCTTTATCTCATCCCAAGTGCCTGAACTTTTATTTCCCTTTTAGCAAGGACTTTTGAGGATCTACCATGTGTCAGGCAGAGTGTCTGATATGGATTGGCTGTGTCCCCACCCAAATCTCATCTTGAATTATAGTTCCCATAATCCCCACGTGTCATGAGTAGGAGTGAGTTCTCATGAGATCTGATGGTTTTATAAGGGGCTTTTCCTCCTCTTGCTCATACTTCTCCTTGTTGCCGCCCTGTGAAGAAGGACGTGTTTGCTTCCCCTTCTGCCATGACTGTAAGTTTCCTGAGGCCTCCCCAGCCATTCTGAATTGTGAGTCAATTAAATCTCCTTCCTTTATAAATTACCCAGGTACATCTTTATTAGCAGCATAAGAGCAGACTAGTATAGTCCTTAACACATTTATAATACAGTGGGAGAACCAGACATGTCCATGAATTCTAGTAACTATGATGTTTATGCGAACCTATTACATGCTGGGAAAACCATCTCATGTAACCTTGTGAGGTGGGTAATATGACCCCAGTGTCCAGATGAAGAGACAAAGCCCCAGTGAAATTAACTGATTTGCTCAAGGTCACACTGCTGGTGGCCAATAAAGTTGCCTGACTTTGAATCCATCCTGATATCAGTCACAGCTATTGACACAGGAAAGGGTAATGAGGAAAGAGCTAACTGGAGGTACACAGACTCCACACAGTGAGAATGCAGGAAGAATAAGAAAGTGTTCTACTAGGCCTCACAGAGAAGCCTGAGAAGGTAGAGAAGGCAGCATGAACCCAGTTACTCTGCTGAATTAATATGGTTCCTCCCACGATGGTACAGATAGGTTCTTTTAGATATTATGACACAGTAATAGATTATTGTAATTATTCTGAGGTCAGAAGTGGATGAAAGAAGTTTTAAAAGCCTACAAAATGTTTCCTCCTTCTTTTCTTCCTCCTGATAATGACATCAGTGATTGTGATGATGGTAACGATGATGATGACACTGACGATGGCAGCTTCCATTTATTGAGTTTGAAGCATTTGCCAGGAACCGCACTAATACTTTATAAACACCATTTCCAGAAATCTTCACAATATTTTAGGAGGTTGGTAACTTTACCCCCAGTGTAGAGATAAGGATATCGGAGCTCAGAGAAGGTAAGTCACTTGCTGAAGGTCACACAGTTAGTAAATGATGCAGTTGGGCTTTAAGCCAAAGTTTCTACTGACTCAGAAGACCAAATGCTTAACCATTCTACCGTGGGGTTCACCAAACACTCACCATTTGATATGCTTATATCTTCTGAAATGGTTTTCAAAATGCCATGGCTATTTTATCTTCCTGAAATCTTGAGCAATTAATAATAGAGGGAACTATAATGTGTGGGCCTCCAAGAATGACTGAATTGTTTCACAGTGCCCTGGTGAAATTCTCTGAGCTGAGGATGATGTAAGCTGCCTGCAGGTGGGTTGGTTTCTGCCTTCTTGTTGGGAGGTGTGATCAATATGATCTGTCAACACTCAGCATCTATTTCTACTGCTTCTTCTGTACCTTCCTACTGCACAGGCTGCAAAACTAAAATTGCACTTCCCAGAAACCCTAGTACTTAGGGCTCTGGATGCAAAAAGTTCCACCAGTTAGAGTCCTCAAAGAAGATTTGGAGGGCAGGGTGAGGTGGCAACATGGTCATGGTGGTGTCTTGGGATTCTTCCACAGCCGTGTTCCACTGCCTTGTCCCTAATGTAATGACTCAGAAGATGCTCATATGTTGGGTTGGTAGCAGTATCAGCTTCCTGATATAGTTGTGAGTTTATGTAGTAGAAATATGGACCTTGCCCAAAGACAGGTCTGGACTTCATTCTCCGCAGTTGGAAGCCCTTGGAATATCATGCTTGATAGAAGTGTCTTTGTTTGCCTGGGGGCCTAGGGTCATCAGATAGCCTGAATATAATTTAGGGTGGGGGCTGGTCACACCAGATGGTCTTAGGATGCTGGTTGCTCATGCCAGAAACACCAGCAATGCAATTTAGGGTGAGTGCTTTGGGTCACACTGTGTCAGTGTGGTCCATAGGGACCAGAGACTGAGATCAGTCATATGGACAACCATACCTTGGTGACAGAGCCCCAGTAAAAACTCTGGACACCAAGACTTGGATGTGCCTCCCTGGTCCACAGCACTCCATGTGTATTTTCACAAAGTGATAGTGGGAAGAAACGCCATCCTAACTCCATGAAAAGAAGACCACACAACTGTGAATTTGGAACCCTCTCTAGCCTCTGCTGCTTCTCTTGGCTGATTTTAACCTGTAACCTTTCCCTGTAATAAACCATACCCATGAATATTACAGCTTTTAATGAGTTTTAGGAATCTTTCTAGCAAATTATCCAAACTGAAGAAGGTTTAAGGAGCCCCTCAAATTTTGCAATTAATTTCAGAAGTGAGGAAAGTCTTATGGGTTATATTCTCTCCAACAGTACAGTTGGCCAAAACTCCTGCAGAGTTCTTAAACTCTCTAGCACCAGTGGCAGCCTCCTCATTCTTCCCCTTTAGATTGTTGCAGAGCTTGTGGCTCCCCTGACAAGGCAGTTCTGCAGTGCTTGAGCTAGTGCCTACCAGCCTGGCCCTTCAATATTTTAATCCCTATATTAAGTCCCTTTGTGCTTTAAACATCTAGCAGGTTAACAGGTTAACAGGATACAGTTAACTATGTCCCGTGTTAAACATTGACTAATACAGGAGAGAAAAGAGACACCAATAAGTGCAATCTATCATCAATTCTATGATGAATGCTTTTCCTATTTGAATACCTCGGAAATCTGGATGTGTGTTTCAATCAATGCCAATTATAATTGGCAGTGTTTTTTCTTTATTAATAATACATAAAATGATGGGGTATCTAACACTTGACAGAGTCTTAGATTTGTTGAAATTCTAGGACACTTGGTGTTTGCTTCATCAGAAAGTCTCTCCAGATCATTTCTCCTCTTCATTTTACTTCTCACATTGCACACTGGATCCAATGCCCCCAAACCCACGGGTGTGGATTTCCTCCTTTCTTTCACTTCACACTCTTTGGAAGTGAAGACAAATACCGTTAGAGAAAGAGAGAAGCAATGTGTTAATGCAATAGGACATGGGTTTCGTGATTGAGAGAGGCCTGAATCTGAAACTTTCCTCTACTACTTAATTGCTGTGTGACCTTGTATAAATTATTAATCTTGCTAAGCCTCCTTTTCATCTATGAATGACGGTGGCTGTTGGGATTAAATGAGATAGCCTCTATACAATTCTTGGCCCTCGTAGGCACTCAGTAAGGGCTTTCCCTCCTCCTTCTTCTCATCCTTCTCTTATTGCTCTCCTTCTGAACATCATGAGGTCTGCCTCTCATATCACTCCATGTGCCAGAGCCAAGCTGCAAGCAGCTGTTATCATTTATTGTCCGTGGCTAGACATAGACTCAAATCAAATATACATACATGTTCATATCCAGTGGCCAACTTGCAAACTGGGAAAGGAAGGAGAGTTTTGTCAAAAACAAAAGCAAATTGTTGCTTTTATTTTTGCAACCCTCCAACTCTTGTCGTGTTTTGATTTCAGGGCTGCTCCAAGATTCTGGGACAAAAGGCACTATATATAAGCATTATTATGAGACTCAAAGGGGGCTCTGAGCAAAACAAAATCCTTTTATTACAGAGAATTGGAAAGACTTGTTGCCAAATATAGTTACTGCATGGAAAATGCATTTTTCCCCTTTTTCCCCACATCATCACCATTGCCACCACTGTGCTGTAGCTAAACCCACACCCTATCAATTAATCTATCTACAAATATTTTAAATAATAATGACTAACATATTTTGGCAGTTACCATGTGCCAACCATGGTCCTAAGTATTTTATATCTCATATTTCATTCAGTCTTCTCAGCAGCTCTTCCCAGAGATAGGTATCATTATTAGCACATTTGACAGGTGAGGAAATTAAGCCTTGGAGAACTTAGGCAACTTGCTCAAAGTCATATAGCTAAAAAGAGGTAGAGTCAGGATTTGAATGCAGCTGTATGATGTCAATGATTCTGTTCCTCCTCTATGTCAAAGGGAATATGGGATTGCACAGCAAAGATGGGTACATGTCCCTCGTCCTCAGAAATCTGTAATCTGATTATCAAGATAAATGTCAAGTGACTGGCACACTAGCAGTTGTCCCAGCAGTTGAGGTGTCAACAGAAATCTTAGTGAGCCAGGGTTCTTCGAGAAGACAAAGTTCAGAGACTATAGTCTATTTATATGAATTATCATGTCCCCTTCTCTGCTCCCCGACCAATTTCTCTGACCTCGTGGTTTCCTCCTTGCTCAGGCAACAAGGGCTTTCCAGCCCCATGCCTCAAGGAATGCCACAAGAAAGGGAACAAAGATGATGGCAATTCTTGGCTTCCGAATTTTAAAATACAATCTTGAAACTCATGGTAGAAGCAGTGTATTTCAGAGAAGGTTTTCAGAGTTTCAGAAATGTGTGCTTTGGAGTATCAAATGTCAAGGCCTTGGAGGAAAGGCCAGAGCATAGCAGAAGTTTCAGAAAACCTTTTTCCAGTGCAACAGTGGATATGTTTCCTAAAATGAGGAACAGAGAGAAGAAGGAAGGGAGAAAGGGTATCATTGCCAAGGTGTCTTTGAGAAGGGCCCTCTCTGTAGCTTGCCCCAAGACCAAATCCCAGACAGTGGAGGAGGTAGAATCTCACATGGGATGCATTTGATGGGTCTCAGAGCATCGGGTCTCACCTGTGTCCTGGACTCTCTCCCTCAGGCACTGATTTGGTGGTGTTACAGGCTAAACTCCATCCCCTCTCATTCCTGTGCTGAAGTCCTAACCCCTAAAACGTCAGAATGTGACTGCATTTGGAGACAGGGCCTATAAAAAGGTGATCACTCAAAAATGAGGTCATTGGGGTGGGCCTTCATGCAGTCTCACTGGTGTCCTTATACGAAGAGGAAATTCAGACCCAGAGACATGAAGAGGGAAGACTGAAGATGCAAGGAGAAGACAGCCATCCACACTCTGTGAGGGGCCTCAGGAGAAACCAATTCTACTAACACCTTGGTGTTGGACTGTGAGAACAGGAGTAAACTGTGAGAAAATAAGCTTCTCTTGTTCAAGTCACTCATTGTCTGGTATTTTGCTATGACTGCCCTAGCATACTAACACACGAACACAGAGCTGCAGAGCTGCACGGCTCTGATCTGGGCCAATCCCCACACCCCAGAGGTTGGCTCCCCCTGCCCCTCCTGAGGTCTGGGCTGTGGCTCCGGGCTCAGTGCTCCATTTCTATCTTGCACCAGCATCTTGCAGCCACCTATGTGTGAGTTCCATCAGGAGTCCTTTCTTCTTCTGTCACTCAGATTAGAGGGAAACTTCTAAGAGGCCAGAGCGTGAACCGAGAGAGAGAGAGAGAGAGAGAGAGAGAGAGAGAGATGTTGATGCAACTACTTTTAAATGTTAAATAGATTGACAGAATTCCTAGGAAAATAGCAGAATGGGACAGGAATGAAACTATGTTCCACATTGAATTCCTAAAAGGAAAAAAATATTAAATAATAAAGAAAAAATTCCACATTGAATTTCTCATAAGAAAATAAGAATAATAATAAAGGAATTGTGTTGCACTCCTATTATGGGAGGCCTGCGGACAATGCTGATTGTTTAACCTTCACTATCAACTCTGAAAGACAGGTATGATTACCGCGACCTAACAGAGGAGAAACAGGATCTTCAGTTGTGCTCATGGCTAGTTAGTGACAGGGGGGTTTTATAGCCGAGGCTGTCTGACTCCAAAGCCATGATAACTCCACGCTGCCTACTAAAACGAGGTAAGTGGGCATTTTCCTCTCTCTCTTTCTGCACAAATGTCTCTAGCTAATACATCAAGAGAGAGAATAAATAATCAGCAAGTTGATACATTATACTCACTTCAAGCAAACAAGCCAATTGTTGTTTGTTTCTCACAGGTGTGGCTTGATTGCTGACCATTAGTGACAGTTAATAAAAGACACCAGGCTACCACACACAAGTATGTTTCAATTTCCCGGGACTTGCATTTCACACCAGGGAGCTGAGCTCAGCCAATATTTTCATAAGCTAACACCTGCAAAAGAGACAGAAAGCATGATCTAACTGAAGTACCATTTATCCTTGGGAATTAAAATATAAACCAAAGGATAATTTGTGAACTTGATCATTCTTTCCCCTCACTGTCACTGGTCTCAGCTTAACACAGAGATAAGCCTCAGGTGTTTTGCAAATCTGTTAAGCAGCTTTAAGAGGAGTCAGGACATATTGAAGGGCCTTTGGGTGCCTCCGTTGGTTTAATCTGACATTTATTCATTTACCATTGAACAAATAAAGACTGAGCGCCTAGTGTGTCTCAGACACTGTGCTAGGCTCTCAGGCCAGGAATGAGCAAGAAAAGATCGCTGTCCTCAAGTGGCCACACTCTATGGGGGCAGACGGACACAAACTTATGGTGATAGGACAAGGGGGCAGTGGCATTATGAGGGGAATTTCTGCTCCCACTGGCCAGTTTTCATGAGGAAAGTTCGATTCCACACCCCAGGAGATGTACTCTTGGGAAGAAATTGTAGCCTCTCTCCCACTCACTCCTCCCAAGTAAAGAGAAGTGACTTGCCAGATTAGTAAGACTTGGAGAAAGAATCCAACATGAGGCTGAGTTCCCCTGACCCACCCACTCTCTCACTGTCTCTCTTTATCTGCTTGCTTGCCCCTGCCTCCAAGGTGTAAGAAAGCTTGGGCCAGGCGTGGTGGCTCACACCTGTAATCCCAGCACTTTGGGAGGCCGAGGTGGGCAGATCACGAGGTCAGGAGATAGAGACCATCCTGGCTAACACAGTGAAACCCCGTCTCTACTAAAAATACAAAAAATTAGCCGGGTGTGGTGGCGGGCACCTGTGGTCCCAGCTACTTAGGAGGCTGAGGCAGGAGAATGGCGTGAACCCGGGAGGCGGAGCTTGCAGTGAGCCGAGATTGCACCACTGCACTCCAGCCTGGGCGACAGAGCGAGACTCTGTCTCCAAAAAAAAAAAAGAAAGCTTGGGTCAGGCCCAAGACCTGCCTTTCTAACTCAGATCTGGAAGGACAAATAACTCTCTGGAGGCTCACAGGTGTGAGGCAGGGACTCCTTACATTTGGCTGTGAATGGCTGGCCTCAGCAGAGTTGCCCCAAACTTTAGATCTGGAGCCAAAGTCTAAGGAAGCTCAATCGGCCACAGGTCAACCCATATTCTCCAATCAAGCTTTACCTATAATAAGGCTAGCATTTTGATATCATCTGTGTGGTTCTATGCCTATACTTCCATTTATTTCAAAACTCAAAGGGAAAGAAAGAATGTTATTTAATCACCAGTAGTTATGACAGTGGTGAGAGGGAGGAAACAAATGAGCAAAGAGGAGAAATAGCCAACCCAGTGGAGGGAAGGGGCTGGTGGGTAAGGCTGGACCCTCCAGTGAGGTTCTGAAAAAGGAGTAGATATGACTCAAGTAAATAGGGATGGGAAGGGCATTCCTGGCAGGGAGAAGGGCATGTGCAAAGGCATGGAAGTATGAAAAAGGCTCAGTGCATTTGAGAAATTGCTACCCTCATCTCTTGACTCTCCAGGGACGGCACCTCCTTAGCTCCGGCCCCTCTCTTTGGATGGATCTCTGTCTTCACTTCCTCATCTCCAGCCATACGTTAACCTTCTCTAATGCAGCATCTACCTCCTTCACACCACCAAAAGCCTTCTTGCTAAGGCCACCCATGACCACGTGGTACTAATTACAATTACCATTTTTCAGTTTTTATCTCACCAGGGCTCTTTCGACATTCACCACAATTGACCATTCTCTTTTTCTTCAAGTACTTTCTTCTCTTGCCTTCTATAACACTGCTTTGTCCTGATTTCTGTTTTTCTCTATGAAAGCTCCTTATGCTAACATTTCTTCTTTGGCACCAGTTTCTAAGTCTTCAAGGCCTTTTTCTCTGTCTATAAATTAGAATTTTTTTAAAGAGATGGAATCTTGTTCTATTGCCCAGGCTGGTCTTGAACTCCTAGGCTCAAGTGATCCTCCTGCCTCTGCCTCCCAAATAACAGAGATGATAGGCGTCAGCCACTGCACCCAGCTTATGTTTGGATCTTTATGTTCAAATCTAATGGATATCAGGGAGTGGAGATGAAAACTTGGGAATTATTAACATCTGTTTGCATGCTGCAGATGGGAGTGGATCACCCTAAGAAGTGAGTGTAGATTTAAAAAAAAATCAGAGTCAGTGGTAATGGTGAAGTAGCTTCCATCATACTAACCTCCCACTGGACAGCAGCCAAAAGCAGGCAGAAATCAAAGGGGATTTGACCCTTGAAAGAAGGAGCCACACTGGGGGACAGCCTTGTTTATTTGACTTTTCTACTGAGGACACTTCCCACTCTGCATGCCACAGCGTGGCTAGAACTCAAGAAGGAAACTAGCTGGGTGTGGTGGCTCACACCTATAATCCCAGCACTTTGGGAGGCTGAGGCAGGCAGATCATGAGGTCAGGAATTCAAGACTAGCCTGGCCAACGTGGTGAAACCCCATCTCTACTAAAGATACAAAAAATTGGCCAAGCGTGGTGGCACGAGCCTGCAATCCCAGCTACTTGGGAGGCCGAGGCAGCAGAATAGCTTGAACCCAGGAGGCAGAGGTTGCAGTGAGCTGAGATCATGCCATTGCACTCCAGCCTGGGCAACAGGGCGAGACTCTGTCTCAAAAAAAAAAAAAAAAAAAAAAGAGGAAAACCACAGTTTTATTACCCTGAGGAGTCAGGGGATGGGGTTCTGAACTGCTAGAACAATTGGAAACGAGGGAAAGCAGACGTCCCAGAATGGGGGTAGCCACAAGGGGCAGCCTTAAAACCCCTATATATACACGGCTGAAATCACTGGCTGATTAGTGAATTGCACATGCATGAGCCAGATTTCAAGGAGCCCAAGGGGAAAACAATAATTGGAAGGCTAAAAGAACAATGCACAGATTTCAACAACTGCCCACTGTGGGGAAGACCAAGTTTGGGGTTTGAGTCCTGCCGAGTTAGAGGAGCTTAATAAACATTTCAGGCTGTCTGCTGAAAACCCACAAAAAGACCATGACTGAAGATGAAAGGCTATGTCCAAGTTCTAAGGAACTAAGAAACAGAGATGCAATGATGTCAAGTAGTTGTTTTAGGCACACAGTCATTGAGTTTAAGGCTGGGATTCAAATCCCCCTGGTCTGGCTTGTCAAAGTTGTCAGAATCAAAATGAAGTCATGGATATTAAGGAAATCCTAACAAAGACAGCTGGGGAAGGCCATAAAGAGAAGTTCCTCATGCTTGTATGTCTCTGACTAAAAACTATCATGAAAGACTGCAAAAACCACAATCTTGCACAAAGGCCATTGCGGAAAAAAAATCCTTCTGCAAGGACATCTTCCCAGCAACTGCCTGTCTAACCTCAGACTGGCATCACCCTTGTTATTGATCTTTGTAGCCAAGGATAATTATTTCCAAACAATTGTGTAATCCTCCTCATTTTTCTTCTTTAAAAACCTTTGTCTTCCTTTACCTTCCTGAGTATGCACGTAGTTTACCAGAGCATGCATTTCCCCATTCCAATGCTCTGTTCCCAAATAAACTGCTTTTCTTTTAGCAAGCCTCCCTCTGCTTGTGATTTAGGATGATAGACCCTATAGCCCATGCCCTTGCCACTGCCCTCCACGGCCTCTCTGTCTGTGCCCTGCATTTTTCCTTTAAAGCACCCATCACCAAATTCAATATCCAAATGTAATTGCATATTTGGTGGTTTGTCTTCTGCTCTAGGAGAAGATTCTTGGGTAGAGAGCTTACCTAGCCCCTGGCACATGGTCCACACCCACTAAATATTTGTTGAATGAATAAATGAATCATTTGGTATGGCTGATTTACCAATGCCTGAGTGCGTATAATGTATTAATATCTCTCCTGGTAGCAAAAATATATCATTGAAAACGCATCCATGCCATATGATTTCACCCCCTTGTGATCCTGGAGCGAATTAAATCACCAATAATCACTCTCGTTTATAGCTGGGTTTATTTGTACGTATCTGTTACTGACTATTTTTAAGCATGATCAGGAATTCCTAAGTGTAGTATGAATGGCTTGGTATTTTGATTAATCAGCTCAGTAGGGAAAATTTCTATGGGTAATCAGACTGAACATAAAGATAGGGCACATGCTGAGAATGAATGAAGGGAGGGAAAAGAGGGAGAGAGAAGGACAGAAATAAGAATTCTTTTGTAGCCAGAAAAGCAGTTTGAGTCAGTGCCACTGAATGTGTAAAGTTTCTTTTTGTTTTTTCTTTCTTTTTTTTTTTTTTTTTTTTTTTTTGAGATGGCGTTTCGCTCTTGTTGCCCAGGCTGCAGGCTGCAGTGCAATGGCAAGATCTTGGCTCACTACAACCGCCAACTCCCAGATTTTCAAGCAATTTTCCTGCCTCAGCCTCCCAAGTAGCTGGGACTACAGGCATGCACCACCATGCCCAGCTGATTGTTTGTATTTTTAGTAGAGATGGCGTTTCACCATGTTGGCCAGGCTGGTCTCGAACTCCTGACCTCAGGTGATCCACCCACCTTGGCTTCCCAAAGTGCTGGGATTACAAGCGTGAGCCACCACACCGGGCCATTAAAGTTTCTGTTTCATTGTGTGTTAGGCTGGCAGCTGTATTAATTTCCTGGGACTGCTGCAACAAATGACCACCAACATGGAGACCTATAACAGAAGTGCACGGTTCTGGAGGCCAAAGTCCCAAAGCAAGGTGCCCTCAGAGCTGTGCTGCCTCCGAACGCTCTAGGAGAGAATCTTTTGCAGCTGCTGGTGGCTCCTGGCTTTCCTTGGCTACTGCGTGCATCTCTCCAATCCCCGCTCCGTCTGCACATGGCCTTCTCCCCTGTATGTCTCAGATCTCTCTTTCCTTCCTCTTTTAATTAAACCAGTCACTGGATTTAGGGCCTGCTGTAAATCCAGGATGATCTCATCGCCACATCCTTTAACACCTTGTTTCCAAATAAGATCACGTTCACAGGTACCCAGAGTTAGAACTTGGATGTACCCTTTTGGGAGACACAATTTAACCCACTGCAGCCGATGTTGCTGCATAATTCCCTTTAATGGAGGTAAAGAGTGGAGACTGCCTTGACAGTCAACTTTCCCTGCCCCCGGGTGAAGCTGGGCATGTCTCCACGGCTACATGTTCTCTCCAAATTGGAGCCTGCTCTGGCCTAAGCCCAGTGCTGGGTGTCGTTTTATTCTCACAAGTACTTCGGAAGGTCCCCACTTTCCAGAGAAGGAAATACATACCCAAAGAGGTTAAATCAGCCGCTCAGGGTCACATACATGGAGGTACAAGGTTTGAATTCAGGGGTATCTTCTCCAAAGCCAGAGATATGGCCGTCCCACACTGCCTGAAACACTTCTATTAGAGAGCCACTGTATTCTCAAAACTCATTTGTTAAAATACAGACACTTCCTGAGACAGGTTACCCAAGCCTTGCTAGAAACCCAGATTGTGGAAGACTATATTAGATCATCTTCTTCTAGAACCTGAGAAACCCCAGGGGCACGCACGTAGGGAGAGACACCCAGATGGAGCTTTGGTATGCGGGTAAACTCACACATTGAGAAACGGATGCCCAGAGAGGTTAAGTGACTGGAGCAGGAGTACATAGCAAATCAGAAATCAGACCTGGGAATCCTGATTCCGCATCAGAAAACTTGGAAGGCATCGGTCAATTGAGAGATCCTAAACTGGCTGTGTTGAAGGACTGCTATCAATGGAATCAGTTAAACAGCAAAGTCCCAGCCAGATTCCCCATGGTCAGCTCTTTCCGGGAGGCCTCCACAACCAAACACTTCAGATAGGAGGGTTTTAGCATGGAATGAGTGTTAGTGACCTGAGCTTCAGTAGTTTCAGTAGCCACTTCTCCCCTCTGAGCAGCAGTTTCCTCAACTTTCAGCAAAAACATGGATTTAATAATCTCAAAAGTGCCTCTAGCACTAAATATGTATTATTCCGAAGCTCCTAGAGCTTGGGCAAGCCTCAGTGCCAACTAGAGCTAGTTCAAACCCCAAATAGACGTTGGTTATTTCCATTGCCTGCCACCGTTTCCCCCTTCCTCTATTACCTGCACTTCACCATTCCAGTGGGGAACCATCATCTATAACTTTTACCTTGCAGTTGAAAAGAGCTGACCACTTCTGCTCTGTAGTGAGCATGTGACTGAGGCCTAACCAATCAGAGCAGTTTGTACCCTGAAGATGGTGATTGGTTCAGGAATAGACATCCATCCAATCTGAGCCAATGAGATTCAGTCCAGAGGCTTTTGTTGCAAATATTGGGAGAAAGAAGTTCTCTGTCTGCTGGTATTGCCAAGCAGTGAGAATCCCACTGTGTGAGCCAGGGAGGTCAGTGTGAAGGGGAGCTTGAGTATGGTAAACTGAGTCCTGGTAATACTGACATTGCTGGAGTGTCTAGATGCAACCTTGCCTGAGTTCCAAACACTCTTGCTCCAAACACTGTTGCCCAAGCTCTAGTTTTAGTTTCATGAGCCAGAGTAATTATATTCCTTTTTTAAATTTCTCCTTTTTTCTTTTTCTTTTTCTTTTTTTTTTTTTTTTTTTTTTTTTTGCTTAAACCACTTTAACTTATCACTTGCAACTAAGTTTTCTGATTGATACCAAAAAAAAAAAAAACCCTCATTTTAAGGATGAGAAAATGGAAACCCAGAATGAAAAAGTAGCTTTTCCATAAAATCTGACAGCAGAAAGCATCTTGAAGCCCATCAAGTCCAATTCCCACTATTTACAGATAAAGAAACTGGTGTCCAGAGACGAGAAGTGGCTTGTTATGTGTATACAACACACACACACACACACACACACACACTCACGTTGCAATGTGAGTTGTCTTATTACAATACTGAGAAACTCTGTTTATCATCAAACATTTCGTACCTCCTATTACACGTGAGAGAATTATTATCTAGCCTGGTGCCGTGAAATGCTTTTTCCCATAATGGAATTTTACTCTGGAAGTGTATTTCGGTATTAAAAGGTTCCACTTTATAATGTCGATGGTTCAATCTGTGATCTAAAAGGCACTTAAATGCTTTGAACAAGAAGCATAAAAAGCTTTTATTGCAAAAGCCTTGCTAGATCTACCAGTTTTGCCATTGATCCTTTTCCCCTGAAGACTGCTCTTGGAAGCAGCCATTGCAGAAGCAAATCCCATGGCGGGTTTGGGTCTCCTGCGGGTTAGTAAGACACATTTCAGAGGGCTGAGCTTTTCTGCAGGCCCATATGCAGATACTGAAGCATTCTGGATGGACTTCAACAAAATGCTTTAAGTACATCACTGCAAGCAAAGACATCTGAGCCATCCAGAAAGGCCATGAAGCTTGAGTTTAACTCCCCTCATTAATCTCAGTGTGTTTCCTCCATTAGGTCACTTCATTGTAAAATAGGTTCAATAATACCAGTATCCAGGCCGGGCATGGTGGCTCATGCTTGTAATCCCCGCACTGTGGGAGGCTGAGGGAGGGGCAGATCACTTGAGGCCAGGAGTTCAAGACCAGCCAAGCCAATATGGCAAAACCCCATCTCGACTAAAAAGAAAATACAAACATCAGCTGGGTGCAGTGGCATATGCCTGTGGTCCCAGCTACTTGGGAGGCTGAGGCATGTGAATGGCTTGAGCTTGGGAGACAAAGTTGCACTCCAGCCTGGGTGACAGAGCAAGATTCTGTCTCAAAAATTATTATTAATAATAAGAAAACCAGTATCCAATGTTCTTATAGGGATCAGTCAGTTACAGTTTCTAAGAAACCTGATACATATTGGTGTTTGGTGAATGCAGGTTCCCTGTTCCTGGTTGCTGTGCTTCCTTCATAACTGAGGGATTCAGGTCCCACAGAGAACAGTGATGTGGTGGAAAAAAACCCACGCTTAGCGCAGGGAGACCCCTGACATCCTAGCTTTACCCTGGTCAGTTCATTCACTTCTCTAAGCCTCCATTTCCTCATTGTAAAGGGGCATTTTAATATGTCACAGAACTGTCATTGTCACTCATGTTGTGTATGGGCCAATATGGCTGCCTCCAACCTCAATTCCACATGGCCTTTCAGCTCAGTTGCCTGCCATGGAAAAGGGAATATGATCGGCACCTCCTCGTCATTGATTCACCCTTTACCAACACCTGGGGACCAGGGAAATTTGGTCCACTGCCAAGTTAGCAGGGGCTATAGGCAGGAGTATCCCACGAAGGGGCTGTGGGCAGAGAGGCAATGAAAAGCTGGAGTAATAGAGCATTTCCCAGAGAGTGCACCACGGACCAGTGGCCCTATCGGAGTTCCAAAGTGAAATAAGTATAGGAAATATTGCATCCAGCACTTTCTGCAAGATTTCCAATACCCATGATTGTGTTTAATTTCTACGGTCAGAGGGGGGAAATAACTTTGTTCAATCTTAGACTTCTCAAACATATTTCACCATGGAACACCCTTTCCCAAGCACCATTTCACAGCACTGATGAAGGGCAGAGCACACTTGAGGGAGCAGGGCTCCAAGATTCCAGAAGCTCAAGTGGAATTTTTGCGCTATCTCCTACGTTGGGTATTCCTACTGACACTTCAATGCTTGCACTTGGGTATTCCAATGCCAAGCTATTCTTTGGCCACACCAGTGACTGTTCTCAAAGCATTCATTGATCTGCGCATGTAGTCACATTGACAAAATGCACTCCACTTCCCATGTACTCTCCTAGGCAAAGAGAACACCTCCAAAACTATGACTCCTCGCTAAAGGGAAGGTAGATACCAGCAAACAAGAGTGAAAAAGACTCGTAAGATAAATGTGTGCCTGGTGGAGGCGCAGAGGGTTTGGGGAGAAGCCTTGTTTGAAGGATGAGTTGCTGCCCCTAGGAAATAGTCAAGGAAGGCAGGATGCAGCACAGGCTATGCATGCAAAGGCCCAGAAGGAAGATGGCAGAGGGGATTTCTGGAATTACAAGGAATTAAATTGGGATAGAGAGCCAGGGATAAGAGGAGAGGAGTGGAAAGGTAAGTAGGGGTCAGGCCATGAAGAATGTACTGAGCCGTGCATGCCAAGGGTATCCTTAAGTGTCCTCCAGAGGCAATGGAATAGTCAAATACTTTTTAATGTGGAGGTAAGGTGAAATGGTTAGATTTGTGGCTAACAACAGTGCTAAAACCCTATGGAGGTGGGCTTGGAGAGACCACCCAGAAGATTTGATAACGGCTGATAGGCAAGATGTGCTTAGAAGGTTAAAGATGGCTGCAAATTCCTTGTCCATCTCCTGATTGAAAGATGAAGTTGATTTCCCCTCCCCTTTCCTCTGGGCTGGACTTAGTGGCTTGCTTGGCCAATAGAATGTGGGAGAAGGGACTTCCAAGCCTAGTCATGAGAATCCTTGCAGTTTCTACCTAGGCTTCTTGGAATACTCACTCTACAGCAGTAGTGTCCAACCCTTTGAATGCGAGGACATTTCGTGGTGTGTCCTAATTTCGTCTTGTATTAAGCATATCAGTTACAATGTATTAGGGGCCCACCTAATGATGGTTTTTTAGACTGGTTTTTTTCCACCACATCACTGTTCTCTGTGGGACCTGAATCCCTCTGTCATGAAGGAAGCACACCAACCAGGAACAGGGAACCTGCATTCACCAAGCACCAATATGTATCAGGTTTCTTAGAAACCGGAACTGACCGATCCCTACAAGAACACTGGATACTGGTTTTATTATTATTAATTATTCACAGATTTTTTTTTTATTAGCTAAAAAATCTGTGATCCGCTATCATTAGTGTTAGTGTAGTTCATGTGTGGCTCAAGACAATTCTTCCAGTGTAGTCCAGGGAAGCCAAAAGTTTGGACACCCATGCCCTAGAGAGAGTCAACTGTCCAGTCCCCCTAGGAAAGACCACACTGCTCTAAGGTTAGCCTGAGCTAGCCACATGGAAAGGTGCATATTCAAAGAGACCCACTGTGCTAGCCATCCCAGTCAAGTCATCAGACATATCAGTGCAAATGCTATCTTGGGTAATCCAGCCCTAGAAAACACAACATGGAGACAAATTAAATTCAGCCAGCAGCCAGAACCAAGGCCCCAGTAACACAGCTCCAGCGGGGTCCCTCAGCCATCTCTTATTGTTCAGGCCATCCTAGCTGAGGTGGAGCCATTGTGAATCAGAGACCAGCTATCTTGCATGCCCTGCCCCAATTCCTAACCTACAAAATTGTGCATATAATACAATGGGGCTATTGTTTTATGCCACTCACTTTTGGGGTGGTTTGTGACACAGCAAGAGATAGACATGATACTGGACAAATTCAAGTTGAAGTTCATCTGGTGAAACCATCCTGTGAACAGAAGTTACTGTTTGATAGCTACAGAGTTTCCCTTTGGAAAATGAGGAATTCTGAAGACGGATGGCACTGACGGTTTCACAACAGTGGGAATATGCTTAATGCCACTGAACTGTGTGCATTTAAAAATGGTTAGGATGGGAAATTTTGTGTTATGTGTATTTTACGCAATGAAAAATTTCTCTGTCTTGTGAAAAGATTGGGAGTAGTGCATAGGCATGCAAGCACACACACACACGCACGCGTGCGCACACACACTTCTCAGACACATTTCCTATTTCACAGCACAATCTTATCATGTCCTCTTCCCTAGCGTATGTCACTTCATAGCCACAATTCTGAAGCACTGGGGGCAGAGGAGGAACATGGCCATAAATATGGAGAACCTCATTAGTAGGTGGGCTTCATTAATTAATGAGATTTAATACAATTCCAGGAGCCAAGCAACACCACCATGTTAGTCGTTTTGTTCCCATGGCAAGACCATCTCTGCAGCAATTTCTTATGTTCCTGGGTCAAATCCAAGACCTCACTGCAAAGCCAGCCAAAGCCTCCCTTCAAGGAAGGCACTTTTGGGCACTTCAAGACATTCGTCTTCTCCCAAGGCTCAAAGTCTGCCTAGGCATTGCCGAAGATGAAGCATAGCCTCCCACTGCCTTTCATATTGGAAGTGCAGGGGAGGTGCTGGGGGGCCTTGGGGAGGGGAAGCCATTCTGCAGGAAAGAGAAAGGGTTTGGGGAGGGTCCTAGAGTGAGCATCCTCACCAAGACACTGCCAGAGAGGAGCCGAGCACAGGTCTCTGATCATATTTCACTCATGTTTCAGAGTGTTTTGTTATGTGTCACTCACATTTCAGAGTGAAATATAATCAGAGACCTGTGCTCAGCTCCTGGTTCGGAACCTAACAGTCTCTGTGACATTATGAGGGTTTCTCTGTGTCATGATGGGGGCTTCTCTGTCTCAGCGGCAGGCATCACAGGGTCACACTGAGGTATTAAACTTGCAAACTATCTATCAGGTCTGGGAGAAAGGGCCTTACCATGAGCCTAAAGGATTGTTGTGGTTGAATTTTGTCTCCCCAAAACTCATATGTTGAAGTCCTAACCCTCAGTACCTAAAATTGGAGCTTACCGATTGTAATATAATTTAAGATAAAGCCATACTGGAGTAGGGTGGGCCCCTAATACATCACAACTGATACGCTTGGTACAAGAGGAAATTAGGACACAGGTACACACCCAGGGAGCATTCTGTGTGAACATCAGAGTCTGCGGCCACAAACCAAGGAGCTACCAGAAGCTCCCAAAGAGGCCTGGAACACAGCCTCCCCTAGCACCTTCAGAGGGAACATGGCCCTTCCCACACTTTGATCTTGGGCTTCTAGTCTCCAGAACTGTGAGACAATAAATTTTTGTTGTTCTAAGCCAAGCAGTTTGTGGTACTTTGTTACAGCAGCCCTGGGAAACTAATACAAGGTTGATTTGTTTTGCAAACATGTCTTCCCGGAACTCCTCCCACGTCCTGGGCCCCATGTACTGAGATGGGTAGGACACATGTCTCTTTGTGCTCAAGTGTCCACTTGAGGGAAAAACTCATCACAAAGTGTTATGAGCAAATTGTGTCCCCCCTAGATTCAATATGTTGAAGTCCTAACCCTCAGACTGTGACGGTTGATTTGGAAAAGGCCTTAAGTTAAAATGAGTCCTTGGGGTGAGCCCCGATCCAATAGGACGGGTGTCCTTAGAAGAAGGGGCAATTAGGACGCAGATACACACAGGAGGAAGACAACTTGAATACACAGCAAGATGTCAACCGTCTGGCTGGGCGCGATGGCTCACGCCTATAATCCCAACACTTTGGGAGCCCGAGGCAGGTGGATCACAAGGTCAGAAGATCGAGACCAGCCTGGCTAACACAGTGAAACCCCGTCTCTACTGAAAATACAAAAAATTAGGTGGGTGTGGTGGCATGCACCTGTAGTCCCAGCTACTTGGGAAGCTGAGGCAGGAGAATGGCTTGAATCCAGGAGGCGGATGTTGCTGAGCTGAGACTGCGCCACTGCACTCCAGCCTAGGTGACAGAGTGAGGCTCTGTATCAACAACAACAACAAAAAAAGATGTCAACCGTGTATAAGCTGAGGAGAGAGGTCTCAGGAGAAACCAGTCCTGCTGACACCCTGATCTTGGATTTCTAGCCTCCAGGGCCATGAGAAAATAAATTTCTGTTGTGTAATTCCCCAATCTGTGGTACTTTGTTATGGCAACCCGACCAAACCAATGTGAAAAGCAATGTGTTAAGTTCAAAATGAACACAATGCAGAGAAGAGGCTCCCAACCTGACCCAGGGAATCTGGAAGGGTTTATGAGAATAAGTGACATCTAAAATTTGGATAACCCCCAGGACTGTGAGGGACAAGTTCTCCATTCCAGAAGCATCCCTGTTCTGTTTCACTTTGGGGATTCTGGCACTGGGCTTACTCTCTCCTATCTGAAGACAAAACCCAGAATGTCTGGATGTGACCAAGACAAGAATCTCCTTTCCACAGAGGGGTTCTCATTAGCAGATGAGCAGCCAGGTTGCTGGGGAGGGTCAGCCAGTCCTCTTACGATTCCGCAATTCCACATGAACTCCATTGGGCAGGGAGGGATGTCATTTCCTTGACTCTACCCCCATCAGGATCCATATTACCTAGCAGGCTCTCCGAAATTGTTCACTGAACAGAAGTGAGAGAAGAGCTGGACTCCAGCCCAGCCTATTCCTGGGGTCCATTTGCCACAGTGGCCTTGAAGTGTTTGCACAGCTTCTGCAGACAACTGGGACACCTGCTCCTTCACATTGGGGCATGGACCTACTCATCAAGTCAGCCCATCTGTGACCAATGCAATGGGTCACGAGACAGGAAGTTACACTGTGCAAGATGGCAGTACACTGGGAATCTCATGCAAGCTGAGCCAATCGGCCCCTTCTCTGAGGATACTGAATTGAAGGGATGGGGAAAAAAGATGGTGAAAGAGAGACAGACACAAACAGAACCTGGGACAAAGTGACACACACGCGCGCACATGCACACACACACACATATACAATCCACACAGCCTTTGTCCCTGGTTTGAGTCCCTTCCTCCCTTCCAGAGGCTGACAAAGCTCACCTCGCAGTGATGGGAGTTGAAGATTCCTATTATCCCTGCCTCCAACCCCATTGGTTCTTCCCAGGAAGAATACTTAAATATGCCTACCACCAGGTGCCTTGGAGGGTTATTTCACAACAACACAATGAAAAAATAAGAGAAATCTTGGCAAACTTTAAAGAAAATACAGTTAATTGCCACTGACATTCTCTCTTAGGTTGCATAAGCAAGCCCTGGGCTTAATCACATGCATTATTGCAATCAGCCTGCCAATCACATTTTGAAATATTTCATTTTTGACATAATTACAGTAGAATACCCACAACCCATCAATAATATGGATAAGGCAAGATTGATATTGTGTTTCCAAGAGGGGCCTGACAAAGGCATTGTAGCTTTTGTTCAGGGAAGAAAGACAGGAGGGAGAGCATCTCCCTCTCCCTTTACGACTGGTTTAGCCAGACTGTCTAGAACGTCACTCACAAGAGGCTGGAAAACCCCGCTCGCCGGAACTGTAATTGGGAATTTTCAATTATTCAAGCCTCATGTAGGTTATTCTTATGGAGTAACAAATTCAAAATGAATGCTATAACCTGGGGCCTTTGTGCTTACATGTTATTGTAAAATGGAAGCCTATTGTGAATTGCTCTTTTATGTTAATTTACCTCATTTTACTTATTAGATCCTTGCTGTAGATCAGTTGATTCGTGTGTACGATTCTCAAAAGTAAAATGTGCAGAGAGAAATTGTAAAATTCAGACTTCCAACATACCCAGTAGCTTGGCCATGGGCCCCCTACCACCCCCTACACCTTTTGTCTTTTCATCAAGGTAGGGCTTTGCCTTTATTCCCAACAGCGGGGATTAGAAACCTCAGACAAACCCTCAGACAAGGTTGTTCAAAGGATGACTTTTTTTTTTTACATACAGAGTTCAGTTCTTTCAGGAGAACCCGTTATCCACTTAGTTGAAGTGCAGAAGTTGAGAGAAGGAGAAGGAAGCTCAGATCTAAGGAGAGCATTTCCCTACTCAAACCTTTGTTCTAGAAGCTTTGCTTATGATGGACAAACCACTGGGCGTGTTTGACCAACAAAAGGGGGCATGAAACCTCTCACAAGCACACCCCGGGGGTCTGGCATGGAGATGGGGGTAGAGTCCTGTGGGTCTGCAGCGTGGCTTTGAAGCTATTGCACCCATCCTGGGCTCTCCCTTTTCAGAAAGGCCCTGGCACCTGCCAACTGGCCCTGCCCACAGAGCTGACTTCCCCACCAGGCAGCGCAGGCCCAGAGCCAGGCCCCTGATACTTTCCAGGGCCTACAAACACGTCTGATTTTCTTTCAGAATTAGAGGGGGGGAAAAAAAGAAGTTTTAGATCACAGAAAACGTTTTAATATGCAATGTTAATATATTTGTCTTTATACTCATGCATTCATAAAATATAGTTTAACACATTTAAATTTTTATTGTGATAAAATATACATAAAATTTACCATCTTAACAATTTTTAGTGTACAGTTCAGTTGTGTTAAATTCATTTACATTGATGTGCAACCGATCTCCAGAACTCTTTTCACTTGCCAAACCGAAGTTCTATACCCGTTAGACAATTCTCTATTCTCCTCTCCCCCAGTCCCTGGCAACTACCATTCTCTTCTCTGTCTCTATGAATTTGACTAGTATTGGTACTTTAGATAAGTGGAATCATACAGTATTTTTTGTTTGTTTGTTTTAAAGAGACAGGGTCTCAATCTGTAGCCCAGGCTGGTGTGCAGCGGCATGATCATAGTTCACTGCAGTCAGGAACTCTTGGACTCAATCCATCCTCCTGCCTTAGCCTCCCAAGAAACTGAGACTATAGGCATGCACCCCTACACCTAGCTAATTTTTAAATTTTTTGTAGAGAGAGGAATCTCGTGTTGCTCAGGCTTGTCTTGAACTCCTGGCCCCGGTAGTATTTGTCCTTTTGTGTTGGGTTTATTTCACTCGGCAAAATGAACTCCAGGTCCGTGCATGTTCCAGCATGTGTCAGAATCATCTTCCTCTTTAAGGCTGGATAATATCCCATTGTATGGATGGACCACATTTGCTTTCCAGTCGTCTACTGGTGGACACTTGGGTTGCTGCCACCTTTTGATTATTGTCAATAATGCTGCTGTGAACATGGGCGTATAAATATCCGTGAGTCCCTACTTGAAACTCTTTTGAGTATATACCCAGAAGTGGAATTGCTGGGGATCATATGAGAATTATATTTTTAATTTTTTGAGGAACCACCATATTGTTTTCCCCATCAGTTGCAGCATTTTACATTCCTACCAATAGTAGACAAAGATTCCAACTTCTCCACATCCTCATCAACACTGTCAATTTCTGTTTTTGGTTTGATTTGGCTTTTTGACAGGGGCCATCCCAATGGGTGAGAGGTAGTATGTTTAATATTTTTTATTGGAGGAAGAGACCCACAAAGGCAATAGTGTCTCAGACTCATGACATTCAGAGTATGGCCCTGCTGGCCTCCATCAGCCTCTTGGGGGTCTCCTGGCCTCTTGGTGCCGCAGCCAGAGTGGCCTTTCCCATTCCTGCCTGAAGATTTCACTCCTCTGCTTCGTACTCTTTTATGGTGTTCTGCATCCAGAATGTTCCTATCCCCTGCTTCTGTGCCTGTCATGCTGCCTGAAAGCACCAGGAGACAGGGGCTGACTCATGAACAGTACTTGGAAAATACGGACTGAAGAACAGATAGCATTGCCCTGTCATGCATTCAAGAATGCACAGTAGCCCCCACTGAGGTTGTCTGCAATCCACAGCAACCATTCATGCGTGGGCCCTCAGCACTCCACAGAGGTTGCCTCAATTAGTTCTGTGTTGATTCCTGTGGCTGTTATAACAAATCACAGCACACTGGGTGACTTTAAGCAACAGAAAGGGAACCTCTCATAGTTCCAGTGGCCAGACCTCTGAAGTCAGCGTCACTGTGCTGAAATTAAGGCTCTAGAGGAGAATCTGCTGCATCTCCTGGTGGCTCTTCCATATGGCTGCCTGCATACCTTGGGCTATGGCCGCATCCCTCTAATCTCTGCCTCCATGGTCACATTGCCTTCTCCTTTGTGTGTGTGTCACATCTCCTCCTGATTCTCTCTTACAAGGATATAGGTGATAGCATTTAGGGCCTGCCAGATAATCCGGGATGATCTCCCTATTTTAAGGGAGTAACTCTATCACATCTGCAAAGACACTTTTTCAAATCAGGTAATGTTTACAAGTTCCAGGGACAGGGTCCTGTTACATTTGTGGGGCATTATTCAGGCTACCACAGTTCCCCACACAACCCCATGAGGCATGCACTGTCCCCTGCATTTTGGAGGTAAGAAGCTGTGACTTGGGAGGGTAGGTGCTTAACGAGTGACAGGCTGAAGTCACACATCCCCTTTGAGTGAGATGGTTAATGCGCCAGATTCCAGAGGCTTAGCTCTTCATGGGGCTTCTCAGAAACAAACCCCAGCTTCTAGGACTCCAGTTCTGCCTCACACAACCCCTACAGTCCTGCCCCTGGACCTCAGGATGGTAGAGACCCCCCCGCAACCCAAGACAGTAGGTACCTGTCTTATTGAGTGCCAAGACTCTTTTTGCTGTGCTGTAGAGGGAGATGTAACTATTTGTTTTAGGAAGATTTTCTGAAATAAAAACTACTGTAAGAATGGTTTCCACATTACCCAGTATTCAAGGCAGAATTGTATCCCTCTAAATTCCTATTTTGAAGTCCTAACTCCGAGCACCTCAGAATATGACCTTCTTTGGAAATAGGGTCATAGCAGATGTAATGGTTGAGGAGAGGTCATACTGGAGTATGGTGAGCCCTACCTCAATATATACTTATGAAAAGGGGAGACGTGGACACAGACACACACACAGGGAGAATACGGTTTGAAGGGAGCTCTGCTGCCACAAGCCAAGGAGTTACCAGAAGCTCAGAGACAGACCTGGAACGGATCCCTCCCGAGAGCCTTCAGAGGGAGCATGGCCCTGCCCACACCTTGATCTTGGACTTCTGGCCTCCAACACTGGGAAAGCATGAATGTCTGTTGTTTAAGTCACCCAGTTTGTGGTGCTTTGTGACAGCAGCTTTAGCACATGAATACACCTGGTAAGGCAGATCACTGAACTAACCAGAAACTTCATTCCCTTCTGCCTTTCCGTGCCTGGGTAGGCAAGGCTGACCTGCTTTTAGTCTGGGGGGTGCTGTTTTGTACCACTCAATGCAGGCACCAAAGTGTGCTTTCTATGGCCTTCCTCACCAGCTGTGACCATTATCATCACAACATGAGGTGTGGCATGGTGTCTTGTATAATATGACCTGGGGAAAAGAAAGAAGAAAGGGAAGGAGGGAGGGACAGAGGAAGGAAGGAAGGAAGGAAGGAAGGAAGGAAGGAAGGAAGGAAGGAAGGAAGGAAGGAAGGGAGGGAGGGAGGGAGGGAGGGAGGGAGGGAGGAGAGAAGGAAGGAAAGAAGGAAGGAAAGAAAGAAGGAGGGAAGGAAGGAGGTAAGGAAAGAAGGAAGGAGGGAGGGAGGGAGGAAGGAAGGAAGGAAGGAAGAAGAAAGGAAAGAAGGAAGGAAGGAGGGAGAGAGGGAGGGAGGGGATAGAGGAAGGAAGGGAGGAAGGAAAGAAGGAAAGAAACAAGGAAGAAAAGAAAGAAGGAGGGAAGGAAGGAAGAAAAGAAAGAAGGAGGGAAGGAAGGAAGAAAAGAAGGAAGGAGGGAAGAAGGAAGGAAGGAATATAGGAAGGAAGGGAGGGAGGAAGGAATGAAGATAGGAAGGAAGGGAGGGAGGAAGGAAAGAAGGAAGTGAGGGAGGGAGGAAGGAAGCAAGTAGGGAGGGAGGGAGGAAGGAAGGGAAGAAGGAAAGAAGGAAGGAAGGAAGGAAGAAAGATGGAAGGGAGGGAAGAAGGAAGGGAGGGAGAGAAGAAGGAAGGAAGGAAGGAAAGAAGGAAGGAAGGAAAGGAGGAAGGATGGAACAGAGGGAGGAAGGGGAGGAAGGAAGGAAGGAAGGAAGGAAGGAAGGAAGGAAGGAAGGAAGGAAGGGAGGAAGGATGGAACAGAGGGAGGAAGGGGAGGAAGGGAGGAAAGGAGGAAAGATGGAAGGGAGGGAGGAAGGGGAGGAAGGAAGGAAGGAAGGGAGGGAGGAAGGAAGGAAGGAAGAAGGGAAGGAGGAAGGATGGAAGGGAGGGAGGGAGGAAGAATGAAAGAGAGGAAGGAAGGGAGGGAGGGAGAGAGAGGAGGGATGTAGGGAGGAAGGGAGGGAGGGAGGAATGGAAGAAAGGATGGATGAAAGGGAGGGAAGCAAGACTGGGAAGGAAGGAAAGAAGGAGGGAGGAAGGGAGGGAGGAAGAAGGGAAGGAGAGCAAGGGGAGAGGGGCTTATCTACACTCATAGGCAGACTTGTGCAGGCTCTGCCCTTTATCTCCTTTCAGCTGACCTCACTTCCTCTGTTTTCCCCTTCATTCTTGCAACTGTAGTGTGCCTTCCTGGTTGTGCCCTCTGTGGGCATTTCCTCCTTGACATCATGTATAAATGTGGGTCCCCAAGGTCCATTCACTGCTTTACCACCTTGCTTTCCATCTGTTTCAGCTTCTTTCATTCACTTGAGACCTTCATGACGTCCTCTTCAATTTTCAATCTAAACAGAAGAGCTGCTGCTTGTCCGATTTTTTGCCCCAAATCCCCCACTATATTAGGGTCGATTTCTTTTTTAATTAGATCCTTTATTAGCTTTCTTTTTCTGAAAATAAAATGTTAGTTTAAACTACATGAAACTTCCATTTGCGTAAATCAAAATTGGTCAAATACCAGCATTTCAAATGGATCAACCTAATGACAAAACATAAAAATAAAAATAATACATGTAATATTATCTCTACATGAAATAGAGGAAATTTGAAGAATTCAAAACGTATAATGGTAAAAATAAAAATCACTCATTTCATGGCTGGTCACGGCGGCTCATGCTTGTAATCCCGGCACTTTGGGAGGCCAAGGCGGTCAGATCACCTGAGGTCAGGAGTTCGAGATCAGCCTGGCCAACATGGTGAAACCCAGTATCTACTAAAACTACAAAAATTAGCTGGGATGGTGGCAGGTGCCTATAATCCTAGTCACTGAGGAGGCTGAGGTAGGAGAATCACTTGAACCTGGGAGGCAGAGGTTGCAGTGAGCCGAGATTGTGCCACTGCACTCCAGCCTGGGCAACAGAGCGAGACTCTGTTAAAAAAAAAAAAAAAATCACTCATTTCAGAGAGGATCAAAGTGAACAATTTGGCGTTTTGACTTCCAATTATTTTCTATTTTTGTCTTTAATACATATTATTAGAGCATTAGTAATGCATGTCTTTCAAACATATTTAAGGTGTAATTGCAACCACTACTACTAATACTAGCAAGCACGTACATTAATAACTATGCACAGATACTGTGCTATGCACTCCACAAGTATGAACTCATTTAGTCATCATAGCAACCCTACGAGGTAAGTACTACTGTCAATCCCATTTTACATAGGAATATTATATGTACAGTTTTGTACCCACTTTTCTAACTTCATTTGTGGTTCTCACACACTGTTAAAAATTCCTTGAGATCATATTCTTCAATGTTAGCAGAGTTCTTCATAAGTTTGTGCTATGGGAACAGGAAACTTTTCTTCTGAAGGGTCAGATTGTAAATATTTTAAGCTATGTGGTCCAGATAGTCTCTGCTGTAAGTACACAAGTCTGCTGCTGTATTGAGAGTTAACAGCCAATAGGCAAAGAAATGGGCGTGACTGTGTCCCAGTGAAAACCTATTAACAAAACAGGTTGCCAGTTCCCAGGCTGCAGTATGTCACACCCTGCACTATTATTAGTTCACTGTTTTCTATTGTTGGACATTTAGTCTTATAATTTTTAACATGAAAATGAGAATTTCAATCTAGTTCAATCTATTCATATTTTTCTTCGGCTTTGTTTTCGTTACTTTACAACTCAGAGAGCTTTTTCCATTTGTATTGAAGTCCTTATCTGTAGGATCTCTGTTGATGCCTTTAAAACAACATTGAATGTTTTCAGTCATTGTGGATTTCTTTTGTTGTTCAGCAAAAGAGGAACTTCCATTCTCAGGAAAATTTCAACTTTTAATAAATTGCATAAAGTTGGAGCAAGGTGTAGTAATAAGCCCATATGCACATTTCTTCTGCCACCAAAATCCCTAGAAATTATAGGGAAAAATGTTAATAATGAAAAAAAAAACTACATAAAACTCTGAATACAAGAAAGAGAACACTGCCACTTGCTATGGTCTAAATGTTTGTGTCTCTTCAAAATTCTTATGTTGGAACTCTAATCCCCAAGATTACAGTGTTAGGAGGTGGCGCTTTGGGAATGGCATCAGTGCCCTTATCAAGGAAACCCAGAAAGCTACCTTGCCCCTTCCACCATATGAGAACACAAAAGAAAGCTTTACTTATGAACCAGAAAGTGGGCCCTCACTAGACACTAAATATGCCAGTGCCTTACCTTGGACTAACCCAAATGGAATGCTATAACACCAGCGTAAACACATACGTAAAAACCCTCACACACTGTACAGTATGTTTTCTATGGTGCATTCGCTTTCTATTGTTGCATAGTGCCCTAAAACCAGGGGTCCTCCAACCCCCAGGTAATGGACTGATACCAGTCCATGGCCTGTTAGGAATGGTCCACACAGCAGGAGGTGAGTGGCAGGCAAGGGAGCAAAGACTCATCTGTATTTACAGCCTCTCTCCATTGCTTGCATTACCACCTGAGCTCCACCTCCTGTCAGTTCAGAGGCTGTATTAGATTATTACAGGAGCATGAACCCTATTGTGAACTGTGCATGGGAGGGATCTAGGTTGCATGCTCCTTATGAGAATCTAATGCATGATGATCTGTCACTATCTCCCATTACCCCCAGATAGGATTGTCTAGAACAAGCTCAGGGCTCCTACTGATTCTACGTGATGGCGAGCTGTATACTTATTTCATTATATATTACATTGTAATAATAATATTAGGTTGGTGCAAAAGTAATTGTGAGTTTTGCCATTGAAAGTAAAGAAATAGCACGAAGTGGACCTAATAGACATCTACAGAACTCTCCACCCCAAATCAACGGAATATACATTCTTCTCAGCACCACGTCGCACTTATTCCAAAATTGACCACATAGTTGGAAGTAAAGCACTCCTCAGGAAATGTAAAAGAACAGAAATTATAACAAACTGTCTCTCAGACCACAGTGCAATCAAACTAGAACTCAGGACTAAGAAACTCAATCAAAACCGCTCAACTACATGGAAACTGAACAACCTGCTCCTGAATGACTACTGGGTACATAACGAAATGAAGGCAGAAATAAAGATGTTCTTTGAAACCAATGAGAACAAAGATACAACATACCAGAATCTCTGGGACACATTTAAAGCAGCACGTAGAGGGAAATTTATAGCACTAAATGCCCACAAGAGAAAGCAGGAAAGATCTAAAACTGATACCCTAACATTACAATTAAAAGAACTAGAGAAGCAAGAGCAAACACATTCAAAAGCTGGCAGAAGGCAAGAAATAATTAAGATCAGAGCAGAACTGAAGGTGATAGAGACACAAAAAACCCTCCAAAAAATCAATAAATCCAGGAGTTGGTTTTTTGAAAAGATCAACAAAATTGATAGACCTCTAGCAAGACTAATAAAGAAGAAAAGAGAGAAGAATCAAATAGATGCAACAAAAAATGATAAAGAGGATCTCACCACTGACCCCACAGAAATACAAACTACCATCAGAGAGTACTATAAACACCCTATGCAAATAAACTAAAAAACCTAGAAGAAATGGATAATTTCCTGGACACTTACACTCTCCCAAGACTAAACCAGGAAGAAGTTGCATCGCTGAATAGACCAATAGCAGGCTCTGAAATTGTGGCAATAATTAATAGCCTGCCAACCAAAAAAAGTCCAGGACCAGATGGATTCACAGCCGAATTCGACCAGAGGTACAAGGAGGAGTTGGTACCATTCCTTCTGAAACTATTCCAATCAATAGAAAAAGAGGGAATCCTCCCTAACTCATTTTATGAGGCCAACATCATCCTGATGCCAAAGCCTGACAGAGACACAACAAAAAAAGAGAATTTTAGATCAATATCCCTGATGAACATCGACGCAAAAATTCTCAATAAAATACTGACAAACCGAATCCAGCAGCACATCAAAAACTTATCCACCAGGATCAAGTGGGCCTCATCCCTGGAATGCAAGGCTGGTTCAACATATGCAAATCAATAAATGTAATCCAGCTTATAAACAGAACCAAAGACAAAAACCACATGATTATCTCAATAGATGCAGAAAAGGCCTTCGACAAAATTCAACAGCCCTTCATGCTAAAAACTCTCAATAAATTTGGTATTGATGGAATGTATCTCAAAATAATAAGAGCTATTTATGACAAACCCACAGCCAACATCATACTGAATGGGCAAAAACTGGAAGCATTACCTTTGAAAACTGGCATAAGACAGGGATGCCCTCTCTCACCACTCCTATTCAACATAGTGTTGAAAGTTCTGGCTAGGGCAATCAGGCAAGAGAAAGAAATAAAGGGTATTCAGTCAGGAAAAGAAGTCGTCAAATTGTCCCTGTTTGCAGATGACATGATTGTATATTTAGAAAACCCCATTGTCTCAGCCCAAAATCTCCTTAAGCTGATAAGCAACTTCGCCAAAGTCTCAGGATACAAAATCAATATGCAAAAATCACAAGCATTCTTATACACCAGTAACAGACAGAGAGCCAAATCATGAATGAACTCCCATTCACAATATCTTCAAAGAGAATAAAATACCTAGGAATTCAATTTACAAAGGATGTAAAGGACCTCTTCAAGGAAAACTACAAACCACTGCTCAGTGAAATAAAAGAGGACACAAACAAATGGAAGAACATACCACGCTCATGGATAGGAAGAATCAATATTGTGAAAATGGCCATACTGCCCAAGGTAATTTATGGATTCAATGCCATCCCCATTAAACTACTAATGACTTTCTTCACAGAATTGGAAAAAACTGCTTTAAAGTTCATACAGAACCAAAAAAGACCCCGCATTGCCAAGACAATCCTAAGTCAAAAGAACAAAGCTGGAGGCATCATGCTACCTGACTTCAAACTATACTACAAGGCTACAGTAACCAAAACAGCATGGTACTGGTACCAAAACAGAGATATAGACCAATGGAACAGAACAGAGTCCTCAGAAATAATACCATACATCTACAGCCATCTGATCTTTGACAAACCTGACAAAAACAAGAAATGGGGAAAGGATTCCCTATTTAATAAATGGTGCTGGGAAAATTGGCTAGCCATAAGTAGAAAGCTGAAACTGGATCCTTTCCTTACTCCTTATACGAAAATTAATTCAAGATGGATTAGAGACTTAAATGTTAGACCTAAAACCATAAAAACCCTAGAAGAAAACCTAGGCAATACCATTCAGGACATAGGCATGGGCAAGGACTTCATGTCTAAAACACCAAAAGCAATGACAACAAAAGCCAAAATTGACAAATGGGATCTAATTATACTAAAGAGCTTCTGCACAGCAAAAGAAACTACCATCAGAGTGAACAGGCAACCTACAGAATGGAAGAAAATTTTTGCAATCTACTCATCTGACAAAGGGCTAATATCCAGAACCTATAAGGAACTCAATCAAATTTACAAGAAAAAAACAAACAACTCCATCAAAAAGTGGGCAAAGGATATGAACACACACTTCTCAAAAGAAGACATTCACACAGCCAACAGACACATGAAAAAATGCTCATCATCGCTCGCCATCAGAGAAATGCAAATCAAAACCACAATGAGATACCATCTCACACCAGTTAGAATGACAATCATTAAAAAATCAGGAAACAACAGGTGCTGGAGAGGATGTGGAGAAATAGGAACACTTTTATACTGTTGGTGGGACTGTAAACTAGTTCAACCATTGTGGAAAACAGTGTGGCGATTCCTCAAGGATCTAGAACTAGAAATACCATTTGACCCAGCCATCCCATTACTGGGGATATACCCAAAGGATTATAAGTCATGCTGCTATAAAGACACATGCACACGTATGTTTATTGCAGCACTATTCACAACAGCAAAGACTTGGAATCAACCCAAATGTCCAACATTGACAGACTGGATTAAGAAAATGTGGCACATATACACCGTGGAATACTATGCAGCCATAAAAAAGGATGAGTTCGTGTCCTTTGTAGGGACATGGATGCAGCTGGAAACCATCATTCTCAGTAAACTATCACAAGAACAGAAAACCAAATACCGCATGTTCTCACTCACAGGTGGAAATTGAACAATGAGATCACTTGGACACAGGAAAGGGAGCATCACACACTGGGTCCTATTGTGGGGAGGGGGTGCGGGGAGGGATAGCATTAGGAGATATACCTAATGTAAATGACGAGTTAATGGGTGCAGCACACCAACATGGCACATGTATACATACGTAACAAACCTGCACGTTGTGCACATGTACCCTAGAACTTAAAGTATAATTAAAAAAAGAAAAAAGAAAGTAATGAAATAAAGTGCACAATAAATGTAAAGGGCTTGAATGATCCCAAAATCATCCCCCACCAACCCCTGGTTCGTGAAAAAAAAATTGTCTTCCATGAAACTGGTCCCTGGTGCCAAAAAAGTTGGGGACTGCTACCTAAAACAACATCCATTTATTGTATTAGTTCAGAAGGTCAGGTGTCATGATGACATTGCGGGACTCTGCTCAGGACCTCGCAAGGCTACACTGAGGGTGTTGGCTGGCTGCTCTCTCATCTGCAGCTTGGTGTCCTCTTCCAAGCAATTCCTGTTATTGGCAGAATTCGGTTCCTTGGGACTGTAAGTTCTTCTTGGCAATCAACTGGGGGTCCCCTCAGCTCCTTGTGGTTGTCCTCTGGTGCTTGTCTGTGGCTCCCTCCACAGAGATCCCTCACATGCACAGTTCTCAATAGGGTCCACGCTCCTATGAGAATCTGATGCAGCCACCTATCTGACAGGAGGCGGAGCTCAGGTGGTAATGTGAGCAATGGGGAGCAGTTGTAAATACAGATGATGCTTCACTTGCTTGACTGTCACTCCTTCCTCCTTCTGTCTCCTTCCACCACAGGGGTTGGGGACCCCTGGCGTATATGAATTAAATGTAGGCTTAGCGGTTATAGCAAAAACCCAAAATAAGTGGCTCAAAGAAAAGAGAAACTTTCACTCACTTAACTGTCTGGGAGCTGGCATGGCAGCTTCACAGCACTAAGAACCCAGGCTCCTTTTGCCTTCTGGGTCTGCCACCCTCACTTGCTACCTGACCCACCTCTCAGTCCCCTTTCAAGGCGGAAAACTGAGGAAAGAAGGGGAACATTTCCACATTTAAAGGCATGTACCAGAAGCGGCACACAAACATCACTTGTCTTCACAACTGAAAATCTGAAACTTTTCATAGCCTGGGCTTTGAAACTTGGCCACCTCCAGCCACAGAGAAGCCGGGAAAGTGTCTCCTTCTAGGCATTTCACTCAGCTACAAGTCAAGAGTTCTCTTATCTGAGAAAAAGGAGAGAACCAAGGTTGTGGACAATTAGCAGTCTCTGCCACAGTAGTCAAAGATCTATCTCTTTTAAAAAAATCACCATGCCAGATCGTTTTAAGAACAAATTCCCTCAAATCTTTAAAAAATAGTTTTAGATCTATTGATTTTATAGAGCATAGGAAGCTTCCCAGCCCATACTTTCAGGTTGGCATCACCCTGATATTAAAAACACAAATAATGCACAGATAAAGAGAACTACAGGTCAGTATCACTTATAAACACAGAAGCAAATCCTAAATAAAATATGATCAACAGTCTGTTATGGAAATCACACAAATTAATCAAGTAGAGTCTAATCCCAGAAATGCAAATATGGTTCAACATTAGGAAATTCACTTTATTAACAGATCACAATATAAAATAATATGGTCACCTCAAAATATGTTGAAAAATAATCTGGTAAAATAAAATACCTAATCCCAGATTTAAATTAAAAAAAAAAAACTTTTTATTACCTGGAAATAGAAGGAAATTTCCTTATGTTGATAAAGAACATTGTGGCATTGATTGCTCTAGTCCCCCATCATCCATTCTCACTTCCTCCCTTTTGTAATGGTCCCTAAACCCTAGCTTTAGGTGGGTATGTGGTCACTGAGTTACAGACTACATTTCCCAGCCTCCTTTGCCATTGAGAGTGGTCAGGTGATTAATTTCAGCCAATGGGGTGTGAATAGAAGGCACACCTACAATTGCCTTGTTACTGCTTTAAAGAGGAAGCTTGACATCCCTTTCCCATCTCCTGCTAGCTGGTAAACAGCAATGACTGATCATGTTTGGAAGCTACCTGAGGAGAATAGCAGAACCAGCGCTGTGCTGCCTACCCTGGACTATCACTGTGAACTCTTATGTAAGAGATCTCTGTTAGCTTCTATCTTATTTAAGCCATAGTATTTTGGAGTCTTTTTCTTGCATCATTTAGCCTATGCCCTAAATTCCCACAAACATAATTTCCAATGATGAATCATTAGAAGCATCCCTATTAAAGTCAGGAACATAAAAAGGATACCTGCTATCATCTTTATTATACAACATTTTGCTGGAGGTACTAGTCAAAGCAATTAGGTGAGAAGGAGGATAAAATAATAAATATAAGAAAGCAAGAAATTTAAATTCCCATTTTGTGCAGGCAATATGATCATTTTCTTTCTAACTGAAGAAGTACTAGAAAGAATAAGAGATTTCCATAAGTTTCTGGAATATATATAACAGGTTTTCTTTTTTATTACGTATTTTTTTTTTAATTTTAAGTTCTGAAATACATGTGCAGGATGTGCAGGTGTGTTACATAGGTAAACTTGTGCCATAGTGGTTTGCTGCACCTAGCAACACATCACCTAGGTATTAAGCCTCGCATGCATTAGCTATTTATCCTGATAATAGTTTTCCATACACAATGACCAATTAGAAAATATAATAGGAAAAAAATCCTGTTCACAAAAAACAAAAAACAATAACATACTGACAAATATGTAGGAAGAAACTTGACAAAACATGTGCACATTCTATTTTTTAAAAACACTAAAAGCTTTTCTCAATGATATAAGAAAGCTTTAAAAAATCAAGAGCATACCATTTTTAGATGGTGTATGCCACTATAAAGATGTCAGTATTCCTCAAATTCACTTTTAAATGTTATGTATTCCCAATAAAAAGTTTATAGAACTTGATAAAGTGATTTTCAAGTCCATCTGTTTGAGTCCAAGAAGAATAAAAACATCAAACATCTTACATGTTCTAGTAGCCTAAGTACTAGAAACAGACACAGAAACAGACAAATAGATCAATGAAATAAGAGAGAATACAAAAAACAACCATTGGATAAATGACAATTTTGTTGGTGGTAAAGATGGCATCTTACGTTGGTGGAGAGCACAGACTATTCGAGAAATAACCTTGAGATAATTGGCCCTCCATTTAGAAACAATTTTAGAACTTTACCTCACACCATATACAATAATAGATTCTAGTTAAATCAAATAGCTAAGAATAAAATTTTAAACTATAAAAGTGTGTGAATAAAAGATAGGGGAAGATTCTCTAGAATGCCAAGTGAGCAAGACCTCCCTCAGCAAGGCGCAAAAGAAGCCATAAAGTGGCAGATCTCAAATCTTTCCCTCTGTTCCAGCCACATTCCTAGCAGTTCCTGGACATTGCAGGCATGCTCAGCTCTTGCTGTTCCCTAGGCCTGGTTGTTCTTCCCCCAAGCCTCTGTTTCAATGTTATTTTGTAAATGAGGCCTTTCCTGACCCTTTTCGAAAAATAGGCTTGGCTGGGTACCATGGCTCATGCCTGTAATCCCAGTGCTTTGGGAGGCTGAGACAGGAGGATTGCTTGAGGCCAGGAGTTAAAGATCAGCCCAGGCAACACTGTGAGACCCCTACTCTACAAAAATAAAATAAAATAAAATTAGCCAGGCTTGGTGGTGCACACCTGTAGTCTTAGCTACTCAGGAGGCTGAAGTGGGAGGATCACTTGAGCCCAGGAGTTCAAGGATCCAGTGAGCTATGATTGTGCCACTGCACTCTAGCCTGAGCAGAAGAGCAAGACCCTGTCTTCAAAAAACAAAAAAATAGGCTTTAAAAGTAAAGTAAGCCTCTACTGCAATTCTGTGCTGAAATATAGCTCTACAGGAACATGGTGGAATCAGGGGTTTTCTTGTTGGAAACATCTAATAGATTAGTTTGTCTCACAACACATTTAGGTCCTGAAGTCTCTCTGCAACCTGTGCTTAAATGCTTCCAATGTCAGGGAAAGCATTATCCTCCAGGAGGATCTGTTCTATCAATCTATCCACCAACCCATCCGTCATCCACCCATCCATCCATCTATCCATTCATCTGTCCAGCCATCTGTCCAACAGCCCATTCATCCTTCCTTCCATCCATTCCTTCATTCGCTACCTCCTCATCCTTCCATCCATCTTTCCATTTATCCATCCATCTACCCACTCATTCATCCACAGCAGCATTACACAAACATTTACAGAGCATGTATTATGCACCAGTCATAGTGGTAGGCACTGGAGTTTTTGAATTGAATATATCATGGTCAGGCTGTCAAGGACTTCAGAGTCTTGTGCATATAAACAAATAAGAGTAACACATTATGACAAGAGCTGCAATAGAGTTCCTTTTCAATTGCTGTGGAAGAATGGAGGTAATAACTTCTGGGGGTGTCAGAGAAGGTTCCCAGCAGGGAAAGCACATTAGCCAGGAGCTGAAGAATGTCTAAGAGATATCCTCCAAGCAGAGAAGGGAAGAAAGGCATTATAGATGGCGGGAAAAGAAACAGGATGCAAACATGTATACACATGAGAGCTTCATAAAATTGCAAATAGGAGGGCAGGACAGGGAATGCATGAGATGGGGGAGAGTGAGGCAGGAAGAGAGGCATCAGGCAGTGTGCCTGGAAAGGCGACAAGAGATGGATTCTGAAAATCTTTGCAAATCTTGCTTAGGTTAAAGTTTTGGTGAGTAGAACATTCTCTAGAAATCTCCGTAAAAAAAATATGCAAAGAATCCCCATGATGTTCTTACATTAATCTGTGCTGCTGGCTTGGGCTTAGATGCAGCTTTGCAGAATATATTTTTTAAAGTTTCATTATGCCACTGTACATCAAAATAGGCCAATATAAATTATAATACGGTCATGCCAATAGGACTTGCAAACACAATATTTTAAGTTTATATTGCATTCCAAGACCCATAAAAATTATTCCGAATGGCTGTTTGCTTTTTGAAGCCAAATGAAAAGGTATTTGCAATTTGATTATTAACAAATCAAATCACTGATATAATATTGGATTCGGTACATCTCAAACTGACTGAGAGTGAAAAATCCTCAGTGGTCAATTATGTAGCATGGCTGGTTTATAGTTTCCTGTGTGTCATTGAGAATAAGCACCACAGCCAACTCAGATTTTATTTTGATTTATTTTAACCATTTCTCTACTCTGAGAATTTCTCTCCTAGCCTCTAGCAGGCATAGCAGCTTTGCCCTAACTGACATTGGTGTGGGAATGACCTGTTGGATAGTTGACTAAGTGAACAGATTAAGGGGTGGATGCCTAGGTGAATGAATGAATAAATCGAACGAAGCATTGTCACATGGAGGAGGGAATTTGTACCACTTACACTGCACTCCAGATTGGAATAACCGGAATCTCAAGAACCGAGTTGCTTTCACAGTGGAAAGAGTGCTGGTTTTCTGACCCGCAGCATGTGGTAGCCCTTATTTTTGATATTGCTTTGTGGTTTTGCTCTGTGTCCTTGACTAATATAAAAGTTCCCTTTTTTAGATATGTTTAAAGCCTTTGGTGAATAATAAAGAAAGAAAAAATAATATGTCTTCCAGTAAAATTGATCATTCTAGATTGAGCCTCCTGTGCAGTGTCTCTGATCCCTCTGCAGGTTCAGGGGAAACGTCCTCCTTCCAGCAAAGATATCTCTGTCCTGCCTCAGTAGGATGTGCTTTTGTTTTTAAGACAGTCTCTTCTCACTCACTTCAATGTGAGACCTTCATTCCTGAGAATTCTCGGGTGACCTAAACTCTGCTAATGTGCAGAAATGCATGACTCCAGAAAACACAGGATACATGTCTCCTGTTGAGAGGTCACTCCGTTTTGCCTTCTGATCAGAAACCTTGTGTTTTAGTTCCCTTCCTCTCTATGAAAAGGATTTGGGTTTGGGGCAGTCACACCTTGTCCTGCTCAGTTTTGAGCCATCTCCAGATGGCTACTGGTGCAAACAGGCCCCCGCTCCCAGGTAGACACTGCTTCTGTGATAGCTTTCACAAGTTTCTTGCTATGCTGTTTTCAAACCTGAGCCTTACAATGAGTTGGGCAGGACAAACTTTAGGAAAGTTATGTGTCTTATACAGGGTCACAGAAACGGACATCTACTTGTGTCTATCCAGTGTCCATTTCCCCTCAGAATAGATATTTCCCTTAGATATTTTTTTTTTATGGAATCTCTCTCTGTTGCCAGGCTGGAGTGCTATGGCACAATCTCAGCTCACTGCCACCTCCGCCTCCCAGGTTCAAGCGATTGTCCTGCCTCAGCCTCCCGAGTAGCTGGGACTACAGGAGCATGCCACCACGCCCAGCTAATTTTTGTATTTTTAGTAGAGATGGGGTTTCACCATGTTGGCCAGCGTGGTCTCAATCTCTTGACCTCATGATCTGCCCGCCTTGGCCTCCCAAAGTGCTGGGATGACAGGCGTGAGCCACTGCATCCGGCCTACAGATCTTCCTAAGAGATATCTTCGCCCACACTCAGGACTTGATTTGGGCAGAGCTCATGCCCATTCCATCTTGGAGGGGTAGAGAATGTGCCTTCCATACCCCTCCCTTCTGATCACATCAGGAACGTTTCAAAAAAGAGCCTGTTAGCAGCCAATGAAGTGTCTTTCCAGGACTTTTGTTGAAAGCAGTGAGCAAGAGTAGGTTTGTTCACTGGCATTGCTGGAAGCAGGGGCGAAACCAGTCTGGGAGTTCTCGGGGACAGCCAGTGGAGAGAGGTGGTTTAGAAAAGAAGCCAGCACAAGAGAGCAAGACATGAGACAGGGAAAAAACAACACCCAGAGATAGTCTTTGAGCTCCTGGATCCAGCAATGCCTGAAACTAAATCTCCCTGGACTGTTACATTATATACGTATTCTGATTCTTCAAATGATCCATCTCAAAATACAGTGGTGTAAAACAGTCATTCATGATTATCTGCATGGTTCTGTGGGTTGATGAGCTCAACTAGGTGGTCTTGCTCAGGGTTGTTGACACTATTGTGTTCAGATGCCAATCAAGCTGGATGAACTGGGGACTGGCCAGGCATCACTCTCCATGTGGCCTCCCACATGGCTCATGTGGACTTCCTCATAGCACAGAGGTCTCAGGAGAGCAGGACTTCTACTTAGTGTCTGGCTTTCCCCAGAGGGGGTGTTCCGAGGGAACAAGGTGAGAGCTGCAACTTCTGCCTGGGAGGCCAGCAGCGTTATTTCCATGGGGTACCAGCAAGTCTCAGGGCCAACCCAGATCCAAGGGGAGGAAGCTACACAAGGGCATGTATACGGAAGACATGAGTCACTGAGAAGCTGCCTTTGGAGACCCGCTGCCATGATATGCCAGCCAATACATTCACTTTGACGCCCGCAAAGTTAGGTTTCTGCCACTTGCAACCACAAGCAAGTTTGCCACTCACGGCCAGAACCACAGCCTAGGTTAGGATGCAGCCCTGCTCTCCTGTCTCCCTCTCCAGCCCAATTCAGTTGCCACTTCTTCGTGCACCCTCCTCCATCCTCTTCCCCATACGAGAATTATTCTCTTCCTTCTTGAAATCCAAAGCTCTGCTGGAAATCAGTAGAAAGAACTGAACAAACCTGAGTCATCAATGAGGCTCCACACTCTACTAAGGAAAGTTAAGCTGGGGAAACTGAGACCCAGAGAGGCAACACCAAAGTCACTCAACAAGTTTCTGGATTCAGGGAAGCACACAGAGCCCTTATCACATTCTCTGTCATAGAATGGATATTATGTACATAGCTGATTCTCTGCACTGGACTGTAAACTCCTGATAAGCAGGGATTGTGCTGCTTCCTCTCTGTATCCCCCACCACACCTTGGATGGGGTTTTAACAGGGGACAGCTGCAGAACTTGTTTGCTGAAGCAATTTTTACCTCAGGACCTTCCCAAGTCTGCTCTGCCCAAAGCTATCATCCAGTTTCTGGGGAGCCATCTCTCAGCCCCCCACTAGAAAGTAAGGGCAGGAAGGACAAAAGGCAGCATGATGCAGCAAAAAAGCAGCACACAGGCTTGGCATCAGACAGGCCTGCATTCTATTTTTTATTTTATTTTATTTATTTTTTTGGAGACGGAGTCTCACTTTGTTGCCGAGGCTGGAGTGCAGTGGCGCGATCTTGGCTCACTGCAACCTCCGCATCACGGATTCAAGTGATTCCCCTGCCTCAGCCTCCTGAGTAGCTAGGGTTATAGGTGCACGCCACCATGCCCAGCTAATTTTTGTATTTTTAGTAGAGATGGGGGTTTCACCATGTTGACCAGGCTGGTCTCGAACTCCTGAACTCAGGCGATCTGCTTGCCTCGGTCTCCCAGAGTGCTGGGATGACAAGTGTGAGCCATGGCACCCGGCCAGGCCTGCATTCTAATACAGGCTCTGCCAATTGCCAGGTGAACCTCCATTTTCTTACCTGTAAAATGGGACGTGATAATTATGCCTGCCTCCTGGCCATGTGTCTGTGCCATGCAACAATGTATGCAAAAGGGCTTTGAGATTCTAATAAGCTACACACACGCAGGGGGTTGGTATCATTAATAAAATCGGATGCACAGAAGCCCGTGTGCTGACTGGGCTGGGGAGGGGATGGAGGGGCACCACAGCCCAGATCCCCAGAAGAGCTGCCCCCTCTGCCTTCCCTTCTTGCCCAACCCACAGCTTTTTCCAGGCCCAGGGAAGAGCAATGGCACCAAGAGCTGCCCATCACAGCCCAAGGCCAAGGAGAGCCTGAGTCCCCCTCAGATTTCTGCTCCCCCTGCAGATTTCCACCCATTATTAGCCCCAAGTGGGGAAAGAGACATGACTAATCGTGCCCACAGTTGCCTCCTGGCATGGACAATTAGCCACCTGCAACTAATTCTGAGGCACCCAGAGGCTAATTGCATCTGCCAGACCCCATGGGCGTGCGTGCGTGTGTGTGTGTGTGTGTGTGTGTGTGTGTATTCTTGAGCTACCAGTGGGCACCAAAACAGAGGCTGTTAAGATGAGTGGGTATGATTGCATTTAACACTCACCAAGAGCCTGCTGGCCCCTGAACACAAAGGAACCAGGGCATGGCATTGTCCTTCCCTATGGAGGAGGGACAAAGGAGGCTTTCATTGGTGAATGAGCAGAGCACATCCCCTAGCTGGTGAGCCTGCTCTGACTCCCTCTCGGGGTGGAGGGACTGACTTCAGGGTGGCCACTGCCATCAGAACTACGTGCCCCAGGGTTCCGGAAAGATGCCATCCTGGACCCTCCTCTAAACCCCTCTCCTCCCTTCAGAGCTCTGAGCATGCTCTACTTTGATGCAGATATGTTGGCCGGTATGCCTTCCCCTCTCTCTGGCTCAGGGTTGGGCACACAGTAGGTGTTGAGAAAATGTGTGTGGATGAATAAATGAGTGAGTAAATGAATGAATGACACCTGCTGCCTCCATCAGGGCATCCTGGTTTCAGCCTGTTTTGTTAGGGCACCCTGGCATATGCCTTCTCATTTCATGCCCATCCTCACCCCCAGCATGCAGAGACTTCCAGGGGGTTTGGCTCTCTGGGGAAACACTGACACCTGCCCCGATTCCAGCCTGCACCTGCATTGTTGATCTGGACGCAGGCCGAGTGCCTGACCTTCACCTCCAAGCCTTGCTTTCGCTCCCGCTCCTGCAGCAGCTGCTCCCCCTGGCTGCTGAGGACTCTGGGCCCCATCTAGAGACTTCCAGCTGGAATTCCCAATCCTTGGCTCCACATCCATCTCCTTTGCATCTGCTTAGGAGGCAGGCCTGCCCTGGCTGCTCCCATGGGACTTAATCTTCTCAGGCCACCTCCCCTGACCCCCTGTGGGGCAGATGGAGACTATCCCCTCTGAGCCACTTGAGCCTATCCCTGCCCAGGCCTCCATCTGGCCCCATTCCACTCCCCCACAGAGCCCTTTGCCTAATGTGGCTCAGTTGTTTGCAGAGGATTCTTAGGGCTGGCAGCAGGGAAGTGGCTGTTAAGGTCAAAGTAGACCACTGCTGTGATAAACTCCCACCTCTCAGAGGCTTCCCACAATAACACACAATGTAGGCCTTTCACAGTGACTCACACCTGTAATTCTGCAATTTAGGAGGCCAAGGTGGGAGGATCGCTCGAGCCCAGACCAGTTTGAACAATGTAGTGAGACCCCATCTCTACAGTTTTTTTTTTTTAATAAGAAATAAATAACACACAACACAGCTCAACATGGGTGGGTGAGGGTATTCTGCTCCATGCAGTGATCCCACCAGCCAGGACTCCTCCATCTGGGGCTCAGAGTCCCGCACTGCCCCATCTGCATTCAGCAGGCAGATGAAGGACAAGGGAGTATGGAGGATAACAGGGAGGTTTCCATGACCTTGTCGAGAAGGGGCATACCTCATCTCTCCCGCATTCCATTGCACTCAGTCATATGGCGGCACCTAACTGCAAGGAAGCCTGGGACTTGTACTTCACTTATGTGCCCAGGAGGAAAAATGAACAGCTCACTGGTCTCTGACACTCCCCACCTAGGATCTTGAATATAAAGCAAAGAAAATGAGCGATTAGATATTTCCTCTGTGAAACACCACGACGTGGTATCCAAACTCCCTGTCTCATTCCTTGGCCTTCCCTCTCCCCACTTTCACACCCTGTATATACTCCAGCCACTTCAAAACCAGTGGGTTAGGACCCCGAAGCTGCCCCCAGGCTGTTGGAAAGGTCTGTGGTTTGCTTATTTCATTTCCTCTGCCTCGGGTGTCTTCTCCATGTCCCCCACACTCTACTCGACCTTCAAGACCCCCCTCAAGGGCATACTTCCCTGCAGAACCCTCCCCAGCCTCCTTCCCAGAAGAGGTGGCAGCCCGCTCACTCTGCCACCATCGTGCCCTGCACCTGCCCACACACACTTTCTTCTCCACGGTCCACCTGCATGCGTTGAATTGTGTCCCCCAAAAAGATATATCCAAATCCTGACCCCTGGTACCAGTGAATGTGACCAAGTTTGGAAATAGGGTCTTTGCAGATGTAATTACATTGAGCATCTCAAGATGAGATCATCCTGGATCTAGGACTTGTGCCCTTGTAAGAGAAAGGAGAGGGAGATGTAACACAGAGACCCAGGAAGGCCCAGGGAGAAGGTCCTGTGAAGATGGAGGTAGAGGTGGGAGTGACACAGCGCGAGGCAGGAACACCGAGGACTCCCGGCAGCCACTAGAAGCCAGGAGGGAAGTGTGGGGCAGATTCTCCCACAGGCCCCTTAAAGCAGCAGGCCCCCATATTTTTGGCACCAGGGACTGGTTTCATGGAGGACAATTTTTTCACAGACTGAGTAGGGGGATGGTTTTGGGATGATTCAAGTACATTCCATTTATTGGGCACTTTCGTTCCATTGTAACATACAATAATTATACAACTCAGCATCATGTAGAATCAGTGGGAGCCCTGAGCTTGTTCTCTTGCAACTAGATGGTCCCATCTGGGGGTGATGGAAGATAGTGACAGGTCATCAGGTACTAGATTCTCATAAGGAATGTGCAACCTAGATCCCTCAAATGCACAGATCACAACAGGGTCCACACTCCTGTAAGAATCTAACGCCGCCGCTGATCTGACAGGAGGCGGAGCTCAGGCAGTAATGGTAGCGATAGGGAGTGGCTGTAACTACGGATGAAACTTCCCTCACTAGCCTGGCACTCACCTCCTGCTGGGCCGCCCAGTTCCTAACAGGCCATGGACACGCTCTGGCCCATGGCCTGAGGGCTGGGGACGCCTGCCTTAAAGAACCAGCCCTGCCGACACCTTAATTTCAGACTTTTGGCCTCCATGACTGTGAGAGAACAAATTTCTGTTGTGTTAAGCCACCAGATGTGTGGCGATTTGTTACAGCAGTTCTGTGAGTCAAATACACCTCTCATGTGGCCTCTGACCACTGAAAGCCAGCTGCGGATGTTACATCCGGAGCCACAGCTCCAACGTTTTGAGAAGCCAGGCAGGTGATGCAACTATGTGTAGGACCTAAGAGAATGCCTGGGCCTGTGTTGGGCATGAAAATACATGCCTCCCTGGAGAATGCTCACGTTTATTTTTGTTTAGAAAGGAAGAAAAAGTAAAAGATAGTGCTATGACAGTGAAACAAAACAGTGTTAGGAATTTGGCCTGTAGCTAGATGACCATATGTCCTTGTTTTCCTGAGACAACCCTGGATGATCCCTGTTGTGCCCGTGTAATTTTCCGTAGGCCCCTTGACCCTCAGAAGCATCCAGAGCGAACGGTGAACGACGGACTCACTCATGGGCCATGAGTTTTCTCCTGCCTTCAGAACAAGCACTCAGAAAAAATCCGCGTTACGCCACCTCCAGTCACGTCCCCGCCCCACTGAGAGTTTAGATGATTATTCAGCAAATATTCGCTCCGTCCTGACCCCAGTTCCATAGGAGGAACATTTTTCCCTCTCCAGCAGATGCAGGACTTGCCCGTGTGACCACTTTGGCCTCACGGTGGGCAGAGTGTGCTTCCCTGCTGCTACGTTTTGGTCCCAGCCCCAAAACTTGCTTTGGTTGATGGGATGTTAGCAGAGATCATTGAGCCGAACTGAAAAGCACTCGCACAAGTGAGACATACCCCTTACCCCTGTGGCATCACGCGGAGAGTTTCTCCCGGGTACTTGCTGCCCCTTTGTAAAATTTTATTTTATTTTTTAACTTTTTTTTTTTTTTTTCTTTTTGAGACGGAGTCTGGCTCTGTCGCCCAGGCTGGAGTGCAGTGGCCGGATCTCAGCTCACTGCAAGCTCCGCCTCCCGGGTTTACGCCATTCTCCTGCCTCAGCCTCCCAAGTAGCTGGGACTACAGGCGCCCGCCACCTCGCCCGGCTAGTTTTTTTGTATTTTTAGTAGAGACGGGGTTTCACCGTGTTCGCCAGGATGGTCTCGATCTCCTGACCTCGTGATCCGCCCGTCTCGGCCTCCCAAAGTGCTGGGATTACAGGCTTGAGCTTAAGTGTGGGGTACATGTGCAGGCCTGTTATGTAGGTAAACTACATGTTGCAGGGGGTTGGTGTACAGATTATTTTACCACCCAGGTACTAAGCATAATACTCAACAGGTAGTTTTTCAATCCTCACCCTCCTGCCACCCTCCACCCCCAAGTAGGCCCTGGTGTCTGTTGTTCCCTTCTTTGTGTCCATATGTACTCAGTGTTAGCTCCTACTTATAAGTGAGAACATGTAGCATTTGGTTTTCTGTTCCTGCACTAGTTCACTTAGGATAATGACCTCCAGTTGCAATCATGTTGCTGTAAAGGACGTGATCGCATTCTTTTTCATGGCTGCATAGTATTCCACGGTGTATACGTAACACATTTGCTTTATCCAGTCCACCGTTAATGGGCATTTAGCTTGATTCCATGTCTCTGCTCTTGTGAATAGTGTTGCGATGAACATACAGGTGCATCTGTCTTTACAGTAGAACAATTTACATTCCTTTGGGTATATACTCAGTAATGGGATTGCTGGGTCAAATGGTAACTCTGTTTTAGTACTTTGAGAAATCACCAAACCATTTTCTACAATGGCTGAACTAATATGCATCCCCACCAGCAATATATAAGCATTCCTTTCCTCTGCAACTTTGCCAGCATCTGTTATCTTTTGACTTTTAGATAATAACTTGCTGCCCCTTTAACCTGGACCCTGGGATGAACACCCTTGGAGTAGATCTGAGCCCAGTCCTCAGAGAGAAGCCAAACCCAGCCAAGTCCTGCTTACAACAGCTGAACCCCCACCAACCTGCAGAGGTATGTGAGAAAAACAAACGCATATTGTGGTATGTCCCTGAGGATCTGTGATTGTTTGTCACCCAGCAACAGCTGACTTATATAGCCACACGCTACCATCTGATCCCACTGTGTTTGTGTTCACTCCCAATTTCCTGAGTTCCAATTCCAGACTCCAGGCCCTGACTTCAGTAAGGGTCTCGTGCCTCTCCACCCAGGTAGGACCTTGGCTGATCTCTCCATCCCACCCCTGGGGAGGCCTCCTCATGTCAGACTTCAGCAGTGGGGCAGAGGGGTGGGGAGGAGATCTGGAAAATTACAGGATTTCTCTTGTTGTACTGTATTAAATTAATGACATGTCTGCAAACCTTCTAAGCCAGCACTGTCCAACAGAAAGAGAATGTGAGCCAGGCATATAATCTAAAATTTTCCAGTAGCCACCTTAAAAAGTAAAGAAGAGGCCAGGTGTAGCGGCTTACACCTGTAGTCCCAGCACTTTGGGAGACTGCAAGGCAGGGAATCACTTGAAGCCAGGAGTTCAAGGCCAGTCTGGGCAATAAAGTGAGATCCTGTCTCTACAAAATATTAACAAATTAGCTGGGCATGACGGTGCACACCTGTAGTCCCAGCCATAAAGAGACTGTGGTGGGAGGATTGCTTGAGCCCAGGAACCAGAGGCTGCAGTGAGCTATGATCGCGCCACTGCACTCCAGCCTGGGTGACAGAGTGAGATCCTGTCTCAAAAATAAATAAATAAATAATTAGTTAAGAAATAATGATAGTATTTTTTTTAAATAAAAAGAAAGTGAAATTAATTCTAATAATACATTAAATTTAGCCCAAATATTATTTCAACATGTAACCAACATTAATTATTTAAATTATTGTATGTTTCTAATATATAATAAATATGCATTATTTAACAGACATTTTGCATTTCTTTTCATACTCAGCCCTTGAGGTCCAGTGTGTGTTTAACAGGCACAGCACGCCCCACTTCAGACCCGCCACATCTCAGTGCTTAACAGCCACATGTGGCTTACGGCTACCACACTGGACAGAGCAGCTCTGAATAATGGAAGGCAGAACTCCATGTCACCAGTGCGTAACGTGGTGCCTGGCACACCGGGGGCACTCAGTAAATAATTCCTGAATGGATGAATGATAAACACATAGGCGTTGCTTTAAAGCTGAGAACAGGTGGGCAGACCTGTTATCCATGGGGGGGAAAAAAACACCTACGGCTTAGACCAATCAAATTTTCAATATAACGGATGGTGGTGTTTTGGGAGGTCACGTTGGCTGGTGCTGTGTCTGCGCCCTAAGCAGACTTGCTCAAAGGGGTCATATGCGATGCAAATATAATCTCAGATAGCATTTCCCAAACTTGTCTGACCACCGCATGTTATTTAAATTGTTCTTTTTTTTTTTTTTTTGGTCAGGATGCCAATAGAGGCTCATGTGATACTGTTTAAATTAAAGCAGACAGAAAAAAAAAGTGGTCCCAGAGTTGAATTAATTGCTGTAAGAAATGATCAAAATTTGATTCATATGCTTAATATAAAGTAAACATTGAATAATTGCACCAATAAATGTTAAAATCATGAGATAAAATGCATAACAAAGACCGGCAATTGTCAAATAGAAACACACACAGCTTGGCAGTGAGAGGCAAAATATACAACCTGCTGCCGAACCTCACGCTTCCGGCCTAAGGTGACTTGTCAGGGGACTTCCTATTGTCAGGTGCAGGAGACCCTTTCCCAAAGGAAGACCAGAACTTAAAAATAAAAACTACGACCAGCCTGGCCAACATGGTGAAACCCCGTCTCTACGAAAAATACAAACATTAGCTGGGTGTGGTGGCGCACACCTGTGATCCCAGCTACTCAGGAGGCTGAGGCAGGAGAATCGCTTGAACCTGGGAGGCGGAGGTTGCAGTGAGCCAAGATCACACCACCGTACACCAGCCAGGGCGACAGAGTGAGACTCTGTCTCAAAAATAAAATAAAATAAAACTAATAAAAACTACTACTAGTCGCCGGGCGCGGTGGCTCACGCCTGTAATCCCAGCACTTTGGGAGGCCGAGACGGGCGGATCACGAGGTCAGCAGATCGAGACCATCCTCGCTAACACGGTGAAACCCCGTCTCTACTAAAAATACGAAAAACTAGCCGGGCGTAGTGGCGGGCGCCTGTAGTCCCAGCTACTTGGGAGGCTGAGGCAGGAGAATGGCGAGAACCCGGGAGGCGGAGCTTGCAGTGAGCCGAAATCGCGCCACCGCACTCCAGCCTGGGAGACTGAGCAAGACTCCGTCTCAAAAAAAAAAAAAAAACTACTACTAGTCAAAGACGTATCATGTGCCAGGCACTGTTCTAACTCTCTGAAGCTGATACCACAATCAGGGTCATTTTATGGATGAAGAAACTGAGTCACAAAGAGGTCAAGTAATTTCCAGGTCAGGTTGAACCTGGGGACTCTGGTTCCAGAGCTGGTGCTCTTAACTGTTATACCACACAGCCTCTTTTGTTAAATAATTAGAACCACTCTATACATTTTTTGCACTTTTCTAATGTACACTTTAAAATGAATTTAAGACAAACAATGCCACCAGCTGTGAGCGCTCCTGTCCTTTGGAACACCCGTGAACATCTCACGGAACCTTTGTGTGCCATGGAACGGAGTTTTGGAAATGGTGCTGGAGGGATATGTGCAAACTCTATTTAATATTGCCAGAAGCTATTTCAAACCATTTACTGATTGATTTCATCACTCCCCTTTCTCGCCACCCCTCTTTCCAGAAGAATATCTTACAATAAAAACAGAGTAAAATCAGAGCAAGCAGGGAGGTGTAATATTATAGGTAATGCTATAGAAATGAAGGCTGAAATCTTGTTCTGAGCTTCCCAACAGCTGGAGTCTGGTGTGAAGGCCGGCTGGCCATGGAGTTCTTACTGTCTTAGAGGTGGGACCAGCCCATGTGTCAAGAGAACCAATTTTTCTTGGCCCAGCGCCCTAGAATGCATTTGTCATAGAGACATTTGCATAAGTGGCATTGAGCAGTGTAATGAATTATATCCCCGATAGTCATTTTACAAAAAAAAAAAAAAATGCAGTGCTGTTCCTTGGATGGTTCTTGCATCACCGTGGAAACTTTGCTGAGGGCAAAATATTAAAGTTTTGCTTCACAAAAGCAATTCTAGAGGGGAAATCGAGTAACTCCAGCACCTTCATTCTAGACTAAAAAGGAAGCGGAAGTAATTCTGGAATTTCGGCTTAAGCTGCTTTCCAATCTGTTCGTCCATCTTTATGCCCGCAGCCTTCTTTGGCATTGTCTCCCAATACCCAGCTCTGAGCACCTCCTGTCTTGCTCAAAAGATTGCAACCATTCTGCAAGAATGTGGAAGAGACTACCTGGTCTGTTCTGTTTCTCTCCATGCACCAGCACATGATAGGTGCTCACTGAGTGTTTATTGCTGAATGAAGAAATCATTCAAAACTTAAAAATAAGGAAAAAAAGGTCTCACATCACTCCTGCCAACTTGCTGGTCCCCAAAGTCAATGTGTACTCGCCTTTCTCTGTGCCTTCCCTGGCCTGGCCCTGCTGTTAAAATCATACTCCGACGCCAACTCCTCTATGAAATTTCCCTCCTTGCCTCCCGCGGAAATGCGTACCATCTTCTCCATTCTCCCCGGCACCCAGCACAGACGGCTGCTTACCCGGGGCGGCAGGCAGCAACGGCTTTTAATGTCAGGAAGCCAGGCTTTGAGGGGCTCCGGTAAGTCACTTCAGCAAGCCTGAGCCTCGGTTTTCTTGTCTATAAAATGGCCAAGCGGGGATGAGGAGAGCTCTCTACGTTACAGAGAGCTACGAGAATGTGCATGCACCCAGCAGTGCCCCTCCAGCCTGCAGGTGGCTTTACAGCAAGGTACTCATCAGCCTCACCTCTCCATCACCAAAATGTCTAGCAGGGGCCTGGCTCAGAGGACTGAATCCATGCTGGCAGATTTAAATGCGAGGGGTACGATACATGTGCTTTACGGCTGGCATGCTAGGTCTCCAACCCAAATATTCTGGGCAATATTCATAAATATCTAGAATTAACTCCCAACACTTCACATTCTTTGATTTCATGGTTCTAAGAATAGAAATAACCTTTCAATTTTAAATAGAAATTGCGGAGCTGAAGACAAGTGACGAAAGTCTTCCAAGACATCCAGGCTCAACTGCAGAGTTCAGGCAGGGCACGGAACACCGAGGGGGAGGTCTGCTCAACACGTCTTTGAGCAGAGCCAGAGTTCCCGAGAGCAAGGTCTGAGGTGGGCTCCGCTGGAGGCAGGCACAGCCTGGGCAGAGATGATGATTAGCAATAAATGGAGAACACCTCAGGGGACCCTCCTACAGACAGTCTGTCACCCAGTGTTTTTACCATTCCATTTCGAAGTTTAATTAGATAATCACTTTCCAATGCCTAGATGCAATTAACCCCTTTAGAGCAGCCCTCGTTCACAGTCAACTTTCACAGGCCGCAGAAGCTGAAATGCCCATGACGAGCCTGAGCGTCGCAGATTTCAGGAAAACATTTCTCAAGGAGAAAAATAACTAACAAATATTTGTGGGTTTTAAAGAGAGAACTTCTTTCTTAAATGCCGGAAAGAAACCATTTCTCATCCAAGAGTTCAGCGTGAACCATCAGTCTCCTTCCTCGTATAAGCCCATGGACAGAACCATCATCAGGCGCAGCCAGGCTGAACTCTTCTGTTGAGGAAGAGAAAGGGGCTTTCAGCCTGTCCTTCAAGGCCACTTGCCCGGCCAGCTGCACACGCACCCCCCTCTCCCTTCCTTGCAGGATGCTGTGCTTGTCCCATTTGATTTAACACACTGGGAGAATGCAGATTCCCTATGGTCCTCCTTCACCCGTGTGATTCACAAACCCAAGACGGCAAAAGGCCAAACTGATTTCACAATGTCCCTGAACTTTCTTTTCTTTTCTTTTTTTAGAGATGGGGTCTCACTGTGTTGCCCAGGCTGGTCTCAATCTCCTGGCCTTAAGCAATCCTCCCACCTCCGCCTCCTGAGTAGCTAGGACTAGACGGGCACACCACCATGCTCAGCTTCCCTGGACTTTCAAAAGCAATTTGTTTATTTGCATGGTCTTTTAAAGCACTCCTATATTTCACGTGACCCTTCCACTATCCCCATGAGGTGGACAGGAAAGGGACTATTATTTCCATGTGACACACAACGACACTGACTCACAGACAGGCCAGATTCAATGTCTCACAGCTGGTAAGAGGCAGAGCAAGATTCCAACTTAGGGTCCCAGATATAGGCTCCCAGTCACACATTCTTTCCACTACGCTGTCTTTATTTATTCCACACCTACTATGTGCTAGGACCTGTGCTAGGCCCTGGGGATTCAGCACCTCACAGGTCACAGGAGCTGCCTATTCTCAATAGATTATGAAACTAATGGAGGAAGCAGACATAAAGCTGAAGCATGAGAGTCCAGTGAGAACCGGAAGCCCTGGAAGCCGCAGAATCCCAGCCCATGAGCCCAACCTGACACTGGGAAGCCAGGTGAATAACAGCAGAGCCAGGACTGGGGTGAGCAAGGCTGGAGGAGACACTCAGTCTGTGGGGTGTGCAAGTCCTGGCCCTGTGACTCATGGGCACACTGGAAAATATTTAATGACTGGCTCTGGGGGGAAACAGACCTGTTGTGTGGTGTCTACCCATTCCCACGGTGTAAATGTTTCCACAGCAGCTGATGTCAAGCTGCCAATGTGAAGTCACTGCAGGTTGGGAAGAGATGCACACGTGTGCTCCTGCAAGCTGGCACAAGCTGGTGCCAGCCAGTGGAGGCCAACTCCAGCATGTCACTGAAGTGACATCTAGAGCAGGGCCTGAAGGGCTAATCACAGGGTGGACACAAAAGATGAATTTGAGTTTGAGTGAGGCCAGAGGCAGAACTGAGGACAGGTTTTTACAGAGCTGTGCTGTCCAATACTGTACTCACTAACCATATGTGGCTGTTTGCTTTAGATTAAAATTTCTTACAATTAAAAATTCAGTTGTTTGGTGGCACTAGACACACTTCAGGGGCTCAATGGTTACCTGTGGCTAGTGGCAATCACATTGGACAGCACACATTTTAGAACATTTCCATCCTCATTGAATGTTCTATTAGCTAGCACTGTAGGGAAGGAGGGAGGGAGGATGAATTTTGAGCAAGAGAAAAGAATCTGTGACATGGAAGATGAAAGGTCAGCTAAAATAAGTTTCCTCAATATCTCAGTTTTACCAAGGATCAGCCTCAAATGAAGGATGCATTGAGTGAATGAAAGAAAGTTAAGATGTTGAGCTCCTCTACTGTGGTAAGCCTTTTCTATTCTATTCTCTTCTCTTCTCTTCTCTCTTCTTTCTCTTTCTCTTCTCTTTCTCTCTCTCTCTCCTTCCTTCCTTCCTTCTTTCCTCCTTTCTTCCTTTCCTCCTTTCCTTCCTCCCTTCCTCCCTTCCACCCTCCTTTCCTCCTTTCCTTTTCTTTCCTTCCCTTTTCTTTCTCTCTCTCTCTCTCTCTCTTTCTTTCTTTCTTTCTTTCTTTCTATCCGTCTTTCTTGTCAGGGTCTCACTCTGTCACCTAGGCTGGAGTGCCATGGCATAATCTTGGCTCACTGCAGCCTCGACCTCCTGGGCTCAAGCCATCCTCCCACCTCTGCCTCCCAAAGTGTTGGGACTACAGGCGTGAACCACCGCACCTGGCCCTGTAGTGAGATTCTTGCTGGGTGATCTGCTCCCTGCCCTTGAGGAATTTACAGCCCTGGTACACAGTAGGTGCTCAATACATGTGGCAAGCATTTTGGACCATCTCCGGGGCAGTGTTCCATGGAACATACTTTGGGATGCACCTGTCCAAACAGCCCTGTGTGAACGGGTGAAGCCCGGGGCTAAAGCTACTGCTTAGGTGCTCAGGTGCTCAGGTGCTGGCCCAAAGAGCATCTGGCTTGGGTTAAGACACCCATCGGGAAGTAGCTTTCTCTCCGAGAATGTACTGTGTATGTTTCTTGTTTCATCAGCATATAGGAGCATGGTGGTGATGATCACAGATACACTGCTTGGGTCAGCTGCTGAGGAAGCCAAGCCTGTGTTTAGCAGCTAAGGCAGCAGCAAGCCTTTGGTGGAGCCCAGCACTGCCCCACCTCATGGAGTGGGAGCCGGACTGGAACCTAGCTCCACTTTTCTCCAAAACCCATGCTCTGTCCCTACCCCCTACAACCTCACCTCTTGATCACTTCCATATCATTGTCCCTGTTCATCCGAGAACCTGGTTTCCTTCCCAGCAGTCCTCCTTACCTCACTTCCCGGAGCCCGTGTCACTTTCACAGCCACTCTAAAAAGGAAAAAGAAAGGTGGCTTTTATTCCATTCTAAAAGTAAAATCGCACTCTTTCAAGAAAATTAGAAGGTAAAAGAGAAGTGGCAAGATAAAGGAGGAAAAACTTTGCCCATAGTTCCAACCATACAGAGACAGGCACTGCGCAGGTATTTTCCATGCAACTTACTTTGTGTAGCATCTTTTTTGTGATCATGCTGTGGATTCAGCTTTGAATCCTGCTTTTCGTCTCAGCATGTGATCACCTGCACTCCCAGGTTACTGTACATGGTTCTCCACAGCAGCATCAATTTTAGGTGGCCGATGGACCCTGATTTACTTAAACTGTCCACTTTTATTGGACATTTAGGTTATTTCCAATTTCTCTTTCATGTATGGCAGCTTGGTTTACTTCTCCAGACACAAAACTTTTTCCATGTTTCAGATTATTTCTTTGGGATAGATTTTCAGCAGTGGAATTACTGGATCAAAGAGTATGTTATCTGGCTGGGCATGGTGGCTCACACCTATAATCCCAGCACTTTGGGAGGCTGAGGCGGGTGGATCGTCTGAAGCCAGGAGTTCGAGACCAGTCTGGCCAACGTGGCAAAACCCTGTCTCTTCTAAAAATACAAAAATTAGCCAGGGAGTGGCACATGCCTATAATCCCAGCTACTAGGGAGGCTGAGGTAGGAGAATCACTTGAACCTAGAGGGCAGATGTTGCAGTGAATGGAGATCTCGCCACTGCGCTCCAGGCTGGGCGACAGAGAAAGACTCCATCTCAGAAAAAAAAAAAAAAAAAAAAAAAAAAAACGGTATGATTATCTTAAAGGTTCTTAATACAGATTGCCACGTTTCTTTTTACCAATTTATACCCCCAAAGCTCTGTATGCATCCTGTCTTCTCTCCTCTCTCACCAGCCTTAGGTTTTATTGTAATCTTTCCTCACTTCATAGGTTCATGTACTAACTCATTGTTTTGATCTGAATTCCTTTCACTATTTTGGTGATGGAGCCTTCTCTCAAATACCAACAACCTTTGAAAAGTTTGGTGGCCACTAAAACTGGACACATTTTTAATAAAAGTGTGCCGGTTCCAAGGCTGCCCGATGGGCAGGGAAGACCCAAGGCTCTCCTGGAAAGTCCAAACTCTGGGAGCTTGGGGAGGATTCTCCGTGATCGCTGCCTCCTGGGCTCCGGTATCCTGTCCCCATCACCATTCCATTCCTACACTCACCTAATGCCACCTCTTGAATGAAGACAGTGAATTCCAAATGAACACCGATTTGTCTGTGTTTATAAAGCAAAGAAAAAACAAAAACAAGCCTGGCTGGAGTGAGCTGTAGAAGGCACCTGTGACCCTACAGACCAGAAGCTCAGGCAGCAACGTCCGGGGGAGACTAATTCCAAGACGTTGGATGTAAAAGAAGTGGCTTGCATTCTAGATGACTGTGCTAGAGGCCTGTGATTCTTCTGTGAAACTCCCTGGGGAGCAGGGGGCAGAAAGAATATAACAGAAATATGAAGCTGGAGGCTGAGAAACAGAAAAGGAGAGAAAAGGCAGGGCCTAGTGGCTCAGGCCTGTAATCCCAGCACTTTGGGAGGCCAAGGCAGGTGGATCACTTGGAGGCCAGGAGTTCGAGCCAGCCTGGCCAACACGGAAAAACTCCGTCTCTACTAAAAATACAAAAATTAGCCGGGCATGGTGGCGGGCGCCCAACAGTGAGAACTGGGATCGCGCCACTGCACTCCAGCCTGGAGGGAGGCTCTGTCTCGAAAAGAGAGAGAGAGGGAGATAGAGACAGACAGAGAGAGAGAGAGGGGGAGAGAGAGGGAGGGAAACAGGGAGGGGGGGAGAGAGAGAAGAAAAGGTTACAAAGAAGAAAAAAGACAAAAGGCAAGAATGCTGTAGGATGGGGAGAGGCAGAAAGAGGAAAGCGGAAGACAGAAATGGTGGTCCGCTGCTCTAAAATAAATTAAACAGGGAGAAAAGAGAGACTCAGGGGTATGTGGACAGAGAGTGGAATGGGGAGGCACAGGACGAGGGAGTCCCCCAGGCCGGAACAGGCCAAAAAGCCAGACCCCAGTCGAGGAGGGGGCGAGCCGAGGGGGCGGGGAGCAGACGGGAGAGAGGGCCTCGCCGAGCCTCGAACACGCAAGGAAAAGCAGCCCCGCCGCGCCACTTCCGGGGGCCCGGGCTTGGACCACTCGCCCCATGCCCAGGGTTCGGGGGCAACACCAGCGGGCGGCCGCAGCCAAGGAAGGGGCTCCCCAAAGTTTGCAATAAAATCACCCACGCCCGCCTCCATCTCGGAGGGACCTCGTGCAAATGCACGAGCCCGGGCGCTCCCTCGGTCCCTCGCCTGTCTCGTCCCCCTCGCCCCCTTCGTCCCCCAGCCTTTGCTGCAGCCGGGGCTGCTTCTCCCGCGGGCGGGTGGTGCTTGGCGGCGGCGGCGGCGTGTGAGCCAGCTCGAGGTAATCCCCGATAATGACGCTAGAGGGCGCGCAAGGGTTGCTGCGCCGCGCCGGGTCCGCGAGGAGCGGCGGGTAGAGACGCAAAAAGCGTAGGGTCTGCGGGTGTCGGGACGAGCAGTGGGGTGCTGGGGGCTGGACAGTGGGTGCTGCAGAGCCGGGTAGTGGGGTGGTGGAGGCGCTGGCCCCGATGGCTGATGGGAGGGTGCCATGCAGAGAGGTGTTGCGCACTTTATTTGGAGAGAGGTTGCCCCTGAATTAAATCTTTGCAAGACTGAAACAAGCCGGTGCAAAACTAAATGAGAGACAGGTGGAGGCAGGCAGGGCGGGCGATGCCCCGCACCTCGCTCCTTGGGTTACTGAACCCCCAAAACGGCTTAGAGGAAGAAATAGTCTGATCTCACCAGTACTCACCTCTCCACACACACACACACACACGTCCTTTCAGAATGGGGTTGGGCGGGGGACGTGGTGAACTTTAAAAGGCTTTTAAAGCAAAAAAAAAAAAAAAAAAAAAAAAAAGGTTTGCACGAGGCTGAGGTACTTGAAATGATTTTTGTGTTGCAAATTGCTATGCTTTTACTGAGGCGCTGATGAAAATAAATGAAGCTCCTCTCTCTCTTTTTGCTAATAAATGAAATGAAAAAAGCGCCATTATTATGCCACCTGCTTCTAATTCCTAATTGTGGTAACTTAATTCTCAGATTGTTGTTAGCTGCTTAATATCGCAGGCGCACAAGCAAAAATAAAAATAAAAATATCAGGGCCGTTTGGGTCTTTTTTGGCCGACGAGGTGGAAGGTGCTTGGACTCAGTTTTTTGTTTAGTTTGGTGACAGTTTCCACAGTGAAATGTGCGCACGGTATTGGAAGGGAGAAATCTTTATTCTCTTCAGCACCCCAAGGGGAGCTCAGAAGGAATAAAAAGGCTTCTGAGATGCTTAAAACCTAAATAAATAGTCCATGAAAAATGATCAGTGACAAGATCCATATTTTTTCCGTCCTGAAATAGAATGGTGCATATTTTCTATAAAAGAAGAAAACATTAATTTTTATAAGCTGGTTCCTAAATGCCGTCTATGAACCTCTGAACCACACAGCTCCCAGCCTGTGCATTGTAGCTGGGTCCCCCGGCTGAAAAACCTTTCTTTTGGGTGTGTCACAGATGACAGGTAAACTCCTTCCCAGTCATTATTTCCAGGCCCTCCAGTCTGGGGAGGTGGAGATGGCGATGGGGCGGGGCCGGGCGGGGGCGGGGTGGGGGAGAGACTCTGATTTAAAATTTCTCCCAGGCAAATAGAAATTGCCAGACTGAATCACAATTTTGCCAAAGTCAAGAGCTATATTTAGCTTCTTCTCTTATTTTCCATTAAAACCAAGATTTTTTGTTTGTTTTCCATGGGCTCTCTTATTGTTGGGAAGTTTCGGAGTATCAAAGGTGTTAGGAGAGTGTGAGAGAGCCCCAAAGAATTACAAATTCAGGAGAGAAAATGCCATATTTCTCTGGTACAATTATGAAAGGATTGAATATTGCCTTACGCTGTAACACATTTTTTTTTTTCTTCTCTAGTTCTAGGCAAACAGCTAAACAAACACGTAAGAATAATAAGCATTTAATCAAGAACAATTTGTCACGATGTCGCTAGTCAACAAGACAGAACTACCTTCTGTGAAACCGAATGAAATCAACTTATACTTCATGCCCTGGCCTCCTTGGCCTTTGAGTTTTTCACAAGAGATGC